>NW_024467106.1:7500-618750 GCF_017591425.1 Ochotona curzoniae
AACACTGAACCCTGACCCCCGACGCCCAACCGCCGACCCCCGACCCTACCCTAACCCCCTAACCCTACCCCTAATCCTATCCCTAACGCCTAACCCTCTAACCCTCTAACACTAACCCTCTAACCCCTAACGAACCACTAAACACCAACCCTAGCACCGTAAGTCCTAACACCCTAACCGGTAAGCACTAATCATAAGCACTAATTCCAAAAACAAAATTTATCCAATAAAACTCACAGGTAAATCCTAACCACTAACGACCAAATACCACATCACAATCCCAGAACCACTTACCTTCTCTCCTGCTTGGATCTTCAGCCATTTGCACCACGGAGTTGACAAGGTGGGGACTTCAATTCCGGAGGTCCTTGCAGGCACCACGACTTCATACTGATGTGGCAATGCCACTGGGCGTACCAAGCCCAACACACACAAAACCCGGAAACCCTTTCACCACCTTGTGCCCACACCCAGCCTGAGCCACCCCTAATTACAGAGGACAGAGGCCTACAGCAATGGCATCATATTGGGATGGGGTTTGCACAACACCCAGCCTGCTCATATCGTTTTAGCTACAGGATTTTCTCATGGTCTTTAAAAATCACGCATCACTGAGGACAGAGCCCTGCACACAGTTATCACAATCTTGCCACAGCATGGTGTCAGAAAGAGGAACCTGCCATGAAGGTTAACCATCACGCCTGAGTGAATCAAAAGACGCATGATAACTAACTGAGAAATGATGACTAAGTGGACTACTGCCAGCAAAGTCAGATTTGTGCACCCGCTCATGGCTATCAGGACACACTGCAGGATGAAAGAAACCTACATGAAGCCATCTCCTCAGCCCACCCGAGAGCTGCTCCACTTACTAAAGAATGCACAGGCCTGCATATCAGGGTGCTCTGCGAGGAAAGGGGGTGGTTGTAAGGTTTCACGTAACCTCATCTGCTCAAGTTCAATGGTAGTCCGCTAGTGTGTAACTCCAGCGCCCAGAGGGCCTGTGCAGATGCTGACGTGGAACTCAGTTCCTAGAAGGCATGTGGGAACGCTGACATGAGACTCCAGCTCCCAGAGAGCACATGGGGACGCTGACATGGGACTCCAGCTCCAAGGGTTCTTTTGGTGCTCTGACATAGTACCTTGCGGTTAAACACACACTGAAACTTTGTATTACAGAGGTTGGGTATGATGATAGGCCCCAAGTGACCTCGTCCACTCCCGGGCATTGATAAAGGCACCATCGGCCTTAGACCACACATTTTTCAATGATACATGTCTGGGAACACTTTCTGGAAACCCCACCTGATGCTGGAATGGCTTGGGCTGAGCTCTCTGCAGCTCAGAAAGCCTGAGCTCAGCAGGGGTAGAAAGGGCAGCTATGTGCGCCCTCCAATGGACAATAGCACTCACTGCAGGACGCTCAGCTAGGCTCTCCTGCCCAAAACAAGGCAAGAAGCGCAGCCACATAAACATTCCCTCTCAAGGACACTCTTTTGATAGGTTGCACAGGAGTCCCGTGATGGAAGCTCTACGCACGCCCTAGGGGTCTGCATTGGCTGACAAAAGCAGTCTAGAGCCAAAGCACAGCACACAGCAAGCTCCCTACCAGAAGGCCGGCAGCTTTCTGTTTTTCTTCCTCCCTCCCTCCCTCCTGCCTCCCTCTGTCCTGTTTGCTTTGAAGCACAGAGGAACAGAGAGGGAAGAGACAGCAAACTTTCTTGCATCTGTTGGCTCACTTCCCCGAATGCCACCACCAGGGCCAGCTGTGGCTGGGCCAGGACAAGCCCGGGAACCAGCAGCTTCCTCCAGATCTCCCACAGGGGCACAAGGGCCACAGTGCCACAGGGGCACAGCGGCACCAGCCCCTGAACCATCCTCTGCTACTCTCCCAGGTTGATCGGCAGGGAGCTGGACCGCAAGGGAAGCAGCCAGGATTTGAAACAGCACCCATACAGCCCATCTGCCTGGCAGGCTGAGGCTTGACCCACTGGGACAACACCCTGCGCCACTACACACCACCCGACTCTAGGCCCTGCCGGTTTCTTCAGCAGCTCCTTCACCAAGACCGGAGAAGGTTCCTGCCTCCCTGGTTTGCACAACTTATGCCGTTGCGTGCTCTGAGAGCGGCCAGTACAGATGAGGAATCCAGGCATGTTGCTACTCTACCTGTCCTGGTGAGAAGAACCTCTGTGGATAACAGACGTCAGCTGTTGGGGTGTCCTGTGGCAGGTGGCACATCAGCCGCGGCCGATGGTGCACAGCCGACCTGCAAGAGAAAGAGTCTTGAGTCCAGGATGATCCCTGGAGGAGGGTGAAGCACTCCCTGGTGAACGAGAGGGCAGCAGCATCTGGGAGGAGGCTGTGGGGCCAAATTCCTGCCTCAAAAGCACATGACAGGGATGCCTGAGCCCTCAAGTGCTAGCTAGGGGTAGAAAGGGCAGCTTTGTGCACCCTCTTCTGTGCAGGGAGCACAGGCCATGAAAGCCCCCTGTTGTGCAGGCCTTGGTGGCTCCCCAGCCACCGTCATACCTGCTGGGCAGCAGGACTGCTTGTTCCAGGGTGCTCTCAGAGCAGCTAGGGCCTGGGACCTCCTATTCCAGATGGCTGGTGACCTCTGGTGCCTACTTACCCATCCACCTGCTCCTGGCTTATGAGCCCCATGCCCAGGCACCACCCACCTAGGCAGAGGAAGGCCGAGTGGAGTCGGCCTTCTTAAACTCCACCCCACACATGTAAAAATACATGAAGCCCTCTCCGCAGCCCATCCATCGGGAAGCTGCTCTGTTACGGCCGGCTGCTCCAGGAACGTGGGACACGACAAGGGTCTGAGAGATTGAGGCACCAACCGGAGACCAGTGATGGTGGAAGTCTCTCTGAGGCCTCCCTTTCTTGCCTTCTCTCTTGACCTTTCAGCTGCTTCTTGTTTACTCTTTACCCTACACCCTCATTAGCGCAGATTGGCTACAGCTGAGACCAGGTGCTTCTAGCCCCAAGCCCACTCACTGTAGTGCTGGGCTTAACAAGTGCTAGTCAACTCCTTAGCCCACAACACTGCTCCACTTGCTAAAGAACGCACGGGCCTGCATCTCACGGTGCTCTGCGAGGAAGGGTGGTGGTGGTAAGGTTTCTGGTACCTCATCTGCCAAAGTTCAACGCCAGTCCGCTGCTGTGTAACTCCGGCTCCAGAGGGCCTGTGGGACGCTGACGTGGACCTATCTCCCAGAGGCCTGTGGGACGCTGACGTGGACCCTATCCCAGGATTCTCTCGGTGCCGTGACGTAGTACCTTGCTGTTAAAGGCACCCTGCCACTTCCTATCACAGAGACCCAGGCTGATACAAGGGCCCAAGTGCCCTCCTCCCCTACCGGGCCTTGGTATGTGGGTCGTTTGGCCTTGGACCCCTGATCTTCCTACGATTCGTGTCCGGGAACACTGTCCGGGACCCCCACCTGATGCTAGGATGCCTTGGGTTGGGCTGTCTAGAGCTCAGAAAGCCTGAGCCCAGCAGAGGTAGAAAGGGCGGCTACGTGCGCCCTCCAGTGGACACCAGCACTCACTGCAGGATGCTCATCTAGGCTCTCCTGCCCCAAGAATGAAGCAGTGCAGCCACACAGGCTTTCTCTCTCACAGACACTCTTTTGAGAGGTTGCACAGGAGTCCCGTGATGGAAGCTCTACACATGCCCTCGGGGTCTGCATTGGCTGACAAAAGCAGTCTAGAGCCAAAGCACAGCACACAGCAAGCTCCCTACCAGGAGGCCGGCAGCTTTCTGTCTCTTCCTCCCTCCCTCCCTCCTGCCTCCCTCTGTCCTATTTGCTTTAAAGCACAGAGGAACAGAGAGGAGAGTCAGCAAACTTTCTTGCATCTGTTGCGTGCTCTGAGAGCGGCCAGTACAGATGAGGAATCCAGGCATGTTGCTACTCTACCTGTCCTGGTGAGAAGGACCTCTGTGCAGAACAGACGTCAGCTGTTGGGGTGTCCTGTGGCAGGTGGCACATCAGCGGCGGCCGATGGTGCACAGCCAACCTGCAGGAGAAAGAGTCTTGAGTCCAGGATGATCCCTGGAGGAGGGTGAAGCACTCTCTGGTGAATGAGAGGGCAGCAGCATCTGGGAGGAGGCTGTGGGGCCAAATTCCTGCCTCAAAAGCACATGACAGGGATGCCTGAGCCCTCAAGTGCTAGCTAGGGGTAGAAAGGGCAGCTTTGTGTACCCTCTCCTGTGCAGGGAGCACAGGCCATGAAAGCCCTCTGTTGTGCAGGCCTTGGTGGCTCCCCAGCCACCGTCATACCTGCTGGGCAGCAGGACTGCTTGTTCCAGGGTGCTCTCAGAGCAGCTAGGGCCTGGGACCTCCTATTCCAGATGGCTGGTGACCTCTGGTGCCTACTTACCCATCCACCTGCTCCTGGCTTATGAGCCCCATGCCCAGGCACCACCCACCTAGGCAGAGGAAGGCCGAGTGGAGTCGGCCTTCTTAAACTCCACCCCACACATGTAAAAATACATGAAGCCCTCTCCGCAGCCCATCCATCGGGAAGCTGCTCTGTTACGGCCGGCTGCTCCAGGAACATGGGACACGGCAAGGGTCTGAGAGATTGAGGCACCAACCGGAGACCAGTGATGGTGGAAGTCTCTCTGAGGCCTCCCTTGCTCGCCTTCTCTCTTGACCTTTCAGCTGCTTCTTGTTTACTCTTTACCCTACACCCTCATTAGCGCAGATTGGCTACAGCTGAGACCAGGTGCTTCTAGCCCCAAGCCCACTCACTGTAGTGCTGGGCTTAACAAGTGCTAGTCAACTCCTTAGCCGACAACACTGCTCCACTTGCTAAAGAACACACGGGCCTGCATCTCACAGTGCCCTCATCCCCTACCGGGCCTTGGTATGTGGGTCGTTTGTCCTTGCACCCCTGATCTTCCTAGGATTCTTTTTTGGGAGCACTGTCCTGGAACCCCACCTGACGCTGGGATGGCTAGGCGCTGGTCTGTCTAGCGCTCAGAAGGCCTAAGCCCATCCGGGATACAAAGGGCAGCTTTGCGCGCCCTCTCGTGGCCAATAGCACTCACTGCAGGACGCTCCTCCTGCCAGATCAAGGGAAGCAGACCCAGCCCAGAGAGGCACTTTCTCTCAAGACCCTCTTTACAGAGCTTGCACAGGAGTTCCATGACAGAAGCCCTACACACGCCCTCGGGGTTTGCATTCGCACGGAAAAAAGCAGTCTAGAGCCACAGCACAGCACAGCACACAGCACAGCACATAGCATGCTCCCTCCCAGGATCCCGGCAGCTTTCTGTCTCTTCCTGCCTGCCTGCCTGCCTGCTAGCCTCCCTCTGTCCTGTTTGCTTTGAAACACAGAGCAACAGAGAGGGAGAGGCAGCAATCTTTCTTGCATCTGCTGGCTCACTTCCCCAGGGACCACCACCAGAGCCAGCAGTGGCTGGGCCAGGACAAGCCTGGGAATCAGTTGCTTCCTCCAGATCTCCCACAGGAACACAGGGCCACAGGGCACGGGGGCACAAACCCCTGCACCATCCTCTGCTGCTCTCCCAGGAGTACCGGCAGGGAGCTGGACTGCAGCGGAAGCGGCCATGACCTGAAGCTTCAGCCATGTAGGGCAATCACTTTGCAGGCCACCGCTTGACACACTAAACACTAACCCAAACCCAAAGTCTCCCACTGACATTTTTCAGATGTTCCCATCATAGTCTCCATCTTTGCATAAGGCTCCAGAGACCAACTAACAGTTTACTGTGGTTGCGATTGTTCAGGAATTTCTTGTTCCTTGACCTTGGTAGCTTTAGCAGTTCTTAATTTTGTTGCTACCTCAAGAGCAGTGCATAAATTAAAGCACAAATACCACCAGTGACCACTTAATAGTAGATCGGCATCAGGCTGCTGCTTATTATATGGGCTCTTCTGGCTGTGGGCCCGCTGTCCAACTCCTGCCAGCACTTCCCAGCCTCACTGCTTACAGGTGTGACGGGGCCTGGAGGCTGCATGTGGGGCAACTGGCCAGATGGAGGTGATGGCACAAGAAAGGAATAATGACCTCTTCTATTGTCCTTGTTCCACATGCCAGCAGAGCCAGGCACACCAATGACTCAACACAGGCCTCATGGCAGCTGGGTCTCCTGAGGAGTCACAGGCCCATTCACACAGCTCTAGCCCTGGCCATGACCTTGTGGAAAGCCTGGTCCCTTCCACAGAATTCCCAAGAGACTGAGTCCCAGCTGCCCCCACTCTGTGCCACATTACAAGAGCAAGCCTGACTGTCCCATCTCTTCTCCATCCCTCAGAGAGGAGGAGGCCTCTGTTCTGGTCACCAGCCCTGACCATGGCTATGACCTTTATGCTCCTCAAGGAGTTAGGCCCTCCATGTGATGTGGTTGGGATGCCTGCCTCCCACGAAAGGAGGCCAATCCCACTACTGCTTCCAAACCTACAGCCTGGGTGGGGACAGGGAGGAATCAGACTGGAGTCACAGTGGCAAAGCTAGAACTATCTAGTTCTAGGTCCATTTAGAATCACAATGCCCACCATCTACTCACACAGGTTGCCTCCCCTTGCTGCCCCAGTGAAGAGAAAATTTGGTCCCTCAGCTGCTGAATTGTACCCCTGTCCCTCAGGCCTCAGGAGACTCTTCCCATATGGCTTCTGTCCCCCTTCCTGCTCAACTTACACCCTCCTGCTTTTTCCTTGCAAGTCACTGCCTTCCTGGCCTACCTTCCCTGAGTCCCCTCAACCCTTGCATGGTCCCAATCCCCTGCCACCAATAGGAGTAAGGATCTAAAAGCAAACAGATGCCAAGGCTGGCCTAGCTGAGGAAGCAGGGGACCCGGTGGAAAGACAGGAATTCAATGGTAGCAGTAACCCAAACATGTGGGTATCTGCTTCATGGCTGCTCCCAGTGGCCCTGGAGGGGTGTAGTACTGCATATCCCATTTTACAGATCAACACAACAAGGCACCCAGGTGAGATATAACCTGCTCCAGATCACACAGTTCCTAAGTGGCTGAGCCAGGACTCCAGCCCAGGTCCTTCCCAGTGCCTCTCTTTGGAGGGAGTATGGTATCTGTGAGATAGGAGAGATATAAGGCAGCACCTCCTTTGCACTGGCTATTCCCTGTTCTAAAAGGTTCCTTCTTCCATCCCTCTTTCACCACCACCAAGTCCCACTTAAGCTTCAGGATGAGGATAAATCACGTTCTGCACCCAATGACTGTGCTCAGTGGTCCCCATGCTTGCTGCTTTGTCTGTGTGCCCTTGAGCTTGGCCATGGCTTCTTGTGATTTTTTACAACTCTTCTGTATTTAGATTGTATCTGAAAGGCAGAGGCACACAGACTGTGCAAGACAGAATGGGATCTTTCACCTGTTGGTTCACTCCTTGAATGCCTGCAACAGCTGGGCTCAGCCAGGCTGAAGCCAAGAGCCAGATCTCTCGCCTGGGTGGCAGGAACCCAAGGACTTGAGCCCTCAATGCTGCCTCCAGGGTCTGCAGATCCAAGCCCAGGCCCCTCTGATACGGGATGCAAGTGTGCTATGCCAGAACCTGGACCCTGGGACACAATTCCACTGGTCCTGGGTTCTTAAATGCATCACACAAGCATGGACTATTCCAGATAAACTGAGAAAAACTTGATGCTTCCAGGGATGCTACCGAGTGGACAGATAATCCACAGGGAAAACATCTGCAAATCACAGCACACAAAGGCCACCCCATAGAAACAACACTTACAAATCAACAACAAAAGGCTCTGTGACAAAAAAGGCAGAGGATTGGGGTAGGTCTTTCTCCAGCACAAATGACCAATCAGCTCATAGAGATACTGGACATCCTGGGAATGGGATCTGTTTACCCCCTAGTCTCAGGTAAAATCAGGATTGGGGACTTGAATTCCTGCTGGTCTGGTCTTATCTGTCATGGGGCTGGGTTGGGTTTTGGGTCTGTGAGGCTCAACACCCTTTTGTGAAGGGAAGCAACATATCCTTGACTGGGATCAAGGGCTCAGTGGGAACATAGGCATGGGTGGGCCCCAGAAGTGGTTCCCTTCCTCTTTCCTCCTTCCTACACTAAGAGGGAGAAGCAGACACAAGAACCAATCCTCCTCCCCAGTGAAATAGGAGCAAGCCCCAGAGCAAAGACAGACACAAAAGGAGACTCCTACAGCAGGGCTGGTGTGGTCTCAGCTGCTTGTAACCAGCTCCCCACAGGCACTCCACCACCACCATTTACCTGCCCTGCTTATGGCAGGAAAGCCCCAGCTGGGGCCACAGAGCCACCCCCAACTTCTCCCATATACCTGTACCACTCCAAAGCATACCAGTTCCTATGGCTGTTGAGGGGTCCAGCCTTGTGGGAAATGTGGTGGGCAGGGGCATGGGGGGGGGGACTGGTGCACTTGCAACAGGGAAACAAACACATCATGCCAGCTTGGGGACCTGGGGCTGTGCCAACATCCTCCTCCTCCAGACCTGGGAACAGCCAGGTCATGCAGGGTCCCATGGAATTGTGATGGCTTCTGGGAGGGGCACCCCTAGGCTCCTGCTGTTCCATCCCTTGCCCTGGGCCCGGATGACCTTCTCCAACGTCAGGAAAGCTTCTCCAACTTCCTGACCCTTGGCCCTTGGTCTCTCAGCTGTGACTCCTCATTCCCACAGCCATGTGCCCACAACTGCCTGCACCTTCCTCACAAGCCAGCTTGGAAGCTTCTGAGTCAGGCGAGGCTCTGAATCCCAGCCTGATCCACACACAGCTCCCCTCAAAGACGGGCACATGTGCATGTGAGCCCAGGGCTAGCTGATACACATTCCCAAGGTCCACAGTCCACACCGCAGGCTTCAGGAAGGAACCCTCGGCCAACAACCACAAAAGGAGCAACGGGCAGAGGAAGAGATGCCCGCCCTAGTGCTGCTCATCAAAGAGATGCTGGAAACAACCCCAACATCCATCAGCCGACTGAGACACCAGTCAGCACACCACCGCCAAACGCTGGCCACGGACAAACAAGGCAGCTGTAAATCTGCACCTCAGCACACGTATCAGGACATAGTTTCAGTAAACAACACAGGGAGTTCAAAACAAACTTTAATTTGGTTTAACACAATAGTTGTTAAGCAAACAATGAATTACAATCTGAAAACACACCCCATTCAACCTTGCAGAAAACCCCAGTACTCAGAAAAGTCTCCACAACCACAAGGCAGTCAGCATGATCACCCGCCAGGCCTTCCTCACAAAGCTACCTGACATGAGGGCACCTGGCCTGAAGCAGGAAAGGCGAGAGCAGCTGCAGTGGACTGTCCTTCTTTGCAGAAACCCAGGGAGCTCCAGTCCAGTCTATCCATGCCTCAGTGGACAGATCCACCTCCAGCTGCTGAGCCGCCAACTTTTCCCAGATGCATTCCCCAACACAAGGAGCTGCTGACCAAACTGTTCACACATGGCTGCAAGCTAAGCAGCTCTTGGCATCCAACAGGACCCTCTGCATTCTATCCAGAATACTGCAACTGGTTGTGTTGGACACATGTCATTGTCCTAGGGACTGGCCTGGCTCCAGAGGGACAGTTCAGCTGAGACTGCCCCCTGAGAACTCCAGGAGCATCTTGGCTCCCCAGAAACCATCTCACCAAGCTTGGCCACTAAAGCACTGCACCTGCGGGGCGGAACAAAACATGGACTTACACACAGAAGCTGCCTTCCCATCTGGAAAACTGGCACCTATAGACCCACACATGAACTCAGGAGGGAATGCTGCCCCACAGCATGCCACATCCCAGCTCCTAGCCCACCAACAGCCTGTTCCTCTCTGCCCACTTTAAATCCCCAAAAACAGCACTGGCTGAGTGCATGTGACTTGGGGATCACATATCCCAAAGCTTGTAGGAAGGCCTCACCTGGCTGGGGGGCAGGTGCTGGCTAAGCTCCACAGCAGACCCAGAGTCAAGGAAGGTGGGTGAGGCTGGCAGCAGATCTGGAGGGCTAGAAGAGGGGGTGTGAGGCAAGGCCCTGTTTTGAAGCAACAGGTGGGGAAAGGCCCTATCAGGAGCCACTCTAAGGGCTTGACATACATCACACATGATGCTCTTTCCAGGACCCTCATGGCTGTACAGCTAACAGAACAGGACACATCCAGCAAAGTCACTCACTAGTCACAGAGGGTACCTGTGAGGGGTCAGAACAGGCTCCAGCAGAAGCTGGGAGCAAAGAGTTGGGGGACAGCAGTGCCTGGGGTGTGTGAAGGAGATGGGAGGAACAATAGGGAATTCACAGGCAGTCATTTGGGACGAGGGCCACACAACATGTGCTTGCAGTGGAATCTGAGCAGGCAACCGGCAGTCACTCAGCACAACAGTGACATCCCAGCACTTCAGCTGACCAGGAAATGAACTGGCACTCCTAAACATGTGCACCACATGTCCACCATGGGATCCACCACCACACTCCCTGAGAAACCACAGCAAACACACAGATGGCACAGCACAGGCCTGTTCACAGTAGCCTGTGACTGCCCCAAACCAGGATGTAGCTCTCAGCACAGCTGTGGCTTCCTGGTGGACAGAGGTAACCCAGGGAAGCCACAGACATCAGTGTGACACACACCAATCACAGCTCAGCAAGGGACTCGCAATCCTCTATACAGGAAGAAGTAAGGAGTCAGAGGAACGAAGAAGTGTCACAACGGCCATGTGGACAGACTGCTGGTGGCAGCCTCTGCCACATCTCTGCTCCCATCCACCTCTGAGGTACGGATTTTCTCACAACCTGAGTGCTGTAGTGAGTACAGCCACATACACACTCGGGGCTCCTGTAATTCTGCTCTCACTGGTCAGATTACAATACTTGTACTCTGAAGACATGGTCCTGGGGCTGCCATTCTGCGGCACCACAGGCAGTGCTGCTCCCTCCTCCACTGGAGGACTGCACACCCAGTCACAAGCCTGCTGACCCTGGCAGCCTTGTTCTCCATTTCCACCTGTCCACAGCACTGATGCCACCAGCAAAGTCTCACAGGGTACTTAAGAGCCTCCCCGAAGTCCCTTTAGAACTCATTCAGAGACCCAGTGTGATAGCTAGTGGCTAAATCCTTGCATTGCATGCCTGGGATTCCATATGGGTGCTTGTTCATGTCCCAGCTGCCCCACTTCCTTTCCAGCTCCTTGCTGTGTCCTGGGAAAGCAGTAAAGGATGGCCCAAAGCCTTGGGACCCTGCACCCACACGGGAGACTCAGAAGAAGCTCCTGACTCTTGATCAGCTCAGCTCTGGCCACTGTGGCCACTTGAGGAGTGAACCAGTGGACAGAGATGTTTCTGTCTCTCCTTTTCTCTGTGAACCAGTGGACAGAAATGTTTCTGTCTCTCCTTTTCTCTGTATGTCTGCCATTCCAATAAATTAAAAAAAATTTTTTTAAATAAACCTATGACTGGGAGAATAAAATCAGATCTTGATCCTACTTAGAAACCGACAGCCTTTGCTTGGGAAAAAACGACAGCAAAGGTTTCTGGGGCTCACGGAAGTCTCAGTAGAAGAATTTCCGAAGTCCCCAGCTGCTGATGCCCATCGACACGCCAGGCATCAACTCAGCCTGTGACTGGGGCACTTACCTCTGGGGGAGAAAGAAGTCAGGAGCTGGCATGAGGGGCTGCGTCACCAGGAAACCACCGACCTGGACTGCCCCTCCACTGCCTGAGCCAGGGCCCTGCTCCAGGTACACACTCGGCAGACTGCCACTGGATGGGTCAGTAAATCCTGCAGAGAAACCAATTTCAGCCCACAGAGGACACAAAGACAGCTGAGTGGAGAAAGTGACACAGTCCAGCACAGCTAGCTGGGGTGGCAACATAAAAACTCAGGAAAAAAACATTGCAACCACAACTGGTAATTGCCTTATTAGTCCTTAGGAGACAAACACAAAGGTTTGTTTGTCATGTAAGATCTTACACCTCCCTCCCCAGTACTGCTCAGCCACTTGTCCCTCCATATAAGCATCAGTTAGCATCCCTGCTGCTCCACTTCTGATCCAGCATCCTGAACATGCAACTGAAAAAGCTGCAGATGATGGCCCAAATCTTGGACCCCTGCACCCACGTGAGAGTCCTGGGTGAAGCTCCAGGCTCCTGGCTTTGGCTCCACTGCAGTCACTGGTGAGTGAGCCCGCTAAAGGAAGATCCACCTCTCTCCCAGCCCCTTTTTGGAACTCAGACATTCAAATAAATAAGACTATATAAAACAAACAAAAAAAATAGTTATGATGGATTGGTCAGTTCTGGGTGATCCTTTCTGACCCGAGTCTAGCAGCATGCGAACAGCCCTCATCTCAGAACCTGCAGGGAGGCTCATTTTGTCCTCCTTCCTGTCTACCTGGTAGCTACCTGCCCAGACCAAGGAGGCCTTCCAGACCAGCTGGGGAAAGTCTGGATATCAGGGCTCAGACATAGTGGAAAGATGGGTTCCGTCTTCTTCAAGACAAAAGTGGAAAGTCTTGGCACATTGGCCAGGACTGGTGTGTCACATGGCAACCGGTGTCTGAGAGAGAGAGAGCTGGGACATAGAGCAGAGCAGACTGTTACTGAAAAGGCCCAGGTCTGCAGACACCATTCTTATTAAATTAAAAAAAAAAAATCTTGAAAAGAACTAAACCTGCAACTGGAGGGTGGGAGCAGGCATGTTGGAGTAGCAATAAAGTTAAGTCCAATCCAACTGCCTGTAAAGGCCTGCAGAAAGCAGAGCATGGTGTGAGTGGCTGGAACACTGTAGCCATGTGGGAGACCCAGATGAAGCTCCTGCTTTTGGCTTGTCCCAGCCTTGGCCATTTTAGTCACTTGGGGAGTGAGCCAGTGAACGGAAAACCTCCCTCTGCCTCTCCCTATCTCTCTGTAACTCTCACTTTAAAACAAATAAATGAGCCAGTTTATATCATAGTGGGTAAAGCCTCTGCCTGTGATGCCAGCAACCCATATGGGCACCAGTTCAAGTCCCAGCTACTCCAGTTCTGATCCAGCTCCTCATAAAGTCCCTGGGAAAACAGGAGAGGATGGTCCACAAGCTTGGATCCCTGTAGCCCCAAAGGAGACCTGAAAGAAGCCCCTGGCTCCTGGTTCCTGTTGCAGACATTTGGACAGTGAACCAGCAGTCCTGGAGCTGCTCAGAGCTCTGGGAACCATGGTTCCAACCAGGCCTGCAGACACTTCACCTAAAAATGACAGGGCAAAAGGAGGCTCCCAGCAACGAGTTTCCAAACAGAAGGTGTGAAACACAGTATCCCTGTTACAAAGGGAGACAATTTTTTAAAAAAGATTTATTTATTTATTGGAAAGTCAGATACACAGAGAGGAGGAGATACAGAGGAAAATCTTCCATCTGATGATTCACTCCCCAAGTGAGCGCAACGGCCTATGCTATGCCAATCTGAAGCCAGGATTCAGGAACTTCTTCCAGGTATCCCACACGGGTGCAGGGTCCCAAGGCTTTGGGCCGTCCTCGACCGCTTTCCTAGGCCACAAGCAGGAAGCTGGATGGGAAGTGGAGCAGCCGGGATTAGAACCGGTGCCCATATGGGATCCTGGTGCGTTCAAGGCGAGGACTTTAGCCGCTAGGCCACGCTGCCAGGTCCGACAATGTTTTTTTAAAATAAAAAAGCACAACTGTAAGAAACAAAAGCAAGTCTGGTGCTGCAGCACAGTAGCTCAGAAGGCAGCCTGTAGCACCTGCTGGTGTCCCACACTGGAACGCCAGCTTCCATTCTGGCTGCTTCTCATTCAGCTTCCTGCTAATGTGCCTGGAAGGTAGGGAACATGGCCCAAGCCAGGCTGCCTGCCACTCCTGTGGGAGGCCAGGATGGAATTGCCAACCCCTGGCCGTGGTGTGGCCCAGAGCTCGTGTTGTGACCATTTGGGAATGAACTGACAAGTGGAAGCCATCTTTCTGTTTCTCTCACTCTGCCAATCTACCTTCCCAACAAATAGACACTGCAGAGAGGTACCCATGCATTGAGCAGTAAGAAAGGGGGTGAATGCACTGTGATTCACAAGGTAGGGACTCCAACTCCATTACATTTGATGAGTACAAACCATGTCTAAATATTCTTAAATGTCACTGACAGCTAAGTGGTAGTAAGAGACACTAGTACACTAACAGAGGGGTCTATGCAGCTCAGGTCTCCTCCAGCAGTCGGTGCCCCAGCTGAGTCAAGCACCACAGAGGGGAATGAAGGGTGGAAACTCTCCTGCTTCTCAGGCTTGGGCACACATTCTTTACAAGAGAGGATGAGTGATCCAGGATGCCTGTGGGGCAGTCTCTGCTATGGTGGCACTGAGTCTGGGTCTAATTAAAGACCAGGAGTCCCAGCAGAAGAGCCTGGCTCTCCCCACCAACAAACAGGATCTAAGTATGTCAGTACCGGGTGCAGACACGGTCTGCTCCAAGTAGACTCACCTGTAAGGTTAGGATCGCTGAGGGCAGCAACAGACACAGCCAGAGCATCATCTAAAGGGTGCATCACAAAGTCCTGCCTGTGACTGGGGACCAGATGTCCAGCCTGCAAGGAAATATCCTTGGAGGATGCAAGCGCAAGGGACATCAACCATGATTCAGAGGCCACCAGAGAGGGCTCCACAACACTACTGTTGGCAGGCAGAGTGCAGAGACCAGAGCCAGGGCAGATGGTGAGGACGGAGGCAGGATCATGGCCATGCTCTTCCTGGTGCATCTCACCACCCTGCAGGAACCTGGAAAACATAGCAAAGACTGTCCCTCAGTCGACAGTGGGGGCTACACAATGTAGGCTCGTCTAGGTTCAACCACAAAGGCTGCAGGGCCCAGCACAGCACTAACACACTGCTCCTATTCTTTTTTTTTTTAAGAAGAAGGGTTTTCTTTATTTTTATTATTTTTTTTTATTGGAAAGGCGGATATACAGAGAGGAGAGACAGAGAGGAAGATCTTCCGTCCGATGATTCACTCCCCAAGTGAGCGCAACGGCCGATACTATGCTGATCCGAAGCCAGGAGCCTCTTCTGGGTCTCCCACGCGGGTGCAGGGTCCCAAAGCTTTGGGCCGTCCTCGACTGCTTTCCCGGGCCACAGGCAGGGAGCTGGAAGGGAAGTGAGGCTGCCGGGATAGAACCGGCGCCCATATGGGATCCCGGGCGTGCAAGGTGAGGACCCTAACCACTGCGCCACCGCGCCAGGCCCCTATTCTAAACCTATGACTGCCACTACAAGGACTGTATTCCTAAGAAAAAAATCTAGAAATACAAAAGACATTTATGTAAAAGATTAATTTGAAAGGCAGAATTATAGAAAGAGAAAGAAAACACATAGAGACAAATCTTCCATCCACTGGTTTATTTCCCAAATGGCTCGGCTGAGCTGGTCTGAAGCCAGGAATTCCATCTGGGTCTCCCACATGGGTGCAAAGACCCAGGGAGTTGGTCCATCCTCTGCTGCTTTCCCAGGCTATCAGCAGGAAGCAACTAAAATTTAAACCAGCAACCACACAGAATGGCGGCACTGCAGGGGCAGCTTTACGCACCACACTGCAACGCCAGACCCAGGGCTACACTACACCAGACCTGGCTTCCAGAGATACTTCATGAAGACCAACCACAAAAGCATTCATAGTTTATTTACAATGAGCTTCAATGCAGTGTTGGCAACTTAACATGATTAGCAAAAGCCCAATAGTCCAGAAAATGAATGCCAGTTGATTTTAAAGGCATACAAGGCAGAAGTTGGTAACGAAGCATTGCATTTCAAGGAACGCTCACTGCATCCCCTCCCTTGACTTCAGTAACACACCATTTTACAGCTGGAATCGAGGTCATACGAATCTACCAGAGGCCCAGGTACAAATGTCCTCAGGAGGGACCACATGCAACACAAGCGTGTGACCTAACGATCAGACCTGACATGAACCTCAGGCCCACAGCTGACAAACACTGAGCTCTCTGTACTTTCCTTATCTTTATGAGGCAGCAGACAAATATGGGCTGGTTGGAAAAGCAGCAAAAATCAAATTCTAAAACTCTTTCATGACCTGTTCCTCCTTTTCTCTATCTGCCTATTGTGAGAAGGACTAACTAAATAAGCCAAGAAAAAACACTACACGCTTAAAAATCCTTCACTTAGCAGCAGCATGGCCTCCCCCTAGGTGACTTCTGGACACCTCACCACTAGGAAACCACACCCCCAGCTGCCCTCAGGACTCAGCCTCAGCCTTGGTCTGAGCTTGGATTCTTGGTTCACTTACACTCTTTCGAAGCTGGTGTTGAAGTGTGTTGGGTTAAGCTGTGGCCTGCAACTCTGACATCCCATACTGGACCCAGCAGTCTCAGCTGCTCCACTTCCAAGTTACCTCCCCAGCAATATACCTGGGGAAGCAATGAAAGATGCCCTGGGTGCCTGGACCCCTGCCACCCAAGTGCAAGACCCGGAAAGAGCTGGTTCCTGGCTTTGGCCTCGCCTGGCTCCAACTGTTGAAGCCATTTGGGAAATGAACCATAAAATAGAAAAAAAATCTCTTGTTCTCCTTTCAAATATATTGTTTTAAAAAGTGCACTTGGTTTTCCTGTAATAAAGCCATATACTTCTTCTCCAAGGTTCAAAAATGCCTGCTACAGGTGCTCAGCTTCTTCCTTCCCACATTACTTCTGCGAGGTCTTCCTGGCAGTACACAAAGCAGAGTGCTCAGACAGCATTCTGCAAAGGAGAAAGGTGCTGACTGCACGGAATGCACAACAGACAGACTACAGCAGACTCACAAACCACAAAAGCTGGGGTCGTCTGCAGGCGAAGTCAATCTCCCCCCTTTTCCCAAACACACATGAAGGTGGGCCTCACTCCATGTCAGGTTCCAGAGTCACAGCTGCTCTGTCTCTGATGTGGCTTCCCTTCCTCCAATCAATCAGCAGTCACTGACCTGGTACCTGTGCGGTGGCCCCAGCACACTCATGCCCACTCCCCATCCTCACCTTCAGCTGAGAAGGCGAACGAACAGGTGAGATGGCCCCATAGCACGTGAGGACAACAGTACCTGGGAGCCAGGGGCCTTGAGATCGTCTCAGCTCCAGGAAGGTCTGTGACCAAGGCCAGGGCCTCCCAAGGTCTTTGGAGGGCGTCTGGAGACTGCGGAGGTACGCCGTCCCTGGGTCAGGCTGGAAAAAACAGAGGGAAGGAGAGGCTTTGTGACTCTATCTCGGCCTCCCTTCCAGCAAGTAGAGCAGGGTGTGGCCACTGGGTCATCAATCTTTGCTGTGAGCTATCCCCAGACCCACATCTACTCCCTGATCCCCACACCGATGCCCATCTATCTCCACATGGCAATCTGGGCACACAGGTGGGGGGACGGGCACCTACAACCTCACCTACACCATTCCTCGGCACAGTCTGACTCTCTCTACCTTCAGGATTAGCTGGCCACCAGGTGAGGTCTTGACTGTGCTGAACATTGGTGAGGTCTGCACCTATAGCCACAGTGCCCCTGTTCCAGTGTCCCGTAACAGTTAATGCAACGAGGGGGGCTTGTCAGAAAGCAAACCTCCAGATACCATGATGCTAGGGCCTTGGAGACACCCACCGGACCAATGACACCAGCGGTCCAGACGTCTCTCCTTTGTACTGGGGTCTTCGGCCACCACCCGCTGGGCTGGCTGCACATGCTGGAGCAGGGACCGCTGGCACCGCCGGTAATTAGCAAACCAGTTGTAGACCTGCTCTGCAGTCAAGCTTGTTTCCAAAGCCAAACTCTCCTGTCCGAAAACAGCACAATTAGCTTTGTTAACTCCTGGTCCGTGCCCACACTTCCACAGAAACCAAGCTGACCTCTCCAAAGGCAGCAGAATCGGCACCAGCTGCACTGGTGGCTGACCAGGGCCTCTCCTAGCCACCTGCTTGGAGAAGACACAACACCTCCCAGGCCCAGGCTCAGTTCGGGAGTCAGGCCAGGCCAAGCGTCGTAGGGAGCCGAGCCTCAGCAGGCCTTGTAGAGCAGGCCCGCAGTGTCCTGAACCTTGCAGAGCAGGCCCACGGTGTCCTGAACCTCGGGAGGGGCCCGCTGTGTGCAGTCACCGCCCCCAGCACCATGCACCCCACACATGGGGCGACCCTGAGCAAAAGCGCCAGCAGAGAGGGGGGACCCAGCCCAGTAAGCAGCAGACAGGAGAGGCCACCAGGAGGAGCCATGCGACCGCGGGACGGATGTGCTGAGGGAGCAGGAACCAGGCACTGTGGGCCAATGCCCCTACCCTCAACCCACACCCAGTACCAGCCATCTCAGCCTCCATGCCTACAGCCACACTGAGAACCTAAGAAGGCGACTGGGACTGCCCTCTGTAGACTAGGCACAGGGCACGCCCTCCCAAAAGAGGATAAAGAACAGGCGTGGGGGCAAAGGCCCAGGGACGGGCAGCTGAGGCAGAGGTAAGGCTTCCACCTGTTCTTACCCGCTGAGCCTTGCTGGGGTTAATGCTCACGGCCAAGGCAAAGTCTTGAAGCCTCCTGCGGACCTCTCTGGGGAAGTTCCGACTCTTGAGGCCATCCGGGCAGAGGCCTGCGGGTGGGGGATTCCTGGAGGAGATGAGAACAGCACAGTGAGGAGGCCCAGCGGTCCCCTGCCCTGTGACAGCAACATTTCTGAGGCAAGGCTGTCCCACAAGTGAAAATCAGCATCTAACCCACACACCTGCAGGCCATGGCGGGGAGCTCAGCCCCAAGACCCCCAAAGAGGGCTCCAGGATCTGGGTTCCCACCCCTATGTTTTCACATTTCCATGTGACTTTTCCCTGTCCTCCCTGTCTGCCCATGGGACTTATGAGGCAAAGTCCTTGGCCTTCCCACCCATCTCTCAGTGCAGCCCCACCCCCATACCCTTGCGCCCTTCTCTGCCCAGCACTTCCTCCCTAGATTTCACTGAGTTATCATCACTGACTTGCCACCATGGCGCCTGCCAGCCCACTGCACCCCTCAAACACATGGGGACCCCGGCAATGAGGCTGCGGCTGATGTTCTGTGTATTGGCTCCACTTCCCTGCCTCCCTAAGGACTTTCCAGATTCCATTCCAATTCAAGTGTTTCTTGCACCAGAGGCATCGGGGCTGGTAAACATTCTGGCGGCTCTCACCTCCCCCCAGCCCTCCGGCTGCTGCCTCAGTCAGGGCTCTCCCAGTAAAACTTCTCTAGCTTCACCCAGGGTCACTGAGCCAGCTCCTCCCCCTCACCACGGGCAGCAGAGGGTCACTGCTGTTCTCCTTTATCACCCTGGACTTCCCTCTCTGCATGCCACACCCCGCACTTCCCCTCACCCCCTGGCCACTCCTCAGCTGACCACTGCAGGGGGTATGAGGAGCAGCTAGGCTGCTCAGGCCACTGGACAACATCCCCAGCACTACTCCTGAGATTGAAGCCTCCTGGAGCTAGGCAGGGGACATGTCCAAGTTGGTCACAGTTTTTCGCCACCACTGAATATATCTTCATTTCTACTGAGGACAAATATCACTTCAGTTGAAGATTTCAGCTGCAAAGCCTATGTGGACGTACATAATGCAGTGGGCACCTTACACATCCCAAATGCAGCTCATCTCCCTGGAACCACTCACGCCACCCCTGCCCTGTGTGCCTTAACAAGAACCACCACACTCCTGGTTCCGACCCAGGGCCAAAAGCCCTGGAATCTCTTCCCTTTTCACTGCATACAACTGTTCTTGGGCCATGATTTGGGTCCTGGACAATGCCTGAGCCGCAAAGAGACACCACCCTTCCTGACAGCCCTCAGGGTCAGCCAGCACCATCAGAATACAGCCCTGGGCTCTCCTTGTGGTTCATCAGTCACTCTCCCCGCAGGTGAAAATTCAGCCACCACCTGTCCCTATGGTTACAGGCGAAGGTCACTGCTGCATTTTCCAAAGGCTGTGAACACCCCTTCAGCCAGCGGACATCCCCTAAACCAGAGGTCTTAAGCCAGACCTCTGAGGTTGCCACTCCCTCTGCCTTAAACACTGGTGCTCACAAGACCACCACCATCCCTCAGGTAGGGTCTCCTTCCAAGGCTGGGACAGACCTGCACTACCAACACTGAAGAAGCCCCTCCCCACAGCCCAGCCCCCTCAGACCACGGTCTCTGCAGAGACCTGCCTGCTAGCGATGATCGCACTTCGTGGTCTCATGTCAGTGCCACCTGCAGGAAAGCAAAGCCTAGGGTGCCCCAGCATCCAGACCCAGGGAGTGCTCCCCAAACAGCTTGAGTGACAGGATGCCACCCCTACACTGGTCACCAAGTGGCTGCCTCTGCTGGGCTTCCACTGGCAGGCTGTCAGCCTCTGTGTGGTGGGTCACACAGCCCTAGCGGTCCCAGGCTCACTGACTGCTGGACTCTGAAGGACTTGCCTCACATTGGCCTCCCTGCAAGCAAGCCTCTGTAGTACAATCCACCTCTTCTTCCAGGAGCCACAGGGAGGGGTGGGGTAGCACTCAGAACAAGACCTGTGAGCCTTGCTTGGCAACAGAAAATAACGTAAGGGCATGGCCAACCCCTCAGGAGCCCCTGACACACAGAGCTAAAGCCCAGCAGTACCTCTTCCTGCAGCGGAACTTCTGCACCGGGGTCAGCGCAGCCACACCCAGCTTCCTCCTGGCCAGGTCGTAGTGAATGTCGTTCCAGAGCTGCACCAGCTCACGGCTGCCTCCTGGCACCCGACAACCCTGTCAAGGAGAGTCCACTAAAGCCACATGTTGGTAGGAAGAACCAGGTCTGGACGGACCCACGGTTAGCAGTGCTGAGGGCTACAGTGGGAAAGGAATAAACAGGCACAAGCTAGAACCTGGAACAAGTGACATCAAGCGGCCAGGGAGGCATCAACTGCACAGAGCAAGGTCTTGGCCTCCTGCAGAGGGAATGACATACTGAGAGGGATTCCAGGTGCCGCCAGACTGGGGACTGGGGTGATGATGGGTGTACCTGGCCATCTGATCACTGTCAGTGCTTCAAAGCCAGAAAGAAATCAGGTTTCACTCCACCTGCTGTGTTTATGAGCTGGCACCACTTGATGCACATCCAGTACTCAGATTCCCAAGCTGCTTGTAACTCACTCAAGTGAGAATTACCGGAACTAATCTTTGTATAAAACACCTCTCCCAGGCAGCCCTAAGGGGTTGGTCTGTGAGATGTGGGCCAGCAACTCATTGCTAGCTCCCGGCATATGGATAATGCTTGAATGGTGCACCCTGCCCCTCCTTCCAATGGCCACTGAGCCCACATGTACCTCCAGAAGCCGGCAGGCCGCCTGTTGCTGCTCCTGCTGGGCCAGGACACGGGCACACACCAGGGCCACATCTGCATTGTCCAGGAGGTGCGGGCACAGCTGGCTGTCCAGAATGGCAGAAACCAAAGGCTGCATCTGAGTGAGGTCATCTTGGATGTCATGGCATAGGCTGCCCGCGAGGGGCACCAGCTCCGCCAGGGGTGGGTGGGTGTTCCCATGCTCCCTCAGCAACATCAAGAAGCTCTGCATCATGCCACTCTGCCAACAAAGACCAAGATCAGACCATGTGCACACAGCAGGCCACACTGCAACCTCCATGCCAGAGCAGCTGTGGTGCCCAACTGGGAATGGCCAAAGACCACACGCCTGCAAAATTTCCTTCTACCCTCCACCAGAAAAAGTCTGAATCCTGAGAGGGTGACCCCACGGGAGAGTGGCCAGCACTAGACCACCTCTTTGTCAACACTATTACTGATGTCATTGGAATGAGGTGGGGAGAGAACTCCTGCTAGTCTACTCCCCAAATATCCACAAGAGGCTATGCAAAGCCAGGTGAAAATTAGTATGGACCTCCCACGTGGACAACACAAACCGACCACCTGAGCTATCACCCACTGCTTCCCTGCCTCCCAGGGTGCAGTTGGGGGCCAGGCTTGAACCCAGATACCTCACAACGATAGGTGGGATCCCCGGCAGACTTAACTGTTACTCCAGAGCCTGCCCCCAGTCACCTGACTTCCCTGAGCCTCCCTTTTCCGCATGAGATAAACTTGATTCTGTTTCCTCGGGGAGGCCCCCAAGGCGTTCCGGGGCACTTGCCCACTGCCGCTGCTGCTCACTGAAAACGCTCAGCTTCCACAGGTTAGCCTGGAAAGGGCGGCCATGAGCAACGGGGTCTGTACCCAGAGCCTACCAAAAACGCTCCCGGGCTAAAGCCTAGGCCTCCACTTCGCCTGGTGCCCTGTGCCACCGCCAGGTCTCACTACAGTGCCAGCTCTCTCTTCATGGGGTCCTGACCCCTCACCGCCTCCTCACTGGGTCCCGACCCCGAGTCCCAGCAGCTCCTCACATATCCTCAACCCGTGTCCCAGCACCTCCTCACCCGGTCAGCCCCCACAGGGTCCCGACGCCGACGCCCCCTCACCCAGTCTCGACGCCCCCTCAGGGTCCCGACGCCCCCACAGGGTCCCGACACCCCCTCACCCGGTCCCAATGCCCCCTCACTGGGTCCCGACGCCCCCTCACCCGGTCCCGACGCCCCCTCAGAGTCCCGACGCCCCCTCACCCAGTCCGACGCCCCTCACCCGGTCCCGACGCCCCCTCAGAGTCCCGACGCCCCCTCAGAGTCCCGACGCCCCCTCACCCGGTCCCAATGCCCCCTCAGGGTCCCGACGCCCCCTCAGAGTCCCGACGCCCCCTCACCCGGTCCCAATGCCCCCTCAGGGTCCCGACACCCCCTCAGGTTCCCAACGCCCCCTCAGGGTCCCGACGCCCCCTCAGAGTCCCGACGCCCCCTCAGGGTCCCGACGCCCCCTCACCCGGTCCCGACGCCCCCTCACGGGGTCACCTTCTCACGGGTCTTCACTCCAGGCACCAGCGTCCCAAGCCCTGGAACCGCGTCCTCCGAGAAACCGGGGCTCCGGGAGACCAGGGCGGTGGAGGTGGGGGAGCTCCGGAAGACAGACGGCAAGGAAGGAGCGCGCACCGGGCGGGGCCTCCACCGGGCTCACCGACCTGCCCTACCGCGCCCGCTGCTCTCCTGCTCTCGCTGCTCTCGGCCCGGGTGCAGCCCCGGGTGGAGGCCCAGGCTCACACCCCGTGCTGGGCGTCCAGGGCTCCCGCCCGCCACGCCGACTCACCTGCAATACCGACCACTTCCCGCTTCCGCTGCGCGGACGTGCCGCAAGAGCTCCTCACTCCTGCGGGACCGGAGGCACGGTCGCCCGCTGGCCCAGGACTGGAGTGGTCGCTCAATGTATCCACCCGCGGCCAATCACGAGGGGGAGACTGGCGGGGCGGGGGCGCTCAGGGGCAGCCGGAAGGAGTGGAGCTGCTTGGGGTGGGAGCCCTCTGCCCGGGGCGGGCGGGAAGAGGCGCGCTCGCCCCACGCGCTCGCCCCTCTCCCGGTTTCCCGGCGCTGGGCGCTGCTCCCCGAGACCCGCTCCCCGTCCCCAGCCTCCCCGGAGAAGGCGCTATTGGAATCCACACGCGCACGGTTCTGAATGCCCCAAAAAGGGCTCTGCTTGTGGGCAGGGAGGGGTTCCGACCCTAGGGCCTGAGCCCTAGTGACCACCGCACCGAGGAAGACATTAGGCACCTGTCGTCAACACCGGCCCCCACCATCTGGCCTCGCCCCTGCGCTCACTTGGGGAGTGAATCATCGGAAGGAAGATTTTCCTCTCTGTCTCTCCTCCTCTCTGTATATCTGACTTTCCAATAAATAAATAAATCTTAAAAAAAAAAAAGCCAAACTACAAATGATAATTAACAATAAATATTCAAATAATTAAAATAAAGGCAGTAACAGATAATGGCAGATACGGATATATAAAAAACATGGAATCTAGTAATAACCGTAAGTTCAAAAATGCCAACAGTGGGGCCCGGCGCGGTGGCGCAGTGGTTAAGGTCCTTGCCTTGCACGCCCGGGATCCCATATGGGCGCCGGTTCTAATCCCAGCAGCCCGCTTCCCATCCAGCTCCCTGCTTGTGGCCTGGGAAAGCAGTCGAGGACGGCCCAAAGCTTTGGGATCCTGCACCCGCGTGGGAGACCCTGAAGAGGCTCCTGGCTTCGGATCGGCATAGCATAGGCCGTTGCGCTCACTTGGGGAGTGAATCATCGGACGGAAGATCTTCCTCTCTGTCTCTCCTCCTTGCTGTATATCTGCCTTTCCAATGAAAAAATAATAAAAAAAAAATCTTTAAAAAAATGCCAACAGTGTAAGCACTCTAAAAGTCACAGACTGCCAAATTAGATTTGAAAGGCAAATTTACAGAAAAGGAGAGAGAGAGAGAGAGACTCCTGTCTCTGGACAGAATCTTCTATCTAGCTGGTAGATACAAGAGTCAAGTCTGAGGTCAGCCCAGATAAGGTTTCTTGGGGGACTCCCCAACTAGACTACTGGACTCAGAAGCAAGCCACAGGGAGAATCACAGGATGTGTGGTCCAACCTTGGAGTGCACGTATGAGGACTGGGCCTCTTCAATTGTTGAAGCCTGTGTGGCATGCCCAATGCACACTAGGGACATGACAGTCAGCTCATCTAGGCCAGCAGAGGACATTGACTGCCTCGTCAGAAAAGCTTGCACAATTCTCCTGACCAAGCTTTGCAGCATATTTCCTGGATCTGTGGATGTACCAAGGTGAACTTTGGAAAGATTTCTCAAACCTGGAGCAATAAAACTGATAACATCTCATGGCTATTAAAACACTCAAATAACATCCTCAGAACACTCTTCCCCACACTGGGATCTCTTAAACAGCATCAAATGACCACTTACTATCCCTGGGTGTTGATGCAATTTGAGAGTGAGGAATAGCCCTCTCCCCCTCCTCCCCTGTGGACACAGAAGGACATATGAAATGTCCCACCTAACTTCCTGCATATCCAACCCTACCTACCAAAATCTAGCCCACATGTGTGAACATCCCTCTCAATTATGCAAACAATATATATGAAAACGTTTTAACGTTTAAAAAAATAAAGGAAACAAAATGGTCGTATTCCCTGAAGAGATAGGATCAGAGATAACATTTTTGAGGTTGTTAGCAAAAAGCAATTCCCAGTTGGAAAACAAAAAGAGCAACACAGTCATTCAGCTTCCATGTCTTCTTGTCCTTGCTGGCACTTTCTTGGGGGGAAAAAGAAATAAGCATTAGGCAGTAAGTGATGCTGGGGGGTTGGGGGGAATGCTCTGAACTGCCATCCAGAGAACACCAGCCATTCTATAAATAAACCCACAATACTAAGATGGCAGAATGTGGGCCTTTATCCCCTTAGTCTGTAGAATTGCAGGTTAAACTCCACTTGGAATTTATCAACCATATTCCTATCACTACAAATATACCCTCACCTGCCCCTTTTTGAGGAAATAAACAAGCCTATTATTATGTTATGCTCTTACATTAAGGACAAGAAAAGCACTTTCTCCATCCCATCACAGAAGGGAAATCAAGGAATCTGAAACAGTCAAACATGGTGAGTGTGAGGTGTCACTAGCGGGAACATGGAAGGTGTGGCAGGATAAGGCAGTCTCCAGCAGCTAAGAGCTGATGCTAAGAGGAACACCTGCCTGGCAGCCAGCAAGCAGACACGCCTGGATTCTGACCTCAGTACAGCTGGCCTCAGGCTCCCAGCATAGTTAGTTCAGCCAGCATCTTGACTGTAGCCTCAGGCTCCCTGAGTGGAGGACCCAGCCATGTCGTGGTGACTTCCAACCCACAGAACTGGGAGCTAGTAAGGGAGTGTTCATTGAAGTTTAATTTGTTACACAGTAATACAGAGCAAATACAGTCAAGTGTAAACAAAAATAAAGCATAAACTACCATGCACTTCCCTCTGCAGTTACCAATGCCAGCATTCGCCTTTCCTTCAGGTACATGCAGATCTCCATCTGCTTCCATTTCCTCTCGTCCAAAAGGACATTCTTTTGGTAATTCTTTCAGCTTTAGTGTGTGTCTCTATGTCTTTAGTGTGTCTTCGGTAATTTTTTTCTTTTTTAAAAGATTTGTTGTTTTGTAATTTTTATTTTAAATTTTTAATTTTATGGTACAATTCTGTATAGTCTGGAATTCCCTTCCTCCCAATTCCCACCCCCTCCCCCAACTGATTTTCCCCATACTGTCACAACAGTACATTCCTTCATGAGGAGTTACAATTCCATCTTTGGTCATTTTTAGGCAGCTTTACTCAGTTTTAACTCACAATTCACCCACATAGTGTAATTCAGTAGTTTCAAGTATATTACATAGTAGCTTTATCATTTATTTGGAAGGCAATGGGAATGAGGACAAGCAGGGACAGAAAGAAATCTTTCATCCATTGGTTCACTCCCCAAATGGCTGCCAATAGCCAGAGCCGGGACAGGCTGCAGCCAGGAGCCAGGAACTCCATTCTAGTCTCCTCTTCAGGTGGCAGGGCCCAAGCCTGCTTTCTTAGATTCACAAAGCAGTTGGACTGGAAGTAAAGCAGGATGCCACCATCATCAGCAGTGGCAGCTTAACCTGCGACACCACAATGCCGGCCCATGTAGTTGGTCTTGAGAAGCTGAGACAGGAGAGCACCCATTTTGCTGTTCACTCCCTGGACGCCAACATTGAGGTGGGGCCAGTACCACTGGCCTTCAGGGTCTACTCGAGCAGCACGCTGGAATGTGACTCTGGATCTGGACAGGTACTTCATTGGGATGCAGGCTCTTAGGCTACATGTCCAATCTCCAGCTTTTAAATTGCATTGAAGTATTTTTTTATTTTTTTTTAAAGATTTATTTTTATTATTTTTTCATTGGAAAGGCGGATATACAGAGAGGAGAGACAGAGAGGAAGATCTTCCGTCCGATGATTCACTCCCCAAGTGAGCGCAACGGGTCGATACTATGCCGATCCGAAGCCAGGAGCCTCTTCCGGGTCTCCCACGCGGGTGCAGGGTCCCAAAGCTTTGGGCCATCCTCGACTGCTTTCCCAGGCCACAGGCAGGGAGCTGGAAGGGAAGCGGGGCTGCAGGGATTAGAACCGGCGCCCATATGGGATCCCGGGCGTGCAAGGCGAGGACCTTTAACCACTTGCGCCACCGCACCGGGCCCTGAAGTATTTTTTTAAAATCTTCCATCCTGGCTTGGCGGTTAGGGTCCTCGCCTTAAACGTGCCTGGATCCATATGGGCACTGGTTCTGGTTCCAGAGGCCCTGCTTCCCATCCAGCTCCCTGCTTGTGGCCTAGGAAAGCAGTCGAGGACAGCCCAAAACCTTGGGACCCTACACCCGTATGGGAGACCCAAAGGAAGCTCCTGGCTCCTGGCTTCGGATTGGCTCAGCTCCAGCTGTTGCAGCCGCTTGGGGAGTGAACCATCAGTTGGAGGATCTTCCTCTCTGTCTCTCCTCTCTGTATATCTGACTTTGCAATAAAAGTAGATAAATCTTAAAAAAAAAATCTTCCATCCTACTCATTTCTAAGTTGAGTGGTGTTAACTACACTCACCATGTTGTGCAATCACTGATTCTAAAACCATCCAATATCTCAAACAGCATTTCTTTAACCATTCATGAAAACTTGCCATTCATCTTTAGTCCTACCCCAATTAACCATTTCTCTATTTTCTGTCTGTAACTGTCTGCTTTAGGTATTTCACAAAAATGGAATTATGCAGTTGTCCCTAGCTTACTTTTCTTACCACACAGTTTGCAAGATTCTTTCATGTTTTAACAGGAGTAAACTAGCTGGTTGGGGTTAGGGCTACCTAAAATATATATATATATATATATATATTTAAAGATTTATTTATTATCAAATATATGAGGAGATACAGAAAGATCTTTCATCTGCTGGTTCATTTTCCAAGTGGCTGCAATGGCTGGAGCTAAGCCAATCCAAACCCAGAAGCTTCTTCAGGGTCTTCATGCCGGTGCAGGGTCCCAAGACTTTGGGCCGTCCTCTCCTGCTTTCCTAGGCCACAAGCAGGGAGGTGGAAGGAAAGTGGGGCTGCCAGGATTAGAACTGGGATCCCCATGGGATCCTGGCACATGCAAAAAGAGGACTATAACCACTAGGCTATTACTAAGTTATAAATAAATCAGGCCTGATTTATTTATTTGAAACGCAGAGAGAGAACTTTTCCATCCACTGGTTTATTCTCTAAATGGCTGCAACAGCCACAGCTGAGAGGGTCCAAAGCCAGGACGTATGCCATATGAATGCAGGGGCACAAGCACTTGGGCCATCCTTTGCTGCTGGGACACATGGTAGGGAGCTGGATCAGAAGTACAGCAACTGGGACTCAAACCGGCTCCCATATGAGATGCTAGCAGTGCAAGTGCTGGCTTTACCTGCTCTACCACAGCCACAACTCCTGGATTAATTTTTCAATGAACAACTAAAGACTGTTTTTGATTGTAACTGTATCAATTTCACATAAATAGCAACAATGTGTGAGGGACTGCTGATGTCTCCCATCTTTGCTAACACATTATTCCAGTTTAAAGTAATTAGTCATCATAGTAGATGTGGTTCTGATCTGTCTCTCCATAATGGCTCATGACCACTGACTATTTTCACAGGTTTACTGGTCAACTATATATCCTCTTTGAGGAAATGCTTATTCACATCCTTTGCCTGTTTTTAAATTATAATTTTTCTGTTAAGTTGAACAAATTGTTTATATACTGTAGATTTTAACCACTATTATATATAGCTTTCAAATATTTTCTCATGTGGAGGTCATCTTGTCTTTGTTGCTCAAGACTTCTTTGCCAAGGTGTCTCCCTTCCAGGCCTCTGTGAACGTACCTGACAGCACCCTTTGCTCCTTTCTCTAGATCACGCATTTTCCCTCTGGCTGCTTTCAAGATTCTTCTCTTGTATTTTGGAGTAATTTGTGGACAATTTTCCTTGGTGTAGTTTCTTCATGTTTCTTGTGTTCACAGTTCCTTGCATGTCTTGGTGTGTAGGTTTAGTTTCATTTAATTTGAAAGCTTTCAGATTTTTTTTTTTTCATTTTTATGTCCTTCTTACTCTAAGACTTCAATAACCTGTCTCCTGACTATGCTGGTGTCACTTAACTGAAGGCGCAGATCAGAGAGAAAACAGTTACAGGATTTCCTCATTGTAGGACATTGTGACCCTAAAAGGTCAGGGAGCACAGGATTACAATTGATTGGATATCCTTCATATGAGAAAAACTGAGTGGGTAACATTCATATACCTAAATGGATATCATTTGTATGAGAACAGCTGAGTGGACAGCATGTGAATTTGAACACTTGGTGGGATATACAAAACAAGAGTTCCAAACAAGAGTATAGAAACAGTTGATGGAGTTTGTTGATAAGCTCAATACATCCTCCCTTATCGCACATGACCCTCAGTCTATAACGTCTGATGCCACTAATAAACTTCAGCTTTTGAACATCAGTCAGAGTCCATGCATGTTATTATCAGCTCTGTGCACCAAGTCCATCACTGCAGGACAGCTACACCTCATTGTGCAACAACTGCTGTGTACGTACACAGACCTATGTGATACAGGCCAATCAATGTATGTGGCCTCCACATGTAGTCAAGAGCATGGAAAACGTGACATGGTACACTTACAGTCAAATTTTTATAAGCAGGACTATCCTGCGAAATAATACTCAAAATCAGTAAATTATTTATAATCAAGTATCATATACAATATACAATGGTATATGCTATTCCTTGATCCAACTGATGGTACAGCATGTCTGTTTACACTTGCATAAACAAAAACATGTTATGCTAATCTCAGTGCCTATTGTCAAGTGTGGTAGAATCTAGATCCTGGACAGTGCAATGGCCTAATGGATTCATCTTCTGCTTGTGGCATTGGCATCCCATATGAGCACTGCTTCGGGTCCAGCTGCTCCACTACCCATCCTGCTCTCTGCTGATGGCCTGGGAAAGCAGCAGAAAACGGCTCAGGGTTCAGGACCATTACATCCACATGGTAGACCTGGAAGAAGCTGCTGGCTCCCAGCTGCTCAACAGTCCAGCTGGGGCCATTGCAGCCATCTGGGGAGTGAACCAGCAGTTGGAAGGTGTCTTTCGTTGCTTCTCCCTCTCAATGTAACTTTAAGTAAAAAAAATTTAATAGACTGCTGTCAGGCTGTCTAAGTTGAATCCTTGCTCCATCACATACTACGTAGCTGCTCTTAGTCCCTCATTCAACTGTACAATGAGTGGGGCTAGAGCAGTTTCTATCTCACAGAGTTACTATGAGAATCAGATGAGTTATCAAAACTGAAACACACAACAGGGCCAGTGCAACAGCTTAACTGGATAATCCTCCACAGGGGCACAGCAGCACAAGCCCCTGAACCATCCTCTGCTACTCTCCCAGGTTGATCGGCAGGGAGCTGGACCACAAGGGAAGCAGCCAGGATTTGAAACAACACCCATACAGCCCATCTGCCTGGCAGGCTGAGGCTTGACCCACTGGGACAACACCCTGTGCCACTACACACCACCCGACTCTAGCCCCTGCCAGTTTCTTCAGCAGATCCTTCACCAACACCGGAGAAGGTTCCTGCCTCCCTGGCTTGCACAACATATGCCATTGCGTGCTCTGAGAGCGGCCGGTACAGATGAGGAATCCAGGCATGTTGCTACTCTACCTGTCCTGGTGAGAAGGACCTCTGTGCAGAACAGACGTCAGCTGTTGGGGTGTCCTGTGGCAGGTGGCACATCAGCGGCGGCCGATGGTGCACAGCTGACCTGCAAGAGAAAGAGTCTTGAGTCCAGGATGATCCCTGGAGGAGGGTGAAGCACTCGCTGGTGAACGAGAGGGCAGCAGCATCTGGCTGGAGGCTGTGGGGCCAAATTCCTGCCTCAAAAGCACATGACAGGGATGCCTGAGCCCTCAAGTGCTAGCTAGGGGTAGAAAGGGCAGCTTTGTGTACCCTCTCCTGTGCAGGGAGCACAGGCCCTGAAAGCCCTCTGTTGTGCAGGCCTTGGTGGCTCCCCAGCCACTGTCCTACCTGCTGGGCAGCAGGACTGCGTGTTCCAGGGTGCTCTCAGAGCAGCTAGGGCCTGGGACCTCCTATTCCAGATGGCTGGTGACCTCTGGTGCCTACTTACCCATCCACCTGCTCCTGGCTTATGAGCCCCATGCCCAGGCACCACCCACCTAGGCAGAGGAAGGCCAAGTGGAGTCGGCTTCTTAAACTCCACCCCACACATGTAAAAATACATGAAGCCCTCTCCGCAGCCCACCGGGAAGCTGCTCTGTTACGGCCGGCTGCTCCAGGAACGTGGGACACGACAAGGGTCTGAGAGATTGAGGCACCAACCGGAGACCAGTGATGGTGGAAGTCTCTCTGAGGCCTCCCTTTCTCGCCTTCTCTCTTGACCTTTCAGCTGCTTCTTGTTTACTCTTTACCCTACACCCTCATTAGCGCAGATTGGCTACAGCTGAGACCAGATGCTTCTAGCCCCAAGCCCACTCACTGTAGTGCTGGGCTTAACGAGTGCTAGTCAACTCCTTAGCCCACAACACTGCTCCACTTGCTAAAGAACGCACAGGCCTGCATCTCACGGTGCTCTGGGAGGAAGGGTGGTGGTGGTGGTGGTGGTGGTAAGGTTTCTGGTACCTCATCTGCCAAAGTTCAGCGCTAGTCGGCTGCTGTGTAACTCCGGCTCCCAGAGGGCCTGTGGGGACGCTGACGTGGGACCCTATCCCAGGATTCTCTCGGTGCCGTGACGTAGTACCTTGCTGTTAAAGGCACCCTACCACTTCCTATCACAGAGACCCAGGCTGATACAAGGGCCCAAGTGCCCTCCTCCCCTACCGGGCCTTGGTATGTGGGTCGTTTGGCCTTGGACCCCTGATCTTCCTACGATTCGTGTCCGGGAACACTGTCCGGGACCCCCACCTGATGCTAGGATGCCTTGGGTTGGGCTGTCTAGAGCTCAGAAAGCCTGAGCCCAGCAGAGGTAGAAAGGGCGGCTACGTGCGCCCTCCAGTGGACACCAGCACTCACTGCAGGATGCTCATCTAGGCTCTCCTGCCCAAAAAAGCAGCAGTGCAGCCACACAGGCTTTCTCTCTCACGGACACTCTTTTGAGAGGTTGCACAGGAGTCCCATGGTGGAAGCTCTACGCATGCCCTCGGGGTCTGCATTGGCAGACAAAAGCAGTCTAGAGCCAAAGCACAGCACACAGCAAGCTCCCTCCCAGGAGGCCGGCAGCTTTCTGTCTCTTCCTCCCTCCCTCCCTCCCTCCTGCCTCCCTCTGTCCTGTTTGCTTTGAAGCACAGAGGAACAGAGAGGGAAGAGACAGCAAACTTTCTTGCTTCTGTTGGCTCACTTCCCCGAATGCCACCACCAGGGCCAGCTGTGGCTGGGCCAGGACAAGCCCGGGAACCAGCAGCTTCCTCCAGATCTCCCACAGGGGCACAAGGGCCACAGTGCCACAGGGGCACAGCGGCACAAGCCCCTGAACCATCCTCTGCTACTCTCCCAGGTTGATCGGCAGGGAGCTGGACCACAAGGGAAGCAGCCAGGATTTGAAACAGCACCCATACAGCCCATCTGCCTGGCAGGCTGAGGCTTGACCCACTGGGACAACACCCTGTGCCACTACACACCACCCGACTCTAGCCCCTGCCGGTTTCTTCAGCAGCTCCTTCACTAAAACCGGAGAAGGTTCCTGCCTCCCTGGTTTGTACAACATATGCCATTGCGTGCTCTGAGAGCGGCCGGTACAGATGAGGAATCCAGGCATGTTGCTACTCTACCTGTCCTGGTGAGAAGGACCTCTGTGCAGAACAGACGTCAGCTGTTGGGGTGTCCTGTGGCAGGTGGCACATCAGCGGCGGCCGATGGTGCACAGCCGACCTGCAGGAGAAAGAGTCTTGAGTCCAGGATGATCCCTGGAGGAGGGTGAAGCACTCCCTGGTGAACGAGAGGGCAGCAGCATCTGGGAGGAGGCTGTGGGGCCAAATTCCTGCCTCAAAAGCACATGACAGGGATGCCTGAGCCCTCAAGTGCTAGCTAGGGGTAGAAAGGGCAGCTTTGTGCACCCTCTCCTGTGCAGGGAGCACAGGCCCTGAAAGCCCTCTGTTGTGCAGGCCTTGGTGGCTCCCCAGCCACTGTCCTACCTGCTGGGCAGCAGGACTGCATGTTTCCAGGGTGCTCTCAGAGCAGCTAGGGCCTGGGACCTCCTATTCCAGATGGCTGGTGACCTCTGGTGCCTACTTACCCATCCACCTGCTCCTGGCTTATGAGCCCCATGCCCAGGCACCACCCACCTAGGCAGAGGAAGGCCGAGTGGAGTCGGCTTCTTAAACTCCACCCCACACATGTAAAAATACATGAAGCCCTCTCCGCAGCCCACCGGGAAGCTGCTCTGTTACGGCCGGCTGCTCCAGGAGCATGGGACACCGCAAGGGTCTGAGAGATTGAGGCACCAACCGGAGATCAGTGATGGTGGAAGTCTCTCTGAGGCCTCCCTTACTTGCCTTCTCTCTTGACCTTACTTGCTGTTGAAGGCTCCTGACACTTTTACCACAGAGGCCCAGGCTCATGCTAGGCACCAAGCGTCCTACACCCCCTCCTGGGCCTTCATATGTGGGCTGTTCAGCCTTGGACCCCTGGTCTTTTAACGACACGTGTCCGGGAGCACTGTCCGCGCCCCCCACCTGACCCTGGGGCGGCTCAGGGCTGGGCTGTCTAGCACTCTGAAGGCCTGAGCCCACCCCGGATACAAAGGGCAGCTTTGCGCGCCCTCTCGTGGCCAATAGCACTCACTGCAGGACGCTCCTTCAGGCCTCTCCTGCCAGATCAAGGGAAGTGGACTCAGCCCAGAAAGGCATTCTCTCTCAAGACCCTCTTTACAGAGGTTGCACAGGAATTCCATGACAGAAGCCTTACGCACGCCCTCGGGGTCTGCATTCGCACAGAAAAAAGCAGTCTAGAGCCACAGCACAGCACAGGACACAGCACACTCCCTCCCAGGATCCCGGCAGCTTTCTGTCTCTTCCTGCCTGCCTACCTGCCAGCCTCCCTCTGTCCTATTTGCTTTGAAGCACAGAGCAACAAGACAGGGAGAGGCAGCAATCTTTCTTTTTTTGACTATCTTTGCATAGTTAGTTTGGGTAAATAGGGTCAAGGGTTACAGAAAAGTGGGTAAGACTATTATTTCCATATTGTTTCCTTCATGTATCTGAGGTAAAGGGGGATATTGGGGGAGAAGCCCCACCCAGTTTCCCACCCACCCCAAGTCCTGCATGTGGGGCATGCTCTGAGATATTCGCTCAAGAGGTTTCAATAGTTCACCAGTTATGAATCGCTGCCAATTTCGCCCCTCCAAACACGATGAGGTCATTGAAAAATCCACTGATCGACATTGTCCATCATAGCGTCTCTATTTGCCCGGTATTTTGTTGCCAACCTATAGCTGAGGTGGTTGATTAACTTGTTCCATCTTCTGTCCTTTCATGGTTAGGGTTCTGAGTCTGGCATTTCAGTTGGGGAGATCGCCAAAGAAACTTCATCTGAGGTGTTCCCAGGCCAGATTCTTGTATGCACCAGCAAGTACAGGGTCCGGCACAGTCCATCACCCTGGTCAGCTGGTGGTTGCAATTGCTGGGTTGGTTCTGTTTTCAGCCCTGCTTTCCACTGGAACCAATGGGTGTTGCAGTCCAGACTGGTTCTGCACAGCGCATACTTGGCCCTCAAATAAACCCGTGGGAGCTGCAGCCTGGTGAGAGCGACCCGCGATAACCGCCACCAGGCCTGCCCCCTACCCTGGTTTGCCAGTATGTGTAGCAGACCAGTGTAGTCTGTCCCACATCCCCCTTGGCTCTCGTACACGGCAAATGGCATTGAAGCTTAGATCCATCTAAGCAGCTCAACAACCAAGCCCTCACGGGTGTTGATGAGTGCCTTTCTGTCTAGCCACCCCAACCCCTGTCCTAGTTTTTGTGCCACCCGTGGAAGTCATAACCCAAGAGGGGGGAACCCACTATTTCCCTCCCAGGTCTCTCACTCCTGGATTGTGCACTTTGCAGGTGGTTATGCAGTTTAACTGGCAGCAATCTTTCTTGCTTCTGCTGGCTCACTTCCCCAGGGACCACCACCAGAGCCAGCTGTGGCTGGGCCAGGACAAGCCTGGGAATCAGGAGCTTCCTCCAGATCTCCCACAGGAGCACAGGGGCACAGGAGCACAGGGGCACAAGCCCCTGAACCATCCTCTGCTGCTCTCCCAGGAGTACCAGCAGGGGAAGCAGCCAGGCTTTAAAATAGCACCCATACAGACCATCTGCCTGGCAGGCTGAGGCTTGACCCACTGGGACAACACCCTGTGCCACTACACACCACCCGACTCTAGCCCTTGCTGGTTTCTTCAGCAGCTCCTTCACCAGACTGGTGAGGGTGCCTGTCCCCCTGGCTTGCACAGCTTATGCCGTTGCGTGCTGTGAGAGCAGCCGGTACAAATGAGGGATCCAGGCATGTTGCTACTCTACCTGTCCTGGTGAGAAGGAACTCTGTGGAGAACAGACGTCAGCTGTTGGGGTGTCCTGTGGCAGGTGGCACATCAGCGGTGGCTGATGGTGCACAGCTGACCTGCAGGAGAAAGAGTCTTGAGTCCAGGATGGCCCTGGAGGAGGGTGAAGCGTTCCCTGGTGAACGAGAGGGCAGCAGCAACTGGCTGGAGGCCGTGAGGCCAAATTCCTGCCTCAAATGCACACGACAGGGATGCCTAAGCCCTCGAGTGTTTCCTAGGAGCCCCTGACAAAGGGAAAGGGGTCCTCATGAGCCCATGCCCGGAGATGGCATGGGAGGCCACGCTGGACACCCATGCCACCGAGGTTGTGGCAAGAGGAGGCTTGTGGGCCCTCATGGACACACACACACACATACACACACAGGCCCTGTAGGAGAGAAAGACAGTGGGCAGGCAGGCAGGAGGGCAGGGACAGACTCCAGCACCTGGGAAAGGGGGTCATGAGCACTGACACACGAAGAGCAAGCAAGCAAGCAGGCCATTGTGGGGAGGCCACAGCCATCCACGTGGGCTTGAGCTGTCGAGCGACGAGGTAGGAAAGTGTCTTGTGAAAAGGGATGAGGAGCCACCAGAGAGAGCGCCGGAGAAGGCCTGGAGCCTGAAGACACACACGAGGAAGGGCAGGGCTTCTGCCGAAAAGCAGGAGGATAACAGACCTGTTGCCAGAGACCAGCACTAAGCAAGTGAGCAGGAAAGCGGTGTCTATCAGGACAACTTGGATCAAGCACTGAGCGGGCAGGGGTAGGCAGGACAGCTGTGGAGGGCCTCCAGGAGGGGCTGGGGTGCACGGCCAAGGCATGGGCAAGCAGGGAACGGGTAACGAGTGTGTGAGTAGAGGGCAGGGATACGGGGGAGCACCTCCCCAAAGAGCCTCTCCAAAAGAAGGGTTCAGGGAAGAGTGCAGGAAGGGCTGTGGGGAAACAGTCCAGGGGTCCAGGCCTGTGCTGCCGGGAGCACAGGCCCTGAAAGCGCTCCCTTGTCCAGGCCCAAGTGGTTCCCCGGCCACCGTCATTACTGCTCATGACTTCTGCCACCTGCAGTACAAGTTCCCAAGTGTGCCCCAAAAGCCTGGCCATTGGGCCCGGTGCGGTGGCGCAGTGGTTAAGGTCCTCGTCTTGCACACCCGGGATCCCATATGGGCGCCGGTACTACTCCCAGCAGCCCCGCTTCCCATCCAGCTCCCTGCCTGTGGCCCAGGAAAGCAGTCCAGGACGGTCCAAGGCTCTGGGACCCTGCACCCACATGGGAGACCCGGAAGAGGCTCCTGGCTTCGGATTGGCTCAGCTCCAGCCGTTGCGCTCACTTGGGGAGTGAATCATCGGACAGAAGATCTTCCTCTCTGCCTCTCCTCCTCTCTGTATATCCGCCTTTCCAATAAAAATAAAAGCCTGACCATCTTCTTGCACTGCAACACGGACACAGCACTGCAAGCCTGCTCGGCTATGCTCGGCTGTGCTCGGCTGTGCTTGACTTTGCCTCGGCTCGGCGGGAAAAGCGGTGCTGGGAATATACGTCTTAGGGGATGGTGTCTCTTGTCCCAGAGTGCCCCTTCAAAGGCTACCTAGTGGAACCTCTTTTCCTAAAATGCCTCACGACTCCAGCAGCTAGAAGACTTAGGTGCTCCGATGTGGGGCTCCAGCTCCCACAGTGTGCTTGCACATGCTGATGTGGACTCCAACTCCCAGAACACCCATGGGCATGCTGACGTGAGACTGCAGCTCCAAGAACACCTGTGGGTATCCTGCCGTGGGACTCTATCTCCCAGGGTTCTTTCGGTGCCCTAATGTGGCACCTTGCTGATAAAGGCACCCTGCCGCTTCTTCCACAGTGAGCCAGGCTGACGCAAGGCCCCAAGTTTCCTCCACCCCTCTGGGCCTTGGTATGCGAGCCGTTCAGCCTTGGACCTCTGATCTACCAACGACACGTGTCCGGGAACACTGACCAGGACCTCCACCTGATGATAGGACAGCTCGGGGCTGGGCTGTCTAGAGCTCAGAAGGCCTGAGCCCAGCAGGGGTAGAAAGGGCAGCTTCGCGCGCCCTCTCATGGTCACCAGCATTCACTGCAGGACGCTCCTGCAGGCTCTCCAGCCAATTCAAGGGAAGCACCTGGGACATTTTTTTAGCAGTTGCACAGGAGTTCCATGGCGGAAACCTTATGCACGCCCTCGGGGTCTGCATTGGCAGACAAAAGCAGTCTAGAGCCACAGCACACAGCACACAGCATGCTCCCTCCCAGGTGCCTGGCAGCTCTCTGTCTCTGCCTGCCTGCCAGCCTCCTCTATCCTACTTGCTTTGAAGCACAGAGGAACAGAGAGGAGAGACGGCAATCTTTCTTGCATCTGCTGGCTCACTTCCCCAAGGACCACCACCAGAGCCAGCAGTGGCTGGGCCAGGACAAGCCTGGGAACCATGAGCTTCCTCCAGATCTCCCACAGGAGCACAGGGGCACAAACCCTGCACCATCCTCTGCTGCTCTCCCAGGAGTACCAGTAGGGAGCTGGACTGCAGGGGAAGCAGCCAGGATTTGACACAGCACCCATAGAGGGCATCCACCTGGCAGGCTAAGGCTTGACCCTCTGGGCCACAAACCCACACCACCCCACATCACCCGACTCCACCCCTTGCTGGTTTCTTCAGCAGCTCCTTCACCAGGCCAGATGTCTGCAGGTGCCTTCCCCCCCCCCCCCCCCCCCCCGGCTTGCACAGCTTAGGCTGTTCCGTGCTGGGAGAGCGGCAGGCACAAACGAGGGATCCAGGCATGTTGCTACTCTACCTGTCCCGGTGAGAGGGAACTCTGTGGAGAACACACATCAGCTGTTGGGGTGTCTTGTGGCAGGTGGCACACCAGCGGCGGCCGATGGTCCACGGCTGGCCTGCAGGATAAAGAGTCTTGAATCCAGGATGATCCCTGGAGGAGGGTGACGCTTTCCATGGTGAACGAGAGGGCAGTGGCATATGTCTGTGCCCTGGGGGACTAAAGTCCTGCCTCTAATACACATGACAGGGATGCTTGGCCCTCCAAGTGTTTTCTAGGAGGCCCTGACAATGGGAAAGGGGTCCTCATAAGCCCATGCCCAGAGATGGGATGGGAGGCTGTCGCTGTTCCACAGTGGTGGATTTGTGCACAGAGCCTATAATAACACGCGTGAACCACTGACTGATAATCAAAAGTTTATTAACAGCACCGGACTTTCAAAGGAAGGTTTTCAGGCAGGCCTCCATGGAGGGGCTTGAGCCATTTACATCTCAACAGCAAGGTACCTTTCCCCAAAACACAACTAATTCCTCTAGCAGGTTCTTTATCTAAACCTGTGAACCAGGATGTATCATCTCCTTATCAATTGCTCCTGGCTCCTTCAGGGGAGATTCAACTGGCTTGTCTCCCAAATAGCAAAGATTCTGAATGTCCTTCAATTCCCTCTTCTGTGTTTTGTAAAATTAAGCCTGGAAGATGTAACTGGGGAGAGCATGCCCTTGAAGAGCTGAAAATGGGGAGAAGAAATGCTGTATGTTATACAAAAATAACTTCACCAGGAATCACACACCCCAACTGCCTATTATCTCATCTAACTCCTCCACAGCCTTTTTCCCCAGAGAAAGGACCCTGGCTGCCTGTCAGGGATGATTGGCCGGTGGTCACTCTGGCTACTTCAAGCTGAGAAAGGGACGGAGAGAGGGGGGCCACAGCAGCCAGGTATTCTCCAGGGAATACATCTAGGGGTCCTTGGCAGAAGGTAGAAAAATAACAGCTATAATTTCTCCCGAGGTAGTATATTTTTTGAGTTTAACCTAAATCAGAGTGGCACAGGAACAGTAAAAGGTTCAACATTAACTTCCATCATATATAACAGCTGAGTATAAACTTAACACCAAAGTTTCTATGCAGTTACATCTTGTTTAGTATTAACAATTTTAAATTGATAAAAGTTTTTCAGGGAGATTCTTAACCCAAAATTTAAACTTTGCAGTTTATAGTATTCAAGCATGATTTTATAGAACTGTTACGCGGTGTGAGCGAGATCACACCAGACACGTTTAAGGTTTATTAAGGAGTCTTACTAGCCAAGCTTAGTGATAATACAGCACACTAGAAATAGCAAATCGCAAGCCCATATGGCAATCCAACCAATCATAATCCAACCAATCATAATCCAACCAATCATAATCCAACCAATCATAATCCCAAAAGGAACAAATGGTCATTACCCTTAAGTCCAGTTGTTAAGCGAAGACCTATGTCCCAGCTTCTCAACAATACAAGTTATCCTTAAGGGACATGCAATGAATAACCTGGACACACTTACAAAGCTGCAGACATTCACCTTTCCCTGGCTTCTCTGCCCACATTCCATCACTGCTGGGCCTCACCTCTCCTGGAACTCCTGACAGCACACAAACCAGAAATAACATTATTCTATCTATCCATTGTCCCATCTAAGCAGGACACAGGGACCATGTTCAGAGGGTTACCTGTCCTGGGTCAGCCAAGAGTCCAGGTGCCAGAGTAACAGAAAGCACCTGACCAGAAAGAGGGAGCCCAGCTTCACAGGCCTGTTAAAGGGGCTTGTGAGGGGAGTGGTTACACAACAATGCAATACCGTCCCCTCTCAGTTGATAGGTGAGTCACAGGTGCCAGGAGTGAATACCTAAATGGTTGGTGGGGGAGTGACTGAGAACTGAATCAACATTCCATTGCTGTTAGGCCCACCTTCAGGACAGAGGGTGGGGGACACAGCCGCATTTCATTTGCCCACTATCAATGAGTGCTTGCACCCCATAACAGAACTTCATGCATTTTGGGATCATCAAAACAGTTTTACAATTCTTTTTTTGTTTGTTTGTTTTGAAGATTTATTTATTTTCATTACAAAGTCAGATATAGAGGGGAGGAGAGACAGGGAGGAAGATCTTCCATCCAGTGCCCAAAGTGACCGCTACGGGAAATGCTGAGCCGATCCGAAGCCAGGAGTCAGGAACTTCCTCCAGGTCTCCCATGAGGGTGCAGGGTCCCAAAGCTTTGGGTCGTCCTTGACTGCTTTCCCAAGCCACAAGCAGGGAGCTGGAAGGGAAGTGGGGCTGCAGGAATTAGATCCAGTGCCCATATGGGATCCGAGAGCATTCAAGGCAAGGACTTTAGCCACTAGGTCATGCCACCGGGCCCAAGACAGATTTATAATTCTAACAAGTCATATGTTAACAATTGAAAAATAGAAAAATCTTAGGCAGGTAAGCAGGGAAATCTCCAACAACTTAGTGAGGAAGAAATTAACTCTACATCCTACCTAGTGAAGTCCAGAAAAGCAAACAGGGAGCCTGACCAGTAAGTACAGGCTGAGTAATTATCAGCTAGCTCACCTTTATTAGTCTCTTCTGTCTGAACTAACTTTAGGGTTCCCAAACAACCCTGATGGTCAGTGCAAGAGAGGTATGGGAGCCAAAGCTGGAACTAGGTAAGGACCAGAGAAAGCACCTCTCCTGAGTCCAGAAGGAAATTTACAATCCTTTTATCTCTGAGAACCAGCAAGGGCTCCTGGCTGTAGTTCCGATGTCACCAGACCCTATGACGAGAGTTCTGGGCTGCTACCATCCAGTGTGGGAAATCCAATAGGAAATGACTGACCTCAGAGTTCTCGGCCTCCGAGGGCATTCACATTCCCAGGATATGGTTCTCGGTGTTCATACGGACAATCCTTGAAAAGGTATCCATTGCTTCTGTGGGGAAAGCACTTGGGAGGCCTCGGAGGTCTCCGGCACTAGGATACCCACCCCCCTCTTATCCTCCTGCTCCGCCCTGGGACTCCTTCCTGCTCTGTACACACAATCTCCTTTTAAGAGGGTGTCAGGGTTGCTCTTGGATTCCACTGCACGTTTCTACAGGTTTTCTAATGTCTAAGGCAGTTAAGAATTTGTTCTCTATAAATCACCTATTACAACCTTAATAATTTAAAGTCTTCCTCAAACATTCTAAGAAGATGGAAGATTTCTCTGCACTCCTGACCTGTAGTGAAACAAAAAATTAAAAAACAAATCTGGTTTTACAGTTCTTAGAGGCAGCTCCCCTGGGGATTCCATCTTCTCCAGGGGCAGCGTTGTATTCTATGGAGTTGCTGCAATTCTGAGGCCGGATGAACCATAGGGAAACCCACAGTTTTGAGGATCCATCAGGAAATTCTAGAGACAAGAGCATAGCCTTTTCCATGGGTTATTAGTGTTCTAGAATATCAACCATTTCGTTGTTTTACATACACAGAAATTTATCAGAGAATATAAAAAAAATGTTTGTCAGCAGAAGTATTAATGTCTGAGGAAAATTTTAAAAGGCAAATTTTACAAGTATTACAAATATTATAGATAAAGTGTCTCTGAAGGACATGCCCCTTTTTATTTATTAATTATTATTTTTATAAACAATTGGCTTTTTAAGGTGGGGCATGTACATTCAACAAGTCTGAGACATCAGGTTGCTTACTCTCAGAAAAAATTATCAATGAAAAATAACAAATAACAGTTTCAGAAAGCATTACCCGAAAGTCCAGTGTCTGCTGTGAATTTGGAAACAAGAGCACTGGCTAACAATTAAAAACTAAATTGTATTAACAATTTTAAACAACTTTTACAAAAGACAAATGTAAAGATACTAATGTGCTCCCGCGCACACACACACACTTTTGGGGACTTAAAAATTATTGTTTTCACCCACACTTAGTCTTAGCAGTATTCACCAGAAACCAGTAAGTGAAAAGCCATCAAGTCAAAAGCCTTGAACCAAGACACTGAGAGAAAGACATTGATGCCCACATGAAATCCCTGCATCAAGCTGCAAATGCCGGTTTCAGTCTTCCCAGTGACATAACCACCCTAAGAATGTGTAGTGAACCACCAGGTCACAGCTGGAAAGTCATTAAAAGCACGCAAACTAGAGTTTAAACCTTCACAACTCCATTATACAACATACCCACATGACAAAATTTTGCTCTGCTTGGCCTTTGGCAATAATGTTAATATACTCCAATCGGTCAACTGTCTCCACAAAGTGGGAGATAGACTCGCTGGCATTCTTTAGGCCCCGTAAGAACACCAAGGGAAACCCCAGAATTCGAAACCTTTGAATTCGTGGGTGCTTATTTAAGGCTAGCTAAAAATATCTGAAACAAGACTTAATGTTGTTGAAGTTAGCATAACACATTATAGATTACAATTGGTTATTGATGTGAGATCATCACTCAAATATCTTTAAAACAAAAACAAAACCTTGACCAATTAAAGGCAGTGAGAGATTTGATAACCAGTCAAAAACACAAGGATTACTTTAATATATGGAAACTCTTTGTAGACAACAAATATCACATTAATTTAATTTATACCTTGAAATAATCTAATAGTGTGTTAGAGTTCAATTCTATACCAAATTATTTACATTAAAATTTCACATTTTTGAAAATGTCCCCAAAAAACCCTCAAGATTTATAAAAGCCTCTTCTTTGAATTCCAAGTTGCCATGGATATGCAGATGAAGTCAGCTAGCTAAACATTTATCACAACAATAGACCTTCCAAGGTAGAATTCACAAGCCCAGAGAACAACTTCTGCCAAATTGTTCTTTTCTCCTTGACTTTCTTTTTTCTCATTCTATAAAGATATTTAAAATGTGAGTGTCCAAGTAACAGAATCAAAACTTCGAGAGAGAAAAATGGTCATTACTTTGAAATCTAGGCCTGTATTCCAGCTTTCTCGGCAATAGAAAATATTCCACAAGACACTCAGTGAACAACCAGGGTACATTAACAAAGAAAACAGCAAACATTCACCTTATAATGACATAATGCCATCACCCAAGTACTCCTTAAAGCAAGAACATCACTTTGTTAATTTTACACAATGAGGACTTCATGAAACAGAGAACATAAAGATTAACTTAATATAAAACTTGTACTTAAAAATTAGCATATATGGTAAAGCAATGCTGTATAGGAATAAGTGCTATATGAATAACATGCACTCACCACAATTGATTGGAATTTCATCCTCCAGGATTTATACTTGCAGGGTGATGAGCACAGGTAGGGAATTGAGACAGTGGCAGTTTTAAGCTTGTAGCTTCTCCACAGACACAAATTGAATAGGATATTCCTGTTTTGTAACCCTCTGAATGTTTGGGACCTGCGGCTGGCCCCTCCAGGAATCTTCTGGCCACGAGCCATCTGTCATCAAATTTGGATTTACATTCTTTTTTTCCAATGCCTGCCTCATTGACACTTAAGACATATTTGCGGGAGTGACTGCTAGAAATATTAGCATGGTACTAGGGGGAGGAGCTTTCTCTCGTTCTTGCCTGGTTCCGACTTTGGGTCCCCACCCTCTCTCGTAATGACCATCCGGATCGCTCCAGAAACCCCCCAAAACAAACTAACAAATAAACAACAAGGAAAGCTTAGAAACAGGAAACGGACAGTGAGGATGCACTTATAACTCACTGGGTGGGACACAAAGATTAGTTACTCCTCACTAGGGTTTTGAAGATTTCTCTGCACACTCCTCCTAAAACTGTTCACCTAAACTGTTGACATATGTCTTGTTAGAGTTATAGAGTTAGACTACCTGAAAAACAGCCAGGTTCTGCAAAATCATGCTTCAACGCTATGAACTGCTAAATACTAAAATTAAAATAGACATGAGACAACTGAATAGTAATCTATAGCCATTTTAAGGTGTATAGAACCCAATTGTATATAAACTAATAATTATAATGTCAATGTAGAAGTTATAGGATGTGGTTCAGAACTTGCACTTTTTTTTTTTCTCTCTCTCTCTTTTAACATGCTGGTTACACAATACCATGTCAACTAATTCCATGTTATAAATTGTTACTGATGTAATGTTGGGGTTTTTAATTGATTGGGATGATACTCTGTCGGCTCTACCTTCAGACCAGAGACTGTCTCCCCAAGAAACTGCTGAACTTATCTGGACAATAAGATGCTGGACATTATGCTTTGTAGATGCTTGCAAGGAAAGAATCTCAACTGAATCTGAACTGTAGTAATGCAACAAGAATCTACCATGGGGGGAGGGGGGTTGGAGAGGGAAGTGGGGAATTCCAGAGCCTATAAAACTGTGTCACATACTGCAATGTAATTAATAAAAAAAAAAAAAAAGAAATATTAGCATGGTATTTTTGAGTTGAAGGAAGCATTCGGCAATTTTTTTCTAAGCTGTTCTGGCTTGCCACAATTCAAACATTTAGCATTCATTTGCTTTTGAATGGCAAAAGTTTCAAGTGCTGCTAGGTGGGCACAGTGTTTAAATGTCCATAAGTTGCCACAGGCTTTCAGGTAACCCAGAAGATCCCCTGTTTGTTTTATAGGACAGATAACAGTCTGGCAGTCCTGGTTCGTATTATCAAAGGCCAGTTGTTTTAATAACAATTTCCTAGCGCCTTCTCCCCTAACTTGTTTTTCTATGGAGTCTGTCAAACGTCTTACAAAATCAGCATAAGATTCTCTGGCTCCTTGGATGACTTTTGTATAACTACCTGCAAATTCAGACCCAGCTTCAATTTTCTCCCATGCCCACAATGCAGTGTCTCATATATGGGTGAGCACAGCTTGAGGTAGCTGTATCTGTTGCTCTGTAGTAATCCACTCTCCATCTCCAACCAATTTATCATAAGTTAATTGCCCCCCTCCAGCGAGTTGTCGACCTGGTGCTTCTAAAGATCACAATAATATTTCCTTAGCCATATCACTTTTCCACCGTAAATATTGAGAAGGCAAAAGCCTTAATTTGCTATTACTTTAAAATCATAAGACCCTGACCATAGCCCTAACCCGAACCCTAACCCTGACCCTAACCCTAAACCCTAACCCTCACCTTAAACCCTAACCCTAATCTTAACCCTAAACCCAAACCCCGAACCTTACTCAGGCAGGCATTATCCTGTGGTGTGTCCCTCACAGCTCCCAACTCAGACCTTTTTCACAGTGAGATCATTGCTTCATCTGGTTGCAATGGACTTCCCCCCCCCACCACACACACACACCGACTCAAGACATGCCACACAATGTCATGGATAGCACACAGAGACCACAACACGGCAGAGTACACCACACACACAGGCTACATGATGGCTGTGGGCACCATGTGCACACACACACAGAGGTCACACCACACACACACCCACAGGCTACACAATGGCAGTGCACGCACACACACACACACAGAGGCCACATGCATCTGTGGGCACCACACACACGCAGGTCACGGCATGGCTGTGGACACCACACACGGACACACACACAGGTCACAGCATGGCTGTGGACACCACACACGGACACACACACAGGTCACAGCATGGCTGTGGACACCACACACACACACAGGTCACAGCATGGCTGTAGACACCACACACACAGGTCACAACATGACTGTGGACACCACACACAGACACACACAAGTCACAACATGGCTGTGGACACCACACACACACAGGCACAGCCCACATGTTTGTTGCACATAGAGCTCAGCAGCAGAGTAGGATCCTGTTTTTGATTTTTTGCCAAGTTTTTATTTTAATCCAAGGACTTTGCTTCATACAAAATTGTCATTGTAGAAACAACAGCAGAATCCAAAGTTTGGCTGATAAATATTACTCAGGCAACAAACTAGTCATCACAGGATTGTTTGAAAGGTCCCATTGTGTTGCATGGGTGGGACTTCTTTTTTTAACACTGTTGTTGAATATAAAGTTTCGCAACAAACCTTTAATTTATATCAAATATAATTAAAAATTAACAAATGAATACATTGTATCAAAAAGTACCAAGATATACATTTCCATGCACATACTTGTATATGTATATATGTATATATCTTACATGCACACGTAACTTGTTCAGACTAGAGCCACTGCCGGGCTGGGTCCAGATGCAGGCAACTGGTTATGTGTTTCAGGTTTGGCAACGCACTGCGAGACTTGGGACAGCGTGAGAAGAGACAGGACAGAGACCAAATCAACCCAACTCAGGGACACACGTGGTGTCCCCTCCCCCTGCAGCGGGGGGAGGCAGGTGCCCCCTCACCCTCCAGGAGCTAGAGACAGGACTGTGATTCCACATGGAATGCACACTCCACATCCGAGAGGCTGTGGGCTGGGGCGGAGGACAGGAGACAAACACCCTTGTGCCATGGGCTCGGGAACGCATGCACAGTCCAAGGGCCTGCTCGCTGCTCCCGGCTGGGAGGAAATACTCCATTAGCTTCAAAGTCTCAGAGTGTTGTGCCTTCTGCATAAGGAAATTCTAGAAAAAGGTTTGGTCACACTCTTGCTAAACCCCAGGCCAGGTGGGATCTTGTTTTATGTCTATGAAATGTGTGTGTTTTGTTGCATAGCCCTATGGGTCAGAGCGCCCCTGCACATACACCCATGCAGTGAGGCCACACACGCCCTTCCCCACCCCCCTGCAAAGCCCTCTCCTTGTGAGGGTCAAGTCCGTCTGCTCCCTTGTCTTGTGCCAAGGGCAGGGCTGGGCTCCAGATAACCAAGTTTGGCTGCAAGAGCCAATTCTGTGTCTGCAAGCCCTCACCTTAGGTTCCCCTCTCCTCACGGCACACACAGATGGTGCCCGACGTGCCAGCTCCAGTCCCTGAGAATTGGATGGAGAGGAGATGGGAACAGCTTATGCCAGCACAGGCACCCTGGTCGCCTGGCCACCCTCCTCCCTGTGGGAGGAAGGTGGGGACAGCTCCTCAGACACACCTCCCTCCCCACACACACATCCCTGTACAAAGGTGGGGACAGGTCCCCAGATACCCCCACCACACACACACACATCTGTATGAAGGTGGGGACGGCTCCCCAGACACCGCTCCCCACCTCACACGTCTGCAGGAGGAAGGTTGGGACAGCTGCCTAGCTTTCCATGGTGACACCCAGGGGTGCTGCTCACTGCAGTGCACTCTCATTTGTTCCCTCCTGGCCGCTGTCTTCAATGGTTTTCACAAAGCTCTCCATGAAATCCACAAGGCCTCGCCCTGAACCATGGGGTGGGAGCCCAGCGCACCAGGGCGGGGTCAGGCACTTGGTCAAGAACAGTGGAGCCAGGGGCCACTGGCTGCCTGGGGGACGGCACCTGTGTGGGCCCCTCCTCACAGCACTGACAGCACAGTGAAAAGTGGACCTTTCCACACCACTCTGTGAGTGAGGGCAGCGATGCCCTCTGTCCACACCACTCTGCGAGTGAGGGCAGCCATGCCCTCCTGACTTTCCTCATTTCCTACCTTTTCTGTGTCAAGTGTGGAAATCACACAAGAAAGCCAGCAGCAAGGACACTCTGCAGGTTTGGTCCCCATCAGGGTGGGATACCTGGGGAAGACCGGGTGGGCTTTCATTTGCTGCCGGAGAAGCAACAGCAGTGACAGCGGCCAGGCTCCCTCCACACACACCCCTGGGCTCTGGGTGCCACCCCCTCCTTACACACACACACACAGCACTCCACTACCCAGGGACCTTCTCAGCATAGCCACTTCTTCAGGACTGAGTGTGGTGTGAAACCAGGGTGGGGGACAGCACACGAGGGGGACAGACAGCCACATCCCTCCACAGAAGGGCTTTATTAATCCATCCGATGTGAGGGGGAGGGAGCAGCAGCAGCAGGAGCCCCCTCCCCTGCGCGGATGATAGAACTCGTGGCTGGCCGCAGGGGCTGGGTGGGGCAGCTAGCACCAGTGGTCCTGGTCCGGGTGGTGGTAGCTGTGCCGCGCCCGGCTGCCCGTGCCCAGCCCCAGAGTGCAGTGGTAGCCGTTGGGGACCCGGCGGAGCGGGTGGGACTGGGAGGTCAGAGAGGACACGTAAGAAGTCCTGGAGGAGCGGCCGGAGTTGGTGGCCACGGCCTCCTCGAAGGTGAGTGTGTCCTCGGGCACGATGTGGGCGGAGGCCTCGCTGTCCAGGCGCTGGCCCAGGTAGGGGTCAGAGCCGATGCGAGAGCTGGGGGCCAGCGGCTGGCTGAGCGGGTCTCTCTGTAGCAACGCATTGTGTTCGGAGAGGCCCCGGCTGAGGCGGCCGGGGGAGAAGGCGGGCAGACTGGTGTGAGCCGCAGCAAAGTGGACGGGCGAGGAGTTGGCGGTCTTGTAGGTGATGCTGGGGCGGGGGGTCAGGGGGGTCTGGGGAAGCTGCCTCCGCCCACCACGGCCTGGGGTGCTAGCACCAGATGTTGACATCAAGGGGCTCCCATTAACTGAACCACTGCCCTACATGAAAATGAAACAGAGCAAATCCAAGATAAAAAAAATCCAAAAGACAGTGCATGGTGAACACTGGAGGGCGGGGCGTGCAGGAGGTGAGAGCGACCAAGAGGGGAGAGGAGGAGGGGAGAGGGAAGGGGTGATGGATGAGGGGGAATGGAGGAGGTGAGAGAGATCGGGGTGTTGGGGTACTGGGAGGTGAGAGGGACAGGGATGGGCAGGGCAGTGAGCTCAGCAGGGAGTCCAGGTTTTGGGGAGCAGATGGTGAGAACGGGGCACAGCTGGGGAAGGAAAGTGAAAAGCAAGTGGCAGCACAAGAGGCTGTGTGCCCCAGCACAGCTCCCAGGACAAGGAAACGAGGATAGCAGCTGGCTGAGAGCCCCGATGGGGATCCAACTCCAAGCCAGCCCCCTCTTACCTGTGGGTGGGGTCCTGGCTCCTGTCCAGCTGTTGGTGATGTGGGGTGGCTACTGAGGGAGGGCTTGGGCTGGGGGTGCTCACGGCCCCCAAAGCGGTCACAGGAGTAGAAGCGCTGCTTCTCCGAGGAGGAGGAGGAGGGCTGCCTGCGCTCCTGGGACCGGCCCCGCTCCTGCCTGCGCTCCCGCCGGCAGCTTGAGGGCCCCTCTCCCGGACGCAGTCCCTGCCCCATGGTGCTGTTGGGTACTGGTAGGGGTGAAGAAGAATCAGCCAGGTGGAGGCCTTGGGACTCCCACCCTCCTGTGCAGCCTGGTAGGCCCTGCCCTGCCCTGGGACTCACCACCTTCAGTGTCAGCGGCAGGGCCGGTGCCCTTCTCCAGGGACCTCTGCTTCTTGTCCCTGCGGCGATGGCAGCGGTGGTGGTGGTGGTGTGGCCCCTGGCTGGGGCCGGTCCGGTCCAGGGCATTGCAGAGATGGCCCCCGTGGGGGCGCTGGGCCAGGGTGGAGATGGAGCGTTTCATGGGGCTGGCATCAGACACAGGCTGTGGGCACAGGGCTGAGCTGAGGATATGGTACAGTCACAGGAGCAAGCCATGTGCCACAGACACCCAGCTGCAGGAGATGGGACAGAGCAGCTGTCCCCTCCGACCACTGTTCTTGCCAGGAACAGCAAGCGAAAGGCATGGCCAGTGAGACCTGAGCCTGCTGTTCGCAGCTGTGGGACAGCCCCACCTGGCTACACCCTGAGCTGGCAAGGCCCTCAAGGGGCAGCTCATCCCCTGCTGGGCCCCACACGCCAGGGGACCCCAGGGTGGGGTAGAGGGTAGAGGGTGGGTAGGAAAAGCAAGGACAGGCAGAGGACTGGACAAGGCCTCGCGAGCCGTAGCAGGTGTGGGAGGGAAGTTGGAAGAAAGGAGCCGGCTAGCACACCAACTCGGGATCCAGGTAGGGACAGGGGCTCCTGGACCTTGTGGCAAAACAGGCTGGTAGCTGGGCAGTGCCCTGGCCTGAGAGACACCACGCAGTGTGAGGTCCGTGCTGTGTCAGCACCCACAAGGGGCTGAGGGAGGGGCCCCAGAGCTGCAGGGAACAGCGGTGGGGCACTTGCCCTCTGAGACGCATCAACCGTGGTGGGCAGTTCAGAGTCAGGAGGCCCTGGGCTACATGTCCCCTTGCTGAGGTCAGGGCAGGCTCTCCCGGTGGCCTGGAGCCCCTTTACTGCCCATCCTAGGATGTCTCTAAGGGGAGATATCTGCCCACTTGCTCTGGGGAGAAATGGGGGCCTTCCGTATGCTCTTGGGGGGGGGGCAGCTTTTCTCCCCATCCCAGGCCCCTCCCCCTCAGTTTGCTCAAGTTCACCCCATGCTCCAGCCCACAGCTTGGGCCCAGACAGACCTGTGTTTCTGCTGCCAGGCGGGGCATAGAGGCAGCTCGGCCCTGGCTCTCCAGCCCCGGCTGGGGCTCGGCCTCAGGGCCACTCGAGGCCATGTTCTGCATCTGTACATCGACAGCCTGTGTGACAGCAGCCACAAACAACACAGTCAAGGTCAGGGGTGGAGTGAGATGATGTCACACAGCCATTTCCCAGAACAGTCCCACGCGCAGCACCACGTCGACCTCAACATGCTAAAAGTCTCACTCATACCAGGACAGTCTCACAGGCCCCTCCCTCATGTGTTGTCAGCACCCCTCCTCCGGTTGTGCCCACCGGTGCTCGCGATTGTCCCACAGGGATCTCGGCTGAGTGGCCACGCTCCAGGGTGGCTCCTGCCTCGCAGAGAACATCTTGGGTCCTCTGTGTGCCCCAGGAAACGGACTCCTTGATGCCACTTTCTTGGGTTTGTCTGTGGAAGAGAGCAGAGGGTTGTACCACAGCGTAATGGCCACAGGACGCATCATCCCATCCCGGGCTAGCAAGAGCCTTCCTGGAGCCCAGGCTCTCTCCAGCCTGCTCCCTGCTGCGTCATAAAATATGCAGAAATGGCTGTGGATGCACACAGAGCAAGCCAGAGGCTCCTGAGCAATTTAGGGGACACCTGGCACATTCCTCAGCCATGGACAGCCTCGCACTGGCAACAAAGGAGCAGAGATCATTCATCAGCAGCAGCAGACTGTGTTGAAAAGAGATGAGCCTGTGGGAGCCAGTGGGGCTGGCTGTCCTGCAATAGTCAGGCTATGTGGGCTCACAAGTGGACTGCCTCTTCTCTGGCGTCTCCTTGCTTGCAGCTCCTGATACCTCCCTGATCTGAGGCCAGGGAGGGACTTCTTGTCTTCAGACATCTGCTGTGTGGGGAAGGGCACCCCAGATTGCACACGCTTCCTCCTTGCCAACCCCATCCTGCATGTGTGCTCTTCAAAGTTGCCCTAAGCAGCTGCTCATTCCTATGCTGCAGGAACTGTCAACCACATCTGCAGTCACGCAGGCACTAACCACACCAGAGCTGAGTGGAGTGTGGTGCTGGCAGCAGACACACTGAAGCCCCACCCTCATGGGGTCCTGAGAGATGCACTGCGCAGCTAGCATGTGTGCACAGGAGTCTGAGAGGCCGGCTCTCAGAGGAGGACCAGAGCTGGGCCCTGGCAGCACTGTGATCCCTGCAATCACACACATCAGGAGTCCGCAAACATCAAACCATTCAGTCTGCAGACTCGGTCTGCTGTGACAAGGGAACATGGATGCCAGCAGTCAGTCTAAGGTCCACTCCGGCACCAAGAACAGACCCGAGCAGGGACCCTGAGCAGGGGGTAACTGAAATCCCTTTCCTCCCAGAACATGATGCAAACATCTTCTCACCAAACAGGAGGGTACAATCCCCTGCCAGGCGTCCCCTAGACCTGGGCTCTGCCGCAGGTCCCTTAAGGCCCACTTGGCCACCTGCTTTGGATGACAGGGGCTGCCAGTGGGGCTGAGCTAGGCCTAGGTCTTGAGCCCTCTCCTGACTCTGAACATCAAGTGAGCCATAGATGACTGGAGGTCTGAGAGCCTCGTGGCCTGGGAAGCTAGTGGTCCATGAGGCTGAATAGGCCAAGGCCTCATTCTTGAAGCCTCAGCCAAGGAACCCGGCAACAAACTATCACAGATTTAAGTTGTTGGTTTTAGGTGTCTTGTCACCAAGGAACAATGTCTAAGAAGGGCCTCACCAACTTATCTGAAATGTATTTGCTTCAGAAGTCAATACCAAAAGGGAGACCAGAGGAGAACCCTTCACAGAAAGGGGTTAGAACCACAGAGAACCAGCAGAGTGGGGACAACACACCCTAGAAGAACAAAGCCGATGCTGTGCTGTCCAAACGAGGACATGGGAGACCACAGCCAATGCCATGGGAATTAGCCTAACAGTTCACCCCAACCTCGAGAACACTGATGACCATGCTGGCCACTGCTGTCCATCCCCACCACTGAGAACACTGATGACCATGCCGGCCACTGCTGTCCACCCTGATCACTGCCACCCCCTTGCAGCCACAAACCCCATCAGCTTTCAGACAGCATAGGGCTGGTGGGGCTCCCTGTTCTTTGCATGGCCACAGATGTGTTACCACCAGGCACCATGGGAGATTTTTGGGAGTTCCTGAGGCCTAAAACAAGTGAGAGCCTGGAAGGCTAAAAGCATAGAATTCCTACTGTGTCACTGCAGCCCAGATGGGCCTCAAAGGACTCTGTCCCACAATACCTGGCACTCTCATTGACCCACCCACCAGAATGCACTCATAAGATCCTGCCCTTACCACTGGCCTCACCAACCCCATCCCATATACTCACATATCTCTGCACTCCACATCACTTTCACATGACCCCACCCGCTTATGAGGCACAGGGCCTAACCTGAACACTCACAGGGCCTTACCCCTATACTGAGAGGGCCCCACCCTTCACTATGCTCACAGAGACCCCCACACTCACAGGGCCCCACCCCTATACTGAGAGGGCCTCACCTCTCCACACTCACAGGGACCCACTCCTACACAGAGAGGGCCTCACCTCTTTCCACACTCACAGGGCCTCACCCCTACACACTCACAGGGGCCCACCTCTCTCCACATTCACAGGGCCCCACCCCTACACAGAGAGGGCCTCACCTCTTTCCACACTCACAGGGCCTCACCTCTACACAGAGAGGGCCTCACCCCTCACCACACTCACAGGCCTCACCCCTCACTGCACTCACAGGGCTTCACCTCGACACTCACATGACCCACCTCACAAGGCCCTGTGCCCCTCCACACACACTCAAAGGCCCCTGTCCCCACACTCACATGGCCCCACCATTGCTTAGGGAGGTAGAGCTCTTCTGGCGGAGGAAAGCCCGTGCTCCCCGCAGCACTGGCTGTTTCTGTTCCAGGGTGGCTTTCAGGGGGTGGAACAGGGACACAGGGCCCATCTGCAAGAGGACAAAAGACACTCTGAGGGAAGGAGCAGCCTGTCCCCTGTGCAGCCCAACATCCCATTCTGAGCCCACAGCACATACCAGGGGCCAGCGCTGTCTCGGTCCCTCTGTGCACAGTCCCTTGAGAGGAGCCCTCTCCTGAGGACACTGGGTATCCGCACCAAGCCTCAAGTCCTGTCCCCCTCACTATACATTTAGGGGTGACAAGGGGAATGGCATTTTCAGGCCTGAGGGAGCCTTCAGACAGAGTGAAGATGTCACCCAAATACAGAAGGCAGTGAGGCCTGAGTCCTGAAGAGGCTGTGGGTGGTGAGGGTGATAAAGTGACCAGGGCACAAGGGAGGCCCCAAGTGCCCCCACCAGTGGGGCAGGACATACAGAGGCCCTAAGCCCATCAGTGTCTATCTGTGGCCCTTCCTGTGTGCAGGGAAAACAGGGTTCCCAAACATGCCTCACATCTTGTCTACTTACGAAATGGACACTGCCTGCTCAGTTCCCCTTTGAGCCACCATAGGCAGTCAGCCAGCAGAGACCATAAAGGGTCATGAGGATTGAGTCTTGGGCACAGAGAGAAGCTGCAGGGTCCCTTAGCACGCTTCCCCAGGGGTCTCCCATCAACCCCAGACCTCTGAAGGGTGCCAGGGTTTCAGAGACGTTCTTCAACCTGATACCTGGGACAGGCTTCCAGGAGCCTGATGGATCTGGTCTCGAGTGGTTTTGTTCTGTTTGTAGAAGTCAAATATCATCAGAGCTGCATAGACCTTCCCCACGGTCATCTCATCAGCTGAGAGAAAGAGAAATGAGGTGGGGAAGCCACAGAAGACCTGAAGCAGCACATGGCAAGGAAACCACTACCATTCCCTTACCCACGAAGGGGACAACAGGCTCTCAGGCAAGAGTCTAAGCCTGTGGCCAGGAGCCCAGACCCCCAGGACTCATGGCCAGGAGTCTTGAGTCCCACAACCTCTGTCCCCAGCTACGAGTTATATTCCCCCAGTACTCTTGGCCAAGAGCCTGATTCCCCACGGCTTCTCTGGCACTGAGCTGGTGCAGCCTCACCCTGAGCTCACATCAGACTCCCCGAAGCCTCCCGCACTGGTTGATACTGCCCCCGCTTTCACTTCACCAGGACCCTGCCCCAGTCTCCTCCCAAGACTAAGTAACTTGTCTTCATGCAGGAACCCTCCTGCCTTTTCTTGGGGTTTAGCAGTTCAACAGAATGAGTCCTGGGCTATCTCCCATAGCTCCTGTGCCATGCCCTCTGCAGTTGGACACCAGGCCCACCCTTGCCTTCTCCTCATCTCCATACCCATGCAGCCTCTGTGTTCTCCCTGTAAGGACAGGATATGTTGGAGTAGAGGGCACATCTTGCCCTCCCACTTACGCTTGTGGGGCGGCACCAGCAGGTCCAGTGTCTTCTGGGGAAGATTGGCCCACACAGAGGAAATCTCCTTCCTCAGCTCCGCGTCACACTGATGCTGCTTTGTCCCAGCTGAGCCATGAGCAACAGAGAAGAGATGAGGAAGATAAGTGTTAAAAGTGATTCTGCCCTTGGGTCAGAGTTGGAGTAAGTGGGGGAGGCCTGTTTGCGGGGCAAAGTGGAGTGGATATAGATGCTGGACCGAACTCTCCCTGCACAGTGCCTGCCTAGAAAAGATGACTGTATCTTATGCATGTGTACCTATACATGTAAGCACATGTATGTGTGTGTGTACACAAGTATGCTCCCACACATGTACCCATGAATCTACCCATATACATCTGTGCATGTGTGTGCCTGTGTGCACCTGCGTGTGCAGTGAGAGCTGTACATTTGCACCTGTGTGTGTATGCAATGGCAGCTGTACATGTTCACCTATGTGTGTGTGGTGGCAGCTGTACGTGTTCACCTGTGTGTATGCAGTGGCAGCTATATGTGTACACCTGTGTGTACCCAGGAAGGGTGGACCACCTGCGTGTCCATCTGTGCATGTGTGTACGTGTGTGTGCAGTGGCAGCTGCACGTGTTCACCTGGGTGTGTGTACTGTGTGCATGTACACAAGGATGTATACAAGTGTGTGGTGTGCCTATTGTGTCTACATATATGTGCACAGTGTGCTTACTGTGTATGTGCTGTTTGTGGGTGCAATGGGAACAGAGAAGGGATGTGACAGTATTCTAATCAGTGTATCCTCAATACCAAACACGTACGACAGTTTCAGAGGGTGGAACAGACAAAGTCCAGCTTCTGCAGTGTTCAGGCTACAACAGTAAAAATCTGTTTTTAAAAATGCAGTACATTGTGTAGTGAAAAGTGTTGAGAAAAAGAGAAGTGGCGAAGGAAGAGCTATTGAGAGGGGAGGGTGATCAGAAAGGGCGTATGGGGGAGACCCTGAAGACAGGCACGACCAGAGAGGCATCAGGCAGGTGATCCTCAGGAGAAGCCACTATCATAAAAATAATCTTTAAAGAAAGTCATTTATTTTTTTGAGAGACAGGGAGACAGAGACCCATTTGCTGGTTCACTCCCCAAATGCCCACCAGAATCAGGGCTAGGCTGGGCTAAGCCCGAAGCTGAGAACTAAATCCAGGCTCTCAAGTGAGTGGAAGACCCCAGTTACTTGCATCGCCTGTTGCATAGGAAGGTGGAACTGGAAGCGGAGCCAGAACTCCAGCAGAGGCACTCTGACACGGCGCACAGGCACCCCGGCCAGCATCTTACCTGCTGGCCCAAACACTGGCCCTGAGACTTAACTGGTGTTTTCACATTAGGGTTACATTTGATACTATTGGTGAGATCTGATGTACATAATGGCAGCTGTGTCATCCCCAATCCCTCCGTGCCCCTGCAGACTGGTGCTCAGGTCGCTGAACTCGCTTCTTCCACAACATCCCACGAGTGGCAGCATGTGTTGGTCAGCTTTTGTGTCACTTCCATCAGTCTGCCTAGTGTGTGTGAGCATCCTCTACATTATTGTATTCATCAGTTTTTCCTTTTAATTGCTGATATGTATGTTTCATAAAGTCCGATTTAGCTATTTGAAAGGCAAAGCTACACAGATATGGAGAGATAAGAAGAGACAGACAGAGATCTTCTATCTACTGGGCACTCTCCAAATGGCTGCAATGGCCAGGGCTGGGCCAGGCCTAGCCTAGGATCCAGGAACTCATTCGACCTGCTATGTGGCTGGTGGGTGTCCAGGCACTGTGGCCATCTTCTACTGCTGCCCCAGGCACATTAACAGGGAGCTGATGGAGGTGGAGTAGCTGGAATTTGAATCAGCGCCCATATAGGATATCAGCATTGCAACCGGCAGCCTAACTTGCTGTGCCATGCTGCTGGTCCTGCTGACCTCTGTGTGACTGAATGGACCCCCTTCAGCTTATCCATGAGCAGCTGATGGAAGCGAGCCTTCAGCCAGGGCAATCACAAGTGCAGCCAGCAGCATTTGTACTAAGTTTTATTATGTGGATGAGTTTTCCCAAGCCATTCACAAATGGGGAGGTGAGCTGTATAATTTACCGCCAGTTGCTGTTTTACACAAGGATGTACTACTTTTGTATTCCCAGCAGGAATATATAAGAATTCTGGTTGCCTTGTCTTCTCATTAGCAATTACTACTGGGATTTTAAAAATTACTTCAGCTGTTACAATGATGTGTAGCATCATCTCACTATCGGTTAATCTGACAGGCAGAGACACAGAGAGCTCCCACCCACTGGTTCTCCCTACAAATGCCCACAACAAAGAGGCCTGGGTCTCCATTGTGAGAGGTGGGGATGCAACACCTGCTGTCTCTGAGAGTACACAGCTGCAATAAGCTGCACTGACGGCCATCAGGGAGCCCACGTAGGGTGCACATGCTTTACCTCAGGTAAGCTAATTAACAGCATGGACAAGGTTCCCCAGGTTGCACGCACCTCGCCCCTCTTGCCTCCTGTTGCGCTAGGTTACATTAGTTAACTACAAGGAAACTTTGGGCTAACAGCTCCCTTCCTGCCTCCTGCTCTTAGCTAATTGAATGCAAGGAAACTTTACTCTGTATGGCTCCCCATCTGATTGGAGGATTTGGTGCATGCACATGGCTTTGCACAGTGGCTCCTGGAGTTAGTGGCAGCTATAGCCAAACTTGGTCAATAAAGACTCCTAACATTCTACAATGTGGCAGATGTGATCTCTCTCACACCACAACAGCAAATGTTTTAATTCTGATAAAATTCAATTTATTCATTGTTTTCCTTCATGATTCATTTTCTTGTTTCAAAAAATCATTTCATAACCCAAAGTTAGCCATTTTCCTTGCTGGGTCATATAATCTTAGATGTCATAGTTGTGCTACAATCCATCTCAAGCTGATTTTTTGTGGGAGGCGAAAAGTGCATACCATGGGTTGAACCTGTTCCTTACAAGCCATATGTCCACATGCAGTCACACTCGAGATTAGGAGTTTACACCAACTTTGGAGGCACACAGGGTGAGACCCACTGAAATGCAGAAGGTACACGAGAACACACATTCTCTGTCCCTCCACTTCTCGTGACTCAGAAACAGTGAGCACAATTGTCTGTAGAATCCAAGAGGCCACAGAGAAGACCCACACAGTCGGCTCCTTGACCTCGGGGCTCCTGGGGTCAGGACTCAGCACAGTCTGCAGAACAGGCGGACACAGATGTGCAAGTTAGGAGCTTCTGTGTCTCATTTATTGTGGCTGTCAGGTCGTGTGCAGACACGGCACAATTGGAAGGTGGCAGTCACTGTACGTTCTTGGCGTCTAAATGTTTCCAGCTCTGTTCATTACAGATGAGTATCTTTTTCTGGCAATGTTGCTGAGAATCTGTTTACTGGTTCAGTGTGAGCCTCTGACTTCCAGAGACTGTCTTCTGCCCTCCTGTGTCCATCCTGTGTCCACCCTCTGGCCAACACCTTGCTGGATACCACTGGAGAGGAAATGCAGGGTGACCTTGACAACTCATTTTTTACATTCTCTTGCTTTTCTATATAAATCTATCATTGTTCTGTAAATTTCTACCAAAAAATTTCTTGTGATTTTGATTAGAAAAATATCAGCTCTAATGATCAGTATGGAAGAAATGCCATTTTCACAAGTCTTCCAATCTGTTAACATGACGTAGTGCTGCTCTTGCTTAGCCTTGTTGAATTCTTGCTACAAATATTTAAAATGCAAAGCACATACATTTTGCATTTAAATACTATTATTTGCTTTTTAGTGTTATTCAAACGCACTTTGTTTTTGGTGCTATTTTAATGGAATACTTTTTTCAACTTCAATTGTTGAATTACTGTGTGTTTGCTGACCTTGTATCCAGTAACATATGGTGCTGGGTGTTTTCACACAGATAACCGCCTTGGCTGAGAACAGGGGGCTTCTGTCTGTCCTTGGCTGAGAAGGGGGGTGGCAGGTCCTCTGTCTGTTTTTGGCTGAGAACAGGGGGTCTTCTGACAATGGGGGGCTTCTGTCTGTCCTCTCCAGTTAGCTCTTTTCTTGCCCAGATGCTGCCGGCCTTGTGCCTACCTAGAGGGAAGGCTGAATTCTCTACTCACTGTGGCATGAGCTGTAGGCTCTTCGTGCGTATCTGAGATCCAACATAATCAAGGCCATTTTCTTTAATCCAACTTTAAGTTGAAATTTTAAAAAAACATGAATGTATGTTAGTTTCTGTCAAAATCTTCTGTGTCTCCTGAAACCAACGCAAGGATTTCCTTCTCTGCTATGGCAAATGATACCACTTGGTTTTTTATTCTGCACCCAGCGTGCCTAATGAGGAATCCCCATTCGGGTTTATCTGTGTTATCATTTCAAGATGCTGCTGAACTCATCCTGATGGAATTCTGTGCAGATCTTTGCATCTGTGCTCGTGAAGGCTTGTCTGTAGCTTTCTTCACACTTCCATTTGGTCTCAGAACGACGGGGTCGGGGTTCATTCCTCTCCCTGCTCCCAGTCTGTGCAGGATCACTCTGTTACATGGTCAACAGACATTACAAAGCTATCTGAGCCTGGGAGTCTCTGCTGGAAGGTTTTTCATTATGAATTTACCTAACACACGGAGCATCACCTGGGTTATCTGTTCTTGAAAGAGCTTGCTTTGTGGTTTCCTTGGGAACTTCTCCATTTCATTTACATCATTGAGTTGGTCATATGGAGTTGTTCCTGACAATCCCTTGTTAGCTCCTGGTGTCAGCAGGGGCCACAGTGATGGCCCTCGGTGCCCTCACCATCTGACCCTGGACTTGCTCACTCTGGTACTAGAAGACCTGGGCTTGGCTTACAGAGGCGGGGAGGGACAGTGACCACACCCTGGATGCCTGTCAAAGGCAGAACCAAGAAGACCTAAGAGATCAGGCATCAATCAGTCATGGGAAAGGCAAACAAGGGGACACACAGATGGCTCCAGAACGGCTGGCACAAGGAGCCGGAATACCAGCACATCCACTGTGCAAGATGGGGAAGGCAGCGAAAGTCCGTGCTGGGTCTGGATCAATACACACATGGAACAGGTCAGATGAGCGAGTATGGATCCACTGATGCAAAACAGCAGGTCCAAGGTCAGCGAGAAAAGAGGGGAAGACATGGGGTCTCAAAAAGGCAACGGAAACAGAAAAGGCTGAGGACTGAGAAATGACTTAGGGTCCCCAGCGTGGAGGCCAAGAGCAGCTTCAGTGAGGGCCAGAGCCAGGCTGGCATTGGGAGGCAGGGGCTAGCACAGACCTGTTTCTTAAGGGGCTCGTTGCTGTGGAGAAAGAAGGGCAGGGAAATGATGGAAGAGGAAGGAAAGAACTTTGTAAACATGGGAGACCCGAGTTCACACATCCCTACGGATCAACTGACAAAGACAGAGCGAACTTAGCCAGGCAGGAGACAGCATGTGAGTGCCTGGGCAGATGATGAGAAAGGAACCTGGCTCTGGAGGACCTCCCAGGGCTCAATTCCCCATGGAAGCAGAAAGTGAAGGCTTGTCCCCACTAGGGTGCAGATTGGACACGACCTGGTGGTGCTGGGCTCACTGCAGTTAGAAGCAGTGGGCAGGTCGAACCCACAGCAAAACCAGGCCAGGCTACTCTGCCCTCCACCCCCACCAGCCGGCTCGGAATAGCACTGTGCCTTAGTGTCCTTATCTGAAGTCATTCCTGCTGCGCCATATGTAGGTAATTACTGGGGACATAATGGGGCCCAGTACAAAGGCAAAGGGTGCTCCCCATAGCTGTCTTCAGACTCTCCAGAAATGGCCTGCCACACCCAACACTGGAGGTTCTTGAGGCCTTGGTACACACTCCCCACTCACACCACAGCAGCCTTTCTCACCTGGTGCCAGCTTGATCTCCAATGCTGTCCGGATGAGGGCCATCAGTGTGGACGTGAAGTGCACCGTCATGTCCTCACTGGATATGGGCATGTTCATGCGGACCAGGCGCTGGGGACAGGCGTGAGAGAAGTCAGGGCCAGTTCCTGGGGCTGCTCTCCACCCCCAATGGGGACAGGTGTGAGGGAGGTCAGGGCCAGTTCCTAAGGCTGCTCTCCACCCCAGGACTGCACAGTGCATGAGGTCCTGGGAGGGGGACCCAGCAAGGCTGGTGGACGAGAGTTTTGCCAGCATTCACATTACCCCAACCCCCACTCGTCTAGGCAGAGGGCTCTCCAGGCTGCACAAAGGCATGGATCGGGCAAGGACTGTGATTTGGGGTCAGGCCAGTGGTGCTGATCCCTCTAAGAGAACAAGCCATCCGCAGCCACATAACCTCCTGTTCACTGCCCATGGCTGGGCTCAGGTTCCCTGGGGCAGCCCACAGATGGGGGAGACCTGGGCAACGCTACCCACCCTGCTTCTTCCTGTGAAGTCTGAACTCTCTGCTCAAAAGGCAGTGGCCCGGCAAGTGGCTCTGGGTCCCATGCCTGTTAGAGGGCAGACCCAGCAAGGCCTGTGTTTCTTATTACCCAGACAGGGGCCAAGAAGAGATGCTCAACTTGAAGGCAGTAAGGCAGGCCTCAGAGAGAGAGAGCATTCCTTCCAATCTGTACCACACAGACCTCAGGCCTAGCCATCAGCTATGTGCGCCGGCGAAGCACCGGTGCAGGTGCCTAGGCCAAGAGCCAGCAGGAGCAGCAGCAGCCACTCTGCTCCTAGCTCCCCCTCAGGTGGATGCCCTTCCTTCCACGTTCTCTGGGCATAGCCAGCAGCTGCCTGGCACCTCATGCCTTGCAGAAGGCGGAGCCTCAGGGGTGCCTGACATGGCTTCAGCACTGTGACCCAGAAGGGCGCTGGAGCCAGGAGCTGCAATCAAGCCTTGGCCCCTTCTCTGGGGAGGCCTCCACGGCCTCACAGCCCTCAGCCTGATAGTGAGACTAAGGGGCACAGCCAGGTTTTGTCCCCTGAATGCTGGCAAAGCCCACTTGACTATCTAGTCACGGGGCCAAGATCTTGCACCTCACGTGTGTCACACGCCAGGAGAAGCTGCTTCTTGGCGCACACAGCTCTGCAGACCAGCACAGCGGCCACGAGAGGCCTGGGGAGAGGTCAGGCACGGGAGTGGACAAGCAAGCAGGTGATCTCCAAGACAGGAGAGCTCTGTCCAGGGCACATGGGGCACCTTTACCGAGGGCTCCACCTTGCCCACCTCAGCCCCAAAAGGGCCAGGATGTCTGACGGAGGCAGAGGGGCTTCAACACATAAGCTAGACTCCCTGGGTTCCAGAGCTCTGGGTAACCCCTGGGCCCTTCCCTGCTTGCCAAAGTCCATCTGCTACCCTCTTAGGCTCCCCTTGGTCCATCCTGTGTAGAACCTCAGAGTCAGCCAGCAAGGCCAGGAAGGGGCCCAAAGGCCATCAGACTGTTAGGGCCCAAGGTGCTGGTGTGGACAGAGCTCTCCTTCTTAGGGACAAAGCTACAACTGTGCATGCAGACCCTGCGGGCAGGTGGGGACAACACAGGGGCACGGGCAGGGACCAGAAGGACACCAGATGAGTGTAGCTGCTAGGAACCACACAGTTCCGACAGGCAGTGCTGAGTTGGGAGACAGGGCACGGAGGCACATCATGGGCTGGATGTGCCTAGAGAAGCAGTGAGACAAAGTTCTCAGACGGATGGAGGCACAGGATCCACTCTTTTGGTTGGAGTCAGGAAGGCTCTGTAGGGGGTAACGGGTGGAATGGGCTTGGGACCAGGGTTTGGGGACATCCTCCAGTTCACCCCCTTCCTTACAACTCTGAGAGCTGTGACCCTCATCTGACCTCCACAACTCTGAAACCTGAGGAGTGGCAGCAAGTGCCCATCCCTCTCACCCCTTTCTCTCTATGCCACTGTGGGGCTGGGAGCTCTCCAGGGCTATAGGGTGGGCCCAGAAACTTCTGCACCCGCCAAGCCCTGCAGGCTTTACCTGCCACCCCCCAGGGTCAGGTTCACTCTGGATGCCTGGGGCACCAGCCCTCAGCCCCGGCTGAACCCTGGTTTGGAAGAGGGGAAGAGTCAAAGGTTCCACCACCCTGAGCCTCAAGGGGTGGAGCTGGCTCTAGAGGGGACCTCACAAATGCCACACCACGAGGCCACATCCCTGTCTGGGAGGGAAGCGAACAGGGGGCAGGGTGGAGGAAAGAGGCCAGTGAGGCAGCAGGTGCAGCGGAGCACAGTGGACAAAAGCCAAGCAAGCCCTGACGGATGGTCCATGCCCGGCCGGCCCGGCCTCTGGGGTGGGGGGACAGGGTCTACCTTGTATGCAACGCGAGCAGGGCATTTCTTCCCCAGCCCCAGCGGTGGGGACATGTGCTTCAGCATCTCAAACATGTCATTGTAACTGATGCGCCCACTGGAGACCCGTCCCCACAAGGGAGTCCACAGGAGGAGGCGGCAGGAGGAGGGGGCGGGGAGCGGGGAGGAAGCAGACAAAAAAACAGATCCGGTTAATTGCCCAGCTCATACACGCAAGATGAGGGTCCTCTGCTCGCCTCGGCCCCTCCACGCCCCCACCCTGGCCCCGGGAGGGGCAGCGGGCAGAGGTGGCGTCTGAGCTAATGAACATGGAGGGTGAGGGAGGGCTGCATCAGGGCGGCTTTGGGTTGCTCATTTCTGAATTGACTTTCAGAAACCACAGAGGATGCCAAATTGGAAAACACTGCTCACCATGCTGCCACAGCCAGCAGACAGTGCATGTGGCGAGGCTGTGGCTGTGAGCCATGGGGCGATATCAGCTTTCTCTGGGGTCAGATTTGCTTCCACACAAGCCCAGATACTACAGAAACCAGGAAGCCACAGGGAGTCTGGAGCCCTAGAGCTGCCCTTGAACACTGGGCAGGTCCTGCTCCTAGCCCAGAGACGCCCGAGGCCGGCCCGGGGCAGGGCTGCTGCTGGGGGCAGGGACTGCAGGGAGGGAAGAGCTGGGTGGGGCATGGCCTGGCCACTCCTGCACCTCCTGATAGCACAGGGACGAGATGAGCCTCTAGTGAGGGGGCCTACAGGTTCCAGGTCAGGGGGTCGGTGGTTCCAGAGACACAGGCAGGTTCTGGAAGCCCAGGAGGCAGAGGGGACAGCCTCTTCCCAGCAGGCGGGTCTGCCCAGGACCTTGCTCTCCACCCACAGGTGACTCCTTGGCTGTGCTGAGCAGATCAATCCAGCGGCACAGCAGGAGTCTGGCCCATTTGTTTCTGCCCTCACCTCCTCCAGGCCTGGGGAAACAAGCCAATGGACAAGCTGTTCTGGCCCACTGGTGCCCAGACCCCTCTGTCCGGCCATCAGCCCACATGTGAGAATTCGGAGGGAAAACTGGGCGAGACACTGGCTTCCTCAGCCTAAGTGGACTCTGGCCCCACCTCCACCCAGCTGGCTGCTCCTGGCCAACACGACCCAGCCAGGAAGCCTTCTCTGTGCACTGTTGTTCGAGGCTGCTGGGGGTGGGGGGCGGTGGGTCAGGAGATAAGACAGGGGACCAAAGCATCCAGGAGGCTGGGGTGCGGGCGGGGCAGGGCGGGAGGACAGGGAGATGTCCACACTCCCAGAGCAGGCAGGAAGTGCGCGCTGTGTCTGCGTTTAGGACGGGGAAGTATGTTGGATGGAGGCTCTGAAGTTGCAAACCTTGTAGGCCAACCTACGAGGGCAGCTCCTCCCTAAGCCAACGGGTGGCGCAATACAACGCAACAAACTGTACATATCCTTATAATGAATCCGGCAACTGGAAAGGAAATGTCACAGGTTACGCCAACAGAGGCATGAGGCAGCCCGTCCCGCCCGCCTGCCCCAGCCTGCCACGGCTGTGCTGGAGCCTAGGGCTGCAGCTGGGGGGCGGGGCTCGGGCCCACTCCATGAGGTGTGGCGACCCCAGGACAGTTCCCAGAGCCCCCTGTGAGCAAGTGTCTGAGCAGAGCACAGGCTGCCACCCCTGGAGCCCCCACTCTCACACAAGCACACCCTCCCTTTGCTGCCTCTCCCTGCAGATCCCTGGGCGGCTGTGTCCAGGTGCTCTGCTGACCACCCTCCCACAGGCCTCCTCCTCTGTCCAGGACACATGCCCCAGCCTGGCTTTCCCATTTGGCAACCCCAGAGGACCTGCTGGTCCAGCTGGGCCCTCCTCCTCCCAGGACTGGCACTCTTGGGTCAGCACAGACACCTCCTGCCCGCCCCTAACACCACAGCCCAACCAGCTGCACATCAGGCTGAATTCACTTCCAGGAGAACAGGAAGGAAGATGAAGTCCCACCTTGGCTGCCCCGACGTGTTTGCTGGTCTTGTTGGATCTGGGGGCTGCCACAGGTAGCCTTATGCCCTCAACTGCTCCAGTATATCGAGCCATGAGATGCGGGCCTGACGCGGTCACACTCCGATTCAGGACCTCTATTGCCTATCACACAGAGTCACAACTTCTGGCCTCACTGGCCTCCAAGGCCTGTGTCAGCCTGCCCAGCCTTCACTCCGGCCCCACACGACATGCTGACGTCATGCTGACGTGGAGGCCTGGCTTCCTCACCACTCTGGTGCCCTGCAGCCTTCTCTAGGGCTGGGATCACCCCGCACCTCAGCTCGATTGGGGGCATCCCCTCTCATTTTCTGAACCGAATGTGAACACTCCTTCCTCAGACATGGCCTGGTCTCAACTCTGGCCTCCCTGTCATTCCCCTGGCCTGGCTTAGCTGACAGCTCCTCTGCCTGTAGGCCCTGACCCAGCACATGACACTCAGCAGAAGACTGGACAGATGGACGAATACAAAGCAAGCACAGACTGTTTCACATGTGTCACTACTGTTCCAGCACCCAAGTCTCACCACAGCATGTGTGCACACTCACAAGTACACAGTGAACAAGGACACACATGTGCTCACAACACGCAGCACGCAAACATATAACACACAGCACAGACGCGACACAATTCCTATACATACAGTGCACAGTTATGCACATGAACATGCCTATGTGCACACATGAACATGTGCATGGAGTAACAATGTGCACATATGCAATACAGCACCCAGTCATGTGCACACATGAACATGAGGTTCACTCACATGGACCATCACATATACCATCAGACGTGCACACTGCAATGCACTCACACGTACCTGCCCATGTAAGCACCCAGCCATGTGCACACATGAACATGAGGTCCACTCACATGGACCATCACATATACCATCAGACATGCACACTGCAATGCACTCACATGGACCTGCCCATGTAAGCACCCAGTCATACGTACACACATGAACATGAGGTCCACGCACATGGACCATCACATATACCATCAGACGTGCACACTGCAATGCACTCACACGTACCTGCCCATGTAAGCACCCAGTCATGTGCACACATGAACATGAGGTCCACTCACATGGACCATCACATACACCATCAGACGTGCACACTGCAATGCACTCACATGGACCTGCCCATGTAAGCACCCAGCCATGTGCACACATGAACATGAGGTTCACTCACATGGGCCATCACATATACCATCAGACGTGCACACTGCAATGCACTCACACGTACCTGCCCATGTAAGCACCCAGTCATGTGCACACATGAACATGAGGTCCACTCACATGGACCATCACATATACCATCAGACGTGCACACTGCAATGCACTCACACGTACCTGCCCATGTAAGCACCCAGTCATACGTACACACATGAACATGAGGTTCTCACACGGACCATCACATATACCATCAGACATGCACACTGCAATGCACTCACACGTACCTGCTCATGTAAGCACCCAGTCATACGTACACACATGAACATGAGGTCTACTCACATGGACCATCACATATACCATCAGACATGCACACTGCAATGCACTCACACGTACCTGCCCATGTAAGCACCCAGCCATGTGCACACATGAACATGAGGTCTACTCACACGGACCATCACATATACCATCAGACGTGCACACTGCAATGCACTCACACGTACCTGCCCATGTAAGCACCCAGTCATACGTACACACATGAACATGAGGTTCTCACACGGACCATCACATATACCATCAGACGTGCACACTGCAATGCACTCACACGTACCTGCCCATGTAAGCACCCAGTCATACGTACACACATGAACATGAGGTTCTCACACGGACCATCACATATACCATCAGACGTGCACACTGCAATGCACTCACACGTACCTGCCCATGTAAGCACCCAGTCATACGTACACACATGAACATGAGGTCCACTCACATGGACCATCACATATACCATCAGACATGCACACTGCAATGCACTCACACGTACCTGCCCATGTAAGCACCCAGTCATACGTACACACATGAACATGAGGTCCACTCACATGGACCATCACATATACCATCAGACGTGCACACTGCAATGCACTCACACGTACCTGCCCATGTAAGCACCCAGTCATACGTACACACATGAACATGAGGTCCACTCACATGGACCATCACATATACCATCAGACGTGCACACTGCAATGCACTCACACGTACCTGCCCATGTAAGCACCCAGTCATACGTACACACATGAACATGAGGTTCACTCACACGGGCCATCACATATACCATCAGACGTGCACACTGCAATGCACTCACACGTACCTGCCCATGTAAGCACCCAGTCATACGTACACACATGAACATGAGGTCCACTCACATGGACCATCACATACACCATCAGACGTGCACACTGCAATGCACTCACATGGACCTGCCCATGTAAGCACCCAGTCATACGTACACACATGAACATGAGGTCCACTCACATGGACCATCACATATACCATCAGACGTGCACACTGCAATGCACTCACACGTACCTGCCCATGTAAGCACCCGGTCATACGTACACACATGAACATGAGGTTCTCACACGGACCATCACATATACCATCAGACATGCACACTGCAATGCACTCACACGTACCTGCCCATGTAAGCACCCAGTCATACGTACACACATGAACATGAGGTTCTCACACGGACCATCACATATACCATCAGACATGCACACTGCAATGCACTCACACGTACCTGCCCATGTAAGCACCCGGTCATACGTACACACATGAACATGAGGTTCTCACACGGACCATCACATATACCATCAGACATGCACACTGCAATGCACTCACACGTACCTGCCCATGTAAGCACCCAGTCATACGTACACACATGAACATGAGGTCTACTCACATGGACCATCACATATACCATCAGACATGCACACTGCAATGCACTCACACGTACCTGCCCATGTAAGCACCCAGCCATGTGCACACATGAACATGAGGTCCACCCACATCCACCCATATCTTCCATTGTACATCTTTGCATGGATGTGCACATTTGCTATGCACTTATAGTGTGCCTATATACACAAAAACACCACTCATGTACACACATATTCACACATCTGTGCTTGTGCGTTCAGGACTAGAAACTGCATAACATTCTTGTTTTGTTTCAAAATTTGTCACAAACAATAGGAAACATCCAAGGTCCAACTAGGAAGTAAACATGGCAATGCCCCCATCTGCGAGCTATTGCTTCCAAATGCAAGGTGCAGACTCACGGCACTCTGCAGCCTCCATCAGCTAGGGCCTTGTGTAGCCAGGGGAAACAAACAGGAAACAGCCTGTGCTACTCCTGTGAGAAGAGCATGCAAGCCACTTGTCAGCTCATGGTCTGTGAGTCTGTGTGTGTGCTGTGTGTGCCCCAAAGCTTGTGCCTGTGTGTGCCCTGCTGTATGTGTAATATCTGAGGACTTCAGGTTTGTGTGTGTCATGCTGTGTGTGTCACATCTGGGGCATGTGTGTCTGTGTGTGTCAGCAGTGTGTGTCACATCTGAGCTCTGTGTGTGTCATGCTGTGTCACACCTGAGTCCTGTGTGTGTCATGCTGTACATGTCACATCTGAGGATTGCAGGTCTGGGTATTACAATTTCCACATCAAGGCTGGGCTTTAATCTGTGCTCTGTTCTCCAACATGCACCCTCTTCTTCATGTGTCTGAATTCCTATGCCCTCAAACTTTGAGATTTGAGGAATAGCCTGAACCTTCACTGTGGTCTGGCCCTGTCCTCCTCCTGTACACCCCCACTGTGGCCACCTGGACACCTGGGTGCACATTCAGGCACATGGAGGAGGGCTCTCACTGAACTGCACATTGGCATCAGTTTAATCTCATGAAAGGTTTGTTTTTTGAACCACAATCTTCCACAGACATAGAATAAATCCCTGAACAAGTCAGGGTGGTCCCAGGAGCATTTCCAGGGTCTGACAAGATCCGAGCCCCAAGCTTCCACCTCTACTGCCCCTGCCAGGCCTCCTGGAGCACAGACACAGCATAACTGCTGAGCTGGACATGTGTATACGTGAACTGCACACTACGCAGCAATCAGCTCATACATGAGACATGACATGACTCCCCAAAGCTGCAACCCAGACATGGCACAACCATGCCTGCATCACTGTGTGAAAACCACTGTGGGCCAGGGAGAGGCTTGTGTCCAGAATCTGATGCTTCAGTGCAATAGGCCTCAGCCAGCACCTCTGGGCCCTTCCTGTGGTAGACGGTTATGTGGAGCAGGGATTGGCTAAGAGATCCCCAAGCCTCTGGGTCCACACTGCACTCTCTGCGCCTTGTTTCCATCTGAGAAAATGAGAACGAGGACTCTGTGGGCAGTGAGATTATCACTGGAGGAGCTGTCATCTCCTCCAGGATATCCCAAACCAAGAGGCAAAATGCAGAGCTGTGTGAGGCAGAAATGGGTGGGCCAGCAACGGCACCCATCCACCTCCAGCACAGAATTGTTAATTCAAAGCACACTTCCTGAGCTCTTCCTTTGGGCCAAAGCACTGTGCAGGCTCAGATCCACCCAGGCTGGAGCCAAGGCACTGGGCAGGCTGGGTCCTGCCAGGCATGGGCCAAGGCACTGGGCAGGTTGGGTCCTGCCAGGCATGGGCCAAGGCACTGTGCAGGCTCAGATCCACCCAGGCATGGGCCAAGGCACTGGGCAGGCTGGGTCCACCTAGGCATGGGCCAAGGCACTGTGCAGGCTCAGATCCACCCAGGCTGGGGCCAAGGCACTGGGCAGGCTGGGTCCTGCTCAGCAGCCTGGTATCTGCACACCCTGCGTTCTGCCCTATCCAAAGCAGCCCTCATGACCATGACTTGAATGAGCAAATGAACAGGTGATTGAGGGACTGAATCTGAACACACAAGTGAGTGTCTGGGGGAGTAAGTGAACAAATGAGTGAATGCATAAGCAAACAAGTGTGTGTGTAAGTGGGCAAGTCATTTATAAGGGCAGAGTGATTGAATGAAGGAAGGGATGAGAGGGTAGACAGCCGGATTGGGGTGGCTGTTCATGCTCTCCTTGCCTTCCCTCCTTGAGCTGCCTCCTTCCTGAGGGACACAGGCTAAAAGCCGCTGGATCCTTCTGTGGAACAAGGCCTCAAAGAGCTTCATCTCAGCCCTAACGCTCACGAGACCCTCTCTGGAAATAAATCTACCCTCACCGCAACGCAGCAAACCTGTGTTCCCCGGGGTGGACGCTAAGCCTGCTGATCCTGGTCAGTGTCCGGATTGGAGGCTGGCTCTACCGCAGCTTCCAACTTCCTGTCAACAAGTACACGGCTTTATGCCCCCCTATGGGAGGCCGGGATAGGGCGGCCCACTCGTGGCTCCTGCTGCAGGATGTGAACAACGGGCTAGCAATTGCACATTCTACCTGAATCTGCCTCTCTGCTTCTTAGATAAATGAAAAACAAGACAAAACAACAAACAAAAACATGTTCACAGAACACGTGCTGTGTCTGCACAGGATGGGATAAGAGGCCCTGCTGGTTTCTGTCTCCAAGGAAAATGGCAGCAAGTCAGACCCTAACCCTGAGGGCAGTGCCCTTCACCCCACAGCCCACCCAGCTCTCTGAGCTGTACAAGGTCCTGCAGCCATGCTATGTCTACGGCCCCCCTCCACCCCAATCGTTCCCCCACAGCCCCTGGAGAGAAGACAGAGCCCTACAGTATTTCACAGCCCTCCAAAGGCTTCCACGACTCTGAGGCATAGGCGTTCCCTGAGGACCAAGCCTAGGGTCTGCAGAAATGGCTTCCCAGCCTCCTGGAGGTGTCCCCAGGGCCCATGTGACCACTGAGAAAGTCCCTTACCTGGGAGACAGCACTGCCCTACGTGCAGCAGGCAAGGAACCCCAGCCCCAACCAAAACAGATGAAACAGGTCGCGGAAAGCCAGCCACTCCACACACAGCCAGCCAGGGCCTGTGCTGCAATCTGCAGGCGGAGGGGCCACCCCTGGGGACCAGCAGGCTCACTCACCACGCAGCAGGGTCGTATTCAGCCCAGACCCGGATGAACTCATCCAGGTGGTGAGGCCCTAAGATGGAAGAGTCCCGGGTAAGGTACTCAAAATTGTCCATGATCACAGCCACAAAGAGGTTCAACATCTGCAGGACAGAAAGGAGAAAGGATGATATAGACAGCATGTGGCTGGCCCTGCCCCTCCCCGCCACCATCCATCACCACCATGAAGAGACCAGCAGGTGCTCCAACATCACGCAGCTGTCCACAGGCCCGCTCTGGGCCTTACAGGTTCCAACAGCTGCCCAGACCTCCTCTTGCCAAGGCCCTGCCCTGGGTCTTCCAGGCCTCCTCCCCTCTCAGCATCTGGGTTCCCTGTCCAGCTCTGCTCAGGATCCACCCTGCCCTTCAGTTTAACACTACCTGTACTCTAAGATCACCTCAGGCCTTCAACAAAGGCGCTAATTTCACAGCCAGCAGCGGGTGCTGACCAGCCAACAACCTGGGAATGTGTTGTGTCTGTGTGTGTATAGGTACATATGTAGTTGAAACTGACATAACCTCCAAGGAGCCATTTCTGTAAACTCGGGAGCGGGCGGTGCAGTCACAGTGCCATCCATCCACCTCTCCTGTTTCAAACATTTCTCAGCACCTTGGAAGACCATCCCCCACAACAGATGAGTAGTCGCCCCCTCTCTGGCACCACTGCCCTTATGCCTGTAGGTGTGCTCAGTGTCTTCTATCAACAGAACCACAGGGAACATGACCTGCTGCCTGGCTTCCTTAAACACAGGGCAGCCATTGGCCCGGCATGGTAGCCTAGCGGTTAAAGTCCTCGCCTTGTATGTGCCAGGATCCCATATGGGCACCGGTTCTAAACCTGGAGGCTCTGCTTCCCATGCAGCTCCATGCTTGTGGACCTGGGAAAGCAGTTGAGGATGCTCCAAAGCCTTGGGACCCTGCACCAGTGTGCGAGACCCAGAAGAAGCTCCTAGCTCCTGGCTTTGGATCGGTGCAGCTCCAGCCATTGCAGCCACTTGGGGAGTCAATCAGTGCATGGAAGATGTTCCTCTCTGTCTCTCCTCCTCTCTATATATCTGATTTTTCAACAAACATAAATGAAATCTTTAAAAAACAAATAAACAGACATACAATAACACAGGGAAGCCAGTCACACTGTGGCACTCGGCAGTGTTCACTGGCTTTTATGAATAATCATGCTTGGTGCCAGGTGTCCACAGCATTCGCTGATCTGACGTCACTTGCCAGGACACGGCGCTCACTTGCCAGGACGTACACTGGGGTGCCATGACTGATGCTGCTACGCCATCTGACGTCACTTGCCAGGACGTACACTGGGGTGCCATGACTGATGCTGCTACACCATCTGACATCACTTGCCAGGACGTACACTGGGGGGCCGTGAGTGATGCTGCTACGCCATCTGACGTCACTTGCCAGGACACGGCGCTCACTTGTGCTGACATACGCTGGGGTGCCATGACTGATGCTGCTATGCCATCTGACGTCACTTGCCAGGACGTACACTGGGGTGCCATGACTGATGCTGCTACGCCATCTGACGTCACTTGCCAGGACGTACACTGGGGGGCCGTGACTGATGCTACTACGCCATCTGACGTCACTTGCCAGGACGTACACTGGGGGGCCGTGACTGATGCTGCTACGCCATCTGACGTCACTTGCCAGGACGTACACTGGGGGGCCGTGACTGATGCTGCTAGACACACTCGTGAACACACCTCTCTGTGGGACAACCTTCCTTTCCCTTGTCCAGGGTGGCAACTGTTGGTTCTAGTAATTTTATATTTAATTTTGGGGGGGAATTTCCTGACAAACTTCTTCCATAGCAGCTGCTGTATAACACACAGCCACCAGCATATGAATACACTTTCTTTTTCCCCACAGTCTTCCCCAAAGATAGTACGATCCCTTAAGAAAATGTATTGGTGCTGATGCTGTGGTACAACTGATGCAGCGCCAATCATTCATGTGGGAATAGATTCAATTCCTGGCTGCCCCACTTCCAATCCAACTCACTGCTGATGTGCCTGGGAAAGCACAGGAGATGGTCATGTGCTTTGGCGCCTGTCCCACACTGGAGACCTGCAGGAAGCTCTTGGTCCTGAACTTTAGATTGGCCCAGCAAAGTTGAAGTGTCCATTTAGGGAGTAAATCTATCATCTCCTCCTCGTTCTCTAACTCTGTTTTTTTTAAGTCTATTTTAGTTATTTGAAAACCAACCATTACAGGATTGCAGCTTTGACGGTGGATGTGAAGTGCGATCTCACAGTGGTTCTGATTTGCATTTCCTTGCAGCCAAGAAAGTGGAACACCTTTTCATGTGCGTGTTGGACATTTGTATATATTATTCTTATTATTTTTTTATCTTTTTAAAATTCTTATTATTTTTTAAAACAAGATTTATTTATTCTTGTTGGAAAGTCAGGAAGAGAGATGAGAGGAATATCTTTTGTCCACTGATTAATTCCCCAGATGGCTGCAATGACCAGAGCTGAGCTAATCTGAAGCCAGGAGCCCAGATCTTCTTCTGGGTCTCCCATGCGGGTACAGGGTCCCAAGGCTTTGGGCCATCCTTGACTGCTTTCCCAGGCCACAGGCACGGAGCTGGCTGGGAAGCAGGGCTGCCAGGTTTAGAACCAGCAGGCTCCCTCACGTGTAAAGTGAGGACGTCAGCCAATAGGCTACCATGCCGGGCCCGATTCTTATTTTATTTATTTATTTTCCTTTTATTTATTTACTTATTTTCTTTTTATTTATTTACTTCTTTATGTGAAAGGCAGAGTTACAAGAAGATATGGAGAAGCACAGAGAGATCTTCCATCTATTTCACTCCCATTGGCCACAGCAGCCAGGGCTGCATCAAGCTGTGCCAGCTGGGAGCTTCACTGAGGTCTGCTATGTAGGCAGCATGGATCCAAGCACTTGGGCCATCTTCTACTGCTTTCTTAGGCATGTTAGCAGAAAGCCAAATAGGAAGAGGAGTGTCCAGGACTCCAACTGAAACCCATCTGGCACTCTAGTGTCGCAAGCAGCAGCCCAGCCTGTTGCATTGCTGCACTGGTCCCTGCACATAAATTTCAGGAAACTGTTTATTTCAAGCACTTGCCCAATTTTAGATTATCTTTCTGTTGTTTTTAAGAGTTCTTTTACATATGTTAATATCACCAGCTACATGATCTGCTAATATTTATTCATATTCTATAGGCTGCATTTTCAAATATCTGATAGTGTGCTTTGATGTAGAGAAATCTTTAATTAAGAAATTTCGCTCCTTTCATTTGAGAGGGGGAGAGAAAGAGAGAGAGGAGAAGGGGAGAGGGAAAAAAAGAAGGGGGAGGGAGAGAAAGAGATCCCCAAATGCGCATGTCAGCTGGGAATGGACCAGGCCAAAGCTGGGATGCAGCAGCTCAATTCAGGTTATCTGCTCATGTGGCAGGAACCCAATTATTTAAGTCTGCACCACCACCTTCTAGGATCTAAATTAACAAAATGTTCTTCATGATGATTAAACTTATGTGTCTATTTCCCTTTTCTGTTCACGATTTCATTTCTAACACTGAGGTTGTGAAGCCTCCTCCCACTCTCCATTTAGTCCTTGCTGATTGAGCTGATTCTGAGTATGCAGGAAGTAGGGCTCCAATTCCTCCTTCCGCATGTGGACATCCATTTTCCCTGCCACACCACTTGCTAAGGAGGCTGTTTTCTCCCATATAGATTGTCACTGAAGGAGCAACAATTATTTCCCCCTTGACATCCTTGTCAAAGATCAGTTGGCCACAGATATTTTGTTTATTTCTGAACTCTGAAATCCACTGGCCTATAAGTCTATCTTTATGCCAGCAGTATGCACTTTGATTCAGTAGCTTTGCAGTGGATCTGGAATTTGGGAAGTGTGTGTCTGTGACTTTGGATTTTTCAAAACTGTTTTGGCTATTTGAGGGCTCCATTGAGTTTGTAGAAATTTGAAGATTCATTTTCTCATTTCTGCAAAAAGGTCACTGGGGTTTTGATATTTAAAGATTTTTTTTTTAACTTGGAAGGTAAATTTACAGAGAGAGGAATGAGAGCGAGGAAGAGAGAAGCGGGGAGAGAGGAGAGAGTTTGTCTGCTGGTTCACTCCCCAAATGGTCACAATGCCTGGAGCTGAGAACATCTGAAGCCTGGAGCCAGGAGCTTCTTCCGGGTCTCTCACGTGGGTGCAAGGGCCCAAGGACATGAGCCATCTCCCACGGCTCTCCCAAGTCATTCAGCAGGGAACTGGATCAGAAGCAGAGCAGCTGGGACTCAAAGTAGCAGCCAAATGGGATGCTGGTGCTACAAAAGGATTGAAGCTGCTACACCACTGTGCAAGTCCCAGGATTCTGATATTTCATTTATGCATCACTTGGAGGAAATAATGCTATTCTACCCATTTTAAATTCAATCTGTGGACATGTGATATCTTTCCACTTAACTGGATCTTCTTTCCAGCAATTTTTATAATTTTAATTGTACCTGTCTTTTAGCTCCTCAATTATTGATTCATTCAAAGGTATTTTATTCTTTTGAATGCTATTGGAATGGATTTTTAAAAATTCCTTTTTAAATTGTTCACTGCTGAATAGACACATCACTGATTTTTGATTAATTTGTATACTGCAACTTGGCCAATGCTGTTTATCAGCTCTAGTAATATTTTTGTGTCTGTGTATTCTGTGGGATTTTCCATATGCATAATCGTGCTATGTACAAAAAAACAGCTTTGCTTCTTTCATTCTAATTGGGATGCTGTTTTTGCTACATTAACGAAAATAGCTGAGAAGAACTGCTCATGAATAAAGGCTTCCTTGGGCTCACAGTCCATGATGGGGCCTTCATTAGGGGCTGGCAGGGCACAGTATGTGTGGAGACAGTTGCACATAGCACCACTTGCTGGGCAAGCTAGACTCTTCTTCTGTCCTCATATATCCTTCATGGCTTCACCAGGGTGCCGCCCTGGGAACCTAATCTAATCTTCTCACATCCCAAAGGTCTCAGCTCAAGCCTCTACAACTGGCTCAAGCGTTCACCCTGATCTACAACCATTAACACCATTCAGTAACTGCCACTTACAAGACTTGGAGTTTGAACCTTTGTATGAGCCTGAGTTCGACTACACCAGGTGCTTATTTCCGTTGCTTGCCTAATTGTTCTGGCCAGGATTTCCATCCCAACGCCGAATGGCTGCAGGGAAAGTGGACATGCTTGTGTTGTTTCTGGTTCCTGGGAGAGGTCTCTAGTCTTTCACCATTAGTATTTTAACCCTAAGCTTTTTCATGAAAGCCCTTCAGCATGTGGATGAAGTTCTCTTCCAAGTTTTCTACATTTCTTTTTGAATGTGTAATTTTTTTAAATAATAAATGGGTACTGAATTTTGTGAATTATTTCTCCTTCCACTGAGATGATCATGTAGCTCATTTCTCACTGATTTTCTTATATGGAACCACTGTTGCATTCCCAGAATAAATCCCATTTTGTCACATATTTCCTTAATGTGTGGTTACAACTGGTTTATAGCATTCTCATGAGGATTTCTTCACCAATATTAAGGGATATTTGTTTTCAGTTTTCTTGTGGTGTCTTCTGGTCACAGAATATGTTAGAAAATAGTTCCTCCCCTTCTCCTGAAAGGAGCTTCACTATCAACTATTCTTTTTCACTGTCTACTTTTCTTACTGTGACAAAATATATACAAGCAATTTATTTGTGAGGCCCAGAGAGGGAGAAACAGAGACAGAGCATTCCCATCCACTGGGTCACTCCTCGAATGCCCACAACAGCCAGGGCTGCACCAGGTCACAGCCGCAGCTGGGAACTCGAAGCAGGTCTCCCATGTGGGTGACAGCAACCCGGTTACCTGAGCTTTCACCACTGCCTCTCAGGGCCTGCATTAGCAGGAAACTAGAATTAGGAGCTGGAGCTGGGCATTGACCCCAAGAACTCCAACATGGGACCCAGGTGTCTCAATGGCAAAGGAAAACAGCCACTCAAAGTTTAACATTCTAAGCATTTTCTAACCACAGAAGGCAATGGCATTAATGCATTCACACTGTTGTACAATCATTGCTACTATCTTCTCAAAGACCTTCTCATGTTCTCAAACTGAAACTGTCCCATTGAATACGAACTTCCCAGTTCCCATTCCCTCCAGGCCCTGACAACCCCTCTTTTATTATTATTATTTCCTGTTTCAATGGACTTGACTATCAGGGTGCCTCATACAGATGGAGTCCCAAAGTAAGAGTCCTTTGTGACCTGCTTACTTCACCCAGAAGGCTCTTCAAGGCTCAATCACACTGCAAAGTGTGTCAGAATCGCCTGTTTTAAAAGGCTGAGTCCATTGTGGGTTGATGCCAATTTTTGTTTATCCATTCATCTGTTGATGGAAATTGCTGCTCCCTTCTTTTGTTTGTTGTGAACAATGCTGTTTTGAACACAGGTTTGAATTTCTGCTTCTACTTCTTTGGGGCACACAGCCAGGCTGGAAACGACGGACTGTGTGAATATTACCATTCAGTTTCCGTTTTCTGAGGAGCAACCATGCTATTTTCAATAGTAGTTGCATCGTTTTACAGTCTCGTCATGAATGTACAAATATTTCAATTTCTTCACACTTAAAAATTGTATTTGAAAGGCAGAGTTATGGAGAGAGAAAAAGAAACAGAAAGAGAAATCTCCCATCTACTGGTTCACTCCCCCTGGATGGCTGCAACAGTTAGGGCTGGGCCAGGCTGAAGCCAGGAGCCAGGAACTTCATCTGGGCCTCCCATGTGGGTATTTACTATTGAGTTGGAGGAGTCCTTTATACATCCTGATATTAACATATCATATATATGTGATTTGCAAATACTGTCTACATTCTTGGATTACCTTTTCTTCTGCTAATATTGTCCTTCGGTATACAACATTTTTAAAAATTCTGAGTATTCTGATGTATCTATATTTTATTTTGTTGTTACAGTTTTGGTTTTAAATCAAAAACTCTTTTGACAAATACAATATCATGAAGATATACGCCCTATACTTTCTCCTAAGAGCCTCAAGGTTTGAGCTCCTGTATCCAGCTCTTCGTTGATTCTGAGATAATTTTGGGGATGATATAAGGTGAGGGTCATCCAGGGGCAAGTCAGGGAGTCAGCAGGAACAAGACACAGAACACAGTGACTGCCAGACACCCCCTCCTCTGGAGAAGAATAGCAGTTACATGCCAGAACCTCTCTGCTCAGGCTGGAAATGTCTGTGGGTGGTGTGGCCTGAGAGTGTGGCTTTGTGCAGAGCCTGTCTGAGCAGCTCACATAGTGGGGCCAGATTGGCTGCCTGGGATTTGAGCCTAGGTGTAGTCTGGTCTTGACACTCTATTCATATTTGAGCAGTCTAGTGACCACTGTCTTCACTGCCCACAGGACAGCATTTTCCTGGAAGGCCCTTCTTGTCTCCGAGAGATCAAGACATGATCCCCAGTGCAGTCCTTTGCTTGGTCTCTGCAGATTCCTCCATACTTTTGTTTCTGCAACCTCCTCTGTCTCCAGATCACACCTTTTGTGGTCACGCTGACCTGCTAAACCCTCCCACATTTACAGCTGGGATCCAGGCTGACCTTTCCCTTGGCTTTCCTGTACTTCTTGTTCTAGCTCTCTTCCCATCACTTCAACTCTAATGCCGTCACAACCTGTCCTTCAGGGAACATGTACACCAGCCTTGCCTTATTTGTCTCCACTTCCATTTGGACCATCACTCTTGTCTGAAGACCACAGCATGACCTCTCTCTTGATCTCCTCACAACCCACCCTCATCTCTGTTCCTTATCCCTATGACTACACACTAACCCTAACTCAGTCCTTATCAACAGTACCAGGAGTGCGACCATGAAGCGCCTGCCAAGTGCTGACCTTCACACGTCTCACTCTGCTCCCACTGCCTCCCCTCTCAGTGCACTTCCTAACACCTGCACCACCAACCACTTCTGCTCACCACAGAACCTGCAAAGCAGTGGCTCTGACCCCTCTCCATCCCCAGTTTGGTCCTAATAAAGCCAAATACACCTTTTTCGCTTGACTTGCATTCGACTGAAATGCAATTCAAGAACTGGATACCTGGAATCACTGTTACCCACAGTCACCAGGCAAGCAGACTGCTGGTTATCGCGTTGGCAAATTCCTAAACAAACCTGAGAGCTGCCTCCATGCTGCCTGCAGAGGATTCCTGTACTGCTTCATGACAGAGCTCCCTGACACACTGCAGGAACCAAAAGCATCAGGGTGCCCAAGAGCTATGAGAATATCCTGTGAAGGTGAGCAGTGCTCTGCACTGATTGTTCTTGGTGTCACTACACAAACATGGCAGGACATGCTGAGGGTGCACCTGAAGCTCTCCCTCCCTGTAGCACAGCTCTCCTCAGCTCTGCACCTAAATCGGTGTGTACTGCTCTCCTTAGCCCTGCACCTCCCTCCATGTGCACTGCTCTGCGCAGCTCTCCATGTCCTTGTGTCCCACCTGTCCTGCATATGCCACGGACCATCAAATCTTCGCTCTGTCGCCTCTTGCCTTGGGGATATTGTTCAGCCGTCTCATGTTTCTTGTCCTGACAGCAGTTCAGCTTAAGCATAGCTATTACTGCTTTCTCATCTTGTCGAGCTCAGATTCCATATTCCTCTCCTGCTGAGCACAGCATGGCCTGTGGGGGGTGGCAGCAACCTGTATGCCTAACATGCACCCATGATGTACATACCCTTAGGTCTGTGTCCTCCCACATGACTGCACCAAGAACTTACGTCACAGGTAGCTCTGTTCCTTCCTTACCAAGCCCCTATCTACAGCTGCCCCACACTCCAGTCTCAGAGACAGCCCCTCACCCATCACTCCAGAAAACCACAGGACCTTTTGTATGTAACCCACATCTAATCACTGCTGCCTTGTTTAAAATGCAGTCCTACCAACCCCGCCCAATTCCCTCTCTCCCCTTTTGGGCCACTGTCACCTGCTCTCAGCCTCCACTCTGTGAGCACTCTGCTTAGCAGGTGTGGGGCCAATGCCAAGCTGTACCAGCCAGCATACCCTGTCATTGTTCAAGGGCTGCACGCAGCATCTGCTGTCGTAGGGTCACTGCCCTGGGACACTCTAGCTTAGCGTTGCAGCTGACGTGGCTCACTGGCCACTGTGCCACCACATGAGGCCCAACGTGCACCTCCTTCTAGAAGCTAACAATGCAGGACTTCTGCAAACAACTCTTCCCACTGAAATCACCGCTTGGCTCATGCAGGCTGTGACAGAGCTGGTCCTTTCTGGAGTAGAGGAGGTTGCTACCCCTGAACCAACATAGGCCGTCCGCACGGGGTCAGCTCGTCATGTGGACCCGCCAGGGAGAGGCCGGGGCCTTCTGAAGCGAGTGAGATGGGTCTTACCAGAAAGGAGCAGAGGAAGATGAAGGAGACGAAGTAGAAATAGGCAAAGTCACTGCCGCACTCGGTGGCGTTGGCGTGCTCGTCACAGGCGCGGCTGCTCAGACAGGACAGCATGATCTCGTGCCAGGCCTCCCCTGTGGCGCTCCTGAGCAGGGGCAGGGCAGTTAGGTCTCCTCTCACAGAGGAGAGCAGTGCCAGGTGGCCTCCTCTGGGTCCCTGCCAGGGAGCAGCCAGGGGAGCACAGGGAACAGCACCGGGGGGTATGTCTGAGGACGAGGCTGAGGGTGTGCAGGGAAGCCTGGGCCTGGCAGAAAGAGCCGGGAACTGGAGGGGAGTCCAGCCAAGACAGCAGAGAGCTCTGGTGGGGACCATAGCAGAGAGCACACTGGGAATCTCAAGGAGCGGGCTGAGGGGGCATCGGGAACAGGTTGGGGCAGGGCAGAGGGGGCATTGGCCTGTAACCCTAACTCTCCCCTACACTTAGGCCTCCCCATCCTGAGCCAAGCCACCGTACCTTCCCCTGGACCATTGGCATGGCCTCTGGATCTCCTCCCTGCTCCCACAGATCAGAGAGACGCCCTCAACGAGTCAGACAAGTGAGGAACCCTCTCTATACACACCTCAGGTGAACTACGCTGGACACACTGGTCTGGCCTTCCAGCAGCCTGAAGCTGACAGTTCCTAAGCATCCAGAGGAGCCCCTAGGCAGGTCTTGAGCAGTGTCCCAGCTCCATAAGCCCTCACAATAGCTCTTCTGTCCTGGGGCCAAGGAGGGAACCCTTTTGCCCCCTCTGTGCCCATTGGCACTGTGCCTGTTTGTTGGCACACCTGGCAAGCAAGCACTGCAGCGTGGAAGCTCACGCCCAGGTCATCTTGGCCCTTTGGAGACTGTTTGCCAGGCTGTACCTGGAAGTCAAGGAGCCGCGGCCCTTGGGAGAAAGGGTGGAGGGTGGAGCCACGTCCAGACCTCCCTCGGAGGGGGCAGCTGTCAGCCCCTGCTGAGCCCTGTAACCGTGCAGCCCAAGGCTACTTGGGAGAGGGTCCTTCAGCGCACCTGCCACATCCGGAGCCTCTCTGGAGGAGATGAAGGTGAGCTGGGCCCGAGCTCTGGCTCTGGGGACCACCCTGTCAGAAGCCCTGTAGGGCAGACATCAACCTGGCTGACATCACTCACCTGAACAGCAGCATCAAGGCTTGCAGAAACGTCCGGAAGTTGTTGTGCCTGTTAATGCTGGTGTCATCATCCAGGGCAATGTTTCCAAAGACCTGAAACCAAGAACAGCAGCGAGCTTGTGCAGGGCACTCAGCCCAGTGGCCGGGGGTCCCCACAGGCAGCAGGCTGGTGCGCTGCCCTCCCACGGTGCTGCTGTGGGGCCTGGAATTGCTCCGCAGGCATCTGCCACACCAGAGGACAGCAAAGACTCCTGTGCCTGTGGCATGATGGGTTCTCATGGGCTTTATCTGAGCCTTTCAGGGTAACAAATGTGAAGAATTGGGCTGAGCCCAGAATCTGCAACTGTCCCATTCCTACGTCCGTGCTCTTAAGCAGGCTGACTGAAGCAACAAAACGTGATTGTGTGAAATCAGAGAACTCAGCCAGCGTCCACACAAGAGCTCTCGCCAGTGACTGAAACAGCTCTACATGTTTCCAGGAGACTAGAGATACTGGGTGTCCTGTCTTCCCATCCTCCACTTCTGGGCTGGCACCTGGGACCCTGACATGTGTCTCACACGCTCCCCCGGGTGGCCAATCCAGGGACTGCACAGGGCTGCTGCAGCTCCTGCCCAGGGGGAACCAACCAGCTGAGGTGGGCAGGACCATGCCGCAGCTGCCTTAGCCTCAGCACCACACACACTGCTCTGCAGGCACTGCACCCGCATCCTGGAACTGGCACTCCAAACCCACTGACCTCACCACAGTGCCTGTGTGTGACCCCAACCATACTGACCTCACCACAGTGCCTGTGTGACCCCAGCCCTCTGACCTCACCACAGTGCCTGTGTGACCCCAGCCCTCTGACCTCATGAGTACCACTTGCCTCTGCCTGTGGAGTTTGCAGTGAGCTATAGCTGCCCCTCTGCTGTGGGAGCCCTCCTCCTTGGAGCAGTCCTATGGCAACTGTGTCCACTAAACACTTGAGACAGCAACTGCCCCACAGGTGTGAAAAATGGAACTGAAGAGTAAGCTTCTTCTGAAATCTGCCCCGTGAACTTCCGAGGGCCCTATTCAGTGCCATTCCCAAGCGTCAGCTTCTCTATGACACTTGTGCCCACGTCTACCTCCTGGTGTGAACAGCACCCACCTGCATGCCAATGATGGCGTAGATGAAGAAGAGCATGGCGATGAGGAGGCACACATAGGGCAGCGCCTGCAGACACACAGCCGTCAGCCCGGGACGCCCGCTGCACTGCTACCACTCACTCAGCCCCGGGACGCCCGCTGCACTCCTACCACTCACTCAGCCCCACCCTGGTGGGAGTCATACCACTCACTCAGCCCCGGGACGCCCGCTGCACTCCTACCACTCACTCAGCCCCGGGAACGCCCGCTGCACTGCTACCACTCACTCAGCCCCGGGAACGCCCGCTGCACTGCTACCACTCACTCAGCCCCACCCTGGGGGGACTCATTGCCCAAGGCCCAGGTCAGGGTTCTGCATGGGTCTAGGTGTGACTAACGACGCCAGTGCAGACCGCAGTGGGGGCACAGGGGTGCACCCTGCCCTCGCCTGCCCGCCCCAGCATCACCTTGAAGGACTGAACGAAGGTCCATAGCAGGATGCGGATGGTGTAGCCCTGGCGCAGCAGCTTGATGAGCCGTGCGGCCCGGAACAGGCGCAGGAAGCTGAGGTTGATAAAGTTGTTCTGCAGAGAAACAGGGGTGTCCTTTGGCCACCTCAATCACCCACAACTGTGTAGGCAAGCTGCTCCCACGCCCAGCCTCCCCCTGCCCACCAGTCCCTGTGGCAAGAGAGAAAAGTGGTTGGAAAGGGAGGTGAAGATGAAAGTCAGCACGTTACAGTGTAAGCAGCTGTGGGTCCCCAGGGGCGCCTATCACCACCCAGCACCATTCATGCAGCTGTTGAGGGGACAGAGACCCAAGTGCCGCGGTCAGGTGGGGCTGGCCACCTACCACGGCACAGGTGCTCCTCCTCACAGGATCCCTGCCCATGTTGGGCACTAGGCCCTTCCTTTCTGGGCTGGGTCGGAGGAACCCTGGCCTGCCAGGGCTGCTCAGGGCTGTTCTGGGTCATTTCAGGTTCTGCAGATGAGCCATAGGAGGTGGGAGAGTGGTCATCTGACCATTAGCACCCTAGAGGACACTCCATGGTCCCCTCAAACAGGCCTCTTTTGGGAACCTGAATACCCAGCACTGCTCTCCTCCCACAGCGCTCAGGAGTGAGCATGCAAACCCACAAATCCTGGATTCTGAGTACCCTGGGAGTGAGGCTTCCATGGACCCGCCCTCTCAGGCTGGCATGGCCCTGGGGCGAGGGACACAGGAGATGGTCCAGGCACAGCTGGGGCTGTCTGAGGACCTGGGCAGCTTCTACTCCATCTACTTGGGGAGCATGGACCCATGTAACCAGAGAGACTTTTCAGGTGCGCAAGAAGCCTTTTACCAGGCTCAGTCAAATACAGAGCCTAGACCAGGGCAGCAGGAAGGCATACGTAGTGAAGAGAGAAGGCCTCTCTGTGTGGGACAAGATGGCCAAGGACTTCCCACTGACCTCACCCCCAGGATGTCAGGAGGCAGGGCGGGGTACAAGGTGACAGCAAGTTAGGGGTGAGAGGTGATCCCAGCACCTGGGCTGCTCCAGCAAATCTGCAGGGGCAGGGACAGTGAGAACACAGCACCGGCCAGCTCAAGCAACCAGCATGGACAAGAAGAGTTCCAGAAGACTTGGAGGAGAAAAAAGCTACCCGGCTTGGAGGGAGGGATGGAGAGCAGCTGGATATCTCTCCACCACAGCCCAGTCCTGTGGAGCTGGGAGTCCCACCTCAGGATTGTGCTTCCCCAAGCACCCCAGTGGCACTCAGGAAGGGGGCAGGTGAGGCACAGACAGGCTGCCCAGAGGCTGTGGAAACAACACAGTGACAAACCCCCAGAGTATGGTGTAAACATGGTGACAATAGCCAGATATTTCAAGCCACAGCAGGACAGGTGGGCAGTTTCATGCCAGCCACATGCAGGCTGGCAGAGGGACATAAGCGTCACCTCTGGCCTCAAACACCTGGGAAGTGGACACGGCCACACTTCCTCCCAGAGTCCACGGCGTCTGTTGCAGAGGCAGCTCCCCAAGACCAAACCCTTCCTTGTTACTAGTCAATGCTGAGCAAGAGAGGCCCACACACCCTCAATACAGCTGACCTGCCCTGGGGGATGCCAGCCCCTGCCCTGAAGAATCTGACAGTGCCCCAGCAACTCAAGGCACTGTCCCTTAGATGATGGCTTCCCCTGACTTCAAGCTCACCCTGGTCTCTGTGGGGGTCATGGAAAGGTGCGGGGCATTGGGCCTGCTGAGCCCCTGTGTGCTCCCACCTGCTCAGAGATGAGCTCTGCCCACTGCCAGTCAAGGGCTCTCCATGTCTCTCCATGGCAGTGGGACCACATGCACATACATGTGTGTGCTGGGGATGAGTGCCGTGAAAGGAAGGGGTACACAAGGCTGAGCCCGTGTCCAGCCCCTGCTCCCTGCACAAGACTGAGCCAGAGCACAGCTCCCCGTGCAAGAGGCTGAGTCCACACCCAGCTCCCCCTGCAAGAGGCTGAGTCCACACCCAGCTCCCCCCGCAAGAGGCTGAGTCCGCACCCAGCGCCTAGCTCCCTGTGCAAGAGGCTGAGTCCACACCCAGCTCCCCCCGCAAGAGGCTGAGTCCACACCCAGCACCCTCTGTATGAGGCTGAGTCCGCACCCAGCACCCTCTGTATGAGGCTGTGTCCACACCCAGCGCCTAGCTCCCCGTGCAAGAGGCTGAGTCCACACCCAGCTCCCCCCGCAAGAGGCTGAGTCCACACCCAGCTCCCCCTGCAAGAGGCTGAGTCCACACCCAGCTCCCCCTGCAAGAGGCTGAGTCCGCACCCAGCTCCCCCTGCAAGAGGCTGAGTCCACACCCAGCACCCTCTGTATGAGGCTGTGTCCACACCCAGCGCCTAGCTCCCTGTGCAAGAGGCTGAGTCTGCACGCAGTGCCTCCTGTATGAGGCTGAGCTAGCCATGAAGCCATGGCTCGTGCAGAGCTCCAGCTTCCCTCCCTAGTGTAAACTTTCATGGGGCAGTGCGCACGTTCTGCCATAGGAGCCTTGAACACCTGCTGTTCTCTGGGAGCTGATGCCTGTGTACACGTCTGGCTTTGGAGGCCCAGAAGGGAGGCCCTAGCTGTCCCTGCTCCAACACAAACTCCCTGAGGGCACAGAACTGCTGAGTCATGGAGGCAGAGCCTCATGCCCATCACCCAGACCCTGGGATCTAGTCTCCTTGCAGGGTGTGTTGGGGGCTCAAGCTGCATCATCTGACCTCACCAAGGGGGATGCCACAGGGGGAGCTGCCTGCAACAGCAACTGTGGACACCAGGGCTCAGGGACCTCCTTGAGCCTTAGCCAGTCCCAGAACACCTTCCCTGCTCTAGAATCATCCAGAGCCAGGCAGCTTTCAGGAGCTGCGGGAGCTGAGGAGCTGGGGACCTGGGGAGCTGGGGAGCAGTGCCTGAGGCCACAGGTGAGGGTGGACAACAGGTCCAGCAAACAGAGAGAGAAGAGAGGCAGAGCAGGCAGGACAAGAGGTGTGACCGACCCTTTCCTGTATGTGGTGTTTCATGGATGGACATTGGCGGATCATTGACAGATTGGGGTGGTTTGAGCAGCAGCACGCAACATACAGACGGAGACATGGGATTTCACGTTGTATGTTGGTTGGATGGCGTGAGTCAGCAGGCAGGTTAGGGCAAACCAAGAACAGAAACAGAAACAAAAGAGAAAAAGGGGTCATCAGAACAAGCAACAATTCAAACTAAATATTCAACTACAAAGTTCCAGGATTTGAATAAATGGCATAGTTTTTTCTTTAAACACGTCAGATCAAAGCATGGTTTTGAGATCTGTAGGATACGCAGACAGGTGGTATTCATTTGCATTCTTATTTATAATGCAAATCCAGAGATGACTCAGATGCTCATTTTTTATTTCCAGGCAAAGAAATCAATGTCAGTTTGATGCCAGCTTGGCGCCCTCTCCAGGTGCCCTGGCTAGACCGCTGCTCTATTTAGACTTTTAAGCTGAGGATGGAAACTGACACTCATATTTTTGCCTAAGAAAGAAAAGGATGTTCACAAAGGAAACAGATGGGCGGTTCTGAATGAGAAGCGGACGGACGGACGGATGGACGGGCACCACCAGTCCAGGACACAGCCATCGCTCTTCTCTCCTGCACAGGCCATACCCAACCCCCAGGGCAGTGGCGTCCACAGAGTAGTTGAGCCTTCCCATCAGGGCTTCTTTGCCTTCTGGACAGCCCACTGGGGCTACCAGGGAGAGCTTGCTGGAAGCTGGGCCAGACTTACCACCAGCAGCCTGGGCCTTGACCAGCCAGCCAAGGAGGGACAAAATGCTGCAAGTGCATGGGACAGACCTCTTAAGTACACCGTCTACTTCCCCAGAAGCCACCGTGTACCACTGCCCTCTGCCGTGTTGCCAGCAAGGGCACCTCGATGCACCCCTCCTCCTCCTGCCCACTTGAGAGCAAAAGTTGGACATTCTGTCAAAAAGAAGTTGCATGTGTATGGGGTCTTCCACAAGGGTCCTCACTACAATGAGCACAGTGTCTGTGTCTTCATGCATTTTGTGCCTTGGGGAGGCCAACAGCATCTGAATTGTAGTCAACCTGCCCCTCTCAGGAAACAATCAGGACCAAGAGCTCCTAGACAGATGTGTGCAGTCACAGGGAACACACCACACCACAGCAGGAGATGTGTGTAGACGGGGAACACACCACACCACAGCAGGAGATGTGTGCACACGGGGAACACACCACACCACAGCAGGAGATGTGTGCACACAGGGAACACACCACGCCACAGCAGGAGATGTGTGCACACAGGGAACACACCACACCACAGCAGGAGATGTGCACAGTCACAGGGAACACACCACACCACAGCAGGAGATGTGTGCACACAGGGAACACACCACACCACAGCAGGAGATGTGTGCACACAGGGAACACACCACACCACAGCAGCAGATGTGTGTAGACGGGGAACACACCACACCACAGCAGGAGGTGTGTGCAGAGAGAACACACCACACCACAGCAGGAGATGTGTGCGCAGTCACAGGGAACACACCACACCACAGCAGGAGATGTGTGCACACAGGGAACACACCACGCCACAGCAGGAGATGTGTGCACACAGGGAACACACCACACCACAGCAGGAGATGTGTGCACACGGGGAACACACCACGCCACAGCAGGAGATGTGTGCACACAGGGAACACACCACACCACAGCAGGAGATGTGCGCAGTCACAGGGAACACACCACACCACAGCAGGAGATGTGTGCACACAGGGAACACACCACACCACAGCAGGAGATGTGTGTAGACAGGGAACACACCACACCACAGCAGGAGATGTGTGCACACAGGGAACACACCACACCACAGCAGGAGATGTGTGTAGACGGGGAACACACCACACCACAGCAGGAGATGTGTGCACACAGGGAACACACCACACCACAGCAGGAGATGTGTGTAGACGGGGAACACACCACACCACAGCAGGAGATGTGTGCACACAGGGAACACACCACACCACAGCAGCAGGAGATGTGTGCACACAGGGAACACACCACACCACAGCAGGAGATGTGTGTAGACGGGGAACACACCACACCACAGCAGGAGATGTGTGCACACAGGGAACACACCACACCACAGCAGGAGATGTGTGTAGACAGGGAACACACCACACCACAGCAGGAGATGTGTGCACACAGGGAACACACCACACCACAGCAGGAGATGTGTGTAGACAGGGAACACACCACACCACAGCAGGAGATGTGTGCACACAGGGAACACACCACACCACAGCAGCAGGAGATGTGTGCACACAGGGAACACACCACACCACAGCAGGAGATGTGTGCACACAGGGAACACACCACACCACAGCAGGAGATGTGCGCAGTCACAGGGAACACACCACACCACAGCAGGAGATGTGTGCACACAGGGAACACACCACACCACAGCAGCAGATGTGTGTAGACGGGGAACACACCACACCACAGCAGGAGGTGTGTGCAGAGAGAACACACCACACCACAGCAGGAGATGTGTGCACACAGGGAACACACCACACCACAGCAGGAGATGTGCGCAGTCACAGGGAACACACCACACCACAGCAGGAGATGTGTGTAGACAGGGAACACACCACACCACAGCAGGAGATGTGTGCACACAGGGAACACACCACACCACAGCAGGAGATGTGTGCACACAGGGAACACACCACACCACAGCAGGAGATGTGTGCACACAGGGAACACACCACACCACAGCAGGAGATGTGTGCACACAGGGAACACACCACACCACAGCAGGAGATGTGTGCAGAGAGAACACACCACACCACAGCAGCAGATGTGTGCAGACGGGGAACACACACCACAGCAGGAGATGTGTGCGCAGAGAGAACACACCACACCACAGCAGCAGATGTGTGCAGACGGGGAACACACACCACAGCAGGAGATGTGCGCAGTCACAGGGAACACACCACACCACAGCAGGAGATGTGTGTAGACAGGGAACACACCACACCACAGCAGCAGATGTGTGCACACAGGGAACACACCACGCCACAGCAGGAGATGTGTGCAGAGAGAACACACCACACCACAGCAGGAGATGTGTGCACACAGGGAACACACCACACCACAGCACTTTGCAGTTTTCCAGCTTTCTTGCTACAGTTATCCAGATCATCAATTTTTACGAATATATGATGTATACTAACCCTAAATAAAATAAATTCCCACATGATCAGCAGCCAGCTCAGAAGAGTACCTGCTCATTTTTCTTACGGATTTACTAAGGAGTCTCTTGGCTGTTGCTCTCTTGCACTGATGGCTGGACTGACCTCATGTCATCTCAGAGGTCACTGTGCAGTGTCACTGGCCTGCCTCTTTCTTCCACCTCTGTGCTCATCTGCCCAGTTGGCAGATGGCCTTCCTTCAGGAAGTCTGACCGGAAACTCAAACCTATTTTGTCCAACTGTACACTGACCTGCCCTAACCCTAACCCTGCCCCACACAGTCATTGTCAGTCCATGAAGGGTAATCCACACTCCAAGTGCTCATGACAAAAGGCGGGATTCTCATCTCAGCCTTCACACCTGTGTGGTCCATCCACCACTCCAACCTCCATCCACATCCAGAACTGAAGAGCTGCTCTGCACCACTCCAACCTATAGCACCAACTGACTCACAGCAGGAATGCCACATGGCACCCTGTCCAGCTCAGGACCTGACACCCAGTGTCCACACAGCACCATGTTCAGCTTAGGTCCCGACACCCAGTGTCCACATGGCACAGTGTCAAGCTCAGGGCTCGACACCCAGTGTCCACATGGCACCACATCCAGCTTAGGGCCCGACACCTAGTGACCACATGGCAGTGTCCAGCTCAGGGCCTGACAGCTAGTGTCCACTTTGACATCCTTCCCAAGGACGTATTCAGGTCAGGCCAGAGCAGAGGAGATTCAACATTCTGTGGTCCCACCCAGCCTGACCTTTGTCACTTGATGGAGCATCTGGCCTGCTCCATGTGCCCAGGGCACCTGTCACACGCAGCCCCAGCAGTACAGTGATGACTTTCAGGACATCACACCTTTCATTCCTGTTTCCTCCCTTCGCTCATGTCCCAGACTCCTACCAGATCCTCTTCTAAGTGAAGGACTTACACCAAATTCCTACTGACACAGAGCCTGTGCTGCCCTCTCTGATGAGAAGCCAGGAGCTCCACCCGGGTCTCCCTCTTGGGTGGCAGGGCCCAAGCACTTGGACCATCCTCTGCTATTTTCCCAGCCCTTTAGCATGGAACTTGATGGGAAGTGGAGCAGCTTGACACACAACAGCACCCATATGGGAAGCTGGCGATGTGGGCAGAGGATTGACCTGATACACCACTGTGCTGCCCTAATAAATCTTATAGATCTTGAGTCAGGCCTTGACTTTGTTAAAATTTTAGAAACAGTTTGGGCCAACATTGATACAGTAGGTTAAGCTGCTTGTGACACAAGCATCCCATTTGGGTTCCAGTTCAAGTCCTGGCTGTTCCACTACCAATCCAACTCCCTGCTGATGTACCTAGAACAGTGGAGACCGAGGGACTCCCAGGCTCCTGGTCTTCAGCCTGGCATAACCCCAATTGCTGTGGCCAACTGGGATCTTCCAGTGGATGGAAGATCTGAATATCTCTGTGTCTCTCTCTCTTTCTGTCTCCTTCACTTTGTAACTCTGCCTTTTAGAAAAGAAAAACAATTTTTTCGAAGTAGCTTGTGAAGTTCCATAACACAAAGACTAACTCTGACATTTCACTGGGATTGCATAGAATCTGCAAATCATTTGGGTAAATTTATATATTTCTAATGTCCCACATATACAAGTTCTCAAATGTATGGCATAAGCTGTTCAACATATTGTTTTGTCTAGTCAGGACCCCTTTTCCCTTCTTTACATTGTTTATTTGGCAGTTTTTCTCTGGTTAATCCTGCCAGGGTTATATTCATTTTTAAGTCTTTAAACTTGATGAATTTTTTAAAAGATTTATTTATTTTTATTACAAGGTCAGATATACAGAGAAGAGGAGAGACAGAGAGGAAGATCTTCCATCCGATGATTCACTCCCCAAGTGACCACAACAACCAGTGCTGCACCGACCTGAAGCCGGGAACCAGGAACCTCTTTCTGGGTCTCCCATAAGGGTGCAGGGTCCCAAAGCCTTGGGCCATCCTCGACTGCCTTCCCAGGCCACAAGCAGGGAGCTGGATGGGAAGTGGAGCTGCTGGGATTAGAACCGGCACCCATAAGGGATCCCGGCACGTGCAAGGCGAGGACTTTAGCCGCTAGGCCACGCCGCTGGGCCCTAGACTTACTGAATTTTTTTCTACTAAGCTTATATACTTCCTATTTCTGTAATTTCTAGTTTTTATTCTACTTAATTGGGCTTTCCTCTGCTATTCTCTTTTCTTACTTGCTGGATGCTTCCTGCCTTAATTTTTATACTTCACTCTTTTAATATAAACATTTCAAACTGTGAATTGCTTTCAAATAGTCATTCATCTCTGTTCCCGAGGAATCCATTCAGGGACCCTGCATGGAAGCCAACATGGGCAGAGGCTCAGCCCTTCTAAAACACTGCATACTCCTCTAGATGCTAGGCTCAGCCTGCACATTCCCAGGCACCCTGGACCACACAGAGAGCAGGCTAGGTGTGAATGCTGTGGGAATGGCACTGTCACTTTTCTGTCCAGGGCACAGTCGGGACATGTCCAATATAGAGGCCACTTCCTCTCTGCATTTCCAACCCTGAGCCCCTGGACAGGCACCCTGCCCTGCCATGTCCTCGGGGTGCTGTGAGTTGGGTAATTTTCTGATCCCATTCTTCTTCTGTTTTGATCTGTGGTTTATCCAGAAATTTCTGTCCTCAGACGCAGAGGGCACTGGCTACTGTTCTCTATACCAGCTCCCAGCGAGCTTATATCCCCATTGACCCCGCCTACCCTTTAAAATTTTTATTTTTTATTTTAAAGGTGGAGTTAGAGAGGAGAGACATGGAGAGATCTTCCATCTGCTGATTCACTCCCCAAATAGTGGCAACGGCCGGAGCTAAGCTGATCCAAAGCCAGGGACCAGGAGCGTCCTCTGGTTCTCCTGTATGGGTCCCAAAGACCTGGACCATTCTCCACATTCCCCATTTCCCAGGCCATAGGCAGGGAGCTGGATAGAAAGTGGAGCAGCCAGGACTCAAACCAGAGCCCATATTGGATGCCGGTTCTGCAGGTGGCAGCCTCACCTGCTACATGACAATGCTGGCCCGTGCCCCGGTCTCCTAATGCCCAAATTCCCAAGACTCCAGCCCTGCAGGTGGAGGTCCAGCTGTGGCTCCACAGGACCCCAGAGCCTCCCTGTAGAATAAGCCAGAATTGTGCTCCATGGGACTGACATGTGGAATGCCGTCCCCGCCCCCTTCTGGCACTCCGTCACATCTACCACATGGGGACCCCAGGTCTGATCCTACTACCATCAGCCCCAGGTGGGTTCATGGAAGCACCTCTCAGGACAGGTCCCTTAGGCACTGCTGGCTAAATTCTCCTCTGCTAGTATAAGGTGGCAGTAGGTCCTACTGTGTGGCACCAATAAGGGGCGCTCTGGCTTGATGGGTGAAGCTGCCGCTGACAGCACCAGGATCCCATATTGGAGCACTGCTTCAAGTCCCAAACCAGCTTCCTGCTAACGCACCCAGGAATGCAGCAAAGGATGGCCCACATGCCCAAGTGCTGGGGCTCTGCCACCCAATGGGGAGACACAGGTTGGTTCCTGTCTTCTGGCTTCAGCCCTGGAGGAAAGAAGCGCACATGGCCATGGATAGCTCACTGTACCTCCAGAGCTGTGACAAGGCTGAGACCAACCAGGAAGCCCTGGTGACAGCTACCAGGCCACGGCTCTCACGTGCAAGGAGACAGCCAGTGGGACACTGTGCGGAGTCAACATCCTCCAAGCAGGTGCCCACAACCTCCTGCCAGCACTGCTGTGGGCAGCCATGACCCTCACAGGCTTCCCCAGGCCCACAGCTTCAAGGAGTGAGGGCCTCCCCGAGGAAGGACCCTGGAGCACCAGAGAGCTCATCCCCCACCTCGCCCAAAGAGACAGCTCGTTTTCCAGAGAGCAGAATCCTGCTTCTCTTTAAGGCTGCCGGCACAAGGCCCAAGCCAACAGTGACACTAGGAAGCAGAAACAGGGCGGTTCCAGGGCAGAGCATGAGCACAGAGAGGCCAGGCCTGTCTTTGGGGTGCTCCAGTGTACCTCCAACACAGCTAGAATTTATCTGCCCAAATCCCACATCAACTTTCAGGAGTGAATCCCTGGCTCTCTGAGGGGCAAGACTGGGCAGAAGCCAGGAAGTAGGTTCCAGATACCAACACCCCAGTCCAGTGGTCCATGGGAAGGCTGCACCCCTTCAGGGTGGGGCTGAGTGCCATCTCACTGAGGTCACAGACCTGGGGTAGCGAGCACTCCCTCACTCAGTCACTCCGTTCACACCGATTCTCACTAAGCATGATGTGTGACATGTAATGGAACAGCAGGCTCAGGGCTCCCTGCCACCTCAGAGTTGGGGTCTTCACCAAGACAGGCCTGCTCAGCCTCTAGTCCTGGCACACAGTCACGTGCTGAGGGAACACTCTGCCAGGCCCCATGGCTGAGGGGCAGAGGTAGCTGGCACTCCTGAAGACATTTGCGGGTTCGGCCTTTAAGCCTGGCCTGGTTAGCTGGCCCACTGCTGGACTGATGCATGGCTGGGGTAGACATGTTGACCAGGACATGGGGCACAACCCATGTCAGGAAGCACTCAGGGTCCAGCCTGGACTCCAGAGTGAGAGGCAGGAAGTCACTAAACCTTACCCTCTGCTCTTGTTTTAGGTTACAGATGGTGTCTACCATTTGGGAAGTTCTGCTGCCTGAGGACAGGTCTGAGTGCCAGGGAGTTTCATGGCAGATCCACACAGTACTGTCAGCCCCACCACTCAAGCCCCAAGACACACATATGTTCCAGAGGCTCTCATGGCACTATAGAGCTGTATGCAGTAGACCAAGACCCTGGGCAGCCTCTTGCTTCATGGGGTGGGTGGAAGAGCAGCCGCTACACAAGGGCCCCACAGCACCTGCCAGGCACAGTCATGTCTAGGACACCAGGGTGCCAGCAGCTTTGGGGACAAGGACGTGGGCCCCCTGGGGTTCTGCTGAGTGTGTCTGCAGGGCAGGCACTGGATAGCTGCCCCGCTCCACCCACACATACCTCAGGGCCTCATGCAGGCTTTGCCACCATTCAGGCTAGCTCACAAGCGGTCATCCCGGCCCCCATAGGGGTCCTGCTTCGTGCAGGCTTTGCTTCCACTAGATTCCAGCTCATAATGGCCATCTAGGCCTCCTAAGGGCTCCTGCCTCACTCTCAGCTCACGATGGGCCAGCCCAGGCCTCCCTAGGGGTGCTGCAGGACAACTGAAAGCCAGGGATAAGGCAGGCTCTTGGAAGTGCTTGGGGTCGCCCCGTCTATGTGGAGAAAGAAGTCCCTATGTTCCAGGATCCCCATGCAGGACCTGGGGAAGATGCACATGGAGTGGGCCTGGAAGGGTCCTGTGTTTGTGAGTGCCCACCAGAGGCTCTTATGGTGCTGCGGCTTCAGCTGGTTAAATTAGCCAACAGATGCCAGCCAGACCAGGTCTCATCAGTACTACTGTTTACAGAATGTATCCATGGATGGAGGGCCACAACTGCCAACATCTTCCAGCAAGGCTGGTGTAGCCATGGCCAGTGCTGACCACTCAGCTGACACCAACCCAGGGCCTCTATGGGTCATGGTGCCTTCTGTCAAGCAGCCACTTGGTGGGGAGCCAACTGCCCTGGAACTCCCCAGCCTACAAAGGACAGGCTTTGGCAGGATCCACAACCCGGGTGTGAAGGCCGCCTTTGCTGAGGCAGGGCCTGGGCCTGCATTAGCATTGCACACTGCCCAGCACAGGGTTCCAAGGACACAGAAGCACTCAGCACCACATCACCCAGGGGCACCAACAGGAGCTGTAGAAGGAGCATCTCAGGGCCTTAAGGGAGTAATACTGGCATGGCAACACTCCTCCTAGGGATGGGTGCTGCACACGCGACTGGCTGCCCAGCTGGGGAAATGCAGCAAACAGGGCAGAGAAGAGCAGCCCCTCTCGCCATCACCGCAGGGCTCTGGGGTGGCCTCTGCGCTCACCTTCCTCTGTCAGTTGTGGCCAATCCAGAGGTGTGGCTTGGAGGACAGTGGGAAGTGTACACCAAGGAATATCAGAATCCCCAACAGCCCCTGGGCAACTGGGGGTCCTCAGGCCTGAAAGCCAACAGGAAGGCTTCCTGGGGGTGTTCCCTGATCATTGTGCTGGAGCTACAGGCCCCTGGGGGAAGTCGATGGACATCCTACACCATTTAGATACACAGGAATCCCTACTTCAGTGTCCGCTCCTAGGAATCTAACCCAAGACCAGCAAGTCAACATGTCACATTTCAGGAATTCTGCTTCATAATTTGGTCCTTTAAAATCCATAAAAGGAGGCTTATAAACATCAGTGTCTCTCAACACACGCACGCAGCAACTTCCCGTCCCCCTAACCCTGAGTACCTGACACTATAACACATAGGCTCTGTTCCAATTTACACATTCTGACACCAAGTGGCTAGACACATATGTGTTAGACACAGTGCCTGTGAAAGACTTGTCTTTTTGGTCACTTGTCACCAAGGGGGTTCTTAGGCCACAAGCCCAGGAGACCTCAGGGAATACATTTACTCGATGGGGAATCTTTGCTGAGATAACACCCAGTCCCCAGTGCCATTTCTGCAGGGGCTCCTGGAATTCCAGGGCAAGGAGGATGCCCTGGGGGAACACCTTCTAGAAGAGCGCCACTCTGAGGCAGTGGAGAGAACAGCAGAAGCCACTCACCGCAATCTCTGTTACTAAAATATCGGTAATACTTCCCAGCACAGTGACAAAGTCAAAGACGTTCCAGGCATCTCTGAAGTAGTTCTGCAGAGAGAGAAGGCAGTCAGTGCTGGGGCAGGGGATGGCTGTCCACACAGGGGGCTGGGGTGAGCAGGACAGACGGGCCACCCCGCAGTCAGGGAACACTGCCAGTGTCAACAGAAGCTACACCCAGGTCTGCCGACACAGCCTGGCCAGGGCAGGTACAGAACTAAGGCTGTGTGTCTGGAGAGCAGGGACCTGGCCCTGCCTTCCTCCCAGTCACAAGTGCTCAGGGTGGGGCAGGGGACTCCCTGGTTCCAAACTACAAGCCCCAAAGACCACTGTGCAGAGGAAGGGCTGCAGGGCTGGGAGGGTGTGCAGACGTACCAGCACCCCAAAGGCGATGATCTTCAGCACGCACTCCATGGAGAACATGGATGTGAACACCACGTTCAGGCACTTCAGCATCAACTCGTACTCATAGGGTGCGTCGTAGAACTGCCAGAAGGAGGCCCATTGGGCTCAGCAACCACCCCAGCCTCACCATGGGCAAGCATAGGACACACCCCCACCTCCCCATTCAAGTCTTCTGGAACCTTCTCACTGCCTCAGCCCAAAGACAGCACAGGGCAGTGGGATTCCACAGGCGTCCTCTCCCATGGCCTCGGTGAGAGCCCAGCTACCTTCGGGGGATCCCCGCACACCTTCATCATCAGCACCACTGTGTTGAGGGCGATCATGGCCATGATGAAGTATTCGAACGGGGGTGAGACCACAAATGTCCACGTCTTGTACTGGAATGACTGCTTGTTCTGAGGCATGTAGCGCGTCAGGGGCTTGGCGCTGATGGCAAAGTCGATGCAAGCCCTCTGCACAGGGAGAGGGGAGCACCAGGTGCTGAGGGTTAATCCTGAGAGCACACAGGCCCTGCAGCGGGGAGGGTGATGGGAGCAGCCCGGGCCTGGCCGTCTTACCGGGAGGAGCAGACCACACTGAGTGACCCCTCAACCCCCCCCCAGACCACACTGGGTGACCCCTCACCGCCCACAGACCACACTCAGTGACCCCTCACCGCCCACAGACCATACCAAGAGACCCCAACCCACCCACAGACCACACCAAGAGATCCCACCTCACCCACAGACCATGCCAAAAGACCCCACCCCACCTATAGACCACACCAAGAGACCCTCTCATCACCCACAGACCACACCAAGAGACCCCATCTTCACCCACACACCACACCAAAAGACCTCACCCACAGACCACGCAAAAAGACACCACCTCACCCACAGAGCATACCAAGAAACCCCATCTTCACCCATAGACCACACCAAAAGACCCCACCCCACCCACACACCACACTGAGTGACCCCAACCCACCCACAGACCACGCCCTAAGATCCCACCCCACCCACAGACCACACCAAAAGACCCCACCCCACACACACACCACACTGAGTGACCCCACCCCACCCACAGACCATGCCAAGTGACCCTCACCTGCCCACAAATCCCACGCCAACTGGCCCCACATCCAGGCACAGCCCACGCCCAGCACAAAGGCAGAAGGACATCTACTCACCTCATTTTTCTCCAGGCTGCACTCAGACATCACCTTGTCCCCCTGCTCCTGGAAGGTGATGATGATCAAGGCCACAAAGATGTTGACAAAGAAGAAGGGGAAGACCACGAAGTAGACCACGTAGAAGATGGACAGCTCCATGCGGTACCCAGGGCTCGGGCCCTGCTCCTCGTAGGTGGCGTCCACGGAGTGTTTCAGTACCCTGGGCCGGGCAGAGATGGTGTCACAGCCAGCTGGGGAGGCAGTGCTCAGGGTGATCACCCATCCCCCTGCTAGGCAGCCAGTACTTACATGGGCCAGCCTTCTCCTGTGGACACCGTGAAGAGTGTCAGCAGGGCCCAGAGCACATTGTCGTAGTGGAAGTCATACTTTTTCCATTGCCTTGGCTGGGCTTCCACTTCATCCTTCTCGTAATCCAAGTACTGGCCCCTGGGGATGGGGGCAGAGGAGGCCGCATGTCAGGATTAGCTGCTCAGATCCAAACTGTCTGTGGATAGGGTCGGCAGATGCTGGGAAGGACCCCGAGACCCTCGCAAGAGAGATGGCAGCATCCGTGACACAAGTCCCTGGGGGTAGCTGGAGGCTACTCATCCCAGATACAAAAGAATTCATGTGAACCCCAACTCACGCCATACCCTAACATGAGCCCAAAATGGATTAGAGGTCTCAATACAAAAAGCAGGAACAATAAAAACATAAACACCTTAGAAGAGAGGAAAGCAAATCTTCAAGAACTCATATTTGGGAAGGGTTCTGAGGCAGGAACGGAGCTTTCACTAAGTTCCACACTCCATGCTTCAAAGGGTAGCAGCAGGTGAGTGAAAAGTCAGGCTGCAGATGCAGACCCTTGCTGTTGAGATCCCTGCAGGGGAGTGTGTCCACCCAGGGCCAGCAGCCCACAGCTGGCCCACTGCTGGTAGTCAGTGCCACATCCCTCCCTCCAATCAAGCATCTTACACATCCCGTGGATCAGGTGTTCCTCACCCTGGTCCAGAGCTTACAGACAACTGTGAACATGAAAGTATTTAAGGTGGGTACAGGCTCTGAACAGACATCAGGAAGCACAAGAAAAGATGCCAACAGCACCAGGCATCAAGCCCAAGCATGCCAAAGCTACCCACGAGACCAGAAGCCAGGAAAACAGAATCCCTGTGCACTGTTGGGGTGAACCCTAACAGATTCAGTCACCCTGGCACCAACATGCTGGGCTGCCAACCCCAAGTGACCACCTCATCACCCGCTCACTTCAGGTGGACACTCGAGAGAATCAAGATGTTTCCCAAGTGCCCACCACAGCGGTGCTCATCACAGCTGTAGAGGGGACACAGCGCCTGCCAACATGTGGGTAAATATGCAGGAGAGGGGATGACGCACACACAGGAGCTGATCCCCAAGACTGCACAGCATGAGCAAGGCCACCATGGGGTGGGACTGTGTGTGCACACAGGGCCCAGAACAGGGGGCTCCACAGAAATAGAACATACACAAGGGGCTGTTCAGGGTGGAGTGTGGACACAGCACAGGTGTAGATACAGGGCATAAGTCTATTTACTTTCTGGGGTTTGGGAATGTCCTAACTTTGCTGTGGGGATGGTAGCATGCATGATGGATATTCTAAAACCCCTCAAACTGTACTCTCCAAATGAATTGTTTGAATAATATGTAAGGTAGGATTGCAGATCCCATCTCAACAGTCATTTTCCAACAGCGCAGGCTCTGGGCACCTGCAGGCCGAGCCCAAAGATCAGTCCCAGTGAACACAGGTCTTCCCATCAAAGGCAGAAGGTACCCCCTCATGCAACAGGTGTCTTGTGGTACAAAGGAATAAAACACAATTTGGATTATAGTAAAATCAGGAAGGTATGCTGAAAGGGCACCGAGTCCCTGGCACAGGTAGTTACCACGATCCTTCAGCTGACCAAGGTCCTGCCCAGAGCCTGTAGGACCTGCATACGACCAGAGATGGAGACCCACCCAGGAGAACAGGCCAAGACTTTTCCCAGAAAACACCTAAGTTCCACAGCCAGCGGGCATGGGGCACCATCTCCTGGTCATCACCCCAGCCCGTGGGGGCTTCTATGGACACTGCTCTCCCCAGGACTGAGGCAGGAGACACAGGTCACACACTGAGCCAGGGGGCGCTCCTCCACTTTGGGGCAACACTGGCCAGGCCTGGGGGAAGCAGCCACATTGGCAAGCACCCACACAGTCCACACGGCCCATGACGGCAGTCCTCACATGGCTCCCGAGCAGACGTGAGCGCCACTCAGAAAGCCCATGGACTGGCCAGGGACACAGAAGATGGAAAGCTCTGGGGTGTCCACATGAGACAACTGCCCATGCGACCTTCCAGCCCACACTGCGCCCCACTCCCCTAAAGGCACCTCTGGCACCTGCTTTGAGGGTAGGGCCAGACCCAGGCAGACCTCAGGGCTGGCACAAAGGTGAGAGTGGCTCCAAGTTAGGGTCAGGATTAGGGTTAGGGTCAGGACAAGGGTCAGGGTCAGGGCCCAATCTGATATCCAGGATTGCAGTCTGTGGCTCCATAAAAACCCAGTGCTCCCTGCATGTCTGGGGCAGGAAGTAGTCAGCTCAGGACACAGCTGCTCCTGGGTCCTGCTGAGAAGGAAGTGCTGGGAGCCTCTGGGTGATCCCCAGACCCAGCAGAGAGCCAGTGAACCTCCAGGGGTGCTAAGGGACTCGCAGGCCTTGTCCCGCCACCTCAGTTTACCTGCAGTCCCTCTCCAGCTCCTTGGACTCGTCAGTGCAGTAGAAGAACTTTCCTTTGAAGAGCTGCACGGCGATGACAGCGAAGATGAACATGAAGAGCATGTAGACGATGAGGATGTTGAGCACGTTCTTCAAGGAGTTCACCACGCAGTCAAACACCGCCTGCAGGGACAGGCAGGGGCTGTGAGGGGCAGGCACAGGGGCGGGACCAGAGCTGCCACAAGGGAAGGGGCAGGGCCAGAGCTGCCACAAGGGAAGGGGTGGGGCCAGAGCTGTGAGTGGCAGGGCAGGGCTGAACCCTGAGGTTAGGGCCACAAGGGAGGGATGGGGCCAGAGACACAAAGAACGGGGCTGGACAGGGGAGAGAGTGGATGGGACCAGGACAGAGGGCGGGGAGCCAGGCTCAGAGCCTCAGGGGCCCAGGGACATCTGAGACCTGCTGGGTCCTCAGGTCCCTGACAAGGGGAAGGTTCTACAATTAGCTGCCTTGACAAGGAAAACTGACAGGCAGTTATCTTGCCCTGGACAGAGTGAGCAAGGAGATGCTAGGAGAGGCTGCTGGACTCAGAAGACTCCAGTGTCCAGGCTACCCACCCAATGTCCCAAGCCAGGCGGAGGTGGCCAGTCTCTCACCCTGTTGCTGCCCATCAGTGGGGAGGAGCACAGGGCAGGCAGAGGACACAGCAGCAGTCCAAAGCGACTGTCATCTCATCTGAATCTCTAGGCATCTCCCAGATCCTCTTACATCTGCAAACTTATAGCTCTCCTGTCCTTCATGCCCAGTGCTGCCCTTGGAGCTGAGGAGGTAACATATGGCTGCTCCTGGTCTAGGCAGAGCAGGTGCACAACCACCACCCGAGGACTGCCTGGCATGATCCCAACTCGATGCCAGCAGCTGCAGTTACTGCCCCTCAGAGTCCTCCCCTGGTGCACCACTGTGACTCCTCACCTGGCTGCCTCCCACAGGCTCCGCACAAACTCTCTGGAATCCCCACATCGCCTGATGTTTGGATTTCTGGGCTATTCCCAAGATGTCCTGCTATAGGAAGTTTCAGTGTTCCACTATGAGTTCCCAGCACAAGCCCACTTGGATTTCCAGCACAACCAGGACTGCCTGGCCTGGACCCAGCCCAGCAGCCCTTCCTTGGCCCTGGGAAGCTTCTCCCTCCCTGTTACTGCTGTCCAGCCTGCCAAGCTGTGTGAACTGTGTGACCACATGTAGGGGCATGCGTACACACACACGCACCCACACAAAGCACACCCCTAGGACCTCAACTTCAAACACCTACCTTGAGCTTGGGCAATCGCTTGATGGTCTTGAGGGGCCGCAAGACACGCAGGACTCTCAGAGACTTTATGGTGCTGATGTCTTTCCCTTTGGATCCTCTAGAAGGGAGAAGCCACAGATGCAGAAGACAGGGGTGTGGTGCTTGCCCCCCAGCCCACGGAGATCTGAGTCCCAAGATGGAAGATTTGCAGGCAGTAGGTGTGGGGTACTCTGCCCCCCAGGCAGCAGGTGTGGGGTACCCTGCCCCCTAGGCAGCAGGTGTGGGGTATACTGCTCCACAGCACACGGGGCCTGGGCCCCAGGATGGAGGATCTGCAGACAGCAAATGCGAGATGCCATGCCCCCCAGCCCACTAAGACAGAGGACCCAGGAGCAGGGAGGCCATGGCCCTGCCTCTTGTGGGCTGCCTGTGCTGGGCCTCATTGGGAACAGGGTTGGGGCCAGGCCAACAAAGCTGGGCTTCCAGTTGGGAAGTAACAACAGTAGCCATTCCCTATACCCCCAGCCCAGCTCCTCGGGTCTAGGGACCAACACCACGATCCTATACTCTTAGAGCTGGAGCCCCTTTCTGCACTCCTACCATGTACCCTGAAAGAGCCCTGCCTCACACGCCCAACCAAGCAGCCCCGTCTCTGCACAGAAAGGAAGGGAGCAGGGAAGGACAGTGGCAAAGACAACGTCAGACAAGGACAAAGGCCGTGCGGAGGCCAGGGTGGACACAAACAGAGGAGGCCAGGGTAGGGCAGAGGGGAGGGATGGGAAGGGAGTAGCCACCTACACGGAAGCAGAGATCCCATCTCCCCAGGAAAGCAGCAAACAGCAAGGGACAGGTGGAAGGTGTTCAGATGGGAGGCTGGGGATCAGTGCACAGACCAGGCCACCAGTGTTCTGGGGAACCCAGTAAGGGATTCACACTGAATCCCCAAGCAGAGGTCCCTAGAGTGTTGATAGCTTGAGGGGCAAGGTCTGCATTTAGGGGGCGTGGTCGTCACATGGAGCATGCTCAGCAATAGGGCGTGCCTGGCACATGGGGTGTGACCTGAGTGAGGGGCGTGGTCTGCATTTAGGCAGGGCCGGCACATGGTGGGTGTGGCCTGCATATGGGTCACGGTTTGCATTTGGGCGTGGCCAGGACATGGGGACGTGGCCTGTGTGGGGGGGTGCTGGGCTGTCCTCAAGGTTTGTCCTTAGCAAACTCAAGCTAAGAGAGGAATGTGAGCTACAGGACCAGGCCTTTCTCGTGGGCAGAGAATGCCACAGGCCATGGCCACATGCCTACATCCGACCACTTTCAAATGCCAAACTAAGCTGACTACAGGGTGACAGTACGCCCCAGCACACATGTTCATGCCAGTTTCCCGGCTGACAGCAGCACTGGATGGCAGGTGCAGTGGGGGCAGAGGCAGCAGGGGCTTCTGGGAGATTTCCCACAGGGAGGCAGCCATCTGTTGTCTGTGCAGACTCCAAGTGGGCTCCTCTCCTGCCCCTCCTCTCGTCCCAGTCCCCTGCTCCATTTCTGAGGGCCCTAACAGGTCTCCAGTCTAGGTTTCCCTTCCATCCTCATAGGAGAAGGCCCATGAGATGGGCAGGGAGACTGGGAGCTACAGTGTCACTGTGGCCAGCAAAGAGGCAGTGTGTGCTCCGGGGATGAGCCAAGGGAATGGCACTGCCAGTGTCCTGCACCCTGGACCCCTCAGGGAGGGTCCTCCAGGCTGACATTCACCCTGGAGCCTGGCTCCCATGACACCCTACCTTCTGGGAGACTATTCCCCAAAGTGGGCCCTGCCCAGCCCCCACCCCCGAAGCAAATTATGAGTGTGTGGCCTGGACATGGCTGTTAGCATGCAGCCCGGATGAGTGAGGTGGATGGCGAGAGTGAAGTGGCGATGGCCCAGCCCAGGGGCCGTGTGCGTGCCATGGGTGGAATGGGGAGGGGGCGGAGGCATTACCCCATGAAGCTCCTACCGAGAGTCCAGCAACAGAAAGACAAAAAGAACAGTGTCAGTGGTGCAACAGCAGAGAGGAGGCCCCTGTCTCGGTGCAGCTCTCCCCGCGGAGTCAGAAGTGAGACCTCACCTGGACCTCAGCCCACAGCACCTGCTCCATCTCCCTGCGTCAGCCCCATGAACCCCATCCCTCCATACAGGGCCCAGGGAGTCTCCCCCTTCTTACGGAAGATGTCCCCAGCCATGCTGGGCTGTGAGCATGGGATCCCCCAGGTCTCCAAGGAGGCCAGCCTCCACTGCAGATATCACATAAGCCAGTGGCATGAGGCCCCAATCGCAGAGCCCCAGGCACCACGGGCAACACAGGCCCTATGGAGCCCAGGCCTGAAAAGGTGGGGAGAGCACCACATGGCCAGTTATGAAGCTGACCGAAGCCCCGGGGTCCTCTCCTCCTCCAGACACACCCAGCCCTGTTACGGCTTGTAGGGCTCCCCAGGAACTAACACGGCCGAGGGGGAGATGGTGGTTACTTACGAGAAGGCAAACGCAACCAGGGCGCCGCTGACCACGATGAAGTCCAGAATGTTCCACAGATCCCGAAAGTAAGCTCCAGGGTGTAGCAGCAGCCCCAAATCAATCATCTTCAGGGGAGAAAGACACTTCAGGGTAGGACCCACTCCAGAACAAAGACAAACCCAGTGTCCAGACTCTCAGGGCGCTGAGCTGGCACATCCATGTGAACGCACATGTGTGCACACAAGCAAGGCATCACTGGAAACTGAGACTTAGAGGAAGGAAGATGAAGACTACAGGAGACGGCAGCCTCATTCTCTGCAGAGGCAGACATCAGCACACACTCAGAGCTTGCTCCTGTGCCCACTATCTCGGAGGCCTCCAGCCCCAATGAACACATGTGGCCTCCAGGGGGAGCTAAGCCCTCCCACTCCCTGCCTCATAATCCAGGATCAAGTGCAGTGGAGCCGGAAGGAGAGCCGGAGTACCGCCAAGTGAGTGACAAGGGAATACACACACTGAATAACACTGAGGGCACACCACAGCAACCAGGCCATCACACCCATGTGCACACACCACAGCCCTCAGCGGTCACACTGTGCGCACACACACACCACAGCAACCAGGCCATCACACCCATGTGCACACACCACAGCCCTCAGTGGTCACGCTGTGCACACACACCACAGCAACCAGGCCATCACACCCATGTGCACACACCACAGCCCTCAGCGGTCACACTGTGCGCACACACACACCACAGCAACCAGGCCATCACACCCATGTGCACACACCACAGCCCTCAGCGGTCACGCTGTGCACACACACCACAGCAACCAGGCCATCACACCCATGTGCACACACCACAGCCCTCAGCGGTCACACTGTGCGCACACACACACCACAGCAACCAGGCCATCACACCCATGTGCACACACCACAGCCCTCAGCGGTCACGCTGTGCACACACACCACAGCAACCAGGCCATCACACCCATGTGCACACACCACAGCCCTCAGCGGTCACACTGTGTGCACATACACACCACAGCCCTCAGCGGTCACACTGTGCGTACACACACACCACAGCCCTCAGTGGTCACACTGTGCACACACACACACCACAGCCCACAGCGGTCATGCTGTGTGCACACACACACACCACAGCCCTCAGCAGTCACACTGTGCGCACACACACACCACAGCCCTCAGTGGTCACACTGTGCGTACACACACACACCACAGCCCTCAGTGGTCACACTGTGCGCACACACCACAGCCCTCAGCAGTCACACTGTGTGCACACACACACCACAGCCCTCAGCGGTCACACTGTGCGTACACACACACACCACAGCCCTCAGCAGTCACACTGTGCACACACACACACCACAGCCCACAGCGGTCATGCTGTGTGCAGACACACACACCACAGCCCTCAGCAGTCACACTGTGCGCACACACACACCACAGCCCTCAGTGGTCACACTGTGCGTACACACACACCACAGCCCTCAGCAGTCACACTGTGCGCACACACACACCACAGCCCTCAGCAGTCACACTGTGCGCACACACACACCACAGCCCTCAGCGGTCACACTGTGCGCACACACACACCACAGCCCTCAGCGGTCACACTGTGTGCACACTATGGTCCTCATGTGCATATACATGTGCATGCTCCCTCATATGTTCCCACAACCCTCTGTCTCTTCACTAGGGAAGCTGAGTGAAGCCCTCATTAGGTAGCATTCTCACCTTTATCACCATCTCAAAGGTAAAGACACCCGTGAAAATGTAGTCCATGTACTTCAGAGCCTGGAAATAGAGGAGAACTATGTCCATGGCCAGGCTGCAAGCCCGAGCCATCTCGGCGGCCTCTGCCCTCTGAGCCCGAGCCGGGGCCATCTCGGCGGCCTCTGCCCTCTGAGCCCGAGCCGGGGCCATCTCGGCGGCCTCTGCCCTCTGAGCCCGAGCCGGGGCCATCTCGGCGGCCTCTGCCCTCTGAGCCCGAGCCGGGGCCATCTCGGCGGCCTCTGCCCTCTGAGCCAGAGCCGGGGCCATCTCGGCGGCCTCTGCCCTCTGAGCCCGAGCCGGGGCCATCTCGGCGGCCTCTGCCCTCTGAGCCCGAGCCAGGGCCATCTCAGTGGCCCCAGGCTTCCCTCCAGTCTCTCAGCATGGTCTCAGGGACCATGTGCAGTGGTCTGGGAGCAGACACGGATGGAGGCCTCCAGGACAGCCCCTTGCAGCAGTAGCCCAAGCACACCCCGGTGCTTTCCGAGGAGACAAGGATGCCGGACCCCAACCCCCAGCCCCGGCCACGCACGTTGTTCCTGGGGGAGTCGGTTCGCACGGGGTCCTCAGCGGCCAGGGCAATGCTGCTCAAGGCGATGACCATGAGGATGACCATCTCGAAGTACCGCATGGTGACGATGTAATGGCAGAAACGGCGCAGCCTGTGGGTGAACACAGAGAGCAGATGGGCTGGGCAGAACAGCTCAGGGTAACCCTGGGGCACAGGGGGCCAGGCCGGCCCTTTAGGAAGGCTGCTTGGGACAGCGCAGGCAGGTGTGGGTGTCATTGGAGCTCAGAAGAAGCTGTGGGACTATCTGGCAGAGTAACTGCCCTCAGCTCTCAGTGCCCTTCAGGACCCTCACTGGGAGGACCTGCACCCACGCCTCACCTGGCAGAGGTCAACTCAACACCACACCTACCTCCTACTTCAGTTCACCTGGCTCTGTGTGTGTGTGTGTGGCAGAGCTACCACAGCTGTGTATGTGAGAGAATGTGTGTCACAGTTACCACAGCTGTGTGTGTGAGAAAGTCACAGTGTCACATGACCTGAGTCTGTATCCTGCCCACAGACTGAGGCGGCACTGTTGTGGTGACCTCAGACGCCCATGGCTCAGCTGTGTGTGTTGCTGTGTGGCTCCTGTGGGTGGTGCTGGGAGTACCGTGCGGAAGGTGACTCACAGGTTTGTGGGGCTCAAACAGAACATGGAGCTGTATGGGACAATAGGCCGGGGACCGCTCCTCATCACGTCGTCTGCCTCCACCTCCTTCTTCCCCTCGGCCTGGCTCTCCAGGTCCACGTGGCTGCCTGCAAAGACATAGCTGCTATGATCGGGTGCAGGCACAGGCTCTCCCTCAACAGAGGCCAATAAAACAGCAACTATGGCCCATGGTAGGGGCAAATGGTTGAGACACAGCTGCACACAGGGAGCATGACCGTGTGACAACTGTGACAGCAACCAGAGCCAGGGGTGGGGGCAAACCACCAGCACAACACTCCACATCACGGATGTAAAGATGCCACAAAGCTGGGCTGGCCCCAGACAGACTCAACCAGCAGCAGGTTCAAGAGGCAGGCTGCAGACCCACAGGCAGGAGCAGCTCAGCTGTACATAAGCACGCACACAGCACTGGCGCCGACACAGGCAACCCCAGGCATTTTAAGGTTTTTCCCCCAACCCTTTCTTTTAAAGATTTATTTCTCTCTCTCCCTCCCTTTCTTTGCTTCCTTTCTCTCTCCCTCTCTCTCCTCCCTCCTTCCCTTCCTTCATTTCTTGAAAATTTTTATCTTTATTGGAACATCAGACTTACAGAGAGAGAAAGATTTTTCATCTGCTAGTTCACTCCCCAAATGGCTTCAACAGTCAGAGTTGAGTCCATCCAAAGCCAGTACCCAGGAGCTTTCCCCAGGTCTCCCACATGGGTGCAGGGACTCAAGGACTGGGCCATCCTCGGCCGTCCTCCACTGCTTTCCCAGGCCACAGCAGGGAGCTGGGATCAGCAGCTGAACAGCCAGGGTCTCATGGGATGCCAGTGTCACAGTCTACTACGCCATGGCACCGCCCCTATTTATCTGAAAGTCAGAGTCACAGAGAGGAAAGATTCTCCATCACTCACAACCTTTTCAACTTTAAGAAAATGTCTCCATGATGAGCATGCATCACTCATACAACAAGAAATATTCACTATTATTTAAAAGCCAGATTTTTCCAGATTCCTTCACAATAACAATAATAAAGGAAACTCCAGAACAAGTTAACTGGAAAAATTAACCAATCTGGATGCCAGCCGATGTTGCCGCTACAAGGACACAGAGCCACACGAGCATCTCTCCCAACAGAGATCTTCAATGAGAAGAGCAGGGAAGACATAAGACGCAAAAGGAGGACAAGCAGGGGAAAGGATCACCATGAGCAACAAACCAGATGCGCTGCCTGGAGGGATGGACCAGCCACAAGATGAAATGTGTGAAGTAGACAGGAGGCTAATATGAGCCTGGGGCAGGGACCAGGCAAAGGGAGGCAGCTCACCACCCCCCAAGTCATAGCAGCCTGCCCCACATTCCACAGGCCAGGGCACACACAGCAGCCTGCCCCCCAAACCCCACACCCGAGGGTACACACGGCAGCCTGCCCCCCAAACCCCACACCCGAGGGTACACACGGCAGCCTGCCCCCCACACCCCATACCTGAGGGCACACACGGCAGCCTGCCCCCCACACTGCACACCCGAGGGCACACACGGCAGCCTGCCCCCCATACTGCACACCCAGGGGCACACACGGCAGCCTGCCCCCCACACCTGAGGGCACACACAGGCAGTCTACCCCCTGACCCAGGTGAGGAAATCAAGGCTATGCCTAAGCAGCCCCTTGGACGGTGACCTGCCAAACTTGGGTTGAGAACCTCAGGGAAAGAGAAAACTGAGCAGCCACCTAAGCACACCTCTGGAGTTACAGGGGCCACCCCTGGGTGCCCCTGAGATAAAAGCAGATGTGAGCCCTCGCTGACACATTCCTCGGGTGTCTCATGAAAGCCCCCCACGTCCCCGATTAGGAGAATTCGTGGAAAACTCACACCCTCACTCCCCAGGACACTTGCGACATAACAGAATTTTCCTCCTATGTTGATTCTGGTTTTATTTAAAAAGAAGAGAGTTGGAAACACACAAATAGGAAGATCTGCCATCTGCTGGTTCTCACCCCAAACATCCATGACAACCTGGCCTAGTCCAAGGCCAAAGACGACAGATGAACTCCTACTGATCCAGCAAAGACACAAGGTTCTGTTAGCAGGGAGCCACAACAAGAGCCAGAGGCCACAACTGACTAGAGCCATGCACACACAACGCACAGGCAGCACCATGGGCCACACTCCCACTCCTGCCCACCTGAAACGACACTTGTGTTCACCACCCCCTCAGCGTGTGCTCATCCTCACCAGGGTGTGAGAAGTATTCAGAGAATACTTTTCTTCAGGATTTCATCATCTCACAGAATACAGTGGAGAGGACCTAAGCTGCATTACAGTGGTTAAACTTCCCCTGAGAATGCAGCATCTGACACCGGAGAGTCAGCTGCAGTGCAGGTGCTCCAGCTTGCTAAGTGCCTACAAGGCAGCTTGCAGTTCCAGTGCTGGGTCCAGCCCTGCCACCAAGATGGAGACAGAATGGAATCCCCAGTTCCAGCTCTGGCCTGGCCCAGGCTGTTTCAGCCATTTGGGGAAGTGAGCCAAAAGTGGAAGTCCTACCCCCGGCCCTACCTGCCATTTCAAATAAATCGTTGAGAAAAGATTTAAAGTCAGTCATATCTGAACTCTAAGTTTAACACCTTAGGCAGGACACAGGATGTGAGTTTGCTGGGACTGAGGGCAGGACTTCAGACACGGCAGGTTCAAGGTAAGAAACAAACCAACGGCAAAACACATGCGGAATGGTCAAATGGTGAACCAGGAACCAAAGTCCGCAGAACTGAGCCAGCACCTCTGTAGCCTCTGATAGAGTTGCTTAAAGTCAACTAATTCTCTGGGCAAAAATATAGGAGCAAGAGAAAGAAAGGAAAACCACACACTACCCATGTCAGGCTGTGCCAGGAGGAAAAGAACCAAGGCTGACAGTGCCTGGATGTGGCGGCGAACCCAGAGGGCCAGCATGCTGTCCAGCATCTGTCCATCAGATAGAGGCCATGCAGCTCAGGAGCCTCATGGACCCTCCACCCTCAGGATAGCTCGGTCCAGCAAGGCCACACCAGCTGTGCAGCCCCATGCATGCACCCCCGGGGTGGCTTCTTTACACTGCTTTATATATTCTGTATTTGTCATGAGGATTGCTCTTGCTTTTGTGAAGTTGCACAGGGAGGTTACTATACTCTAACCCGTTTTCCTAGGGACCCACTGTATCCAGAGCATATTATGAAGAAAATCACAGAGAAAATCAGGCAGGAAGGCCTGAGTACAGGAACGAAACATGCTGAAAAATGAGTAGCAAGGAAGTGGTGAACCCAAACAAGCAGTCTGTAATGTCAGAAGAAAACTCATGCTGTGAACTTCTAGAAAACCGATGGCAAATATGGGGATAGTGAACACACACACACACACACAGTGAACACACAGTGAACACACACACAGTGAACACACAGTGAACACACATACACAGACACAGTGAACACACACAGTGAACACACATACACAGACACAGTGAACACACACAGACACAGTGAACACACACAGACACAGTGAACACACACAGACACACACAGTGAACACACAGTGAACACACACACAGTGAACACACAGTGAACAAACATACACAGACACAGTGAACACACACAGACACAGTGAGCACACACAGTGAACACACACAGACACACACAGTGAACACACACAGTGAACACACACACAGTGAACACACACAGACACAGTGAGCACACACAGTGAACACAGACACAGTGAACACACACAGACACAGTGAGCACACACAGTGAACACACACAGACACAGTGAACACACAGTGAACACACATACACAGACACAGTGAACACACACAGACACAGTGAGCACACACAGTGAGCACACACAGACACACACAGTGAACACACACAGTGAACACACACACAGTGAACACACACAGACACAGTGAGCACACACAGGGTCAATGTGCACACACAGGGTCAGTGTACAAACACAGTGAACATACACAGTGAACACACACACAGTGAGCACACACAGGGTCAGTGTACACACAGTGAACACACACTGACACAGTGAACACACACAGTGAACACACAGTGAGCACACACAAGGTCAGTGTACACACAGTGAACACACACTGACACAGTGAACACACACAGTGAACACACACAGACACAGTGTACACACACAGTGAACACACACACAGTGAACACACATAGACAGACACAGTGAACACACACAGACAGACACAGTGAGCACACACAGGGTCAATGTGCACACACAGGGTCAGTGTACAAACACAGTGAACACACACAGTGAACACACACTGACACAGTGTACACACACAGTGAACACACAGTGAACACACACAGTGAACACACACAGTGAACACACACACAGTGAACACACACAGTGAGCACACACAGGGTCAGTGTGAACACACAGTGAACACACACACAGTGAGCACACACAGGGTCAGTGTACACACACAGTGAACACACACACAGGGTCAATGTACACACACAGTGAGCACACACAGGGTCAGTGTGAACACACAGTGAACACACACACACACACAGTGAGCACACACAGGGTCAATGTGCACACACAGCGATGGCAAGCCTACATGGTGCCAGCTCCTTTTAAGTGGACCAGGAGTATCTGGTCTGCCCGTGGTCCAGTAAGCGTAGCTCCTGAAGGTGCGCCCCACCGCACCTTCAGGGAATGAGAGCAGTTTGGAGGCTGAAGAAGCTGCACCTGTGTGGTGTCAAGGAGGCCGCGTACAGTGTGGGCACCCCTAAGGTCATCTGTCTGCAGGCACACAGCTGGGCTCCCCGACATTCCTTTTATGCTCCCTGGCTGAGTGCCACCCTGGGGCTGTCAACAGTGAGCACATCCATGTTGCTGGCCTCCTAGCACAGCCACTGAGGAGAGCTGGGACACAGTCTCAGGAGCACAAGGTGCACTACAGGGAGCAGTGCCCTTGAGGACTGGGCAGGTCCAGGGCAGGGTAGGTACAACACTGCCAGGGACATGTACAACAGGGACCCACATGGGAGGAGGATGAGGAGCTGTCCACAGACAGGGCGACAGCAAACATGCTCTCACCAACAGTTCCGCCTCCTTGAAACTCTCAGCAGCCACACAGAACCGCCAGGCCACTGAGCCACTCATCCGAAGGCCCACAGAGGGAAGAACTGAACACTCGGAACCAGCCAGTTGAAGGGCTAAGCTCTTTCTGCAGAAAAAGTCAGTCAAATGCAGGGGAACAATACTCTCACCTTATGTACTCTTGGTCCTTACTGAAACCACAGGCCTGGGGAGAACCACTGGGCACACCAGAGGCCAGCGGACGGCTGGGCTGAACTCACTGAGCCATGTAGACAATGCACAGAGCAGGGCTGACAGAGCGCTGGCACAGCACAATGAGGAACAGTCTGCTGTGAAGGAACTGGGCCTGAGCCACCACAATCACCTCCGGACAGCCAGCTCCCTGACAGGGCGATGTGGGGTCCAGCACCATCTCGGGGTTTTCACAAGTACAGGATACCCCTGCACCTCACGGGCAGATGCCGGGCTACCCCAAATGTACAGAACAGCCTGGACTACAGAATCTGAACAGTGTCAGAAGCCACTTGCTGCATCCTGTGAGCAGGCAGCAGGCTCACTGAGGACACAGCAGCGCTCGGGACATGGGAGGCTCCACACAGCCCACTGATGCCTGCGGTCACACAGGACATCCAGTGAGGGCCATTTGTCCAGATGCCAATTCTAGCAAACCCACTCCACAAATTTTGGGATGACTGGTAAAAAAAAGATAGCGTCGACTTGGATGAAGAATGATGCCAGGGACCGAAGCCTGGCTTCCCGGCAGGGCAGCTGAAGTGAGGACACAGCAAGACCCTCTGTGTGACAAGAACCCATAGACGGCAGAACTGCTTTTCACAATGCCAAGAATTTACCACCATCAAGCCTCTAAAGAAATTAAGATTTTCTTCACGCGGAAGAGAGGCAAGAAGAGACTCAAGTGGGTGGTCTGAGACACAATGATGAAATAAGAGAAGGAACAACAAAATCCATAGTGAAAGGAAAAAACACCATTTGCTACAGAAACTGCTGCCAACTGGAAATTCAGAACCATGAATGAAATAAGGAACCACAGTGAAACTCCAGAGAGATGATGTTCTAGAAGCAACATGTCTAAGCTTGTAACAGAAAATTCCTAGAATGAAATCTAAACCCTTAAATATGGCAGCCAGACAGACAAGCTGAGCACCAAGTTGAGATAGCAGCTCGAAGGAAACTGGAAAGTCGGGGTCGGGCAGGGAGTGGTACAAGCTGCAGCAGGACAAGGGGTGACTTCACAGGCTGCTTGAATGGACAAAGCCTGGAAGTGAAAGGAACCAGGCAGACAGAAGGCGGGAGGGGAGAGGTGGGCTACAGGTTCTCAGTCCAATAGTTACGGTGTCTGTAGCTGGTATGACTCCCAACTCCAACTTCCTGCGAATGCAGACCCTGGAGAAGCAGTAACAGCTCCCAATCTCTGGCTCTAAGCCAGATAGTAGCTGCAGCTCCAGGCTTTGGCGTTTGGGGGATAAACCAATGGTCGGAGCCCTCCCTAGCCACAACCACAAGTGCAGCAGACTAATTGGCTAATATGGTTCCCAGCAGTTCTTACTTACAATAGCAGCCACCAAAATTAAAATTCTCTGCAAAATCACATGGCGAATGAGGGAAGAGAGCAACGACCCACAGTCCACAGGGCAGCACTGGGAAACAAGAATACTGCAAGCCTGATGCACATAGGAGTGCGGCAATGAGCATTTGAGACCCCCAGAATCAGCCAGCGAGGACTGCACAGCAGGTGCTAGGGCTGGGGAGATGTCTGTCCTAGCAGACATGGCTCTGTGGAGAAACCTGGTACCATGGGCAGAAGCAGGCTAGACCAGAGCACTGGGCTCCCCAGAAGGGCAATGTGTGGTCTGGAGGGACCTCTGAGGGAAGGGTGTGCTGGGTAAGGTGAGAGACAGGTGGCCACGGGCACACACACCGCAGGGTGTGTCACTGCCAAAAACTCAGTGCCCGCAGGTCCCTGCACTCAGTCCAAGGAAATAGGACAGGGAGCTCCTGACCCACCCACACTGTCCCCTCTGCTCCAGGAAGTCATCCAGTGCTGCTCACACTTCACCACTGCCCAACAAAGGAGCTCACAGGAAACAAACAAGTAAAGATGACAATGAGGTCAGGCGCGTTGAGGGTGGTATGGCCGTAGACGACCACTACGACAATGAATGAAGCAACTGTTCCTGTGGAGAAATGCCACATGTCAGCCCCCCACATGCAGAGTAAGCACGGACAAGGAACCCAAAGGGGCCAGGCAATGCCCACTCAAATCACGAGAGGATTGAAATAAATCACATCTTGGAAATTACAAGGCGACGGGAGAATAGACACACACATGGCTAAAAGTGCAGGGGAGAGAAGGAGATGGGCAGGCATCAGAGAGCGTATGGGAAACGGGCAGAGGAGAGCCAGTATTCACACAATTGGAATGTCCATGACACACAAAAATAAAACAATGTAACAGAAAAAATAAGAGCACAATTCCAGAAAGTTTTCCTGAATGAAAATTACACTCATTCCCTGATTTTTTACCAGAGTGCCAAAATGGCTCTGCAACTACAGCCTGGTCTTGTCCACAAGCAGCACTGGGGGGTCAGAGCGGGTGAAGAGCCCGGCCCTCCCCATCCCACATGTAAACGTGAACTGAAGAAGCAGCTTTGGAAAAATGGAGCAGCGGTGCTTGCCGCCCACACCCCCGCAGCACCACTGAATGGACACGGCCTTGGGCGTCCTGTGTGAAGCCGACCTGAGAGGCTGTGGGGTTAGACACTCTTTGTTCTCAGCAATTAGAAGGGCCAAAAGATTTCAACAGGCCCAAAAGGAACCCAGCCCTCCCTGGAAACAACCAGGCAAAGGGCAGCTCAGCAAGCTGGAAATAAGAGTACAATGGCAACTGATGACAACTGCTTCGCCAAGGCCAAACTCCACAGAACAACCACGGCTCCATTCCACTCACGCCAGCACAGGCTGCCTGGAGAGATCAGACTTCCACCCATCTCGCCCGGGTTGTACCATTTCCAACACCCTGCTGGGTGGCATCAGAGAGTTGAGGGTGCACCAGAGATGCTCACCCCACCCTGTGGAAACATGGTCGGTGTGGACTCAGCTTCACTTGGCAAGAGAAGGCACCCCTGCCCCTCAGCTCAGCAGAGCCAGTTCTACTGGAAAGCCAGAGCCTTGACCGCCAGCAGGCAACCAAGTCAGCAACTGTGTGTCAGCAGCAGCCATGTGGAGAACGGCAACAAGATAACTCTCTCCTCTCCTGGGCAAGGTGCCACATGTGCAGGATCTGGGACTCCTGTCCTGGACCAGGAGTAATGAGGAGGTTATGTGAAGCACCTCCATGTCCATCATGCCAATCTGACCCACTCCTGACCCTCCTCCCGCCAGAGTGGTACACAGCAGACAGCTGAAGCAAGACTCAGGAACTCCTGATGCAAACCAACGTGCATGACATGATACCAAGGCTCACAATGAGCTACCCAGGCTTGTGACAAAATATGAAGGCTCATGATATAACACGAAACCTCTTGGCACGATACCAAGGCTCATGGCATGATATGAAGGCTCACGTTGCAATATGAAACCTCTTGACACGATACTAAAACTCCTGATGTAATGCCAAAGCTCGCAGTGTTGGCAAGACCAAAGGTCATGATGCAATAATCAGAGCTCACAACACTGGCAAGACAGAAGATCATGATACAACGACCAAGGCATCTAAACATCAACCAAGAGTCACTGACACAACCATAGTCAGGGAGCTATCAGCCCAAATGTGAAAAGACAGTCGCCACATGCATGATGCAGACGTGAGAACCAGCTGACATAGCTTCTAAAAGCTCGTACCACAAACACGCTCCACAGATAATGAGAGGCACGCCTGAAACAAGTGCAAAATAGGAAATGAAGGACCCAATGAAAGCTTCAGAACTGAAAAGTACAGCAACTAAAATTAAAACCCCAGCAGTTTGCCCCAACAGTGGAATAAGGGAGCTACAGGATAGCACATCAGGAGTTCTCCAGTCTGAACAACAGAGAGAAAACAGACTGATCAAGTGACTAGGGCACAGGGGCCCTTGGGACTCCAGCACAGATCTAACATTTACGTCCCCAGAGTCCTGGAAAGAAGAGAGATGAAGCAGAGTTAAAGAGGTATTCCAAAACACAACAGATAGAATATCTCCAAATGTGGCAACAGACACAAACCTTCAGGTTCAAGAAGCTGAACAAACCCAAACAGGATGAACAGAGAGGTCCACACCAAAACACATTGCAGTCACACTTCTGAAATCAAAGACAAAGAAAAAATTCTCGAAAGCAGTGAGAGAGAAACATCTTACCTACAGGAAGGAAACAATTCGAATGACAGTGGATTTCTCATCAGAAACCATGGAGGTCAGAAGGAAGAGGCACACGTTTTTCAAGTGCTGAAAAAAAAAGAACTGTCAACCCAGAATTCTATACCCAGTGAAAACATCCTTCAGGAACGAAGGGAAGATCCTCCGATGAAGGACAGACACCTCAAGAATGTCACCTGCAGACCTACTGCCCTAAAAGGGTGACAGAAGAGCTCCAAACGGAAACTCCACTATGAAGGAGAAGCACTGGAACACAGCAAGGAAGAAAGAACACGAGTGAAATGCAGATGTGACAGCACGCACGCCTTCTGCCTGAGCGCTCTGGGCTACACGCGACCCCTGGAGCCATAACTGCGATACTCGGCTGTAAGTCTGAATGCATGTTGAGGAGTCATTTAGGATGATTCTCTCATAAACGGGGAGGGAGAAAAGACCTTCACTTGAGCTGGTGAAATGTCACCATCAGAATACAGTTGTGACACTGACAGCAACCACTGACAAAGCTGTACAAGACACACACTTGAAACCACTGCCGGGGTGCTCGTGCCTGCTCCCCGTCGGCCAGCCTGCATTCCACCCTGGGAGGTGGCAAGACGCATCAAGTACCCAACTGGGGGACCCAGAATGGGTTCTGGACTCATGGCTCCAGCCCGGCCACTGGCTGTTGCATCTAGGGAGTGAACCAGCAGTGGGAAGGGCCCTGTCTCTCTGCTTTTCAAATAAAATGAATCAATAAATCATAAAAAATACAAATATACCAAAGTATAATTCTAAAATCCATCTAGATAACCCACAGGATGTAGAAAACAGCAGAGAAATGAAAAAACAACAAATAAACTAACAGATTCGGACTCTAACATAACAGCAATTTTATTTAATCACAAAGAATTGACACAATGAATTTCTTGAAAACATGACCCATCTATATGTTACATACAAGAAATTTACTTCAAATTTAACTCTAAAGCTAGATTAAAGGTAAAAAATGGTGGACAATATGGGCCTGGCACAATGGCTCAGTAGCTAAATCCTCACCTTGCAAGTGCCAGGATGCCATGCGGGCACCAGTCTGTGTCCCAGCTGCTCCACTTCATCCAGCTGCCTGCTTATAGCCTGGGAAAGCAGTAGAGGATGGCCCAAAGGGCTTAGGACACATGGGAGACCCAGATAGAACTCCTGGCTCCTGGCTTCAGTCTGGCTCAGCTCCAGCCATTTGGGGAGTGAACCAGCAAATGGAAGATCTTTATCTCTCCTCTCTGTGATTCTGATCTGCCTTTCCAATAAAAATAAATAAATCTTTTTTAAAAGGGAAACAATGTATACTGTGCAAATATCAATCATTGTTCATCAGAAGAAAGCTAGAGCAGACCTATGAAGGTAAAACTGAGTCTGGGTCATAAAATTACCAGATGCAGAGGACACGACGCGGTTATCAAGGGGCTGACCACACCCAAACCAGACCAATATCCAGCTGAATACAAAGGGGGAACTCCCAGACAATGGGTCCGCAAATGTAACTCATCAGTACATGCAGAAGTAATTACAGTGACTTGGGGCTGTCCAATGAGGAAAGCCAGCTTGGCATCCCAAATTCAGCCAATACAATCAACCATACTCGTAGCAGGCAGACCACACTCACAGGTAAGCTCAACACCTGTTCACTCAGCAACTCCCAGAAAAGATGGGCAGAGGACCTTCAGCGCTTAATCAGAACACCGACCACACCAAACACAGACAAGACATCAACCAAGCATTAGGACAGCATCACAATAAGAATCAGCTAGATGGAAACAGAGAAGACCCATCCTGACTTCACGGTGGCCCAGATAGACACAGGGAAGGCCCCATTTTCTTCTCACAGGGAAGGCCCCGTCCTGTGCTCACAGCATCCCAGGGCACACAGGGAAGGCCCCGTCCTGTACTCACAGCATCCCAGGGCACACAGGGAAGGCCCCATCCTGTACTCACAGCATCCCAGGGCACACAGGGAAGGCCCCGTCCTGTGCTCACGGCAACCCAGGGCACACAGGGAAGGCCCCGTCCTGTGCTCACAGCAGCCCAGGGCACACAGGGAAGGCCCCGTCCTGTGCTCACAGCAGCCCAGGGCACACAGGGAAGGCCCCATCCTGTGCTCACAGCAGCCCAGGGCACACAGGGAAGGCCCTGTCCTGTGCTCACAGCAGCCCAGGGCACACAGGGAAGGCCCTGTCCTGTGCTCACAGCAGCCCAGGGCACACAAGGAAGGCCCATCCTGTACTCACAGCATCCCAGGGCACACAGGGAAGGCCCCATCCTGTGCTCACGGCAACCCAGGGCACACAGGGAAGGCCCCATCCTGTGCTCACGGCAACCCAGGGCACACAGGGAACGCCCCGTCCTGTGCTTACAGCAGCCCAGTGGTACACAATGGAGACCCAGAGGACCATGATCTGCAAACGCATACCAAAATCCATAATTTCTTTTTAGGTTTGGTAAGAATGAGAACACCAACGGTTACAATCTACAGACCACTTAGATTAGCAACCAGAGAAATGTACAGCCTCACACAAAACATCCCTGGCCACTGTAACATGTGGGCAGTTAACCAGTGGATGGGTGATGTCTCTCTATCTCTCTCTCTCTGTCTTTCTATAACTCTTTAAAATTAAAAAAAAATCAAATGGATAATTTCTAAGAACAATATAAATTATCGAACTCATCTCCAGAGGAAAAAACGTTTCCACAAAGCAGCATCCACACAGAAATAGAGATATTATCTAGGAGCTGGCCTAACAGGGAAACAGACAAGTGGATTCCCAAGAGAACCCACTGAGTGCTTGAAGATGGGTGAGCAACCCAGAGGACAAGGACAGACAAGGACAGTTCTAACTACTGTCACAACCTAACACAGCACAGGTAACCACAGGTATCTCCTCAGGTAAGTTTCCCATAGATGTTCTCAAGTTCTACCAGGCATATTCTGGAGAAATCAGGTGAGCCCTCTCCCTGTGTGCTTAGTAACAACGTCTATACCCCGCAGCAAGATTTGAAGTAACTCTCATGGATGCATCTACGGCACAACACAGAAGACACCAGAGCAGCTGCCCACGCCTACTACGGACCCACAGCCAGTCTGTTGCTTCTCGGGCATTCTTCAGCCCTCCTTTAGGAAGCCTGTTGAGGATCCACTGATTTGTACTGACACATGATGCATGACAAGCTGCCATTTTAAATGACAGGAAATGGACTTCCAGTTAGAACATGTGATTTTAGGGATGGGACAGTGAGGCTACATCACCACACTAAGAAAGCTACAGAACACATCCTGTTTAAAAGGACCACTCCACCCCAGCTGCAGGCATCTGTCTAGGTTGCCTTATACCTAGGCAGGCGTTACACTGATAGGAGAGAAGCAGCCAGTAGCTGGTGGGCATTCTGGGCCTGCTTTATGCCAAATCTGTGTTAAGTACACCAGTGTAACAGCATAGTAGTTTATTCCTTTTGTTTTTTTCAAGCTAAGTGGAGAACTCTGGGGCCAGTGCCGGGGGTGGGCTGCAGGGGCAGGGCCAGGCCTTAGCACTCCCTGGCAGGCAGAGTCAGAACAGGGGTGGGGCCAGGACTGAGGGCTGTCTGCAGGGATGGGGCCAGCACTAGGGGTGAGCTGCTGGAGTAGAATCACACTGGGAATGGGCTACAGGCTACTGGCTATGGGAGGGAGGACACTGGGGGCATACTGCAGGGGCAGGGCCAGCACTGGGCTGGGCCAGGCCTTAACACTTACTGGCAGGTGTAGAGCCAGGACAGGGTATGGGTATGCTTTGTTGGGCTCGGTTGCAACACCTGCTAGTGAGAACTGAGACTGTGTGGGCTGTGCCAAGTTGGGTAGAACCATCCACAAACACACCCAAGACCAGGGCTGGGGATGGGCCTGGTAGGGGAACTACAGGCACTCCCTTGCTGGGTTACAGCTTCCACTGCTGAGGGGATGGGCCGGTCTGGGGGTGGCCCAGGCTAGGCTAAGCTGTTGCATCGCTGACATACATGAGAGCCAGGATTAATGAAGGCCAGCTGAGCTGGGCCACAGCAGTAGCTGGCACGTGCATATCAGAGTTGATCACAATTTCCCCGACAGGTGCAAGATCCAGGACTGGGAACATGCATGGTGGGGGAATGTGGGCACTCCCCTGCACTGGTATAAGGGCCAGAGTTGGATAAGGCATCAGCATCTCTTGGCATACATGAGGGCCGGGTCTGGGGGTGAGCAGGGTGAGGTTATTGGGATTCACCCTGACTGGGCCATAGAACCTGCTGGTTCACACTGATAATGTGACAGCATGAGGACCAGGTCTTGGGTGGGCTGAGCTAGGCCATGGCATCTATCAGTTCATGTGAGATACTCAGCTGGGGCAGAACTGACCGGGCAGCTGCTTCCACATATGTGTGTTGGCTAATACAGGTAAACACTGTACCTGACCCTGCACTGGCTGGTACACATGAAAGTTAAGTCTGAGGTCACCCCAGGCAAGCATTCTTGGGAGACTCCTGAACTGGACTGCTGGACTCAGACCCTGTCCACAGGAGGAATCACAGGATGTGTAGTCTGATCTTGGAGTGCATGCATCGGAACTGGGCCTCCTCAGTTGCTGATGCCTGTGTGGTGAACAGCATGGCCAGCTGCTGGACATGGACAGGATGGCTAGCTCATGTAGGCCAGCAGAGGGTGTCTGCTGCCTCATTAGAGGATGAGAAGCAGAACAGGTTGGACAACTCTCTTGGACAAGCTTTGCAGCATGTTCCTAGGTCTGTGGATGCATTAAGAGTTCATCAACTAGTAGACTTGGGAAAGATTTTCTCAACCCTGGAGCAATGAAACTGACAATGTTTTAGTGTTGTTGAAACCACTTAAGTAACACCCTTGGAACACTCTTCCCCACATCAGAGTCTCTGGGGCATCATCAAAGGAACATCCCCCATCCCGGGTGCTGCTGTAGTTTGACAGCAAGGAACAACTCTCTCTCCTCCCGTGCAGACACAGGAGAAAAAAAAAGCCTGAGACATGTGTCCCACCCACCTTCCTGCACTCCTAATCCACCTCACCCTAATCCACATGGGCCCCATTTAACAAACAGTATGAAAAATAAAATTTAAAAAAATCACAGCCAGGTGGGTCTACTTCAGATGGCAGCAACAGCTTTACAACAGCAAGTCACAACAAACCCCCATGTACGTGGCTAGTGAACTTCCACTCCTGATAAAGATGTTGTTAGGGTAGGAACTGATGGGAACTGCACCGTGATGTCACACACATGCCCCTCAGGCCTGCACAAGCAGACAAACAGTGCCCACTTCCACGTGCTCCTAGTCAGTGCATCACACAGTGGAATCAAACAGCATGACGGGAGGCCTGAGACGAGAGAACTGTATTGGTGCAAGTTTTCACAATATTCTTAGAGAAAGCAAGGGAAATCAGTGCTACAACTAAGAACAATTTGGTGATTGAGGAAAATAGCAGGGTACATAAGTGGCATTGCAAACCCCAGGCCAAGTATCTGTGTGCAGTAACAGCACCAGGAGTCAGATTAGGGTCAGGGTTAGGGGCATGAGTGAAATACCAGATGGGAGGAGAATGGACAGCCACATCACAGACTTGGGGGGCAGGGTGGTGGGAATCATAGCTTGACAGTGTCTGAAACTCAGCTGTTAACAGAGAAATGGGTAAAACCCCTGAGCAGGCACCCCCAGTGGTGGGGGCAGGGGGAGCAAGTACAAGAGACTGCAATTGTGAAAGAAGTTCAATTTATGAAGTGGAATGGAGTGGTATGTGTGATAACTGAGCCATAGGTTCCTGGTGATACATATTTCCTGTGACCTCAGAAGAGACTGGCAGTCAGCTGGTCACAAAGGAAAAGGTGGCTCTACCACACAGGTAATGAAAATGGCTGAACCAACACATGACCTTGCCCAGCACCAGCAGGCTGCAAAACCACGGCAGCTACCCTGGAATGCAGTGGACACCTTTCGCAAAGATAACCACAGCTGACACAACCCATGTGAGATGAAAACCCCTTACTCTGAAAAACCTACACAGCAATGCTTACAGCAGCCAGCTCAGAATAGCCAAAGGTGAACGGTCATGACCACACCCTTCAACAGCAGGTGGAGAGACAAACAGTGGCCACTCTGACAACAGGAGGTGAATTCAGCTAAGAGGTCACAAGTCAGAGGAGCCTGGGCGCAGCCTGCAGAGTGAAAACACCAGACATCTCCTGCACCCACTGCATCCAACTGCATCAAATTCCAGAAGGGACAGAAGCAGAGGTCACCACCAGGGGCACTGTAGGCAGGGTGCAGGGATGACACAGGACAGTGTAGAGAAACTGTATGGGATGGGGTGGAAAGGTCAAGATGGGATGGAGTGAAGGGGCAGCAGGACAGGGTGGAGGAGCAGGACGGGGTGGAGGAGCAGCAGGACGGGGTGGAGGAGCAGGACGGGGTGGAGGAGCAGGACGGGGTGGAGGAGCAGCAGGACAGGATGAAGGAGCAGCAGGACAGGGTGGAGGAGCAGCAGGCCAGGGTGGAGGAGCAGGCCAGGGTGGAGGAGCACGACGGGGTGGAGGAGCAGGATGGGGTGGAGCAGCAGGACGGGGTGGAGGAGCAGGCCAGGGTGGAGCAGCAGGCCGGGGTGGAGGAGCAGGTTGGGGTGGAGGAGCAGGTTGGGGTGGAGGAGCAGCAGGGCAGGACGGGGTGCAGTGAGGTGCGGTGTATGGCTGAGGGCCTGCATTTGCACACCTGTGTACTGCAGCCTCCTGGGGCACATGCGTGCATCCTTAAGCCAGCCCAGAGCCAAGGACCCAGTTGGGTTCACAGGAGAGCAAACAGGGAGCACTCGGGCAACGAGAAAGGAAGGCAAAGGAGCTGAGCCCAGATCCTCTCCCTGTAGCACAGGTGTACAGGCCCCAGGTGACAACAGCTGCACACACATGTGCAAACAGCATCAATTCCCCTGCTCGCACTCTGGTCCTTGGTGGTCCATGATTCTGCTGCCTCCCCTCAGGAATGTTCTCTCCCTATTGGAGGAGGGTGATCTCCATCTTGATGCCCATGTCTTTGTCACCCTCGGTCCCTCCCTGTAGCCTAGCAGGAAGTGGCATACTCTCCATACTTGCAGTGAGCTCACTGACAGGTAGGAAGGAGGTGGCAGGCCTGGCGTGGTAGCTTAGTGACTAAAGTCTTCGCCTGACATGCACCAGGATCCCAGATGGGCACGTGTTCATATCCCAGCTGCTGCACTTCCCTTCCAGCTCCCTGCTTGTGACCTGGGAAGACAGTGGAGGATGGCCCACATCCTTGGGATCCTCCACCCATGTGGGAGGCCCAAAGAATCTCCTGGCTTCAGACCGGCTAAGCTCCAGCCATTGCGGGCACTTGGGGAGTGAACCAACAGACAGATCTGTCTCTCCTCTCTGTAATTCCAACTTTACAATGAAAAGTAAATAAATTTAAAAAAAAAATTTTTTTTTTAATGAGAAGGAGGAAGAGGTAGCTCAGGCCTGGGCCTGGGAACAGTCAGGGGTGTGGTGTGACACATGGGTCCAGAGCCAGACAGGAAGATGCCTGTGACAGCCCCTCCTCCTCACCTGCTAGTCTCCAGGCCCCAGCAGTGCTGTGGCCAGCATTCTTAGCCATCTGTCAGAGGTTTCTGGAAGGGGAGCAGAGTCAGGCCTGAGCACCAGGGCACTGAATCACACCGGGACATCAGGGCACAGACGTGGACAGAAGACTTTCTCCGGCTGAGGGGACAATCCACAGAGGCCACCGAGCAGCAGGAAGGAGGGTGAGGAGGGGCTCCCTGCTGGCACAGGAAGATACTCACTGGGAACTGCTGAGGGCTCCCCGGGCTGGCCAGTGGGGGCCACTGGGACGTCCACAGTGGTGCTCACATCTGAGGGCTGGCCACCCATGCGAGTGACGTTTCGCTGGTTGTCTGCATCCTCCGGCTGCTCGTCCACCTTTTGCAGACAGGTGCTTGGCAGTGCAAGAACTGGGCCCACGCCCAGTGTCCCTGTAGTGTCCGAGTCACCATGCGGCTCCCTGCAACCAAGAGCACATGTCACCTAAGCAGTCCTGAGCTCGTGTTCAGGCTGTAAAATCTCCACCCAACCCCATATCTAGTTCTCAAAACTACCCCCCAGATGCAGCTCACAGACTGGCACCTCAACACCAGAGCTGGCTCTGCAGCTGCTCCCTGACCCCTCTACACTCCAGCCTCCGTGTAGTTCCCATCACCCTGCACACACCACCAACACGGGCAGGGTGGAGAAGCCACCCTTCCTCCACCCGCAAAGATGGTGGCTGGTCTGGGCGACCACGTTCTGGCCAGTAGGTAGCCCTCTAACAGGCCTGGAGTCCATCCTGCTAGGCAGGCTGGGATGTCCTTTCCATGTGGCCTCAGGCTTCCCACCGGGTCTCGTGCCTCCTCTTCTGCCATGGTGACCCCCAACCTTCTCTCACCCGCTGCATTCCCACCCCACGTCCTCCCCAGTCAGCCAGGCCACTGCCAACCATCTCCCCTAAAGTCCTCTCTCCCTCAGGGTGCCCCAAGGCAGCAGCGCCCATGCCACACCCATCCCAGGCCCTCTCACTTGGGCTGGTGGTTCCGTATCTCTTTCTCGGCGTCCCCGGTCTCCTTCTCTGGAGCCTCTTTCTCGGGGGGCTCTGGAGCAGGCAATGCTTTGTGCCGGGCCCGGTGCCGCCGCACAGGCTCTTCGCCGCTCTCAGCCTCCCGGGGCCCAGCCCGGGGGCCAGCACGGTGGCGTGCGCGCCGCTCGCCCTTGCCATCCTTGCACTGCTCGGGCACATGGCGGTGCGCGCGATGACGCCGGGGTTCGCGCTCGGCCTCCTCCGGGGAGCCACGCCGGTGGTGGCGCCGGCCGCCCTCAGGGCACGGGCCACGGCTACGCTCCACACGCACCTCCTGGGTGCCCGGGGCCTCCTTGCTGCGACTCCGGCGAGGCCGCGCCCGCTCCTCACGGAGCCCCGGCTCGCCACTCTCGGCCCTTGGGGCGTCAGCTCGGTCCTGCTCCCCGGTCAAGGGGGCCACAGTCTTGTCCTTGTCTCGATGCCGGTGGTGCCTGCGCGGTGGGTCCGCGCTCTCGGGGGCCTCCCCGCCCTCCAACCGGGCCTTGGCGGCCGAGGGGGCCCGCGGGGCATCGCGGCCCGGCTCTACCACCAGGGGCCGGTCCAGGTGGGTCTTCATGTCAGGCCGCAGATGGCGCGTCGTGGCATAGCGCAGTCGCTCCTCGGGGTCCATCTCGCTGTACAGCGCCTCACAGCTGGCCCGCAGGTTCTGCAGCCGCAGCTGGCTGGCACGCTGTTCCCACACAGAACGGGCCTTGGCCGAGTTCTGCTGCCTGCTGCAGGGAGAGGGAGGTGAGTGCCGCCCCAGCCTCCGCTCTGTCTCCCGGGAGCAGCCACGGATGGACACAGAGCGATGGAGGGATGACGCAGGGACAGGACAAGGAGGCAGTGAAGGCCAGAGCCTGCAGGCCACCTTGCCAGTCGAGGAACTGATCCCAGAAAGCAGAACTTGGAGCTGCCCCCATGGTGGCCCTGTGAGGTGGTAGCCAGGAGCCCAAGACCAGATGGAGGGGGCAGGAGAAGCTGGATTCCAGCAAGTGCCGACAGCTGGGCAGGGCTGATGGCCGGGAGAGGTCAGGGAGCCCCAACTGCAGCCCGGGGCCATAGCTGCCCTGGAGAGGCTTGTCTCCACTGCCTGCACCAGGAAGGGGACCCAAGAGACAGAGGTAAAGGTCCTTCTGATCTGCAGCAGATGGCCGTGGCTGGGAACAGCCCACTTCCGTGGGAGCAAACTCAGCCTCAGGAGTGCCTGGGACTCAGTTGCAGCTGGACAGGTGCCACTCAGCTCAGTAAACTGGACCTCAGAAGTCGAGTCTAACAGGACCAGCACCCAAGGTCCAGGGTCCTGACCTTGGGCTCCACGGAGAGTCAGTGGGAACCTTGCCTCAGAGCCTTCTACCATGGTGAATGCTGAGGTCCAGACCTCCAAGAAGAGGGCCACTCAACCCCATTCCTATCCCTCACTAAGCCGTGCCCCTCAGCCCACTCCCAGCATCACTGGGCTGTGCTCTGTCCCTTACCTACACTCCTACCCTCACTGAGCCGTGGCCCCTCAGCCCTATCCAATATCACTTGGGCCTGAAAGCCTTCAGCCCCACTCCCAGCATTGCATGGCCCCAAGGCCCCGTGGCCTCAGCCCCACTCCCAGCATCACATGGGCTCTATGGCCCTCAGCCCCACCTGCAAGCAAAAACCATGCCCTGGGCCAAAGCCTCATGCCACAGCCACTTGGGCCTCTGGGCAAGGGCAGGCACACTGCCCAGACAGTGGGGTCTGCCCCTTCCCTTTTGGTGCTCCTGGCTCTAGGCCTGCCTTTTCTGGCCTCTACACTCTCCGACAACCACATGTTACTGGGTCTCCATCACAGCAGCCTGGAGAGGACGCTCATCGACTGACGGAGCCAGGGCCAGGTGCATGCAAGGGCTAAAAAGGGAAAGTCCCTAAGGATGGCCATGGCTTCAGCCAGGCCCCAGCTGCACCAGAGCTCAGAGTGGAGATGTGGCTTGCAAGGACAGAGGTTTCCAGGTGGCTGCTGCCAGCCCGAGCACATGGCCTCTGCAGCAGTCAGGCTGCAGGGTGGAACCAGCTCTGAGACTGCTGTGTGAATGTGGGACTCTGGGCACCAGACTGGCACTGAACTAGGGGCTGGACAAGAAGGGGCAAAGCAACCTGCAGAGGCAAATACAGATCCTGACCTGTGCCTGGAGAACCAGCCACTCCCTGCCAGTACCTCAGGCCAGGCCAGCTGAGTGCTGTGACGGTGATGGCAGACGCAGGTTAGGCATACAGAAGGTGAGGGAGCCCCGAGACCTGAGGCCGCCCACCACCAGGGGTGCCTGCCTCAGCACAGCAGCCCAAGAAGGACCCAGGCCGAGCCACCTGGTTAGCAGTGAAGGGGCCCACTCAGAGGAGATCACCCCAGTTCTCTCTGAAAAGGCAGACATGCACAGTGACTGGTGGCTCAGCATCTGTGCACACAGGCAGGAGTGGCCCAGCCCACAGGGGCGCTGGGAGGCTCCTCCTGAGTGGCCTGTGGGAGGGTCACCAGGCAGGCATCCTCTGACCTGGTCACTCTGAGCACCAGAATCACCAAGACCAGCAGCTTGGCCATCACCATACTCCCAGGCCTACAGGCCCTGCTTCCTGGCTGGTCCCAGCTGGCCTGCTCTTGCTCAGTCTGCCAGGTAAGTCCCACTGGCCTTGGCCCCAGGGAGCGAGTGCTAGCCTCTCTGCTTCTCCCCACGACACACACAGCACCAAGGCCACTGGGGGCAGTGCGGCTGAGAATGCTGGAACAGGGCTCCTCAAGGAGCCAGGTGGGGCCACCATTACCTTGTTCTGGCCCTTGCCTTTGGGCACCGTCCAGCCACGACAAGGAGCAGTCACACCCCCAAGGTGGACACTCTGGGTAACTGCAGGACAATGAGGGGACACTGCCTCCAATGGGGACAGTGAAAGCAGCTGGGTGGCAATGTGCAGCTCATTCCCCCCACAGAAGGAATGACGCATTTGCTGACTAAATGCAAGGACCCCAACACCCTGCCAGAACACAGACCAGCCAAGACAGAGAGAGGGAACAGGCACAATAGAACTGCACCCCAAACACTCCGGGCTGCATCTGTGTGACCACTCCCCTAAGGGACCAGCCTGTACCTGTGTGACCCCCTCCCTCAGGGGGCCCGGCTGTACTTGTGTCACCAACCCCCAAGGGACCTGGCTGTACCTGTGTGACACTCCCCCAAAGTGACCCAGTTGCACCTGTGTGACCCCCTCCTGCAGGTAACCTGGCTGACCTGTGTGGTCCCTCCCCAGGGGACCCAGCTGCACCTCTGTGACAGCCCCAGGGGAGCGGCTGCATTGTGGGGTCCCCTCCAGGACTTGCTCATTGTACAGCCTGACCCCACCCTCCAGAGAAGGCGCCTGGGGACAGACCACCAGGAGCACTGCCCAAGAGAGGTCACTATGTTGCACTCGCATTACCCACAGGAGGCCAACCGATGGTCTCTGGGGCTCTGACCTGCCGCCCACGGCTGCCCAGTGGACAGCAGTGCTCCTTTGCCATACCCAGGACTTCCAGGAATCACAAATATGTGGCAGCTAGGAGCACCAGTGGGTTCCTCAAGGAGCCCTGCTGGGGCACCCTGTGCTGGCTGTACCCACAAGAACCCTCAGGAGACCTGAACCAACAATGCGACCAAGAAACTAAAGTGGCCGCAGACAGCAGAACAGAGGACAGAGCCCAGGAGGGACAAGAGGAGAGGCAGGGCAGGAGTATGTGCAGGAGCCTGCCCACCCAGGCCGCCCAGGTGGTGGGCAAGCAGTTGGGGGGAGGGGAGGTGTATGCACGTGGTCGTCATGGAGGCATGGGTGGAGCAGCATAGCAGAGCGACTCACGGTGAGTTTACGCTGGAGACAGATGAGCTGCGAGATACAGTGCCTCGAGTTTGCTTTACAAAACTGCACATGCAAAAAACAGAACAGAACAGAAGTGAGAGACACCAGCAACACTGGGGTGGCAGTGTCCATGTCGGCACAGGATGCCAGGCACACCTGGCCGGATGCCAGAGATATGCCCCTCAGAGACCCTATGGTGAAAGAGAAACCAAGAGCCATGCCACACAGGCAGAGAGGTGAACCACGTGAAACCAGAAAGCCCCGTGAGGCTAGAGGACAAAGAGTAGTCACCTCAGGGGCCTGGGGCCACTGCTCTGTGCACAGGGTCCACAAAATGCACACCGCCCATGCTCAGGGCACACAAAACATTGCTCTGTACAGAGTCAACTGCTCTACACACACTGCCAAAGCTAGGAGATACTGCCCACTGCTCTGTGCACACTGCCCACTGCTCTGTACACACTTCTCCCTGCTCTGTGCACTGCACACTGCTCTGGCACACTGCCCACTGCTCTGTGCACTGCACACTGCTCTGTGCACACTGCCCACTGCTCTGTACACACTGCCCACTGCTCTGTGCACTGCCCACTGCTCTGTGCACACTGCCCACTGCTCTGTGCACACTGCCCACTGCTCTGTACACACTGCCCACTGCTCTGTGCACTGCACACTGCTCTGTACACACTGCCCACTGCTCTGTACACACTGCCCACTGCTCTGTACACACTGCCCACTGCTCTGTGCACTGCACACTGCTCTGTACACACTGCCCACTGCTCTGTACACACTGCCCACTGCTCTGTGCACTGCACACTGCTCTGTGCACACTGCCCACTGCTCTGTACACACTGCCCACTGCTCTGTGCACACTGCCCACTGCTCTGTGCACACTGCCCACTGCTCTGTACACACTGCCCACTGCTCTGTGCACTGCACACTGCTCTGTGCACACTGCCCACTGCTCTGTACACTTCTCCCTGCTCTGTGCACTGTACACTGCTCTGTGCACACTGCCCACTGCTCTGTGCACACTGCCCACTGCTCTGTGCACACTGCCCACTGCTCTGTACACACTTCTCCCTGCTCTGTGCACTGCACACTGCTCTGTGCACACTGCCCACTGCTCTGTACACACTGCCCACTGCTCTGTGCACACTGCCCACTGCTCTGTACACACTTCTCCCTGCTCTGTGCACTGCACACTGCTCTGTGCACACTGCCCACTGCTCTGTACACACTTCTCCCTGCTCTGTGCACTGCACACTGCTCTGTGCACACTGCTCTGTGCACACTGCCCACTGCTCTGTGCACACTTCTCCCTGCTCTGTGCACTGCACACTGCTCTGTGCACTGCCCACTGCCTTTCTCATAAAGACCCAGAACCCCATTTCCTATAATCCCTGTTCCTGTGCAGGGTGACTACTTGATCACAGTGGCTCTCGTGAGATCAGGGGCACCCACACTTGTGATGTTGCTGAGCTCCTAGGACTTTCAATTGCCCTGATGTATTTGCTCCATCATCCACCCACCTTTCCCTTGGTGTGACTCCAGTAACTTCCAAAGAACTTTCCAGAAACCTCTCAAAAACAACAAAGGAATCAAGGCTTTCTTTATGACTATTCCCTTCACATTAACCCCCAGCAGGGTAGACAGGTTCCAGGGCATGTCGGTCAAGGCAACACCACTGTGGCTGTGAGGAGTTTAAAGCAGCTCACCTGCCCGTAGGCCCTGGGAGCAAGGAAGATGCATGTTCTGAGACAGTGAAAGTGAGAACATACGTGAGTGTGAGCACATGTGCATATGGTGACTGTGAACTGTCTGAGCGTGTATGAGCATGTGATACAGCGTGAGTGTGAGCCTGTGAATCAGTGACTGTGAGTGTGAGCACGTGTGAGGTGTGGTGACTGTGAATTGTAAGTGTGATCATGTGTGTGAGTGTAGCACAGTGAGTGTGAGTGTGAGCCTGTGAATCAGTGACTGTGAGTGTGAGCACATGTGTGAGGTGTGGTGACTGTGAATTGTGAGTGTGATCATGTGTGTGAGTGTAGCACAGTGAGTGTGAGCCTGTGAATCAGTGATTGTGAGTGTAGCACAGTGAGTGTGAGTGTGAGCATGTGAATCAGTGACTGTGAGTGTGAGCATATGTGTGAGTTGTGGTGACTGTGAATTGTAAGTGTGATCATGTGTGTGAGTGTAGCACAGTGAGTGTGAGTGTGAGATGTAATATGGTGACTGTGAGTGTGAGCACGTGTGTGAGGTGTGGTGACTGAATTGTAAGTGTGAGTGCCTGTGTGAGTGTAACACAGTGAGTGTGAGCATGTGATATGGTGACTGAGTGCGGGCACGTGTGTGAGGTGTGGTGACTGTGAATTATAAGTGTGAGTGCCTGTGTGAGTGTAACACAGTGAGTGTGAGCATGTGATATGGCGACTGAGTGCGGGCACGTGTGTGAGGTGTGGTGACTGTGAATTGTGAGTGTGATCGTGTATGTGAGCATGTGATGTGGTAATTGTGAATTGTGTGAGCACATGTATGATGTAACACAGTGAGTGTAAGCATGTAATATGATTGTGGATTATGAGTGTGAGCACATGCGTGAGTATGTAATACAGTGATTGTGTGACTATGCGTGTGATGCAATTGTGTAGTGTGTAAGCATGTGTGTGGCATGCAATGTGATTGTGACTTATGAGTGTGTGTGATGGTGTGTACATGTGTCAGACACTGAATGTAACTGGTGTGTGTGGGAAGGCCCATACTCAGAAATCCAGGTGTGGGTGAAGGTGATATGGCAAGCAGAACCAGAAGCAGGCTCAGGCATGGGCCCCTCCCCTCTGGGGTCTGGGGCTTCTCAGGGCCTCAGGCACCCACAGCAGTGTCCACCCCTACTGAGCAGACACACAAGTACCACTGGGGGCTTCTGGTGGAACAGGCTGGGCACAGCTGCACAGTGATAAGGTGAGGGCACCTGCTAGGGTGGACACAGAAAGCTCTGGGAGGCAACAGCCAGCTACACCAAACCTCCCACACGTGGGGTCAAAGCACTTCCTGGCTGACGGATCCTACAGGGCTTCTGGTCACGTCAGACTAACACCGTGGACAGAAGTCTTATCAGGGGCCCAGTGTGGCCTGTGCAGCCCACGTAGGATCCCTAGCTGGCCTGGGCCTAGGTGTGAGGGCATGGCGCTGGGCCTGGGATAGGCAGCAGAGTAGCCCTGCCCTTTCCCACTGAGAACCACATGTGCTGAGCCAGCCTGCAACTTTGTTCCTAGCATCTATGTGGATGGAACAGTGGCAGAGGATGTGTCTGGGTCCCTGCTGACCTCACCCATGCCTCAGGGCTGTGCTGGGGGCCCCCCTAGCCCCTCTTTCAGGCCCAGAAGGGGTGGGCACTCTTTCCAGGAACAGGCAGCTTGGTGGGTAGCAGGGACAGAGGGACTCCATATGGCTACACGTGACTGGGGCTGAAGGAGCAGACACCCCTTCCACCAGCTCTGCCACTCATATCGGCAGCCTGCAGAGCACACAGGACAGGTTCAGCCTGAGTCATGGCACCTCCTCAGTGCAGTGCCAGGCCAAGCCACAGCATGAACCCAACCAAGGCACTGGCTGGGCTGGGAGCTGAGACGTGGGTGACCACAGGCCAGGTTTCCAGCAACCCTGCCCACCCTGCTGGGTCTGCAGCTACAATCTGTTCAGCTGCTTCTCCCCAGGACCAGCACTGCCTCCTTGACTCAGAGGCGAGGACTTCACAGACAAGGCCTCCCTAGCAAGGCCTGGGCTAAGCAGGGTTGTGACCACACCACACAGGTTCACACGGCACACACACATTAACTCAGAATGTCACAGCATACACGCACTCACATTCATACATACAAACTAATTCAGAACACATATACATACACACGCACAATAGCACACAGGTATATACACATAGCACATGCACAGCACACACAGGTAACACACAGAACACAGCACACACAACACACACTCACAGGTACACACACACACAGAACACAGCACACTCACAGGTACACACATACACAGAACACAGCACACACACAACACACACTCACAGGTACACACAGAAGACAGCACACACAACACACACTCACAGGTACACACAGAAGACAGCACACACAACACACACTCACAGGTACACACATACACAGAACACAGCACACTCACAGGTACACACACAGAACACAGCACACACAACACACACTCACAGGTACACACACAGCACACTCACAGGTACACACACAGAACACAGCACAGGTACACACACAGAACACAGCACACACAACACACACTCACAGGTACACACAGACAGAACACAGCCCACACAACACGCACTCACAGGTACACACATACACAGAACACAGCCCACACAACACGCACTCACAGGTACACACACACAGCACACTCACAGGTACACACTCACAGGTACACACAGACAGAACACAGCACACACAACACACACAACACACACTCACAGGTAAACACATACACAGAACACAGCACACACAACACACACTCACAGGTACACACAGACAGAACACAGCACACACAACACACACAACACACACTCACAGGTAAACACATACACAGAACACAGCACACACAACACACACTCACAGGTACACACTCACAGGTACACACAGACAGAACACAGCACACACAACACACACTCACAGGTACACACACACAGAACACTCACTCACAGGTACACACTCACAGGTACACACAGACAGAACACAGCACACACAACACACACAACACACACTCACAGGTAAACACATACACAGAACACAGCACACACAACACACACTCACAGGTACACACACACAGAACACAGCACACACAACACACACTCACAGGTACACACAGACAGAACACAGCCCACACAACATGCACTCACAGGTACACACACACAGCACACTCACAGGTACACACTCACAGGTACACACAGACAGAACACAGCACACACAACACACACTCACAGGTACACACACACAGAACACAGCACACACAACACACACTCACAGGTACACACACACAGAACACAGCCCACACAACACGCACTCACAGGTACACACACACAGCACACTCACAGGTACACACTCACAGGTACACACAGACAGAACACAGCACACACAACACACACAACACACACTCACAGGTAAACACATACACAGAACACAGCACACACAACACACACTCACAGGTACACACAGACAGAACACAGCCCACACAACACGCACTCACAGGTACACACAGACAGAACACAGCCCACACAACACGCACTCACAGGTACACACACACAGCACACTCACACAGCACACTCACAGGTACACACAGACAGAACACAGCACACACAACACACACTCACAGGTACACACATACACAGAACACAGCACACACAACACGCACTCACAGGTACACACACACAGAACACAGCCCACACAACACGCACTCACAGGTACACACACACAGCACACTCACAGGTACACACACAGCACACTCACAGGTACACACAGAACACAGCACACACAACACACACTCACAGGTAACACACAGAACACAGCACACACAACACACACTCACAGGTAAACACATACACAGAACACAGCACACACAATACACACTCACAGGTACACACAGACAGAAGACAGCACACACAACACACACTCACAGGTACACACACACAGAACATAGCACAGGCACAGCACACACAACACACACTCACAGGTAAACACATACACAGAACACAGCACTCTCACAGGTACACACAGACAGAACACAGCCCATACAACACACACTCACAGGTACACACAGACAGAACACAGCACACACATGCACACAGCACTTGCATGCACACTCACACAAGTACAGCACACAACACATTCATGTGTGCACACATACACAACACACATTCACCCACATGCTCACCTACATGTAGCACATATACCCACATGTGACACATGCACACTTACAAAAGCACACAGCACACACATACACGCGCACATGCAATACATGCACATATACACTCACGCAACATACACCGCATACACTGCAATACACGCATGCAATCACAGAACACTTGCACGTGCATACACCACATACATACACACAGCATACAAATGCACATTCACATAGCACACAAATGCACACACAACACACACATATACACACAGCATACACAGGAGCACTCACACAGCACGCACAGGCACACTCAGCACACACATACTGTGCAGGCTCACACAGAAACACACACATGCACTCAGGCATGCTGCAGGCCCACGCAAGCACATGTGTACACATTCGCAGGGCTCCACAGATGTGCCTGGGCTGTGCACGGCTGTGGTCACACATCAGGAGGGTGGCCAGCTACAAGCCAGAGACCAGAGGATCTGGCCAGGCATGAGGCGTGTGGGAGGGAGTGGGCAGGCAACGACAGACTCAGCCTGCCTAGGGACCAAGCTCCCAGGGGAACGTCTGCTCTCCTGGGGCCAAGGGCTAGTCTCTGTCCCTCCTTCCCCTGTTCAGTGCAGCCGCAAGCCATACTCAGGTCACTCTTCCCACCCCGAGGTCTCCAACTCTCCAACCATCTGTAGTGTGCCAGAACTGCCCCTCACCCCACCACTAACCCCAGCAGCCTCATCACAGACGTCTCCCAACCTCCATCCCAGCACAAAATCCCCACAGAGATTACAAGGAAGCCATGTTCATTCCTGGGCTACCAAGGTACCTCCTTAACCTTTGTTCATGAGACACATTTCTGAAACTTCATGTATAAATCAGCATGCTGGGCAAGCACTGTGGTGTAGCAGGTAAAGCAATACCAGGGACTTAGGATCCCCTGTGGACACTGGTTCATGTAACAGATGCTCCACTTCCCATCCAGCTCCCTGCCTGTGGCCTGAGAAAGCCGTGGAGGAAAGGCCAAGCGCTTGGGACCCTGCACCCACATGGGAGACCTGAAGGAAGCTTCTGGCATCTGAGATTTACCCAGCCCTCGTTGTGTGGCCATTTTTCTTTCTCTCTCTAATTCTGAATTTCAGATAAATAAAAATAATTTAAAAACCTAAGTTCTCACATATACACGTCATCTATCAAAACGCAACACAACACTTCTCTGAGTGTCATGCCTGAGATGTATCACAGCTATTTACAACTCTCCAGGTCAACAGCAGATGGTTGCACCTCCCTCAACTAGGAGGACCCTCACCCCTGCACCCACCATCACCTCCCTCAGACTGGGAGGACCCTCACCCCTGCACCCACCCTCACCTCCCTCAGACTGGGAGGACCCTCACCCCTGCACCCACCATCACCTCCCTCAACTAGGAGGAACCCTCACCCCTGCACCCACCCTCACCTCCCTCATACAGTGGAGATCTCCCTGCACCCACCCTCACCTCCCTCAACTAGGAGGAACCCTCACCCCTGCACCCACCCTCACCTCCCTCATACAGTGGAGATCTCCCTGCACCCACCCTCACCTCCCTCAACTAGGAGGAACCCTCACCCCTACACCCACCCTCGCCTCCCTCATACAGTGGGGATCTCCCTGCACCCACCATCACCTCCCTCAACTAGGAGGAACCCTCACCCCTGCACCCATCCTCACCTCCCTCATACAGTGGGGATCTCCCTGCACCCACCATCACCTCCCTCAACTAGGAGGAACCCTCACCCCTGCACCCATCCTCACCTCCCTCATACAGTGGGGATCTCCCTGCACCCACCATCACCTCCCTCAGACTGGGAGGACCCTCACCCCTGCACCCACCCTCACCTCCCTCAGACTGGGAGGACCCTCACCCCTGCACCCACCATCACCTCCCTCAGACTGGGAGGACCCTTACCCCTGCACCCACCATCACCTCCCTCAGACTGGGAGGACCCTCACCCCTGCACCCACCCTCACCTCCCTCAACTAGGAGGAACCCTCACCCCTGCACCCACCCTCACCTCCCTCAACTAGGAGGAACCCTCACCCCTGCACCCACCCTCACCTCCCTCAACTAGGAGGAACCCTCACCCCTGCACCCACCCTCACCTCCCTCATACAGTGGAGATCTCCCTGCACCCACCCTCACCTCCCTCAGACTGAGGGACCCTCCCTGTACTCATCCTCTCCCCCCCATCCCAGTCCCCTCAAAGCAGGTCCGGGGAGGGGCTGTCATTATAGGCTTCAACCAAGGCCTCTTGAAGGGGACCCGCCCCCCACGCCCTGCAGCTTACGCGGCGATGGAGATGTTTGCAGCAGACATGGGGCTGACTTCAGCCACTTCCTTGGCCTTCTGCAGGGCAAGCTTCTGATTGGCAGCTTCTTCCATCTCCTCCTCGTCCTGTGTGAACACAGGAACAATTCTCCTCCAGGCCAGGCCACAACACTCCTTCCTGCAACCCTGCCCCTCTGCCCTCTGCCCAGTGGGGCCAGGCAACCCGGATTGCCACTCAGCCTCTGTGACCCAGCACTGAGCCCCCATGACCCAGCACCTGGCACCCCATAACCCAGTACTCCCATGACCCAGCATTCAATACCTATGAGCTAGCACTGGGAAGGGCACCCTCAGGACCTCCCTCTGCATCTGTGGCTGGAAAATGACCATCCCAGGATCCCTCCTCAGCACCATCTTGCTGCGTTCTCTGCCAGGGCATTTGTGAGCTCACAACCATGTCTACAGCTCCACCCAGATACCTGGATGCCACCAGAATCTTTCTACCAATTCACTCTGGCACCTGAGTCTGACCAATAAGACTGTAAGTCTGCCCTCTTGCCTACCTTCCATCCTAGGAATAGCCATGTCATTGCAAACCCGAGTGAGGGCGAGGAGCAGAACTCTACCCCCTGTGCCTGGGGGTCACCATGGAGTGACCAGAGGGGCCACAGACCATGTGGGGGTCATCAGGGAATGATGGGGAGCCAAATGCCATCTAGGAGTCACCAAGGAGTGACTGGGGGAGCCACATGCCATCCGGGAGCCACTAGGAATTAACTGGGGGTCCACATGCCATTGGGGGTCACCAGGGAGTAATGGGGGCCATATGCCATCTGGGGGTCACACACATGGCTCTGCTCCTGAGCTGAACAGTGCATGTGGGTGCCCTGTCTGTGTCCCTGCCTGGGGAGGGAAGAAGACTTCTGGTCAGACCCTCGGGCCCTGACCCCTGTCACAAAGCAGATTCAGGGCTCCTGGGTCCCAGAGAGACATCAGGGTCTCCAGGCCCCCTATATTGCTTCCTGGGAACCCACCCCAGGCCAGGCTGCTCTCCCAAACATCCCACACCCCAGTGTCCTCAGGTTTGCTGCTGGTACTTGACATGGACACCCAGACCACCGCACGCCCTCAGTCCTAGAATCCCTGGTAGGCTCTGAGGGGGCAGGGGTCTCCCAGCCCAGGCTGCCAGACCAGAGGCTTCAGCCACCGCTGGACAGCAAGATGCAGCTTCAGCCCAGGGTGGTGATGGTGACAGCAAAAGGCCAGCCAGTGATCTGCAGAGACCCCAGTGCTGGAAGCCAGGGAGGTAGGAGCTAGCTCCAGGGGCTGGGCATGGCACAAACCCAGGATATGGGAGAAGGGGAGCTGGATGGAAGTAAGGACACCTGCAGAGAGGGGTCCCTGCTCAGCCCCATGTGGGGAAGGCCCTGAAGCAAGACCCAGTGGACTGTGAGGCTGAGTTGAACCCTGTAGTGGGTTAGAGGACAAGCACACACAGACTCTGCTCATGAAGAAAGCAAAGTGACATCACACACATGAAGTGACATCACACATACCTGCTAGGACATCACACACAGGACGTGGCATCACACAGACACATAGATACCTACTGGAATGTCATACACAAGAAATAACATCACAGACACACCTGCTAGCACATCACACACAGGAAGTGACATCACACTCACACACACACACCCCAGCTGGAAGTCACACAAACACATGCACACACAGGAAGTGACATCACACACACTTGCTGGGACATCACACAGACAGAGGCACACACAGGAAGTGACATCACACACACCTGCTGGGACATCACACAGACATGCACATAGCTGCAGCACATCACACACGGACACACAGCTGCTGGAGCATCACAGACACGCCATCATGGCCCCGGGGTCCTGAGGGCAGGCCTGGAGCCAGGCATTCCTGAGGCTGGGGCAGCAGGGGACTCGTACACTGTGTCAGGACTGTGGGATGACAGGCACCTGGTGGGAGACTGTGTCATTAGAGGGGAAACCACAGAGGGAGGCCAGTGTAACCACATTCCCCACTGGGCTCACAAATGCAAACTGAACCCTGCACAGCACCTGCTGGGACCTACCCGAGAAGCAGGCGCCCCGCAGTTCATACATCAAGCCCCAGCTGCAGCTGCTCACCCAGCTCGACCCAGGCCAGGCCTCCTACCCCAGCAAGGCTGTGCTAATCCACCCAAGCAGAGCCCGGCTGCACCCCCCCACCCCACCCCCCACCTCTCCTGCCGGTCCTATAAAGGCTCTCTGGCAACTGGCCAGCTGCCTCCCAAGTTCTTCAGCTGAGACCCCCACACCCAGACAGTGGGCATGGGGCCCACACCCAGTGCCAGGCCCCTGCCTCCAGCTCTGAGGCCTTGTCTGCTGGGAAATGACTGGGACATTCCTCCTACGCCAGGGCCCCTGCCTACCTTGGTCAGCTCCTGCGCGTTGGCCAGGTTGTCCACAGCAATGGCCAAGAAGACGTTCAGCAAGGTGTCTGGTTGTTCCCAGCTAAGGAAGGACAGCTCTGCCCACGGCCCTGAGGGCTGTCACCTGTGACTAGCACTGACCCTATAGACTCCAGAACAGCACCAGTCACTCTGCACAACAAACTGATCCCACATCCCAGCCACATTACCAACAGGGAAGAGGTGCTTCCCATACATATTTCTCTTAAATGGAGAGGCAGAGAGAAAGCTGGGCGGAGCAAGTCCCCACACATAGGACCACCCAGATGCCCACAATGGGATGTGTTACAGCCAGAGCCAGAAACTCTGAAGGCCACCCTGGTCTCCCAGCGGGTGGCAGGAATCCAAGTACTTGAGCTGCCTTCATTGCCTCTGCCAGGGCACCCAAGGGTGAAGCTGGAATTGGGGTGGAGACAAACAGGACCCAGACACTGTGTGGGCACACGTTGGAGTGTCATGCCTTGACCATGCCAGTGCTGTCACTCCACTCAGAGAAAACACATGAGTCCTCCCCTACGCTGCTCAGGGTGCTTCCCTAGCCCCACCACCGGAGGTGCAGCTCACCCGCCTGCCACACCAAAGTCGGGCCTCTTCCTGTCTCACTGAGGCTGGGCCTCAGACCCCTCACCAAGGGCCAGGCCTCCTCCCACCACACCAAGGCTGGGTCTCCAGAGGCTGGACCTCCTCCCACCACACCGAGGCCAGGCCTCCAGACCCCTCGTCAAGGGCCAGGCCTCCACCCACCACGCCAAAGCTGGGTCTCCAGAGGCTGGACCTCCTCCCACCACACCGAGGCCAGGCCTCCAGACCCCTCGCCAAGGGCCAGGCCTCCTCCCACCACACCAAGGCTGGGTCTCCAGAGGCTGGACCTCCTCCCACCACACCGAGGCCAGGCCTCCAGACCCCTCGCCAAGGGCCAGGCCTCCACCCACCACGCCAAAGCTGGGTCTCCAGGCCCTGGGTCTCTCACCCACACTTCCCTGCTCCCGCTGAGTACCCTGTCTCACCAAAGGATACAGTTGCCAAACAGAGTCAGGACAATGAAGTAGAAGGAGGAGAACATTCCCCTGCTGACTCCGCCTTGTGACTCGATCCCATGGTACATTACTGCATTCCAGTCCTCTCCAGTCAGAATCTGCAGAGAGAGCCCAGGATGGGCTGCCCCCCATGCAAATACCAACACACACCCCCGTTGGGGTCAGAGGGCACACAGCTGGCCCCAGAGCCCCGGGTTTGCCCATGTGTATGCACACTCACAGGCTCGCAGATAATGGGGCAGCCCAGGGACCTGAGACACTTGGGGAAGGACCAGAAGCCCCAGTGTCAGCCCAAATGGAAAGGGGGCAGCAAGCAGAAGGGAGTGAGCCAGAGCCCAAGGGTGGTGCTGAGCCAGGGAAGACGGACAACACAGGCCTGGGGGACAACAGTGCCTGAGGTCCTATTCCAGGGGAGGCCAAGGTCATGTGATCGGCTAGGCCTGCACCCACGCCAGGGAGAACACCTCACTGCGCCCTGACAGAAAACTCAAATCTCTTCCACTCTCATGATTGGTTACTAAGAGAAGACAGGCACCAACCTTCCATGTCTGCCACTCTCAGTGGAAACTGTTGGCATCCCCTCCCCTTCACACTGGCCCTGGTGACAGCCAGGGCGCGAGTCCAACTGCACACACCAGCCTGCAGTGGCTGCTCCCCCATATTGCACATGGAGGTTCACTAAGCTGGGCCTGTGAGATGACCACACTGCCTCTCTACCACCTCTGATGCCCTTTCCTCCTGCCAGGCAGGGTGCCACATCTGCTCGCGTGGGTCAACGCTCTCCAGACTTTGAGATGTTACAGTCCTTGTAGTTGTGGGGCACTCCAGCCCTCAGCGGTCTCTCCCTCCGGCCACTCAGCCCTCAACACCACGGCTGTCCTGCTGGACTTGAGAAGCTCAGTTACTCTTGGTGCACTGCCACCTGTGACGCCTGTGGAAGACACCTCACTCTGCCCCGTTTTCTTCCAACCTATGCGTGTGTAGCAAAATGCATCAGTTTTTCCTTCGCGTCAGCCAGGCAGGCCCTGGGCCTCCCAGTGAAGCTGCAGCTGAGGACACGTGTGCCTCTTGTAGATGGTTTACGTGCCAGGCCAGCTTCCTGCTCATGTCACCCCCAGAGGCAGACACAGAGCTTCCATCCCGACTCAATCTGTTGGGAGCACTTGAGGAGAAAACCAGAAGACACAAGCTCACTTGCTCTCTCATAAAATAAATACATTTTTAAGAAGAAATTCCTCTCCATTCCACAGTCTGCCACCCTTGAATCATTTTATTCTGAGTTTCCACACCTAGCTTTTGGATTCTGGGTGTGCAAGGCTGACAAATTCGTTTTCCAGATGAAAAGCTGACTTCTTAGATCCATTCTCTCAAGCTCTCCTTGTTTCAGCCATGCCTCCCTGAACACACCTGATCACTAGACCCATTCTCTCTCTGTCTCCTTCTCAGCCCTTCAATCTCTCCCCTGCAAATAAACAGCTTTTTTTTAAAAAAAAAGTATATGTGTGCAGCTAGAGCAAGCACATTTTTTTTTAAGATGAGAAGGGGACTATCCTTCTTATATTCCTTGGATTTATAGGTATATTGCTGAAAGAACTTCTTAAATATTTGGTGGAATTTACTTACAAAACTACCTGAAGTTGTTGGCTATAGTAAGAAAATTGTAATTACCCAATTTCTCAGATATTTGGGCTTCCTACTTCCGGGTTTAAAATTTATGCTTTTTTTCCCACCACACTTTGCTCACCTCTTGTTTGCATTTGTGTCTTGCCGCAGACACAGCCCTAGGTCCCTAGCGCACAGGCACTGCGACCTGAGCCTCAGGCTTCCAAGTCCCATTGCCACCGAAACCACGTGTCATCACTGTGAGAGCTGTCCCTCGAGACCTGTACTGGTTGCCCTCCTCATCACTCCCCTTATCACTTCCTCATCACTTCTTCATCTCTTCCTTTTCACTCCCTTCCCCATCACTTCCCTCCACATCACTTCCCTCCACATCACTTCCTTCCCCATCACTTCCCTCCTCATCACTTCCCTCCTCATCACTTCCTTCCCCATCACTTCCCTCCTCATCACTTCCTTCCCCATCACTTCCCTCCACATCACTTCCCTCCACATCACTTCCCTCCTCATCACTTCCTTCCCCATCACTTCCCTCCTCATCACTTCCTTCCCCATCACTTCCCTCCTCATCACTTCCCTCCACATCACTTCCCTCCTCATCACTCCCTTCCCCATCACTTCCCTCCTCATCACTTCCTTCCCCATCACTTCCCTCCTCATCACTTCCCTCCTCATCACTCCCTTCCCCATCACTTCCCTCCACATCACTTCCTTCCCCATCACTTCCCTCATCACTTCCCTCCTCATCACTTCCTTCCCCATCACTTCCCTCCTCATCACTTCCCTCCTCATCACTTCCCTCCACATCACTTCCCTCCACATCACTTCCCTCCTCATCACTTCCTTCCCCATCACTTCCCTCCTCATCACTTCCCTCCTCATCACTTCCTTCCCCATCACTTCCTCCTCATCACTCCCTTCCCCATCACTTCCCTCCACATCACTTCCTTCCCCATCACTTCCCTCCTCATCACTTCCCTCCTCATCACTTCCTTCCCCATCACTTCCCTCCTCATCACTTCCCTCCTCATCACTTCCCTCCACATCACTTCCCTCCACATCACTTCCCTCCTCATCACTTCCTTCCCCATCACTTCCCTCCTCATCACTTCCCTCCTCATCACTTCCCTCCACATCACTTCCCTCCTCATCACTTCCGTCCTCATCACTTCCCTCCTCATCACTTCCTTCCCCATCACTTCCCTCCTCATCACTTCCTTCCCCATCACTTCCCTCCTCATCACTTCCTTCCCCATCACTTCCTTCCCCATCACTTCCCTCCTCATCACTTCCTCCTCATCACTCCCTTCCCCATCACTTCCTTCCCCATCACTTCCTTCCCCATCACTTCCCTCCTCATCACTTCCTTCCCCATCAGTTCCCTCCTCATCACTTCCTTCCACATCACTTCCCTCCTCATCACTTCCCTCCTCATCACTTCCTTCCACATCACTTCCCTCCTCATCACTTCCCTCCTCATCACTTCCTTCCCCATCACTTCCCTCCTCATCACTTCCTTCCCCATCACTTCCCTCCTCATCACTTCCTCCTCATCACTCCCCTTATCACTTCCCTCCTCACCACTCGCCTCACCACTCCCCTCATTACTTCCCCTTTCTCATCACTACCCCTCCTCATCACTGTCCCTTCATCACAGGTCTAGTCCTGGGACCTCCCTGCTCTTCCTCCTTGCCCCCATAGGCTCCCTCTGCTGCCCAATCCAAGCTTCCTGCCTGCTAACCACTGCCAGTCCCCATCTGCGATGCAGCCTCAATCTTGGGTTTTCATGCAGTACACAGTCTGCCTGTTTCCCTTTTTAATAGCTGTACTATTTCTAGGATTTCTGTTTGGCTCATTTCCAAGCAAACCTGTGGTACCTTTCCCCATAATCCTGTGTTTCTAGGGCTTCCCCAAGGGGAACTTTGGAATCCTTTCAGAGCGCTCTGCATCTTTGCCATTATGTCCTTTTCTTGGGGGTTGCTTTGCTGCCCTGTCCTGTGCAAGTCTGTGCCTTGTTCCTGCTCCCAGCTCATTGTTAGCAAGGGCACATCAGCCCTGTCTTCACCCCAACCCATTCCAGATGCAAGAGTGCCCTGTGAGGGGAGACCATTTACCAGGCGTGCCTGGGAGGGAAGGGTGGGCTGAGCTGCTGGAAGCTGAAGGAGCTGAAAGGGGCCTACCGCAAGGAGCCCTACCTGGAAAACGGTGAGGATGGCAGCTGGGAAGGTGTCAAAGTTGGTTGTGGGGGTCTCGTCTCTGAAGTTGAACCTGAGGGAAACAAGAGATCCCGGGAAGAGGCAGCCCCCCAAGGCATGGGGTGAGGAGGCACTGCCTACTGAGCCCCCACCTGTGCTACTTACTGGCCCCCAAACAGCTGCATGCCCAGCAAAGCAAAGACCACAATGAAGAGGAAGAGCAGAAAGAGGAGGCTGATGATGGACTTCATGGAGTTGAGCAGAGACACCACCAGGTTCCGTAGGGAGTTCCAGTACCTGTGAGCCAGGCAGGTGTGGGCAGAGCCAGCAGGCCCGGCCCAGAAGCCACAGTCAGGCCTTCTGAGGTCCCACTGAACTCACACTAGGCTCACGCTCACATTGCCTCACATTCACCCAGGCCCCACACTCACACTGTCTCACACTCACAATATTGTCTCACACTCTCATTGCCTCACTCTTGCCCAGGCATCACACTTGCATTGTCTCACACTCACAATGGGCTTACACTCAGACTTAGGCTTCTGGAAGATCCCCAGTGAAGAGGCAAAATCAAAGCTTTTCTCTGGAGTTCCAGATCGACTACCCTAGATCCTCAGTCTGGGGGCTCCACTCCTCCAGGCCAGGGACAAGGGTCAGCACTGTGCAGATGTCACTCCCCTGCACCCTCCAGGCCACACAGGTCCTGTCCGTGTCTGTAGCCTCACAGATGCCCACTTCTGACAGTCCCTCCCAGAACTTTCCACAGTATTCAAGAGATCTCCCAGGGATGCCCAGGTGTTTGACGGCCTCAGGCACCTATAGTCACACCTCTCTTGAGAAACAGGCCACCTTTCCACACACACTGCTCCACTGTGCAGGACAAGTACTATCTCCTCTAGGTTGGCTGTTTTGCTGCTCAGAACCAGGCCTGGTTGTCTGCCATGGACTCTGCTATAAGGCGTGTGAGGACCCAGCCTGATCCCCAGCATGTCATGGGAAAGCAGCGGAATCCTGAGGGGCTCCATGCACACTCTTCTGGACAAACAACAGCTCAAGGTCCCCTGCACATTCTGCCTTCTCCCCTTGCCCCATCACTGGTCTGGGTTTGGACTTGAAGCTGACTGGAAAGATGAACAATCCTGAGGAGACCACAGTGGGGGAGCGTGAGCGGGAGCCTGACATGGAGGGAGTGGCCTCCGAAGTTTCAGGCTCGGAGCTTGTGCTCCTCGGGTACCAAGGTCCAGGCTGGTGGGGACACCACCCAGAACCTCACACAGAGGAATGTTGGGAGCCCCATTAGCTGTAGCTGCCCATGGCACAGCAGCCACAGGCTTTGGGATGAGCCGAGCCCATGGCCTCATGGGGGTCCCTCCTCTGGCCCAGTCACAGCCTGGACTGGCTGGCACAGCTGCATCAGAGACCTGTTGTTGCTTCCCACTGCCAGCCCAGTTCTCTCACTGCCATGATCCCACCCCTCCAGGGCCAATGAGAGCAGCTCATTTCCAAGTCAAGCCCTGTGGAGGGCAGAATGGACAACAGGGTCAGAGCGACAGGGCTGGGTTCAGGGTCAAGACAGTCCTGTGGTTGGGAGTTGTGCAGGTGCACAGTGGGTTCAGGATGATGGGGTGCTGAGTCCACCCTCCCCTCTCAGGAGTGGGGCTGTGAGATGGGTGGGCAGGGTAATATAAGAACTTCATTCTGACAACATCCATCTCCCACCAGCCACAAGGCAAAAACGCCTTGGCAGTGCTACTTCAGGAGACAGCAAGAAATCATGGCTGTGCTGCGTGTGCCTGTCTCCAGCAGGCCGGATTGAAAGCCACAGAGCAGGTAACGGTCCCCAAGCCCCTGGGAACAAACCCCAAGTCACTGACTTCACATGGTGCCCACCCCACACTTCCCCGCCCCAGGAGCCACAGGACAGCCACAGGGGCAAGTGGAAGACTCACTTGGTGACCTTGAAGATCCTCAATAAGCGCAGTGCCCGAAGCACACTGATTCCAAAGGATGTCCCCGGCTTCACAGCCGCCCAGACCACTTCAAAGATGCTGCCCACAATGACCTGCAAGGCAGACAGCTAGCCTCAGGGAACCCACGAGTGAGTGTGTGTGTGTGTGTGTGTGTGTGTGTGTGTATGTGATAGAGAGAGAGACTTTGCAGCATCAGTGAATGTGTGCGCACACCTCGCAGCACTGCTGAACGTGTATGGATGTCTCACAGCTCTGGTGAATGTGTGTGCATGCCTTGTGGAATTGGTAAATGTGTGTGTGCACTGCGCAGTGCTAGTGAATGTGAGTACATACGTCACGGCACTAATGAGTGTGTGCGCATGCCTCACAGCTCTGGTGATTGTATGTGTGCACCTCACAGCACTGGTAGGAGTATGGGCACAGCGCGTGGTGCTAATGAGTGTGAGCGCACACCTCACAGCTCTGGTGAATGTGTGTGCACCTCTGGGTCTGAGTCTCAGCAAGTAGGTGGGGCTATGGGGACACAGGGCTGAGGGGACACGGCTGAGGGGACACAGGGCTGAGGGGACACAGGGCTGAGGGGACACAGGGCTGAAGAGAAATAGGGTTAAGGAGACACAGGGCTGAGAGAGACACAGGGCTGAGGGGACACAGGGCTGAAGAGAAATAGGGTTAAGGAGACACAGGGCTGAGAGAGACACAGGGCTGAGGGGACACAGGGCTGAGGGGACACAGCTGAGGGGACACAGGGCTGAGGGGACACAGGGCTGAAGAGAAATAGGGCTAAGGAGACACAGGGCTGAGAGAGACACAGGGCTGAGAGAGACACAGGGCTGAGGAGACACAGGGCTGAGGGGACACAGTGCTGAGGGGACACAGGGCTGAGGGGGCACAGCGCTGAGGAGACAAAGGGCTGAGGGGACACAGGGCTGAGGGGACACAGCGCTGAGGGGACACAGGGCTGAGGGGACACAGGGCTGAGAGAGACACAGGGCTGGGGAAATAGAGGATTGAACTCAGAGCTACAAGGGCTCACTCTTGGACCTAAGTAGATGACAAAATATTGCCCTTCACGTTAACGGAGAAATGATGAGCAGCAGATTTACCACTGATGGCCGCTGTCTGCTCTTTCTCATGTGCACAGGGAGAGCAGTGAGAATCTGAGCTGAACCTAAATTGTGCCTCAGCTGTGAATGTGTAGTTTAGGTGCCAGGAACCTTCCAAACTGGATTGGTTTCTCAAGCTGAAGTTTATCCGTCCTTTGCTGCTTCATACTTGACATACATTTAGGTTCTCCTTCAGATCCTGCCCTGTCACCTGTAGCCTGCAGCATTTCCCCACAGTGCCACAGACCCAGATTCTGAGTCCAGCTCCACGATGCATCTCCCACCTTCATCTGAGTCTGTGGGAGATGGTTTTTTGGCAGCCCCTGCCCTGTCACGCTCTGGGCTCTTCTTACTTCATGGCATCCTGACTTTCAGAGGCTGCTAAAGGGACACAGGTCTAACTCACAGGAGAGACACTGCCCTAGTGGCCTACCATGGGGCATCCTGACCTACTGGGTTTGCTGAAGGGACCCAGGTTCAACACTACAGGAGAGACACTGTCTTGGTGGACTGCATGGTGAACAGTCCCACTCAAAGGGTGCTGGAGGCAGTAGGCTGGCCCGTAGAGAAGGTGACAGCATGATGGCATGTCCCTCCCAACCCCTGCAGATCCCGGTCCATGCTGGGAATCCACACAGTGAGCCTCTGTATGCATGGCCAGAGAGGGACACAGCTCAAACCCTTCTGCTACTACAGGTGCCCAACATGGCATGCCCCTCACCCCAAAGTCGAAGCAATTGAAGGAGGATCGGAAGTAGCTCCTGGGCCCCAGGCCGTACATCTTCAGAGACATCTCTGTGAGGAAGAGCCCCAGGAACACGAACTCTGCGAAGTCTGAAAAAAGCCAAACAAGGGGGTCAGCATGGGGACTACTGCCTGAGAACAACTGTTGGCCTGTCCTTGCAGGCCTGAGCCTCCCCACTATAGGATCTCAGTCTAGGACAGAACTACAGGATTGAAAAGGATAAGGAGAGACACCCATCCCACAGGGCTCGATCCTGAAGAGATCATGGGCTTTGTGGTTAACAGGAGGCCACGCCAGGACAGAACCCACCAACCACAGGGCCGACACAGACAGCCACATGAGACCTCGCCAGGACAGAACCCACCAACCACAGGGCTCACACAGACAGCCAGCCGCAGGAGGCCACGCCAGGACAGAAACCACCAACCACAGGGCTCACACAGACAGCCAGCCACAGGAGGCCACGACAGGACAGAACCCACCAACCACAGGGCTCACACAGACAGCCATTCAGGCTGCAGCTCAGGGGAAGGGCTTAGAAAGTCCCTAGGCTCACGGGCTCCCAAGGGACCAGGGGAGGGGCAGGATATCCTCAGACAGCAAACAAGACCCCTGCCACTGACCCCTGTGGAACACAAGTGTGTGACAGCCTGCAGCACACAATGCAGTAGGCACTTTGCTTACAACAACCCCTCCCCTGAGACACAAAGCCTGCAGACCAGCCGCAGCATCTACCATGGCCAGAACAGCCCCAAGACAGAAAGCGTCAATGCTGGTCCCTGGACACAGATGGCCAGCTCCAAACACCCTGAGGTTCCTGGGCATAGGACAGCAAGCCAGCTCTGCACGTGGGCACTTCCAGATCCATGACCAGCAGAACCTAGGGGGGGCCCTCCTCCGTCATGGCCAGGGCTTGTGGCCAGGGCCCTGACTGTCCCTTTGGGTGACACTCTGCAAAGGTGGAGGGCCTGTGGATATGGAAGCTTCATGGGGACGCAGCTTGGTCTGGCCCCCAGGCACCCAGAACCCCCAGCCCCTCACGCACACAGTGCCGTGGTGAGCCGCTGCGGTTGGTTGTAGTGCACCATAGCCACACAAAGTGTGTTCAGTGCCACGACACACAGCACTGTCCAGTAGAAGCTCTGCGCCTTCACCATGCGCCGGATGAAGAAACGGAACATCTTCTCTTTCCTCCGGAAGTATGACGAGCTCTCTGTCTTCCCACTCTTCAGGCTGGCACGGGCGAAGGGGGACCCTGTAGGATTGGGGCTAAGTAAGGGCAGGAGACCACAGATCCAGATGTGCCCTCCAGGACACCAGTGCAAAGCACGTGATAGCCAGGGGCCACGGGCCTGTGTGGGAGCCAGGGGCCTGGGATGATCTCCCTGCATGCTTAGAGGTCCTACAGGGTACCCGGGTCTGCTCCCGAACCTGGTTTCTCAGTTTGGGAACAGGAGGGTTGAGGGGCACTACAACACCCTGTGTGTACACTGGGGGTGGGGGAGGGGTGGGCACTGCCCCTCACTGAGGGTCTCCAAGTAGGCATGACCCCTAGGCACTATGCCTCTCACTGAGGGTCTCTGAGCAGGCATGTGCCCTGGGACATGGGAACCCGAGGTATGCACAGGTGGGCACCCCCAACCTCAGTGTACCCCAGCAGCATCATCAGGCTGCTGCCTTCCTGGCTCCACTGACACACACCCAGGGTCACACAGATGCCTCCAAGCAAGCAGCTGGGTCGAAAAAGGAGACATTGGCACAGCGACAGGGCCAAGGAGTCTGTGAGGCAGTCTGTGGCAGCCCTGGGTGGCCTCCCAGAGCTCAGAGGCATAACCTGGCACCTGGGATGCAGATGCAAGGCACAGCACAGAGGAAAAGGCCCTTCCTGCAGTGCAGGACACAGACACAGCCTCAGTCCTGGCCCAGATGTTCCTGAGGTAGCTCGGCCATCCCAGCTGGAGACTGCAGCTCAGGCCACATGGAAGCCCCTGCTGAGTCCCTACGGGCACCAGGAAAAGGCAGACACCTCGAGAGTGACTGTGCCCACCCCACTGCATAGCAGCCAGTGTCCACCTGGTATAGAGTCAGGCCAGACCAGCACTCCCTCCGAGGGCTTTGGGGCAGTGTGCCGGAAACAGCAGCTCCAGCCCAATCTGCAGCGGAAGTCACAGCTGGGTGAGGGAACCCTGAGCTGCAGGACCCCGTTCCGTTCTTTCCAGGCTTAGAGGACTGGCATACATTCTTATTTTAATCAAAACAGAGTACTTGACGAATAAAAAGTAAAGTACTATGGAGCTAGGAAGATATTAGAAATTCAGGAAGCTGAGAACAAAGAGTGACTACAATGAAAGTGACATATGAGGCAAACATAGGGGCTCACCAGTTAACAGAGCCCGGTCAGTGCTGACTCAGGGACTAGGACCCCCGCAGCCCACAGAGGCCCAGATGAAGCTCCCAGCTCCTGACTCCTGTCTGACCCAGCCTAGTTGCGTGGGCTTTTGGGAAGTAATCAGCTCTATCTGCCTCCCTCCCTCTTTTCCTTCCCTCTCTCCTCACCCATCACAATGCCTTTCAGATAAATCAACAAGAATAAACAAACTAAACACTCTGCTAGGGGCTGTACTCCACCTGTGGGTTTGGCATCCCAATGGGAGCCCATTGGAGTCCCAGCTACTCCACTTCCCACCCTGCTCCCTGCTTATGGCCTAGGAAAGCAGCGAGGATAAGCCGAATTCACAGGGCCTTGTATCCACATGGGTGACCCAGAGGAAGCTGCTGGCTCCTGGCTTCAGAGCAGCTCAAATCCAGCCTTTATGGCCATTTAGAGAGTGGACCAGAGGATAGAACACCTCTCCCTCTCCTTTTTTTCCTCCCTCTCTTTCAACTAAACTTCTTTTTTAAACTAATTAATTCATTTTATTGTTCCATGATACAGTTCTATAGGTTCTAGGATTTTCCTGACACCCTCCCACTAATTTCCCCCACATCATAACAATAGTACAGCCCTTCGCCATCAGTCATAAGTCCATCATTTTGCTATTTAATCATCCTGGCTTTGCAGGCATGGACAGTGACAGAGAGCCCAGCATCCTATTACCAAGATACAATCAAGAGTATGTGACAGTCTACTACACCGTTATTATACACCCCTTTAAATGAAAAACCATGAAAGAAAAGCAACAACAGAGAAAAACAGAAAACTTACGACAACATAAAGTTAAAGAATGTGCTACTGAATGACCAATGCGTCTCTAAAGAAACGAAAAGACCTTCCTGAAGCAAACGATGCTTTTGTGTGACCTGCGAGTCAGGGGGGAAGTTAAAAAGAAAAACAAAACATTTTGGGGGCCCGGCGCAAGGGCGCAGTGGTTAAGGTCCTCCTCTTGCATGCCCAAGATACCATATGGGCACCAGTTCTAATCCTGGTGGCCCTGCTTCCCATCCAGCTCCCTACTTGTAGCCTGGGACAGCAGCCGAGGATGGCCTAAAGCCTTGGGACCCTGCACCTGCATGGGAGGCCTAGAAGAGCTCCTGTTCCCCAGTTTCAGATTGGCTAAGCTCCAGCCGTTGCGCTCACTTGGGGAGTGAACCATTGAACGGAAGATCTTCCTCTCTGTCTCTCCTCCCCTCTGTATATCCACCTTTCCAATAAAAATAAATAAATCTTTAAAAAATGTTTTAACATTTATTTAAAAAAGAAATGAAATCTGCATAATCCTATATTCACAGTAGCACGATCTACAATAGTAAAGACATGGACTCAACGAAACTTCTTTTTAAAAATGTGTAGGGCCTACAGGATGGCTCAACTGGCTAATCTTCCACCCCCAAATATCCCAAATGGGTGCAAGTTTGTTTCCCAGCTGCTCCATTTCCTGTCCAGCTCCTGTCTGTGGCCTGGGGAAGCAGTGGAGAACGGCCTACGTGCTTGGGACCCCGTACGCACGTGGGAGACCTGGAAGATGCTCTGGTTTCGGCCTGCTCTAGCTCTGGCTGTTGTAGCCATTTGGGGAATGAACCAGTGGATGAAGGATCTCTCTCTTCCCCTCTCTCTGTAAATGCTGCGTTTCAAGTGAATGAATGACTCTTTCAGGACTGTGGTGTCAGAGACGTGTAACCGGGAATGAGAACCCACAAGGAGAGGTAACGCATCCTGGGACAAGGAGCACACATCTTCCCACGCTGCCGTGGCAGCACAAAGCCACACAGATGTGCGTCCTGACCAGGGGATCCGTCCCCCAAGGCCGCAGCCCCGGGACAAGTGAGCGAATGAGGCCACATCGCCCACACTGGCCACAGCAAGAAGTTGAGAGAGATGCATGGCTATAATGGACGGAGCTCCTCACCGGGAAATGCTGCAGCCCCAGCCACAGCCATGGCACGGCCACAGGCATACCAGCACACACACTGCCCAGTGCTTCAGGTGCCCATGTGTGTCAGCTGAGATGGGCACGGAGCAGGGTGGGGCATACTCTGTCAGCATGGCCTCTTGGGCTTGACGAGGACGACACAGGAAAGTGTAGCCATGTGCACATGTGTGTGTGTAGAGGGGCGCTGTGCATGTGTGCACTGGGGGGATATACAGGCACCTGTGTGTACTTGGGAATGAGGGTGTCTGTGTATGAACACGCATACGTGCGGACCCAAGGTGCAATGTGTGGTCATCTCATCAGTGAAACATCACAGAAGCAGATCTTTCAGAGGCTGCCCGGCCTGGGCCCCTCTCCCCAGCTGATGGTGCCCACAGGCTGATCACAGAGCTAGGTGGCAGCCATGGCAGGGAGCGGCCTGGGTACCCTGGCGCCCACAGGCTGACCACAGGGCTAGGTGGCAGCCATGACAGGGAATAGCTTGGGCACACTGGTGTGGAGGGGGCTGACCACAGGTCAGTTCAGGGAATGGCCTGGGCACTCATGCTGAGCCACAGGTCTGGTGGTGCAATCACCAAAGACACAGCAGGCAACAGCAGGGCCTCAGAAGCACAGACCTCAGGAAAGGGACAATCAGGCTGCAGGGACAGATGGCCAGACACTGCTGCCCTTTCCCTTCCCCACTCCCCTGAGGCAGACACTCTGCTCTCTGACCCTGCATGTGTCAAATCAGCGCTTAGAGCCTCAGTGGAAAATGGTGGAGCCAAGGGCAGCTGGCAACCACAAGGCCCATGAGATGAAGGGGCAGGTGAGTGGGGAACAGGTGGTTCAGGAAGGGGCCCAGGCTGGACACCCAGAGCCAGGACACTCACCAGGAGCACAGAGGCCTGCAAGCCGGCCCTCCCCTTCCTCAGCCTGGATGAGGTCACTTCTGCTCTTCCTGGCAGCTGCTCTCTTCAACACTGCTTCAGAGAGAGGGGTGCAGTGAGGGGCAGGTGTAGACAGGGGTGCAGGAGGAGCAGGTGTAGACAGGGGTACAGGAGGGGCAGGTGTAGACAGGGGCTCCACTGCCCTGAGTTGAGTCAACTGAGTTCAGCCTGGGCCTTTATCCTCCGGCTTCTCAGAGAAAGTTGCGGGGAGGTTTTAGACGTTTTGGAAGCAGTCTCCCCCTCCAAATTGAGGTTCATGAAGAGGCCTGGCTCCAGGGACAGCCCGACATCCACCTGGCAAGGCCCAGAACCGCACTGCCTGGTGCCCACTAGAGCACAGCTAGGCAGAGCAGGCTCCTGCCACAGGGCTGTGCCCACCACAGCCACACCTCAGGGGCCTGGGAAGAGCCAGGGTCTTCCCCACCTTAGCATACACCACACAGCCTGGGGTTCCCTACCCATAGAACTCTCCAGAAACCCACTACCCATGTCTGTGTGAGTTAGAGGGGCACAGCCACCTGGCCGAGCTGGACACACCATGCCCCTGCTCACAGCAGGAGGAAGGCACCCAGAGCCACCTACCATCCAGAGGGGACTTCTCCTCCGCGTTCCGGTCCTCCTCAGCCAACATGACTTCCTCTGTGAGGGGACACAGTCTTGGTCAGCACCCTCCCAACCGAACCCCACCATCATTCCCATGACCCTGCCCTGGTCTCACCCACTCAACACTGCCAAGAGCCACAGGACACGATGCTGACCAATGATGGGGCCCAGCTGCCTTGTGCAACCTCGTTCCCACAGCCAGCCCCGGTCACAGGGGTGCTCACTCACAGAGGGTCCTGGTGAGGTCGCAGGAGGCTGGGGCAGGCCCCACTGGGCAACAGAGCCTGGGCTGGGCTGGAAGAGGGGCTGAGTCCAGCACAGATCCTAGCTTCAGGCCAGGCCTAACCCTTTGGCTTCACCATCGGAGGGGCTACTGGTACCGGGTCCTAGGCAGAGGCAGGGAAGCACCTGCCGAGCCCAGAACTCTCAGACTCAGCAGGGGACTCCAGTTGCACAGAGGGGACCTGGGCCAGCAGCTGGCGGGCTGCACCTATTGCTTACCGGCCTTGAAGATCCACTCCAGGTACCCGTTAAGCTCACGCTCAATCTGCTGCTGCCGGCGGAGCTTCAAGAAGGCCCGACGGTTCTCCACCCTCTCTCTCTCCTTGGCAAACTCTCTAGGGGGCAGGAAGGACAGGGGAGGACAGATCCACAGTCAGGGAGGACAGAGAGTGAGGGCAGACAGACAGCAAGTACAGACACAGGGAGGACAGACACAGTCAGGAAGGACAGACGGGGGGAGGACAGACAGACAGGGAGTACAGACACAGTAGGGGAGGACAGAGAGTGAGGGCAGACAGACAGCGAGTACAGACACAGGGAGGACAGACACAGGAAGGACAGACAGGGAGGACAAACAGACAGGGAGGACAGACAGACAGGAAGGACAGACAGGGAGGGAGGACAGACAGACAGGAAGGACAGACACAGTCCACGAGGACAGACAGGGAAGAACAGACAGACAGGGAGGACAAACAGACAGAGAGGGAGGACATACAGGGAGGAAGGACAGGGAGAGAGGACAGACACATGAAGGGCAGACACACCACAACTGTCCTGCCCTTTAGGGCAGTGAGTTCCAGGAAGGCCAGCATGGACTGAGCACTGACCCTCACCCAGTGGCCAGAGGGTTTTCAGGAGAAGGTAGCTGTAACACAAGTGTGTGGCCACACATCACTTGTCCTCATTGCCTGCCCTTGTGTCCCGGGATGATACAAAAATAGCACGAGGGTGGTACCAGTTCCCAAAACTCTGGGGGCCCTGCTATGTGCTCTCCTGGCACACACATCTGCCATGCACTGCCCTCTCACACACACCCCCACACCTGCCATGCACTGCCCTGGGATGCAGTCCCCCTCACACACACCTGCCATGCACTGCCCTCTCACACACACCCTCACACCTGCCATGCACTGCCCTCTCACACACACCCCCACACCTGCCATGCACTGCCCTCTCACACACACCCCCACACCTGCCATGCACTGCCCTAGGATACAGCCACACCTGCCAATGCACTGCCCTCTCACACACACCCCCACACCTGCCATGCACTGCCCTCTCACACACACCCCCACACCTGCCATGCACTGCCCTGGGATGCAGTCCCCCTCACACACACCTGCCATGCACTGCCCTCTCACACACACCCCCACACCTGCCATGCACTGCCCTCTCACACACACCCCCACACCTGCCATGCACTGCCCTCTCACACACACCCCCACACCTGCCATGCACTGCCCTGGGATGCAGTCCCCCTCACACACACCTGCCATGCACTGCCCTCTCACACACACCCCCACACCTGCCATGCACTGCCCTGGGATGCAGTCCCCCTCACACACACCTGCCATGCACTGCCCTCTCACACACACCCTCACACCTGCCATGCACTGCCCTCTCACACACACCCCCACACCTGCCATGCACTGCCCTAGGATACAGCCACACCTGCCAATGCACTGCCCTGGCACAAAGCCACACAGACACACACACATCTGCCATGCACTCGCCTGGCACAAAGCGCCCCCCCACACACACACACCTGCCACTTCCTGAGGAATCCCTACAGTAGAGGCCAGCCAAGCTCAACCCTCTTTCCTCCTCCTAGGACCAGACCAGGCCTGTCTCATGCCTTGCCTCATCTTGTTCTAGGCATGGATAAGAGTTGGTGTCAGGAGAGGGGCTGATGGGAGAGGCAAGGGGCAGGGGGCACGGCTGGAGTGTGGGTGACACAGACTCCGTGTGCGACCTGTGCTCCAGCACAGGAGTCAAGGCTGGAGCAGGGCTGAAGTGTGGGAGAAAAGCAAAGGCCACGTGCATTCCCCCAGGACAGTGGACAGGCTCTGAACTCAGTGAAGCTGCCCCAAGTGAGCCACACGTAGGTGAGGCACAGCCCATGGCCCCCTGGCAGGGACCGACACTGACAGAGAGGTCCGAGTCAGCCCAGCCTAGGGCTCAAAGGGCACCGCTTACCCCGACAGCACCCCCAGCACCAGGTTGAGCATGAAGAACGAGCCGATGATGATGAGAGGAACGAAGTATAACCAGTTCCAGGTGTTGCCAGCTGCATCGTTGGTCTGCCCAGAGAGAATGAGGTGAAGGACTGGATGAGATACAGGACCAGCTGGTGTTGGGCCTGCCCCAGCATCAGAACCTGATGAGGAGAGGGTCCCTGCAGGACCCCACTCAGTCCCACCCTGACATGGACAGCCATGGCTGTTCCCCCGCTGTCTCCACACTGCCACACTGACAGCTAGCAACGACCAAGAAAGCCAGAGCGCCATGCATGAGGCACAGGGTGCACACTTCCTGCAGACAAGACAAGACCCCCAATCTTACAGGTGTGCTCACAGTGACCCCGTGTCTGACCTGTGTCCCCTACGGTGACCCCTATGTCTGACCTGTGTACTCACAGTGACCCCGTCTGACCTGTGTCCCCCATGGTGACCCCTATGTCTGACCTATATGCTCACAGTGACCCCGTGTCTGACCTGTGTCCCCCGTAGTGACCCCATGTCTGACCCGTGTACTCACAGTGACCCCATCTGACCTGTGTCCCCCATGGTGACCCCTATGTCTGATCTGTGTACTCACAGTGACCCCATGTCTGACCCATGTACTCACAGTGACCCCATCTGACCTGTGTCCCCCATGGTAACCCCTATGTCTGACCTGTGTCTCCCATGGTTACCCCTATGTCTGACCTGTGTACTCACAGTGACCCCGTCTGACCTGTGTCCCCCATGGTGACCCCTATGTCTGATCTGTGTACTCACAGTGACCCCTATGTCTGACCTATATGCTCACAGTGATCCGTGACTGACCTGTGTCCCCCATGGTGACCTGTGCTGTCTTTCCCCATACGTCATCTGGAGATGGTTCTCCCTAATGCCTGCTACGGCACAGGGCAGGCACTGGGGAGATCGGAATGCCCCAGTGCAGAGAGCGCTCAGCACTAGCTTCCCACAGCCTTGGCTTTCCTGACATGCCCCCCAAGGCCAGCTCTTCAAGTCAGCCTGCACAGCTTCTGCAGGATATCCAGTCCCACTCCATGCTTGGCTTGGTTAAGGGGAGCCACAGAATGAGTTTTCTACCCGAGTCTAGTGCTATAGGCAAACTGGAAGGAGAAAGGTGCTGGCTGAAGAGTCCAGCTGAGCACACAGGCCAAGGACCTTAGCAAGACAGAGCCAGGGGAGGGGCAGTGTCCCTAGTGAGCTGCTCTGTCAGCCTTGCCGGTGCCCACAGGTCCTGCCCCTGCAGTGTGACATGTCCAGAGGTCTGGATTGTGCCCACAGGCCCTGCCCCTGCAGTGTGCCACATCTGTCATCCTGGCCCTGCCCCTGCAGTGTGCCACATCCGTCAGCCTGGCTGGTACCTACAGGCCCTGCCTCTGCAGTGTGCCATGTCTGTCAGCCTTGCCGGTGCCCACAGGTCCTGCCCCTGCAGCATGCAGTGTCCACCAGCCTGACCATGCCCCTGCAGTGTGCCATGTCTGTCAGCCTGGCTGGTACCCACAGGTCCTGCCCCTGCAGTGTGACAAGTCCAGAGGTCTGGCTGGTGCTCACAGGCCCTGCCCCTGCAGTGTGCCAAGTCTGCCAGCCTTGCCGGTGCCCACAGGTCCTGCCCCTGCAGCATGCAGTGTCCACCAGCCTGACCATGCCCCTGCAGTGTGCCACGTCCGTCAGCCTGGCTGGTACCTAAGGACCTGCCCCTGCAGTGTGCCATGTCCGTCAGCCTAGCCAGCACCCACAGGCCCTGCCCCTGCAGTGTGCCATGTCTGTCAGCCTGGCCAGCACCCACAGGCACTGTCCCTGCAGTGTGACAGCTCCAGAGGTCTGGCTGGTGCCCACAGGTCCTGCCGCTGCAGTGTGCCACGTCTGTCAGCCTGGCTGGTGCTCACAGGCCCTGCCCCTGCAGTGTGCCATGTCCATCAGTCTGGCCCTGCCCCTGCAGTGTGCCACGTCTGTCAGCCTGGCTGGTGCTCACAGGCCCTGCCCCTGCAGTGTGCCATGTCCATCAGTCTGGCCCTGCCCGTGCAGTGTGCCACGTCTGTCAGCCTGGCTGGTGCTCACAGGCCCTGCCCCTGCAGTGTGCCATGTCCATCAGTTTGGCTGGTGCCCACAGGTCCTGCCGCTGCAGTGTGCCACGTCTGTCAGCCTGGCTGGTGCTCACAGGCCCTGCCCATGCAGTGTGCCATGTCTGTCAGCCTGGCCAGCACCCACAGGCACTGTCCCTGCAGTGTGACAGCTCCAGAGGTCTGGCTGGTGCCCACAGGTCCTGCCGCTGCAGTGTGCCACGTCTGTCAGCCTGGCTGGTGCTCACAGGCCCTGCCCGTGCAGTGTGCCACGTCTGTCAGCCTGGCTGGTGCTCACAGGCCCTGCCCGTGCAGTGTGCCACGTCTGTCAGCCTGGCTGGTGCTCACAGGCCCTGCCCGTGCAGTGTGCCACGTCTGTCAGCCTGGCTGGTGCTCACAGGCCCTGCCCGTGCAGTGTGCCACGTCTGTCAGCCTGGCTGGTGCTCACAGGCCCTGCCCGTGCAGTGTGCCACGTCTGTCAGCCTGGCTGGTGCTCACAGGCCCTGCCCATGCAGTGTGCCATGTCCATCAGTCTGGCCCTGCCCCTGCAGTGTTCAGCATCCATCAGCCCGGCTGGTGCTCACAGTTAAAGTACTACTAGCAGGGGCAATTTATAGCACTAAGTGCATGTGTTACAACAAAAGTTTCCAATCCATAAGCTAAGCTTCTATCTCACACAGCCAGAAGCACAAAAGCAGAATTGCAACCACAAGCTCTGGACCCAGAGTGGGTGGTGGACCCAAAATGTGAGGGTGTGAGCCAAGGTCAGTGGGCACAGAACTGCACGGCAAGGGCAGCAAACCCCACAATGTGAGGGTGAACCAGGGTGGATGGGCATGGAACACCACAGTGTGAGGGTGTGATCCAGGGTGGGTGGGTACAGAACCCTGCATCATGGGCATGTGACCCCACAGCATGGGCATAACCCCATGTTGTCAGCAATTCCTGTCTCCATCCCTGGTCCTCACCTCTCGTCAGCACTTCCTGTCTGTCCATTCGTGATCACGTCCTCCCATCAGTACCTCCTGTCTCCATCTGTGGCCTTTGAGGTGGCATGCTCTCTGAACCCCTTGGGTTGACACTCTTGCTCCCCACCATACAAATCCTGAACTGCTGGTAGGTCCCAGTCCTCAGGTGGCCCAGCCCAGTCCTCAGGTGGCGCCTGTGGCCCAGCCCAGTCCTCGGGTGGCCCCTACAGCCCTCTCGGGTGGTGCCTGTGGCCCAGCCCAGCCCTCCGGTGGCCCCTGCAGTCCTCAGGTGGCCCCTGTGGCACAGCCTGGGCACTCACATTGTACAAGATGTCTGTCCAGCCCTCCATGGTAATGCACTGGAACACTGTCAAGATGGCAAACAGGATGTTGTCGAAGTTGGTGATCCCAAAGTTGGGTCCTGGCCAGTACTCACGGCACTCGGTGTCACCCTCACAGAGCCGAGCCGGAGCCTCCTTGCCACAGGGGAAGTCGCCCACAGGGTCTGGGTCTGTGAAAGGCAGAAGGTTCACCCTGAACTCTGGGTCACCCAATCCTCTGACTCATGGGGGCTGCCCTGGGCACAGCGCCCCTGACATGGCCCCTTCTTCCCAGTCAGTCCCCCTCTACACTCAGGAGCCAGGTCAGCCTCCACTGTGCTCTGATCCTCATGCCGGTGCCCACCCTCCAGTGCTTCTGATGGCCACTGCTGGCAACGTTCTCCTTGGTCAGCACGCCGTGCTTGGACTTCTAGAAATCTCTATCCGAGCCTCTCACTGGCCCTCTGAAAGCAGTCAGGGCAGTACTCAGACCACCCCAACCCCCTGCAAAGCAGGCTGCAAGTCCTTGCACTTCAACTGCCTGGCTGTGCATTTACGGCAGAGCACAGATTAGACTCTGTTTATCTGGTGTTTGCTTCCCGTACTTCTTAGATCGTTGTCTTACACTTGAAGGGAAGCGCCACCCCAGATGGAAGGCCCCAAGAGGCCGTAGCCTGACTCCTGGACCCGCCCAGGTCTCACCGGTGCTGTTGGAAAAGCAGGCCTTGTGGAACTTGCCCATGTAGAATTCGAGGCCAATGATGGCAAACATGAGGATGGCAAAGAAGAGCAGCAGACCGATCTGCAGCAGCGGGACCATGGCCTTCATGATGGACTTGAGCACCACCTGCAAGCCTGAGGCCAGAGGGACGGGCAGTCAGCACAGCCTCGCACAGGGAGGGGGCCCAGGAAACCAGGAACAAATTGGGGAACAGAGCAGGGAGCACAGAGCTGGAAGGGAAGGCATGCGGCCTGGGTGTAAGCAGGTGGACACCCAAAGTCCTATGGCCAACAATCCACATAGAGATTGGACTGCAGTGTTCTGAACTGGCAGCTGATGGAATCCTATCAAAATAAATAACCAAGGGCGCTGGGAACCAGTGGCAGGGATCCTACAAGGCAATTGTGAAAGTGTGGAAGAAGAGACTCTGTGACAGAAAGCAGAGGGCTGGTCTGCGGCACATTGTCCTTGGACACTGCATCTGTGGCAGTATGCGGGTTCAAGCCCTGCTCCAGCTCCCTGCTTGACAGGCCTGCCATCCATGTGGGAAACCTGGCTGGAGCACCATGCTAACGGTCTCCACCTCGCCCAGCCCCGGCTGCGTGATCATCTCAGGGGTGAGGTGGTAAACCAGTGAGTCACTCTGATTTTTAAACAAATACTTTTTAAAAACAGAGAATTATGGGACCTATGTACAGAAAATCCCAGGGGAAAAAAAGCAAAATACTTTGAGAGTGGAAAACAGGGTTTTCTAGGAGCTGAGGGCACAGAACAGAGAGAAGGAAGAGCACAGAATGTGGGGTGGGAAGCACAGGTCCTGGGGGAACTCCTTGGGCAGATGGGCAGGTCCACTTCCTCCAAAACGGAAGAATATCTGTACTGGACACAGGCCAGAGGAGCTGAACAGAGGAGATCTGAACTCTATGACGCCCACATCCAGGCTTGTCCTGGGTCTGAGGCTCAGGACAGAACCCTGGTCTGCCAGAGGCATGCAGGAGACCAGGGAGTTGACGCTTCCTGAAATGGTCGCCAAGGAGGACAAGAACTGCCTCTGCCTGCCTGGTCCTTTGCTGCAAAGTGGCGGCTGGCTACCAACTTGCCACTGGGAGCCAGGTGTGCTCCCTCCCTGAGTGCCCCTCCCTGGGTGCTCCATCTCTACCCCCTCAGATGCCCCTCTTTGGGTACCCCCTCCCTGGGTGCTCCATCTCTACCCCCTCAGGTGCCCCTCTTTGGGTACCCCCTCCCTGGGTGCTCCATCTCCTCCCCCTCAGGTGCCCCTCTTTGGGTACTCCCTCCCTGTGCTCTCCGTGAGAAGGATGCAGAGAGCTGGAGTTCAGCAGATGCGTGAGGTGGGATTGCAGTGCCCTCCCTGCAGCAGCTCTCTCCTGCCTGCCACCTGTGTGCTCCCTGGGGTCCCCAGTGGCCAGAAAGCCCACTAATGAAGGCTTCCTGTGGCCACACCATGCTACTGGGGGCAGAGTGAAGGCTGTGCCCAGGCAGGCTCCGGCCATCTTCAGCGGACTCACTTGGAATCCCAGACACCAGCTTTAGGGGCCGGAGCACACGTACAGCCCTCAGCGTCCGCAGGTCAAAGTCCGTCCCGGCTGTGGCGAGAATCCTGTTAGGCACAGAAGGAAAGCAGGAATTTCCACATTGTACCCACAGAAAAACACTTCCACATCTCTCCTCTCTTCTGGATATGTGACACCTTCAGGCCCATGTCCTGCTCCATCCAACCAGAGACACAGCATGGGGTGGGGGCCTTCCCAGGGCCTGCACCAGAGCCCTGCCCCATACACGCACTGACCATTCCCGCAGCTCCAGTGGACACTGAGCCCCCAGCCTGGCAGGGCTGAGTCCAGGCCTGACCTCCACCTATGTTGTGAGTGGCAGCCAGAACAGAAAGGAACTTGAGCCCCAAGCCACAGCTCCCACGTCACCTTCTCTATCTTTCTTACACAAACAAAGCAGAGTGGAACTGAGATCCAGAAGGCTTAGACACCACGATGTTTCAGGGTCTGTTTGAGCAGCAGGGAAGTGGGGAGTGAAGCCCCAAGTTCACAGCCTCCCTCATGGGCTCCCAACCTAGGGAGGCTTGAAGCCAAGACAGACTTCTTATGACACAAAGCTGGAGACCCCAACAGCGCCTGCTGCTGCAGCTGCAGGACCCATGCAGAACGACTTCACAGCCCCCACATGCCCCAACACTGCCCAGAGCTCACAAGCCGAACCACCATGGGATACCCAGCGCCATGGCCCAGCAGCATCCTGAAGCTGGACCCATTAATAAACTGCACTCTGAGCTGAGGGCTGGGGTCAAGGCTGTCTCTATCCGGCACTTCCGTAATGCTCGTAGAGTGGCTGCAGGCTCCACATAACTTCTGGGCATGCAAGACTACAGAAACTCATCCTCCAGAGAAGAGGTGAGCCCACTGAACCTGCAGCATGACTCACCTGAGCACCTGCTCCAGGCAGCCAGCAGCATGACACCTGTGTGCGCCTGCCCAGCAGCCAGCAGTGTGACAGCTGTGCACATCTACACCTGCCCAGCAGCAGCAGCGTGACACCTGTGTGCGCCTATACCAGTGCAACAGCCCACCAGTACAGTGCCCCTACACAAGCCCAGCCCTGGAGCCAGCCAGGAGATGCCTCTGTCCTCCCACTTGGTCCACCACTATGCAGCACCACGTGCTTTTGGTGGGGTTCCCCCACATGGCTGAGGGGCAGGGGCACCCTAACCCAGCTCCCAGGTGGGCTGGCTGCAGACAGCTGCCAGCTGGCAGCCTGCGCTGTGCCAAGTGAGTCACACAGCTGCTGGTCTGTAGTCCTTAGAGCCACTCAGGCAAGCCCAGCAGGAAGCAGCCTGTCCCAGCAGACCACTGCAGCCACAACCCTCTTCGGTTTCTGTCGCTGACAGCTCCGATATCACTAAGGTATCACCCACGCTATGCCCACTTGGACTCCAGGCCAGTGTGCCATGCCAGGCAGATACCCAAGCGCCCTTCCTGAGGAACAAATCTCTTCCTATAGGGAAAAAAGAAAAGCCCCCACACAACAAGAACTGCTGCTCTGGCTCCCAGTCAGCCACCCTCCAGCAACACACTCAATGAGATACAGAAAGACAGGCGACTCAGTGAAACCAGGGGAACGGTGAGAAACGTAGCAAAGAGGCAGAAAGAACCAAAAGGAACGCCTGTGGCTGAAGAATTCAGTGATTGAACGGAAAAACATAAATGAATCACCAGAAACTAGATCAAGCCACAGAACGTCTAAGAGGATGAGGAAAGTGTTCAGGGTCTGTGGACGGCATTGGTGTGCAGGTCCAGGACTCGGACAGACAAGCACGGGACAGCGCCTGCTGCTTCTCCCATCTCGGGCACGCAGACCCAGAGACCAACAAAGCTCAAAGGACCCAGGACGGTCAGCACGCAATGCTCACCACGGACCAGGACGGTCAGCACACAGTTTACCAAACTGGCCAAAGCGAGAGCAAACTGCACAAGCAGCAAGAGAAAAACACCAAGCCACATGTGGGGAGCCCACTGTGCCAAGCCGACTGAGCAGGTGAGACCAGGCAAAACGGTCAAAGGCCCCAAGCCAGAGCGCAGCCCAACAGAGCCTTCCTTGAGAAATTAAGCCTGAGACACAAAACATCACCATGAGACCAGTTTTCAAGAAATGTCCATGAGTCCTGTAGAAACAGAAGGGCAAAACCACCATTGCAAGTATATAAAGGCGGGACAGCAGGCGAAGACATCTCCTGCGGTGCCTGCATCCCATGCGGGCACAGGCTCAAGTCCCATCCATCTCCCTGCTTACGGCCTGCAGGAGCAGCAGAGGATGATCTGAGAGCTCAGGCCCGGGACCCACATGTGATACCCGGAGGAAGCTCCTGCCTTCACACCAGGGCTGCCCAGCTCTGGTCATGGTGCCCACCTGGGGAATGAACCAGCAGACAGAAAATCTTTCTCTCTCTGTCATTTAAGTAGAAAGAAATAAATCTTTTTTTAAAAACATTTTTTTATTATTATTTTTTTATTGGAAAGGCGGATATACAGAGAGGAGAGACAGAGAAGAAGATCTTCCGTCTGATGATTCACTCCCTAAGTGAGCGCAACAGCCAATGCTATGCTGATCCGAAGCCAGGAGACTCCTCCGGGTCTCCCACGCGGGTGCAGGGTCCCAAAGCTTTGGGCTGTCCTCTACTGCTCTCCTGGGCCACAGGCAGGGAGCTGGAAGGGAAGCGGGGCTGCCGGGATAGAACCAGCGCCCCTATGGGATCCCGGGCGTGCAAGGCGAGGACCTTAACCACTTGTACCACCGCGCTGGGCCCAATAAATCTTTTTTAAAAGCAGTATTAACACCATCAGTCATGACACCATCACACTGGGTACTGCCCAGAGCCATGGCTGGCATATTGGAGCAGCAAGAAACCCAACAGGAGCACAGGACTGGCATGCTGGCTGGGGTCACCCCAGAACAGGGCTGAGAGCAGAGGCCTCCTAGCCAGGAAGTCCCAGCGTCTGTCCTTTCTCCCACACTAGGCTGCCCGCTGACCTGCAGAGGCCAGAAGCAACAGAAGCTTAGCAAGGACATGCAGGGAGTGGGTTCCTAAGGGTCAGCTTTGGGAGCTGAAGCACAGGTGCACAGGCCCTCCACCAACAAGATGGGGAGGTCAGAACTTGCAGGAGCAGGAAGCCCACGTTCTCCTCCTGGTGGGAGGTACTTGGCCCCCCAGGGCCCCAGGAGTCAGCAGTGAGGGGTCTGAGGCTGGACCCACGCCAGTGAGAGCCCCTAGGAGTGGCCACTACAGGGATCTCAGAGGGGGAGGTGTCCAGGACAGGAGTGGAAAAAGTACATGATGTGAGACGGTGAGCTCATCTGCCTGTGCACAACACCCCCAGACACACAGCTACCCCAAACTTCTGAGATGCAAACTCAGGATCCCAACAAAATGATCCCACATCTCTGGACCTGCCCGGCTGAGCAGCCTGCACAATTGGCTACCTGTCCACCTAGCACACCCTTGGAGAGACAGCCCCAGGAGGAAACCCTCAGATGGCACTGCATGCAGGGGTGGGCTGCAACCGTGAGCTTACACAAGGACCAGCACTTTTTGCTCACCACTTTTCCCACACCGAAAAAACAGACACACACTGCAAACTGAGGCACTAGGGCTGAAGATCTTACAGTGAAGAGGAGGGCAGAGAAGTGCTCGCTGCACTCCCAGGCATGCCTGCGCCCCAGAAAAGCCTTGGGCAGCAAGACTGCAACATCCCACGGCTCCCATGCCATCTCCCAGGCTCTTAGTGCAGGCCAGGGCGTTGGCGACGAGGCACCAACATTCCCCAGTGCAAATGGCAGAACCTCAGAGGCAGCTGCAGAAACAAGATGGGTGAGGGCTGTGGGTCAGTGACCCCGGGCCCCTGTGCAAGCAAGCACATGTGAGGGTCACAGGTCCACAACCTGGGTCCTTCATAAAGCAGGAACAGGCAAAGGCCATGAGTTAGTGACCCGGAGTCCATGCCAGGCAGGTCCCCATCCATCAGGTCCATGTCCTCATCCAAACAGGACCACGCCCACAGCCAGGCAGGTCCTCGTCCACGCCCACGTCACCCAGGCAGGTCCTCGTCCACGCCCACGTCACCCAGGCAGGTCCTCGTCCACGCCCACGTCACCCAGGCAGGTCCTCGTCCACGCCCACGTCACCCAGGCAGGTCCTCGTCCACGCCCACGTCACCCAGGCAGGTCCTCGTCCACGCCCACGTCACCCAGGCAGGTCCTCGTCCACGCCCACGTCACCCAGGCAGGTCCTCGTCCACACCCACGTCACCCAGGCAGGTCCTCGTCCACGCCCACGTCACCCAGGCAGGTCCTCGTCCACGCGCACGTCACCCAGGCAGGTCCTCGTCCACGCCCACGTCACCCAGGCAGGTCCTCGTCCACGCCCACGTCACCCAGGCAGGTCCTCGTCCATGCCCACGTCACCCAGGCAGGTCCTCATCTACACCCATGTCACCCAGGCAGGTCCTCGTCCACGCCCACGTCACCCAGGCAGGTCCTCGTCCACGCCCACGTCACCCAGGCAGGTCCTCGTCCACGCCCACGTCACCCAGGCAGGTCCTCGTCCACGCCCACGTCACCCAGGCAGGTCCTCGTCCACGCCCACGTCACCCAGGCAGGTCCTCGTCCATGCGCACGTCACCCAGGCAGGTCCTCGTCCACGCCCACGTCACCCAGGCAGGTCCTCGTCCATGCCCACGTCACCCAGGCAGGTCCTCGTCCACGCCCACGTCACCCAGGCAGGTCCTCATCTACACCCATGTCACCCAGGCAGGTCCTCATCTACACCCATGTCACCCAGGCAGGTCCTCATCTACACCCATGTCACCCAGGCAGGTCCTCGTCCATGCCCACATCACCCAGGCAGGCCCTCGTCCATGCCCACGTCACCCAGGCAGGTCCTCGTCCACGCCAACATCACCCAGGCAGGTCCTCGTCCACGCCCACGTCACCCAGGCAGGCCCTCGTCCACGCCAACATCACCCAGGCAGGTCCTCGTCCACGCCCACGTCACCCAGGCAGGTCCTCATCTACACCCATGTCACCCAGGCAGGTCCTCGTCCACGCCCACGTCACCCAGGCAGGTCCTCGTCCATGCCCACGTCACCCAGGCAGGTCCTCGTCCACGCCAACATCACCCAGGCAGGTCCTCGTCCACGCCCACGTCACCCAGGCAGGTCCTCGTCCACGCCCACGTCACCCAGGCAGGTCCTCGTCCATGCCCACGTCACCCAGGCAGGTCCTCATCTACACCCATGTCACCCAGGCAGGTCCTCGTCCACGCCCACGTCACCCAGGCAGGTCCTCGTCCACGCCCACGTCACCCAGGCAGGTCCTCGTCCACGCCCACGTCACCCAGGCAGGTCCTCGTCCACGCCCACGTCACCCAGGCAGGTCCTCGTCCACGCCCACGTCACCCAGGCAGGTCCTCATCTACACCCATGTCACCCAGGCGGGTCCTCGTCCACGCCCACGTCACCCAGGCAGGTCCTCGTCCACGCCCACGTCACCCAGGCAGGTCCTCGTCCACGCCAACATCACCCAGGCAGGTCCTCGTCCACGCCCACGTCACCCAGGCAGGTCCTCGTCCACGCCCACGTCACCCAGGCAGGTCCTCGTCCATGCCCACGTCACCCAGGCAGGTCCTCATCTACACCCATGTCACCCAGGCAGGTCCTCGTCCACGCCCACGTCACCCAGGCAGGTCCTCGTCCACGCCCACGTCACCCAGGCAGGTCCTCGTCCACGCCCACGTCACCCAGGCAGGTCCTCGTCCACGCCCACGTCACCCAGGCAGGTCCTCGTCCACGCCCACGTCACCCAGGCAGGTCCTCGTCCATGCCCACGTCACCCAGGCAGGTCCTCATCTACACCCATGTCACCCAGGCAGGTCCTCGTCCACGCCCACGTCACCCAGGCAGGTCCTCGTCCATGCCCACGTCACCCAGGCAGGTCCTCATCTACACCCATGTCACCCAGGCAGGTCCTCGTCCACGCCCACGTCACCCAGGCAGGTCCTCGTCCACGCCCACGTCACCCAGGCAGGTCCTCGTCCATGCCCACGTCACCCAGGCAGGTCCTCATCTACACCCATGTCACCCAGGCAGGGCCTCGTCCACGCCCACGTCACCCAGGCAGGTCCTCGTCCATGCCCACGTCACCCAGGCAGGTCCTCGTCCACGCCCACGTCACCCAGGCAGGTCCTCGTCCACGCCCACGTCACCCAGGCAGGTCCTTGTACATGCCCACGTCACCCAGGCAGGTCCTCGTCCACGCCCACGTCACCCAGGCAGGTCCTCATCTACACCCATGTCACCCAGGCAGGTCCTCGTCTACACCCATGTCACCCAGGCAGGTCCTTGTACATGCCCACGTCACCCAGGCAGGTCCTCGTCCATGCCAACGTCACCCAGGCAGGTCCTCGTCCACGCCCACGTCACCCAGGCAGGTCCTCATCTACACCCATGTCACCCAGGCAGGTCCTCGTCTACACCCATGTCACCCAGGCAGGTCCTCGTCCACGCCCACGTCACCCAGGCAGGTCCTCGTCCATGCCCACGTCACCCAGGCAGGTCCTCGTCCACGCCAACATCACCCAGGCAGGTCCTCGTCCACGCCCACGTCACCCAGGCAGGTCCTCGTCCACGCCCATGTCACCCAGGCAGGTCCTCGTCCATGCCCACGTCACCCAGGCAGGTCCTCATCTACACCCATGTCACCCAGGCAGGTCCTCGTCCACGCCCACGTCACCCAGGCAGGTCCTCGTCCATGCCCACGTCACCCAGGCAGGTCCTCGTCCATGCCCACGTCACCCAGGCAGGTCCTCGTCTACACCCACGTCACCCAGGCAGGTCCTCGTCCACGCCCACGTCACCCAGGCAGGTCCTCATCTACACCCATGTCACCCAGGCAGGTCCTCGTCTACACCCATGTCACCCAGGCAGGTCCTTGTACATGCCCACGTCACCCAGGCAGGTCCTCGTCCATGCCAACGTCACCCAGGCAGGCCCTCGTCCACACCCACATCACCCAGGCAGGTCCTCGTCCATGCCCATGTCAGCCAGGCAGGTCCTCATCTACACCCATGTCACCCAGGCAAGTCCATGTCCAGGCACATCCAGTAGACAGACCAGCAGTTGCTTGGGTGGCAGCCAAAAGTGCAAGCTCCTCCTAGAGTGAATGTGGGGACGGCTGCATAGCCCTGGGTCACCTAACATACCCTGAACCACACAGTATCCAGGGTGAACACCATGGTATAAGCAGCACCCCAACAGTAGTCTGACATGCAGACACACAGTGACAGCATACACCCGCATGGAATGTGCAGGAGCCTGACGGCTGCTCAGCACCAAGAGCAGGTGACCTCCACACCATGAGCTGCAGCGGGTTACAGACACAGGGAGTCTGAGGGCACATGCACAGAGCAGGCACAGACACACGGGGCACACACTGACAGCACACAGACACAGACACACGAGCAAACACTGACAGCACATACAGACACACGGGGCACACACTGACAGCACATACAGACACAGACAAACAGGACACACACTGACAGCACACACAGACACATGGGGCACACACTGACAGCACATACAGACACAGACAAACAGGACACACACTGACAGCACACACTGACACACGGGGCACACACTGACAGCACATACAGACACAGACAAACAGGACACACATTGACAGCACACACTGACACACGGGGCACACACAGACACACAGGGCACACACTTGGGGCACACACTGACAGCACACAGACACACGGGGCACACACTGACAGCACACAGACACACACGGGGCACACACAGACACACAGGGCATACACTTGGGGCACACACTGACAGCACACACACACACAGGGCACACACTGACAGCACACACACACAGGGCACACACTTGGGGCACACACTGACAGCACACAGACACACGGGGCACACACTAACAGCACACAGACACACACGGGGCACACACAGACACACACACACACACACAAAATACACAGGGCATGAACACTAGCACTCCATCAGCAGATTCCCTCTCACACTAGCTGCTGCAGCTGGAGGGTCCCTGGCTTGGCCCTGCCACCCCCTCTCCGGGGCCATACCCTCAGAGCTGTTACATGTGTTTATATTTGTTTATTTGAAAGGCAGACCTGCCGAAAGAGGAAAGGGGAGAATCTTCCATCTGCTGATTCACTCCTGCAAATGGCCACAACGGCTGGAACTGAGCCAGTCTGAAGCCAGGAGCCAGGAGCTTCTTCCAGGTCTCCTATGCAGGTGCAGGTTGAGCCAGCAGCAGCTGGACCAGAAGTGGAGTGGCCACGTAAGACACGCCACGGGTGGTGGTGTGACCTACTGTGTTTGCAGCTCCTCTCAAGCCTCCAGCTCTGTCCCAGCAAAGAGGGCAGCTGCCAGGACTGCGTGGACCCATGGCTACTCTGACCCTGCCCAACACCACGTTGGAGGGCAGGTATGTGGCCACACCTCCCACACCAGAGTGCATCCTGCTGTGGCTCCTGGCTTGGCTGCTGCTCATGGAGGCTCCAGGGCAGCAGGTGGGTCCCGGCACCCCTGAGGGAGTCCAGCACGGAGCTCCTGCTCCAGGCCAGGCATCTGGAGGGTCGATCAGCATGGGGAGCTCTCTCTCTCTGGAGCAGTAGGGGGGACCCACCATGATGGGCATTCAGGACAAGGCCCTGTGTGCTGGGGGCCGAGGCAGGGGCATTTGCTGGGGCCAGGGTAGTGCATACCTCTCCTCCCTGCCATGGATCAGCATGTCATACCTAGAGGATCCTGAGACCTCAGAGCCAGAACCCTGTGGCCCAGCATTAAGGGTACAAGTTGTGGGCTGAATCCCCCTGCCTGCTGGGTGGGGAAGGGGCAGAGGGTCCCTCCTGACTGGATGGGGCAGGGGGATACATGGTCCTTCATAGCTGGATATGGAGGGAACACAGGGTCCCTCCTGGCTGGATGGGGACAGGACACCAGCATCCCTCCTGGCTGTATGAGGACAGGACAAGGATGTCTTTTTGACCTGCCAGCACAGGCAAGGTGAGGGGCAAGGAGGCTCCAGCTCTTGCAGCCAGGGCAGTGACAGCAGCCCAGGGCACAGCCAGTCACTGCGGTGCACACAGCAGGGAAATACTGCTTCCTGCCCAGGTGGCTGCAGGCAGTTGCCATGGAGACAGTCTGAGTATTGGTTGAAGATGGCCAGGTACATTCTCACTACCCCCACACAGTCCTTGCTTCACAAAGTGTAGGTCCAGGGGGTGAGGTACCCCATCCGGCCACAGACATAGGCACCATGGGGCACAGAGTGGCTGGGCAGTAATTTGTGAAGATGCCCATCCTTGAGAAAGCCTGACAGCAAATAGCATTCATGCGCCATTCACACCACTCATGTGTCATCCTCACATGTCAGTCAGCACTCACGTGTCACCCTCACGTGTCAGCCAGCACTCACGTGTCACCCTCACGTGTCAGCCAGCACTCACGTGTCACACTCACATGTCAGTCAGCACTCACATGTCACACTCACGTGTCAGCCAGCACTCACGTGTCACCCTCACATGTCAGCCAGCACTCACATGTCACCCTCACATGTCAGTCAGCACTCATGTCACCCTCACGTGTCAGCCAGCACTCACGTGTCACCCTCACGTGTCAGCCAGCACTCACGTGTCACCCTCACATGTCAGTCAGCACTCACATGTCACCCTCACATGTGAGTCAGTACTCACATGTCACCCTCACATGTCAGCCAGCACTCACATGTCACCCTCACGTGTCAGTCAGCACTCACATGTCACCCTCACATGTCAGCCAGCACTCACATGTCACCCTCACGTGTCAGTCAGCACTCACATGTCACCCTCACGTGTCAGCCAGCACTCACATGTCATCCTCACGTGTCAGTCAGCACTCACGTGTCACCCTCACGTGTCAGTCAGCACTCACGTGTCACCCTCACGTGTCAGCCAGCACTCACATGTCACCCTCACATGTCAGTCAGCACTCACATGTCACACTCACGTGTCAGCCAGCACTCACGTGTCACCCTCATGTGTCAGCCAGCACTCACGTGTCATCCTCATGTGTCAGTCAGCACTCACGTGTCACCCTCACGTCATCCTCATGTGTCAGTCAGCACTCACATGTCACCCTCACATGTCAGTCAGCACTCATGTGTCACCCTCACGTGTCAGTCAGCACTCACATGTCACCCTCACATGTCACTCAGCACTCACATGTCATCCTCATGTGTCAGTCAGCACTCACGTGTCACCCTCACGTGTCAGTCAGCACTCACATGTCACCCTCACGTGTCAGTCAGCACTCACGTGTCACCCTCACGTGTCAGTCAGCACTCACATGTCACCCTCACGTGTCAGTCAGCACTCACGTGTCACCCTCACGTGTCAGTCAGCACTCACATGTCACACTCACGTGTCAGCCAGCACTCACGTGTCACCCTCATGTGTCAGCCAGCACTCACGTGTCATCCTCATGTGTCAGTCAGCACTCACGTGTCACCCTCACGTCATCCTCATGTGTCAGTCAGCACTCACATGTCACCCTCACATGTCAGTCAGCACTCATGTGTCACCCTCACATGTCAGTCAGCACTCACATGTCACCCTCACGTGTCAGTCAGCACTCACGTGTCACCCTCACATGTCAGCCAGCACTCACGTGTCACCCTCACGTATCAGTCAGCATTCACATGTCACCCTCACGTGTCACTCAGCACTCACGTGTCACCCTCATGTGTCAGCCAGCACTCACGTGTCACCCTCACGTCATCCTCATGTGTCAGTCAGCACTCACATGTCACCCTCACGTCACCCTCACATGTCAGTCAGCACTCACATGTCACCCTCACGTCATCCTCATGTGTCAGCCAGCACTCACATGTCACCCTCACGTGTCAGTCAGCACTCATGTGGCACCCTCACGTGTCAGTCAGCACTCACATGTCATCCTCACATGTCACTCAGCACTCACATGTCATCCTCATGTGTCAGTCAGCACTCACGTGTCACCCTCACGTGTCAGTCAGCACTCACATGTCACCCTCACGTGTCAGTCAGCACTCATGTGTCACCCTCACGTGTCAGCCAGCACTCACATGTCACCCTCACATGTCAGTCAGCACTCATATGTCACCCTCACGTGTCAGTCAGCACTCATGTGTCACCCTCACATGTCAGCCAGCACTCACGTGTCACCCTCACGTATCAGTCAGCATTCACATGTCACCCTCACGTGTCAGCCAGCACTCACATGTCACCCTCATGTGTCAGCCAGCACTCACGTGTCACCCTCACATGTCAGTCAGCACTCACGTGTCACCCTCACGTCATCCTCATGTGTCAGTCAGCACTCACATGTCACCCTCACATGTCACCCAGCACTCATGTGTCACCCTCACGTGTCAGTCAGCACTCACATGTCATCCTCACCTGTCACTCAGCACTCACATGTCATCCTCATGTGTCAGTCAGCACTCACGTGTCACCCTCACATGTCAGCACTCACGTGTCACCCTCACGTCATCCTCTCCTGTCACTCAGCACTCACGTGTCACCCTCACGTGTCAGTCAGCACTCACATGTCATCCTCACCTGTCACTCAGCACTCACATGTCATCCTCATGTGTCAGTCAGCACTCACATGTCATCCTCACCTGTCACCCAGCACTCATGTGTCACCCTCACACGTCACTCTCATGTGTCATCCAACACTCACGTGTCACTCAGCACTCATGTGTCACTCAACAACACCAAGCTGCCAGCCCACACCACGATGCTCAGCACCCCCTCCCACCGGGACACACTGTGGAACCCAGAGCAGCTCAGGTACAAACCCAGCAGTGATACAAACCTAGCGCTGGAGCCCGGGAGGCACAGACACCCAACTCAGGCCTGATGACACAGGGAAGCGGCCCCAGACAAGGTCCAGTCACTCCTTCAGGGTGGCTGGTGTGTGGCCCTTCCTGCTGGTCTGTCCATGCCCCTTGAGGACTGTGTGCCAAGGTGGCAGAAGCTCCCTGCCCAGCAAGTCCTTGGATGCTCAAAGCAGCTATAGAAGCCCCAAGCATCCTTCCTCTCAGGGTACATCTTACACTTCCTGCATTTCTGAAGGAAGAAATAGCTCTGGTTCAGTCGAGCAGGAAAGCCTGACACTCCAACTGCCTGACCTTGGCAAGTGTTCACACCCCCTCAGTTTCCAGTCTGTGAAATGGGCATGTCCCTCTCCTGGCAGCAATAAGGCCATGGAGGCCACTCCGGAGCCAGGATTCCCACCACCTCTGGAAGGAACAAGGCAACAAACCCCAAAACAGAAAAGGTAAGTTTGGCTAAATCAGAACGTTTATGTAGGGCCTGGCATCTCTGCAAATGATATGGAAAGGTCCAAGTCTCAATTAAAAGGCAAGGGGCCACAAAAGACCAGGACAGCCAGAGATCCAAGATCATCATGATGGGGTGACAGCTTCGACAAGGCCTCGGAGGGGAGGCCACAGAAAGACTGCAGCCAAGCCCATGGAGAAGCAACACGTGAAGAAAATTCCGTAAAAAGTTTACATCTGAAGATACAACAATCAAGTAAGAGGCTGAGTGACCAGGCTGGGCAGCAGGGCTGAGGGGACAGAGGCCCCGAGTGCCAGCGGCAGAGAAGCACAGGAGACGCAGGGAGGGCGCTGACAGGCATGGACGCTGTTCTGCAGTAGCGTGCGAGTTTGTGCTCGGTTCCCTGGGTCAAATGCGTGTGTAGGTGAAAGTTTGCGAGAGTTGTGGTTAGCGGAACTCCCGAGCCTTTGGAACTGTTAGGAAAATCATTTTGCATTAAAAAATATGTAATGAAAATATCTCATTAAACCTTCAGAAAGAATTTAAAATGTCTGTAGAACATACAACTGAAAATGCATGCATTTTGGTGCAAAAAAATGTGTCCATACATGTTTTTCACTACATTCATTTTCTGTGAGTCTTTTTTTTTTAATCTTTTAAAGAGTTTTTAAATTTTTATTTGAGGGCCCAGCACAATAGTGTAGTAGTTAAAGTCCTCGCCTTGAACGCACCAGGATCCCATTTGGTAGCTGGTTCTAATCCTAGCAGCCCCGCTTCCCATGCTGCTCCCTGCTTGTGGCCTGGGACAGCAGTTGAGGATGGCCCAAAGCCTTGGGACCCTGCACCCGTGTGGGAGACCTGGAAGAGCTCCTGGCTCCTGGTTTCAGATTGGCTCAGCTCCAGCCATTGTGCTCACTTGGGGAGTGAACCATCGGACGGAAGATCTTCCTCTCTGTCTCTCCTCCTCTCTGTATATCTGCCTTTCCAATAAAAATAAATAAGTCTTTTTAAAAAGTTTATTTGAACAGCAAAGTTACAGAGAGAAGGCAAAACCGAGATTTTCCCTCCGCTGGTTCACTGCCCAAATGGCCTCGACAGCCAGGGCTTCCCCAGGAGCCTCCTCCAGGTCACCCCCCTGCAGGGACCCAAGCACGTGACCATCTTCCATTGCTTTCCCAGGCCATCAGCAGGGAGCAGCTGGACTTGAACCAGTGCCCTTCTGGGATGCCAGTGCCACAGGTGCAAGCTTAGCCTGCCACAGCACAACACAGGCCCCCTGTGAATTTTTGGAAGACCCCTTGCATGCAACAATTTGAGACTTTTTGCACCAGAGTAAATATTTGAATTACATTGAATTTCTAGGAATGTCTTCTTTTAAAGACTTATGCATTTCAAAGGTAGAATTATGGAGAGAGACGGAGGGAGGAAGGGAAGGAGAGCAGGAGGGAGAGGAGAGAGAGCGCTATCTTCCAGCAACTGATTCACTCTCCAAACGGCCATGATGGCTGGGGCTGGCCGAGCTGGAGCCAGGAGGCCCTCCAGGCCTCCCACGTGCAAGGCAGTCCCGAACACCTGGACCCTCCTTTGTGGGGAGATGACCGACTCACAGTGCTCACACAGATCTGGCCGGCCAGTGGCAGTTTGACTGGCTGGCATAACACTGTCCTCTCAACTTGCTAAGTGCCCATGTGTGTAGAACGCAATACTTAAAGCAATTATTAAAAGCCTGCACAAGAGATACACTTTAAGATACACTACAGAGAAGTCAGAATTCCAAAGTACTTTTAAGTAAGCTGAGGGAATTTAGGAGAAACAAGCAAGAAAAACACAAGAGTGATTTAAGAGAAAATAGAGAAGCAGAATTGAGCTGCAAAGTACAAATATCACATTGGACAGGGATGGCTGAATAAACTAAATGAAAGAAAGAATTAGTAAATGAATTTTAAAAACACAGAGTGCCTACAAAAACCTCACTAGAAATACGACATAGCAAGTTGAAAATAAAAAGCTAGAAAAAGACACATCATACAAATTATTACAGGAAAGCAGAAGTGAATATATTTGCATCATAGGAGTGAATGCCAGGAGCCCAGGCTGTGGGGAAATGGGGTGAGCTGCAGGCGGGGGGTTCAGCAGCCACACAGCCCTCAGGACAGGACGTGTCCCTCCAGCTCCCTGCCAATGTGTCTGGGGGTGGGGGGAAGTTCATGGCCATCGGGACGTGTCCCTCCAGCTCCCTGCTAATGTGCCTGGGAGGGGAAGGCAGTCCCCATGTCACCCGGGGCTGGATGGCATTTTTTTTTTTATCTTTTTTGTTAATATTATGATTTTTTAAAATAATCTTATTTAGTTGATTAGGGTACAAAGAGTCAAGGGCTATAGAGTGAAAGTGGGTTATACCATTGTTTCCACACTATTATCATTTTCCCTGTATCTGGGGTCAGGGGAGAAACAAAGGGAAAAGCCCCACCCAACTTCCCACCCATCCCAGATCCCTAACGGGAAGTGCGCTCCAAGGGTCCTGCTCAGTTTTGATAGTTCGTCAGTTCTGGATTGCTGCCAATCTCACAGTTCCAAGCTGGATGGCATTTCAAGCTGGCACTCTAGCTGCACTCAGCAGCCACTACTAGGATGCACTGGAACGAGCATGAAGGCAGAGGATCTTTCTGTCTACCTGTCCCTGTGTAACTGTCTTTCAAATCTTTAAAGGAAAAACATTACAAAGAGTTGTCACAGGAAACACACTCCAGAAACAAAGAAAAGGGAAGCAACTGACCCATCACAGGCACACTCGAGTCTACAGCACACCCAAACCACATATACACACCTACACTACACCCTAACCACACTACACACACCTACACCACACACACAAATCACACCCTAAACATACCACACACACCTACACCACACTCTAAATGCACTGTACACATATCTACACTACACCCTAACCACACTACACTCACAAATCACACCCTAAACACACTGCATACACACGTCAGCACGCACTTCATTAAATTTCACATGCACAGCTCTCGACACGGGTTGCCTGCCCTCTCCCACCAATAGGTGTGGCATTTGGGAGGGTCTACTCTGGCTCAAGCAGCACCTTCCACTGTGCACCGTGGAGGGAGAAATGCAGCCACGTCGTGGAGGGGTGGATGGGCCCTCTCACCGGCACCACACGTGTCTGTGAGGGTGAAGCCCTCTGACATCATGCTCCAGAGGCCCTCTCTCTGACTGGGCGTGTAGAGCTACACGCCACCCAGATCAGGACATACACAACAGTCCGTGAGGCAAAACAGATGGCCCTAAGAGGAAGAGGACAACTTCAGAACATTCACTGGAAACCCCAAGAGCTCTCTCTCACGGCCGACCGGGGCAGGCTGAGCTACCACTGGCAATGCAGCATCTTACATCACAGGACCAGCTGTCCTCTTCCCATCCAGCACCTGCTGATACCTCTGGGAAAGCAGTGGAGGGCGGACCAGGCGCTTGGGTCACTGCACCGTGGGGAGACCTGGAGGAAGCTCCTGGCTTTGGCTGTTGCAGCCATGAGGGAGTGAACCAGCAGATGAAACCTCTTTCTCTTGCACTCACTCTGCCTTTAAAATAAATAAATCACATTTTTTGAAGCCCTCTCTCAAAAACTGACACAACAGCTAGACAGAAAACTAATAAAGAGGAATTCAATAACATCGTCAGCACACAGCAGTTTATCCACATGTGACAACAGTAGACACACCCATGAACATATAGCAAGACAAAGCCTGTCTGGGCCTAAAACAATAGCAAGTTGAAAATAATTGAAACATACAGTGTGTTCTGTGATCACTCTCGCTAGAAATCACTAGGAAACCTGCAAGTACCTTGTGCCAGGCAAGTGTCACACTGCTGGGAGACAGCAGCCAGTAGCTGGTGGGCATCCTGCACCTGCTTAATGCCAATTATCTCTATTTTATTTTAGATGATGTTTACATAGTTGATTAGGGTGGGAAGGACGAAGGATTAGGGGAGAGTGGGTGAGGCCATTGTTTCCAAATTTCTTCTTCTTCCTGTATGTGGGGGAAGAGTAGGGAGAGAAGTGGAGAAGCCACACAGCCTCCCAGCTGCCTCAGTACTTGTGCTGGGGAACAGCCACTGACATCATCCCAGTGCCCCTGATGTGGGACATTGTCGGAGGGCTCTGCTCAAGTGGTTTCAATAGTTCTGAAATGCTGTTGATCTCATCAATCCAAAGATGAGGAAACCCTTCCAAGGTCCATCTGTTGACCTAGTCCAACTTAAGAATCTCCATTTATCCAGATATTTGCTGTCAACGCTTGGCTGGGGTAGCTGTCCAATCTGTTCTGCTCTGCTTGCTCTGCTGTGGCACCACATGTCCTCTGCAGGCCCAGTGGACTGCCATGTCCTCCACGTGTTTCTGGGCATGCCATCCACTGCTCCATTTAAGACATTGAGGAGACTCAGTTCTGACATGCACTCCCAAGGTCTGACCAGATTTTGTGATTACCCCCAAGGTTGGAATTCTGAGTTAAGCAGTTCAGTTGGAGGCAGGATCCCCAAAGAAACCTCATCTGAATTGATCCCAGATCTGACTTGTGTGTGTGCTTGCCAGGACAGGGTCAGGCTCTGTCCGTCACCCACATCAGCCTATGCACACACTGGCAGTTGCGACTGCTGGGTCAGTTCTGTCTCCAGCCCCATCTCTTACATAAACTAATGGATGCTGCAGCCCAGCCCCAACCCTGCGCTCCATACACTTGGCCCTCACGTATACCAGCAGGTGCTGCAGCTTTGTTAGAGCAACCCCAAACAATCCCCACCATGCCCACCCCTGCCCTGGCTCCTGTGCTTATCAATATGTGCAGCAGACTGTTCCAGCCTGTCCCACATCCCACTCAGTTTTCGTACATGCCAATGGCCATTGGAACCTAGCTCAGCCTAACTGGCCCCACTATCCAACCCTAACTCATGCTAGTAAGCCTGTCTGGTCAGGCCTGCCCTCAGCCCCCATTCCCATGCTCACTAGTGGAGTTGCAGCCCATCAGAGAAGTGGCCACAGCTCCCCTCTGCACCCACTCCCAGTCCCGGATCTCAAACTCTCCAGGTGGTTCTGTAGTCTTGCCTGACAGGACCTGCCCCAGTCCCAGCACCTGCCAGCTGATGCTACGACAAAGCCCAGCCAGCCTGCTCATACTCCGGCCTGTGCATGCTCCAGTGGGTACAGTGTTAGCCCAGCCCCTTGCTGCAAGTACAGTGGCCTTGTTGATGTCAACCCTCCAGAAGTCATTCCTCACCTACATTCCTCCCTCCGTGGTCCTCACTCCCTCACAACTGCATACCCCTTCCCTCATCAATCCACAGTCCCCATGCCCAGGAGCACATGGGTTCCCCAGCCCTGTCTTCTGGGGTGGCATGCTGGCCTGGAGTTCTGCCTGCCCACAAGAGACCAAAGATCATAGATAGGTCCCAGACCCGGTCCTCTGGCACAGGTGCAGGCCTGGGACTTTAACTCCCCACTTGCCTGAACATGAGTGAGTGTGTGAGACCCTAGGCAGAGCCCACAGGCACGCTGTACCAGCCTGGGACCTTCCCTCTCTCCTCCCCACCTGCCACTGCAACCGAAACAGATGTGTGATCTCAGGCACCAGCACGAGTCCCCAGACCCTTGAGCTCATGGAAGACAGCGAAGCCATCGGCAGCTCTAGCTCTGGAATGGCGCCAACTCTGTGTCAACTCCCCAGTGTACCAGCAGTAGTTAGTACGCTTTTTTTTAAAGTGGTGAAGGTGGAGAATTCCAGGCTGGGACGTGCCACCCCACCCCCCAGGTGGTGGAGCTGCAGACTATGGGGGTGCACTGGAGCGGGGGGCCCCTGGGGGCATGCTTGGCAGGGAAGGAGTGACGTCTGAGGGTTCCACAGACTGGGTCACCACATTGTAGGTAGGCGAGGGAGCTGAGATGAAAAGGGTTAGAGAGGAGAAACCAGAGGGCAAGTCTGGGTCAGGCCACGGCACCCACCCATGTGGGAGACCTGACCCGGTTTAAAAGCATTCCTGCTACCTGGTAATGATTGCAAACACTGGGGCTGGAGGTATACCTGGCTACGCTAGGCTGGACCGTGGAACTCACCTGACACAGGAGCCAGGGCTGGAAGAGAGCAGGCTGGGCTGGGCTGCAGTAGCCACCTGTGTCAGAGCAGGGGACGGGTCATGTCAGGCTGGGCCACAGCACCCACCAGAACACGAAAGAACCAGCTCTGGGGGCAGGTTCTACAGGTGATTCGAGGGCTGCTCTCTATGAACTGTAGCACCTGCTGGTTTGCATGGAGAGCTGGGGGTGGGAATAGGCTAAATCAGGCCAGACTGTGGAACTCACCTGAAGCTCACAGAAGCCAGGACTGGATGTGGGCTGGGTTTAACAGGCCACAGCACCCGCTGGTACGTGCATCTGGGACTGAGGGCAGACCAAGCCAAGCAGGGCTACAGCACCTGCCAGCGTGAATGAGAACCAGGGCTGGGAACATAGGGAATTCCCCTACTAGGCTGAGTCTCAGGCAGCACCTAGCCTCAGCACCCACTGGCATTCACAAGAGCCAGACAGGATATGGGCCACACCCAGCTGGCCAGCAAGAGCTGAGACTACAGGTATGCCATGCCAGGCTGGGTTGAGGCAGTCACCAGCAGGCATAAGACTAGGAGCTGGGAATGGGCCTGGTAAAGGAACTCTGAGGATTCCCTTGCCAGGCTGCAGCTCTCACTAATGAGTGCAAGAGCTGGAGCTGGAGGCAGACCAGGCTGGGCAAAGTTGCAGCATATCAGCATGCATACAGGCTGGGTCTGGAGGCAGGCCTCACTGCGCTGGGCTCTAGCACCTGCTGGTGCTTGTGAGAGCCAGAATGGATGTGGGACATTCTGGCAAGTGCCAGGATTGGATGCCAATCCTGTCAAGGTGGGCTGCAGTGCCCCCTGGCAGGTATAAGACCTAGGGCTGGGGGTGGGCCTGGCAGAGGAACTATGGACACTTCCTGCTGGGCTGCAGCTCCTGCTGGTGCTCATGAGAGCCAGGGCTGGGGTGGGCCAGGCTAGTCAAGGCAGCGGCACCTGTCAGCATACCTGTGAGCCGCATCCAGAGATGGGTCATGCTGAGCTAAGCCACAGCACCCAGAGCTGGGTATAACAGCTAGAGGGGATGCAGGATGGAGCAGGCAAGAAGCAGGGCTGTTGCAGCACTGCTGAAGGTTTTGGGGGTCAGCCTAACTAGCCCATGGCATGCATTGGTGCTCATGAGGACCAGGCCTGTGACAGGCTGGCTGGGCTGCAGCACCCATCAGTTCACGTGAGAGATGGGGCTCGGAGTGGCATTGCCCAGGCAGCTGCATTCACCAGTATGTACACTGGCTGGTGCAGGTGACAGACCGAACCTGACCCTGCACTGGCGGGCACACGCAAGAGTCCAGTCTGTGGTCACCCCAGGCGAGGTTTCATGGGGGACTCCTCAGCTAGTCGGCTGGGCTCAGACCTCAGCCACAGGGAAAACCACAGGGTGTGTGGTCCAACCCTGGAGTGTCTGGACCATCACTGGGCCTCCTCAGTTGCCGATGCCTGTGCAGAGGACGGCGCGGCCAGATGCACAGGGGGACATGATGGCCAGCACATCTAGCCAGCAGAGGACGCCGGGTACCTGTCACAGGAGGGAAAGCAGGACAGGCTGGACCACTCTCCTGGCCAAGCCTCGCATCGTGTTCCTGGGCCTGCTGCACTCAGGTGGACTTGGTCAGCCAGCGGCCCTTGGAAAGATTTTCTCAACCCCAGAGCCAACAAAGCCGACGATGTCTGAGAACTATCAAATCCACCCAAGTGCCAGCCTCGGGACACTCCTGTGCACACCGGCGTCCCTGCAGTGTCAGATGACTGTCCCCACCACCAGGTACTGTTGTAGTTACACAGCAAGAAGCTCCTCCCCCTACTGCCCTACAGACACAGCAGAAAACAAAAACCTGAAACTTGTGTCCCACCCACCTTCTTGCTCACCCCAATCAGAGGCAGCCCTCTCAACTACATAAACAAAAACTGAACTGCATAATTCTAAAAACTCCAAGACCACACGGAGCTGAACCACTGACACAGGCAGGTCAGGCCTCCGAGGGATGCCCATGGCCCCCCAGACAACCACAGCCCATGGCCCCCAGGATGCTGACAGCCACCGGGATGCCCACAGCCCTCAGGAGGCTCACAGCTCCCAGGACACCCACAGCCCCCGAGACGCCCACAGCCCATGGCCTCCTGGCCACTCACAGCTCCCAGGACCCCATGGCCTCCTGGCCACCCACAGCTCCCAGGACACCCAGGACACCCACGGCCCCCGGAAACCCACGGCTCCCGGGATGCCCACAGCCCACAGCCCATGGCCCCCCAGACACCCACAGTCCCCGAGATGCCCACAGCCCATGACTCTCGGCTTGCCCACAGCCTTAGGAGGCTCACAGTCCCTAGCATACTCACAGCTCTCGGGCCGCCCAGGACACCCACAGCCCCAGGGACACTCACAGCACCGGGGATGCTGACAGCTCCCTGGACACCCAGTGCCAGATCCCGCCTCCAGCAGAGGCACCCCCGAGGGGTCCCGGCCTCAGCTGTTGAGGACATCTGGGGAATGAACCCGCAGATGGACAATCATGGGCATGTTTCCATCTCTCTCTCCATCTCCGCTGCTCTGCCTTCCAAATCAGCTTTAAATGTTGAGAATAAAAATGTTTTAATGCATGATATATAGCCAAAGTAGCCTAAGAAGTGAATGTATAGCATCATACACATGCATTGGGAAAGTGTCTCAATCACTAATACATATCATCATCAAAAGAACTGAGAAGGACCCAGCACCAAGGCCTAGCAGCTAAAGTCCTCACCTTGAACGTGCCGGGATCCCATATGGGCACCGGTTCTAATCCAGGTGGCCCCACTTCCCATCCAGCTCTCTGCTTGTGGCCTGGGAAGGCAGTCAAGGATGGCCCAAAGCCTTGAGACCCTGCACCCATGTGGGATACCCAGATCTCCTGGCTCCTGGCTTTGGATTGGCTCAGCTCCAGCCATTGCGGCCACTTGGGGAGTGAATCATCAAACAGAAGATCTTCCTCTCTGTCTCTCCTCCTCTCTGTATGTCTGCCTTTCCAATAAAAAAAAAAAAGAACTGAGAAAGAGAAGAATAAAATAGACACAAACAATCATAACAGGACGGGAGACCCGGGCAAAGCCGCAGGCCCAGGAGAGGACAGTAGCCCAGGAGGGGACAGCGTGACCCTGGAGCGGACAGCGTGACCCTGGAGGGGACAGCGTGACCCGGGAGCGGACAGTGTGACCCTGGAGGGGACAGCGTGACCCGGGAGGGGACAGCGTGACCCGGGAGCGGACAGCGTGACCCGGGAGGGGACAGCGTGACCCTGGAGGGGACAGCGTGACCCGGGAGCGGACAGCGTGACCCTGGAGGGGACAGCGTGACCCGGGAGGGGACAGCGTGACCCGGGAGCGGACAGCGTGACCCTGGAGCAGACAGCGTGACCCGGGAGCGGACAGCGTGACCCGGGAGCGACAAGAGGCAGGACGTGCTCAGCTGGCAGCCAGCACTCGGCCCAGCAGGCAAGGCGCTGGGTGGCAGACTTGGGGCTGGCTCCCTGGGAGGCAGCAGTGAGGGCGCAGGTGCCTGGGCTGCCATCATCCCCAAGGGAGACCACAGAGAGCTCTGATCCTGTCCTGGCTGTGGCAGGCCTTTGGGGGTGAGCCTGTAGGTGACAGCTCTCTGTCTCTCTCTGCCTTTTGAACAAATAAAAAATATTTAATGAAATGCAGACGAGCTGTAATTTGTGCATTACGAAATAGACAATTTCACCGCAGTCCCCAGCACCCAATGGGAGACCAGGAGACCAGGGTGGAGTTCCCGGCCCAGCTCTGTGGTTGATTATTTAGGAAACAAAGCAGGGGGATGGAGGACACACACCTTGTGCCCCCGTCTCAGGCTGCTACTCTGCATTTCAAAGAACTCTTTAATGCAGTTCATAATCATGCAAAAACTACACAAATATGTGGGAAAAAATCTAATCCCCACGCACTGGACTGTGTCCTGGAAACTACGTTTACCAAAGTAAGCAAAGGTCTACGCAGACACAGACGCATGGATTCCATTTGCGCCGTAACACCAGTGCTGCTCAAATCATCACTCGGCCATATGCAAGACTTGTTTAGGCTCGTCATCGATTAACAAGAGTATCCTAGAATTCCTATGGAGGGAGATAGGCCAGGCCAGCCTAAACTACCTGAAAAACAGGACAGAGGAGGCGCACAGCATCTCCTGAGTACTAAGTGGTGAGAAAAACCAGAGCGTGCAGGGTGAGGGTGCCCAGGCCCCTGGAGGCAGCGGCCCAGAGGGGAAGGAGCAGGCAACACCCGAGGGATCTGGCACAGACCTCTCCCAAAAGGAGAGGACAAACCCACAAACAGATCATGAGGGTGACCGCACTCGGGGACACTTACCCAAGAAACAGTGTGAACACTGTGCAGGGTGCCCAGAACGCCCTGACCCTGCACACACACGTCCTGACAGAGGGGAGCACTGAGCCAGCCCGTCCCCTCACACACACACACACACACACACACACACACACACGTCCTGACAGAGGGGAGCACTGAGCCAGCCCATCCCCTCACACACACACACACACGTCCTGACAGAGGGGAGCACTGAGCCAGCCCGTCCCCTCACACACACACACACACACACACACACACACGTCCTGACAGAGGGGAGCACTGAGCCAGCCCATCCCCTCACACACACACACACACACACACACACACGTCCTGACAGAGGGGAGCACTGAGCCAGCCCATCCCCTCACACACACACACACACACACACACACACGTCCTGACAGAGGTGAGCACTGAGCCAGCCCGTCCCCTCACACACACACACACACACACACACACACACGTCCTGACAGAGGTGAGCACTGAGCCAGCCCGTCCCCTCACACACACACACACACACACGTCCTGACAGAGGTAAGCACTGAGCCAGCCCATCCCCTCACACACACACACACACACACACACACACACACACACACGTCCTGACAGAGGGGAGCACTGAGCCAGCCCGTCCCCTCACACACACACACACACACACACACACACACACACGTCCTGACAGAGGGGAGCACTGAGCCAGCCCGTCCCCTCACACACACACACACACACACACACACACACACACGTCCTGACAGAGGGGAGCACTGAGCCAGCCCATCCCCTCACACACACACACACACACACACACACACACACACACACACGTCCTGACAGAGGGGAGCACTGAGCCAGCCCATCCCCTCACACACACACACACACACACGTCCTGACAGAGGGGAGCACTGAGCCAGCCCATCCCCTCACACACACACACACACACACACACGTCCTGACAGAGGGGAGCACTGAGCCAGCCCATCCCCTCACACACACACACACAAACACACACACACGTCCTGACAGAGGGGAGCACTGAGCCAGCCCATCCCCTCACACACACACACACACACACACACACACACACACGTCCTGACAGAGGGGAGCACTGAGCCAGCCCATCCCCTCACACACACACACACACACACACGTCCTGACAGAGGTGAGCACTGAGCCAGCCCATCCCCTCACACACACACACACACACACACACACACACACACACACACACACGTCCTGACAGAGGGGAGCACTGAGCCAGCCCATCCCTTCACACACACAAAACACACACACACACACACGTCCTGACACAAGGGAGCACTGAGCCAGCCCATCCCCTCACACACACACACACACACACACACACACACACACGTCCTGACAGAGGGGAGCACTGAGCCAGCCCATCCCTTCACACACACAAAACACACACACACACACACACGTCCTGACACAAGGGAGCACTGAGCCAGCCCATCCCCTCACACACACACACACACACACACACGTCCTGACAGAGGGGAGCACTGAGCCAGCCCGTCCCCTCACACACACACACACACACACACACGTCCTGACAGAGGGGAGCACTGAGCCAGCCCATCCCTTCACACACACACACACACACACACACACGTCCTGACAGAGGGGAGCACTGAGCCAGCCCATCCCCTCACACACACACACACACACACACACACACACACACACACACACACGTCCTGACAGAGGGGAGCACTGAGCCAGCCCGTCCCCTCACACACACACACACACACACACACACGTCCTGACAGAGGGGAGCACTGAGCCAGCCCGTCCCCTCACACACACACACACACACGTCCTGACAGAGGGGAGCACTGAGCCAGCCCATCCCCTCACACACACACACACACACACACACACACACACGTCCTGACAGAGGGGAGCACTGAGCCAGCCCGTCCCCTCACACACACACACACACACACACACACGTCCTGACAGAGGGGAGCACTGAGCCAGCCCATCCCTTCACACACACACACACACACACACACACACACGTCCTGACAGAGGGGAGCACTGAGCCAGCCCATCCCCTCACACACACACACACCACACACACACACACACACACACACGTCCTGACAGAGGGGAGCACTGAGCCAGCCCGTCCCCTCACACACACACACACACACACACACACACACACACACGTCCTGACAGAGGGGAGCACTGAGCCAGCCCATCCCCTCACACACACACACACACACACACACACACACACACACACGTCCTGACAGAGGGGAGCACTGAGCCAGCCCATCCCCTCACACACACACACACACACACACACACGTCCTGACAGAGGTGAGCACTGAGCCAGCCCATCCCCTCACACACACACACACACACACACACACACACACGTCCTGACAGAGGGGAGCACTGAGCCAGCCCATCCCCCCTCACACACACACACACACACACACACACACACGTCCTGACAGAGGTGAGCACTGAGCCAGCCCGTCCCCTCACACACACACACACACACACACACGTCCTGACAGAGGGGAGCACTGAGCCAGCCCACCCCCTCACACACACACACACACACACACACACACACACACACACACACGTCCTGACAGAGGGGAGCACTGAGCCAGCCCGTCCCCTCACACCACACACCACACACACACACACACACGTCCTGACAGAGGGGAGCACTGAGCCAGCCCATCCCCTCACACACACACACACACACACACACACACACACACACACACACGCCCTGACAGAGGGGAGCACTGAGCCAGCCCATCCCCTCACACACACACACACACACACACACACACACACACACACACACACGTCCTGACAGAGGGGAACACTGAGCCAGCCCATCCCCTCACACACACACACACACACACACACACACACACACACACGTCCTGACAGAGGGGAGCACTGAGCCAGCCCATCCCCTCACACACACACACACACACACACACACACGTCCTGACACAGGGGAGCACTGAGCCAGCCCATCCCCTCACACACACACACACACACACACACGTCCTGACAGAGGGGAGCACTGAGCCAGCCCATCCCCTCACACACACACACACACACACACACACACACACACACACACGTCCTGACAGAGGGGAGCACTGAGCCAGCCCATCCCCTCACACACACACACACACACACACACACACACACACACACACACACGTCCTGACAGAGGTGAGCACTGAGCCAGCCCATCCCCTCACACACACACACACACACACACACACACACAAACACACACACACACGTCCTGACAGAGGGGAGCACTGAGCCAGCCCATCCCCTCACACACACACACACACACACACACACACACACACACACACGTCCTGACACAAGGGAGCACTGAGCCAGCTGCATCTCTCTGCGTTGTGTACCTCTCCCCTGTTCTGAGAAACCAGCTGTTACTGAGTCTCTTGACAACTTGAGTAAAACGGCCAGCCATGATTGCACCGGCACGCATGCTCCAGACAGGATCGGAGTAGAGGCTGAGCTCACGCTGGGAGGGGCAGCCCTGCTGTCATGGCTGCAGCTGAGTGGTAGGGTTCACAGCCCAGGACCAGACATGACATCTGCTCAGCTCATGGGGTTTGCTGGAGGAACCACGAAGATCCTGTCCACTTTCCCAGGCCCTGGCACTCCCAGCCCACATTCTCCTCCTGCCCATCTGGGAGAGGCACTGGACCCAGGCCCGCGCCCACATGGCCCACGCTCCTGCCCAGGGACTGAGAACACGGGGCAGCGGGGTCCAGTGGGTGGCGCCTCTGTCCTGTGTGGGGCAACTTGCCGTGTCCTGCGTGGACACCTCAGCCCCCCACCGTGCCCCATATGGATCCCTGCAGCCCACGCCTACGGTACTCCTAGGATCAGGTATGTGGAGGAGGCAGGCCAGGCTCCCGCAGGAAGCTCCACCCCACACAAGGGGTTTCCCCGCCGTCTGCATTTGAAGAAAAGGGCCCACGGAGGAACTATGTTCCATGCTGGCAGCCCACTGGCACGGGAGGCAGCTGCAGACAGTGGAGGGGCCAAGGACCCTGCAGCTACTCCAGGGAGTTCCCAGGAGCCAGGCCACTGGCAGCACCTCCGGCCCAGCATGAACGTTAATCAAGCCTGCAGAGGAGCCAAGGACCACGCTTGCACTGTCCCCCCAGGGTGCCAGGCCAGCAGCCCTGGACACTGCAGCAGGAGTTCAGAGAACAAGAAGCCCTCCCCCAGGGCGGGTGGGGCAGCACTCAGCAGGAGCCCAGTAGGGCATGACCAATGGCCAGCAGGAGGCCCCACAGTATCCCCTGTCCCTGAGCTCAGAACGGGGGACAGGAAGCAGCAGAGTGGCAAGGTGGAAGCCAGGGGGCTTAGGGTCAGCCCTGGGCTGGAGGCTGGGCTGCCACCCCAGCAGCTGTCCACAGGCTGGGAGCTGGACCAGGGCCAAGGGTACACATCCTGGAAGGAGGCCCTGGGTTTCTGCGGGGCTAAGTGAGTGGCTGCAGGGGTTACCCCGAGCCTCGAGGCTGGGACATCAGCCACCCGGGTCAGTGTGTGACACACAACAGGGCTGGAATCTGACTGCAGCCCAGGCAGAACCGAGACGAGGCAGGGTGATGGGCAGCCGTGGCAGAGATGGCAAGCGGGGCTCAGGGTCAGCCTACAGGGTGGGGGGCAGGAGCCAGGGCCAAAAGAGGACACAGACACTTTGGGCCTCCCCACGGCCCCCACAACAGCCTTGGGCATGGGGACCCCAGCTACCACCCTGGAGGAAGTTGGCCTCCCCGGGCACCAATGCAGAGCGGCACTGCCTCTGAGAGCCAATTAAACAAACCCTAATTAAAACCAACCCTGTAACGAGCAGCCCCAGCGCCGGCCTCCCAGAGGGCCCCACAGGCCACCCCTCCCCACAGCCCCAGGCACAGGCCCTAGGTCCCTGTGGACCCTGGCAGAAGGTCCCCTCTAGGCCCAGAAGGCACAGGGTGAGGTGTACAAAGAGAAGGTGGCACACAGGTCAAGCCTTGCACAGACAGCAAGAGGGGTCGGGGTCGGGGGGGAGGGTGTGTGGGGGTTGCGGGGGAAGGTGCATGCGACCCAGGGGCTCTCAGAGACCGGGCGTGGGGGGGCAGGTACTGCAGACACAGCCCAGGGCGTGGCATGCAACCAAGGGCTCTCGGGCAGGTGGCGGGGATAGCGCCCAGCTCTCAGGGGCCAAGCTCACCTGGGCCCAGAGGTGCACACAGCAGTGCCAGACCCCAGGGCCTGGCCCATCCCGGTCCCACCCCCAGCAGCCCACTCAGCTCCGGATCAGCAGCACCACAGCCGCCCCTCCGCAGGAGAGGGGGGGACGCTCTCCACACGCTTACTCACCCCTCCCCGTCCCCAGGGCCTCCTGGAAAACAGGCAGCTCCCATCTCCAGGGACCTTCTCTCAGCGGCAGGCAGACATAAACAGCAGGCCAGGGCCCCAGCCACGCCACGGGGGCTGGCAGCAAGCAGGAGAGCCCTGCCCCGGCCCCTGCTGCCCACACACTCACCAGGTCCCTGCCCCTCAGCAGGAGTGCCACCACCAGGCTGGATCCTCACACGAGAGCCACCGCACCCCCACACCCTCAGCAACGGCTCAGCCCCAAAGTGTGTGTTGGAGACAGGGCCCACGGAACCCTGCCAGCACCAGGGGCGAGGAACAGGAGAGCACGTCAGAGGCCAGACCTCACAGCCCCCCTCGGCTGCCCAGGAGCCCTGGTTCGCCTACCCCGTGAGGACCACAACGAAGTCCATGACGTTCCAGCCATTGCGGAGGTAGGAGCCCTTGTGCAGCACGAGGCCCAGGGCCAGGATCTTGATGCCCGCCTCGAAGCAGAAGATCCCGATGAAATAGGGCTCCGTGTCATCCTGCAGGAAACAAGCACCGGGTCCCCACTGCCCGCTAGTCACACAGGGCCCATCCTCACACCGCCCACCTGGGCCAACCTGGAGCCACTCCCTGGCCTGCCCGCAGGAGGTGTGGTCACAGAGCTGGTGCTCTCACCCCCAGAGGGGGGAAGCCAGGACCCCCGAAATGCCACATCCATGCCGGCACCAGCAGTGCCCTCAACACCAGGGCTGACCTTCCCCTCCCGGGGTGAGCTGGGGGCACACAGCAGGGCCGGCCCTCCCCTCCCGGGGTGAGCTGGGAGCATGGAGGGGCCAGCCTTGCCCTCCTGGGACTAGGGGCAGGACAAGGCATGGCCAGGTGTGGGAAGGTCTGGCCCTTCCCAGCAGGCAGCCCTGGGCTGGACCCTTGCCACCAACACAGGAGCCTCGGGACACAGCTGAGCTCAGCCCATCGCTGTGGATCTGGGAACAGACCCAGGTCAGCTCTGCAGGCTCCTGCCTCTCCAATGAATGTAAAAATCTTCAATGAGAACAGAAGAGGAAACAGCAGCCAGAGGCACAAGGGGGCCGAGGCGCTGACGGGGACTCCGGAGCCCTCCAGCCTGGCCCCGGCTCTAGCCACAGCACAAGGCTCCCGGGCCAGGAGACCGTGCACCCGGCACACTTGGGGAGGACCAGTAGGTCTCAGAGGGAAGCAGCGGGTGGGCACTCTCAGGAAAGATGTGGCATGGCCCTCCTCCCAGGCACGACACTGGCAGTGCCAAGCACAGGGCTGGAAGGATGCCATGGGAAACATACGGCACAGCAGTGGGACATGTGGGCCCAAGGAACCGGACGCAGGGGAGACCTGGCCCTGTGGGCCAAAGGGTGGCCAAGCCACCTGGACTAGGAGGCCACAGTGGGGACTGCTAGCACGGGGGCGTGGCCAGGCCCTGCGGCCTGAGTCTCCCTCCCAGCCAGCCTGGCTGGCCCTCTGGGGCTCTGGCGGCACCGAGGGGCCCAGACGGCGGGCGGCCATCGTGGCAGCCGGAATGCTGACTCACCACGCCGGACACAGACCGAGGGACGCACACGCCTGGCCTGAGGCTGCCAGCTCAGCCCAGAGAGGCAGAGGGGAACAGCCAGGCAGCAGACGCAAAAGGACCCCCACCCAGCCCTTTCTCACAGCTACTTCCAGCCTACTCTTGACCAGCCAGAGCTGGGCTGGGAGGAAGGCGTTCGCATGGTGGAACTCCGGGCCATCTCTATCGCTGGCCTGGGCTGGGGGTCAGACCTGTGGAGCAGCCCCTCGTGCTCGTGGGCCCAGCAGGTCAGCCCCAGCCCCCAGAAGGACAAAGCCTCTTGGGCTGCAAAGCCAAGGCTAGCGCAGCCGGCGACTGGTCAGCCCTGACCCGAGGCTGACCCTTTGTCCTGTGTCCCTGAAGTCATGGCTCCTCAGAAGTCCTGTCCTAGCACAGGACCCTGCCGACCCACCCTACCACCACCAGTCACCCTGGCTTCCGCTCTCTCGCCCTCAGGTCTCAGGCGGACATTTACCCAGGACAGAGCCAGCACAGGACCACCAGGAGCCTGAGGCACAAGAAGGCCCGGTGCCAGGGTCCACAGCCCACCTGGCTGCATTACTGCTTTGCATTTCCTGCCACGGCCTGAGACCTCTGGTGCCCTGCCGCCCGTGCTTGCTGCCCACGCCGGAGGCCCACCCTGGCTGTCCACACCTTTCCACACTGGCTCTCAATCCTTCTGCCCACGCTGGCTGCCCATCCTGGCTGTCTATACCTGTCCACACTGGCTCTCAATCCTGTTGCCCACACCAGCTGCCCACATTTGTCCACACTGGCTCTCAATCCTGTTGCCCATACCAGCTGCCCACACTTGTCCACACTGGCTCTCAGTCCTGCTGCCCACACCAACCATCTCCACTGGCTGTCCACACCTGTCCTCCCTGGCTCTCCATCCTTCTTCCCACGCTGGCAATCCCTCAGCATGGTCACCCTGGCTGTCCATCTGAAGCCCCACCGACCCCTGGCACCTGCAGGCCCCCTCCTGTGGCCCTCCTGCACTGGGACCAGAGGTCCGGTTTGGCATGGGCAGGGACCCCCACAGAGCTCCTCATAAGGGCAAGCCTGGGCTGCAAGTGAAGCAGGGGTCAGATGTGTCGGGGACCCGGGGGGAGCTCCCCTGCACCCCTCTTAGCCCCTCCAGTATAGCCCAGCCAAGGGGCCAGGGCACGCCCACCAGGCCGTGCACCGAGCCCTGGCCTTGAACCTGCGGTTCTCTCCGCCAGGAAGAGTGGGGCAAGAAAGGACAGCCTGGCAGGAGGGGCGGGCCAGCGGGAGGGGGTGCTGGACGCGCGGACCCCCGTGAGGGCGGGGCGGGCTCGGGCTCGGGGACAGGCCGGGCGGGCACTCACCAGGCGCTCGGACATGGGCGTCTTGTCGCCGTCAGGCAGGTGCTGCTCCAGGGCCAGCACGATGCAGTTGGCGATGATGGTAGCCAGGATCATGTACTCGAACGGAGTGCGTGGGTTAAGGAGCCCGGCGGGGGAGGGGCGGCGCGCAGTGCAGCCGCCACGCGGCCGCTCCCGAGGGGCCCGGCGGGGCTGGGCCCGCGCGCTCCCCCGCTCCCACCTCCGGGCGCGGCGGCGAGGCGGGGCCTCTGCGGCCCGGGCGTCAGCACCGCGGACAGCGGCGGCGCGGGGCTCCGCCCGGCCCCGGGAGGCGCGGGCGGCCCCCCGCGCGCGCGCACGGGCACCTGCAGCCGAGCTCGCACCTGGAGGCGCCGCCGCGCCCTCGCCGCCCGCGCCGCCCGCCCGCGCAGCCCCCGCCGCGGCCCCGCGCCCCGCACGCGCGCCCTCCCGGCAGGATATGGCCACTCGGTGATGCGCTTGGCGTATTTGCGGACGGCGTTGTCCTCGCTGAAGACGAAGAGCGAGCGGTTGACGGTGAAGCAGTTCTGCTTGACCGGGATGGGGTTGTACAGCGCCATGGTGCGCGCGCGCTGCGCGATCGACTGCTTGTAGAGGACCCGCTGGCCCGGCGGCAGCCCCCCGGGACCGGGGCCACCGGCCCCGCCGGCCCCGCCGCCCCGGGCCCGCTCCCCGCCGCCGGCGCCCCCATAGCGGCCGCCCAGCTCGTCCCCGAAGCGGACCATGGCTCCTGGGCGCCGCGAGCATCCCCGGCCCCCGGCCCCGGCAGGGAGGGCGCACCAGGCGCCGGAGCGCAGCCGTCCGCCGAGCTGCCCGACCGCACCGGACCCCGCCCGGCCCGGCCGCCGCCGCACCCGGCTCCGCGGCCCGCGCCACGCCCTATAAGGGGCCGGTCACGTGGCGGCGCGCGGCCAATCCGCGCCCGCGCGCCCCGCCCCGCCGGCCGCCCCCGCCCGGTCCCCGCCGCGGGGGGCTTGGGGCTGCGCGGCCCCGGTGCCCGGCTGCGCCCCGGCGACCCGGGGACCCCCGTGCGCCAGCGCCGCCGCGCCCCGCAGCCGTCCCAGACGGGGCTCGAGGGCGCGCAGGCGGGCGCGGCCGGGGCGCGGACGGCGCAGGCCGTGGCCGGGGGCCTGTGGCCTCGCCCGGGAAGGCGCCGCCTGGGCTTGGGCCCCGCCTCCGTCCCCCCGGGCCTGCTCGCCGCTCGCAGGACTCGCTGCACGGCCGGGGCGGAGCGCTCCGTCCCGCCTGCCGGTCGGGGACAGAGCCCGGGCCACCGGCCGGCCGCGCGCCCCACACCCACCGCGCTCCGCGCCTACTGCGCGCCCGCAGCCTCTGCACCCCCGCACCCGCTGGCAGCTCGCACAGGGCCCCCACCCGCCACTGCCCGTCGTGGATTTGCACCGTGCAGGGCGCCAGGCGAGGGGCGCTAGGCCGGAGAGCCCGGTCCCGCTCCGCCCTGCGTCCGCAGCAGCCACTCGTGGCCCTGGGACCCAGTTTGCCCTCCAGACCAGGCCATGAGGCCCCTCAGCAGCCGTCTCCCCGCGGCCTCCCCATGTGCCCTGCCTCGCGGCCCACGGTGACTGCCACTGTGCACGCCATGGCTGGGACGCAGAAACGGGCGGGTGGGCAGACCTGGCGCCTCAAGGGGGATCTGCCCTCACTCTCCACGCGGCCGCCCAGCTGCACCCTGGATGCCACAGGGGCTGGCATGAAGTGCTCAGAGGCCCCCCAGCCAAAGCAGAGTGCACTGCTCTGGGAGGCTGGATGGGGCGCCGGGGAGGGGGCTGGATAACACTGGTCAGGAGCCCACAGCGGGCACTGGATGTGAGCTGGCCAAGTCTGCTAGGGGCAGGAGCTCTGGGCTTGGGCCCAGCTTCAGGGGGCAGTGGTCCAGGGAGTGGAGCGATGGGGATCCCACCCCAAGGGCACCCCTGGTGCCTGATCTCTGCATACGTGGCTGGTTCCCCGGGGGCAAGAGTACCTGGGGAAAAGAAGGGCCAGGGCCTTGTCTCCTGTCCTGGGGTCCCCAAGCGTGACAGGACCAGGGCTGGTCGAGGCCACCCTGGAGTCCCCTGCCTAGGAGCAAGTGCAGCAGCGGGGTCAGGAGGACACAGTGTCCGGCCGAGCCAGCCTGGGGGCCGCAGGACACGGGCAGGCCAGGCTGCAGCTTTGACGACAACGTAGGGCTCATCCCGGCTGGACTGAAGAGGAGGAGCTGGGAGGCAGGGCACACCGCGGGTGTAGACGGCCTGGCCCTAATGTAATCCTAACCCTTTTCCCCTCCCCACCCCATCACCAGCACCAGATGTCTCTATGGCGAGTGCATGCTGCCTCCATCAGTCTAGCCTTGCTCCTGGTCAGAGATTTGCTTCCCCAGCTGTGTGGGTCCACTTCTGGACGTTCCCATGTGACAGCGGTTGGGTGGTGCATGACTCCATGCCTTCGTTACAATGATTTATTCATTTTCACGGCACTGCAGGACAGGGACATGGAGACAGACAGCCACCCTTGATTCACTTCCTAAATGGCCACAATGCCCAGAGCTGGACCAGACCGAAGTCAGGAGCCAGGAGCTCCCTCTGGGTCTCCCATGGGGGTGCAGGGGCCCAAGGACTCGGCCATCGCCTGCTGCCCACAACCTCGAGACCACTAGCAGGGAGCTGGGTCGGATGCGGCGCCTGGGATGCTCCCCTGCCCAGGCCTGCCCCAGTGCCAAGTGCCTTGACAGACATGGGTCTCCACAGCCCTTGGCTAGGGCTCAGAGGGGCGCGGCCAGGCTTGCAGAAGGGTGAAGAATGGCATGTGGGCATCCACAGCTGGCTGGTGTCTCTTGCATTGGAGCAGCAGAAAGGCAGACAAGACTGACACCTACTGGGGAACTGCAAGACAGCAAAGGCAGCCCAGGCTGGCAGCGGCTGCACATACTGCTTCAGGGGCTCCACACGGGGTCAGGGGCTCCACGTGGGGTCAGGGGCAACACACGGGGTCAGGGGCTCCACACGGGGTCAGACCCGGCCTGTGCGGAGACTACAGGCTCCCTGCCCAAGTATCCACCCCCTTATGGCTCCACCAGTGGTGGGTTTACACAAAGGTCTGGGACCCTACGGACCACCAGATTCCATGGTCGAGGCTGTCGCGTCGGCCCATCAGCCCTGAGCCTGCAGCCTGCTACAGCCACTGGCTCCCCCGCAGGCTGTGTCTTTGTGTTGTGCGTCCTGGTTTATTCTCACAGGTTGTCCAGCAGTTTCCGTCTCTTGCTTTTGGGGCTGTATAGTGTAGTGCATCTCCTTCTCCATGCCCTGCCTAGGAAAGCTCCACTGTGGCTCTGCTTGGCCAACATGGCTGAGAAGAGAGGGGGTGGCATCCTGCCACAGCCCGGTCCTTGGCAGCCTGTGGGGTCAGCATCCGATGGGAGCTGCTTTGGGCTCGGCCCGGAAGGCAGCAGAGGAGAGCCCAGTGCATGCTGCAGTGTCACCTGGGAGACCCGGAAGGAGAGCGAGGCTGTTGTGGGGCCTGAGCACCATACGAGTGGATCTCTGTCCTCTCTAACTCTCCCTTCCAAATAGACATGCAAAAATGAATACATACATAAAGAAATAAAATCTTAAGAAGAAAATAAAGACCAACGGAGGGCAGGTGGCACCAGAGACTTGAAGCCACATGGACACGCGGATAGCTCTGCCAGCTGCCTGGACTGCAGGGGGCAGTGGTGGCATGGGTGCCTGTAGTGCGATGGGTCTAACAAACTGGTTGAAGAGGCAGCATGGTTGGGGCTGCCTGGCGCCTCCTCCAGGAAGCTGCCAGGGGGAGGCCCTCTCCCCCCTGGGGCACAGACATATATATAGTGTTGAAATTTGGTGTGTCTTGGGGGGCACCACCCCTACCCCTGGGATCCTTTCTACAAATAATTCTTTGGGACTGTTGTCCTCACTGCTGAGGGCATACGCCCAGTCCCTGCACCCTGCCTGCTGCTATCTGGGCAGGGGGATGGGGGCATGGTGCCTGTAATCAAACATGAATTCAATTAAAAAGAAAATGAAGAAAGGGTAGATGAGGGGGTTCTGTACTGACTCAGCTGATGGAGCAGCCATATCTGTCCCATGGACCTGTAGGCAGCCAGAGCTCACATACCTGACACGTGTGACTCGGAGCTCACACCTGCACGTGCGTGATCAGAGGTCTCACACATTCACATATTTGCAGCCAGAGTCCACCTACCTGTTTACGTTGGCAAGGACTCTGTACACACCCAGAGCAGCCATGTCTGTCACCTGAGCATATATGCACTGCAGTCAAAACTATGAAATCACATCAGCCACCTCCAGATTTCATCGGAAAACCAAAATAATAATCATGCTTCATGCAAAATTTTATGTTTTTAAAAACCGGAGTTACACAGAAAGAATCTTGTACCCCCTAACTCCGTCCCTGAGTGGCTGCAATGGCCAGAGCTGAGCTGATCCAAAGTCAGGAACTTCCTCCAAGTCTCCCAGTGACTGACTCAGGGGTCCAAGGTTTTGAACTATTGGCTTTCCTAGACCACAAGCAGGGAATTGAATGGGAAGTGGAGCAGCTGGGACTCAAACCTGCGCCCAACGGGATGCCAACACTGCAAATGGAGGCTTAGCATGTTACAACCATGGCTCCATCTCCAAATAATCAAGTTTAACCAGGAAGCTGCATTCTGACAGCTGTGATATGGCACGAAAATGGTGAATACAAGGGGTCTGGAACCTGCACACACACACACACACACCAACAGGCAGCACAGCTCAAAGTGGAGAAGGTTCTAGAAGCCCAGCAATGGGAGTCTGTGAGAAAATGGATTTAAGGTGGACCATGACCAAAGCCAACTGCAAAGAGGACCAGCTTTTCCCGACACACTGCAGCCACTGCCCACAGAGGACCTGAGTGGATGTGGTCACACCCATGCCAGAGGTGTGCACCGTGGGACACAGCTACACATGCTGAGCAGGACCTGCACAGAGGGCCACACACCCAGACCCAGGGAGGGCTGGTGGCACTGGGTAGAGGGTTAGGGCCAGCCTGAGTCTGTGGGCACCAGGAGGGATGGTGAGAAGAGTGTGGGTTGCCGAGGCAGCAGACTTCAGCAGGGTTTCCACACAGCCCTGTTTCATGCCGCCATGGAGGACTGAGCCTCAATCAAAACCAAAACCGCACGCAGTCATTCACATCAAATCCCAAATTGCACCTGGATCCTAGAGCTGAGCTTGACATGCCGGAGGCAGCACAAACCGGTACTGGCAGTTTTGCCAGGTGAAACTTTGCATTCAGCATGTGCACAAAACTGTCCCGGGTGCAGATGGGTGCGGGTGGCAATTCCTCCCAGGGAGCCCACATGCCACGGGAGGCAGGCACTTGGGGACACTTCCTGGGGAGCCCGGCACTTGAGGACACTTCCTGGGGAGCCCACATGCCACGGGAGGCAGGCACTTGGGGACACTTCCTGGGGAGCCCATGTCCCACGGGAGGCAGGCACTTGGGGACATTGCCCAGGGAGCCCACATGCCACGGGAGGCAGGCACTTGGGGACACTTCCTGGGGAGCCCATGTCCCACGGGAGGCAGGCACTTGGGGACATTGCCCAGGGGAGCCCACTTCCCATGGGGGCAGGTGGAGATACCACCTGGGGAGCCCATGTCCCACAGGGGGCAGGCACATGGAGACACCGCCCAGGGAAGCCCACTTCCCACGGGGGCAGGTGGAGACACCGTCCAGGAAGCCCATGTCCCCATGCAAGCCTGGTCTCCCAGCTCACGCCCATGGCCTGTTCTTGCCACGGCATCCAAGGAGGCAGCAGGTGAAGGCTCAAGCATGTGGGAGACCCCAACAGCTACCAGCATTTGGCGAGATTAGTACACAGAAGAGCGCCACCTGCTAGAACCTCAAGGAAAGGTAAAAACAACTAGAGGCCCCAGGGGTGGTGCAGCAAGCCAGTTCTCTGTCCTGTTGTGCCGACATCCTATGGGTGCCAGTTCAAGTCTCCACTTCCCACCCAGCTCCCTAACTGTGGCCTGGGAAAACAGCTGAGGACAGCCCAAAGCCTCGGGACTCTACACCCGTATGACAGACCTGGAAGAAACTCCTGGCTCTTGGTTTCTGACAAGCCCACCTGTGGCCATTGTGGCCATTAAGAGCTGTTCCTTTCTCCTTTCCTTTCAAATGAAAGCAAACAATGAGTACATTTGAGTCAGCAAGACAACACAAGGAACACGGGACACACACTGGGTCCCCACAGAAAGCGCAGAGGCAGAGTCCCCAGGCACCCTAGAGTGCACCGAGGCTGTGAGAGGAGCAAAGCCCCAGTGGCCTGAAGGTCGCTGCCCCTCCTGGAGATGGGCACTGAGGGACAGGGAGCTGCTGTACCAGGGCCGAGCTGGAGGCTGAGAAGGCAGCAGCAGAAACTTGTCACGGAGCCTGTGGAGCTGGCCCACCGGGCAGGGGCAGAGTGGGCACGCTGGCACCTTGGCCTCCAGGCCCTGTGCAGAGGACTTTCTCTTGCAGCACAGCTTCTGAGTGGACAGGAGTGATCGTCTGGGCATGTCTGCTGGGCTCAAGGATGCCACTGCACCAGGAGCTGCATGAAGGGGTTCTGGCTGCAGTGACTTCTTCTCTGTTTCATAAGCTGAGTTTTGTCGTAAGCAGGCATGACCAGCAGCCCCCTGACCTGCACTGCCAGGCACATGGTGACTGGAGGCTGAGCTGACCCATCCTGGGGCAGGAAGCAGTCCACCCAGGGTGCGAGTGCAGGGGCCCACGGGTGCACACCTGAGGTACAGGGGCAGAACCCCCTTCCTGGGGCTCAGAGCTGAGCCGAGCCTGATCTGGCCCAAGGGGCTGGGTGCTGCACCCTATGACTTCTTGCTGCTATGGAAACCAGAGCCTTGGTCCATATGGGACTGCAGGCTTGTCCCTGACCCAAGGCCCACAGAGGGTGCAGAGCCGCTGCAGACTTGCCTGGTGTTCTGGCAGCCATGATGAACCTTGCCAGGCTCTGCAGTGGGGGCTGCTGGGACAAGGGCCTTCATCCCATGTTCCAGGGTCACAGAGAACTCTGGACATCCCAAAGCCTGTGACTGGACAACACTGACTCATATACCCACCTGCACGCCAAGATCGAACCTAACACACAGAGTACGAGCTGGAGGGGGGCTCATGGGGTCTGCACCCCTCCCCATGTGCACACACACAGAGATGGACCTGGGGGCTTACATACACATGCATGGATGGGCCTGCAGGCTTACACACACACACACACACACACACACACACGGATGGGCAGGCGAGCTTACACACACATACACACACACACACGGATGGGCAGGCGAGCTTACACACACATACATACACACACACACGGATGGGCAGGCGAGCTTACACACACACAGATGGGCAGGTGAGCTTACACACACACACACACACACACACACACACGGATGGGCAGGCGAGCTTACACACACACAGATGGGCAGGTGAGCTTACACACACAGAGATGGGCAGGCGAGCTTACACACACACAGAGATGGGCAGGCAAGCTTACACACACACACACACACACACACACACGGATGGGCAGGCGAGCTTACACACACACACAGAGATGGGCAGGCGAGCTTACACACACATACATACACACACGGATGGGCAGGCGAGCTTACACACACACACAGAGATGGGCAGGCGAGCTTACACACACATACATACACACACACACACACAGATGGGCAGGTGAGCTTACACACACACAGAGATGGGCAGGCGAGCTTACACACACACAGAGATGGGCAGGCGAGCTTACACACACATACATACACACACGGATGGGCAGGCGAGCTTACACACACACACAGAGATGGGCAGGCGAGCTTACACACACATACATACACACACACACAGAGGAGCCTGTAGGCTTACACACACACACACGGATGGGCAGGCGAGCTTACACACACACACACACACACACACACACACACACAGATGGGCCTGTAGGCTTACACACACACACACACACACACACACACACACACACACACACACACACAGGGATAGACCTGCATGGATAAACAGCCACACACACACATGCATGAATGGATCTATGTGTTAATACAGACGCACAAACACACACACAGATGGACCTGCGGGTTTACACACACACATACACACACGGATGGGCCTGTAGGCTTACACACACACACACACATGGATGGGCCTGTGGCCTTACACAGTCACACACATATGTACACACATACGTATGGACTTGCAGGCTTACACAGACACACACACACAATGGACCTATGTGCTTACACAGCCACTCACAGAGACAAAACAGGCAAAAAAAACAACATGAACACACAGATGATTGCCCATATAGGTTAACATGTGTGTACTCACACGTATACACATAGGTACATTTTTACACTCAGATTTAATGTTTGCCAGTCATAACTGACACACATGCACACAGATTTCTAAACACATGAAACATCAGATACATGACACTATGCACAAACACATGTACTCACAGATACACACACACTCAGGACCTGTGCGTCACGGTGTACACACACTAACACAGGACACACTCACCCAGGACCAGGCCCTATGTGGACACACACACTCAGGACACACTCAGGACCTGTGCCCTCACTGTGTGCACACACACTCAGGACCTGTGCCCTCACTGTGTGCACACACACTCAGGGACACACTCAGGACCTGTGCCCTCACTGTGTGCACACACACTCAGGGACACACTCAGGACCTGTGCCCTCACTGTGTGCACACACACTCAGGGACACACTCAGGACCTGTGCCCTCACTGTGTGCACACACACACTCAGGGACACACTCAGGACCTGTGCCCTCACTGTGTGCACACACACACTCAGGGACACACTCAGGACCTGTGCCCTCACTGTGTGCACACACACTCAGGACACACTCAGGACCTGTGCCCTCACTGTGTGCACACACACTCAGGGACACACTCAGGACCTGTGCCCTCACTGTGTGCACACACACTCAGGACACACTCAGGACCTGTGCCCTCACTGTGTGCACACACACACTCAGGACCTGTGCCCTCACTGTGTGCACACACACTCAGGGACACACTCAGGACCTGTGCCCTCACTGTGTGCACACACACACTCAGGACCTGTGCCCTCACTGTGCACACACACACACTCAGGGACACACTCAGGACCCGTGCCCTCACTGTGTGCACACACACACTCAGGGACACACTCAGGACCCGTGCCCTCACTGTGTGCACACACACACTCAGGACCCGTGCCCTCACTGTGCACACACACACACTCAGGACACACTCAGGACCTGTGCCCTCACTGTGCACACACACACACTCAGGACACACTCAGGACCTGTGCCCTCACTGTGCACACACACACACTCAGGGACACACTCAGGACCCGTGCCCTCACTGTGTGCACACACACACAGAGGACCCGTGCCCTCACTGTGTGCACACACACACTCAGGGACACACTCAGGACCCGTGCCCTCACTGTGTGCACACTAACACACACATTCATGTATTCACATGTGTACACAGACTGTCACGCCATGTGTGTGGGGTGCCCCCTCATCAGTAGTTGAGGGAAGCTTGCATGGCTGGGTGCTGTGGGTCGAAGTGCTCACCCGCTCCTTCCCTGTTCACCCACTGGGATGCGCAGGCTCCCCAGGAGCCTTAGACACAGCAGACAGGTACCTCATAGAAAGTTGTTTTTTATTATTATTGATTTCATTGAAAACAGAACAAGAAATGGTCTGAGCCAAAAGGGTGCTCTGAAAACTGTCAAAAACATCTGAACAGAAAGGAGACATGACCGCATTGCAAACGCTTCACCCCACGCTGCACTCATTACAGGGTTTAAAAAGTGGACGCCAAAGAACCGCATGGCCGCCAGCTACCGCGCAAAAGGCGGCAGGGAATTCATCCGTGCTATGGGGCTAATGCTTTAAAAAAGTCGGCCCTGTATTTGATTCTAAAATCATTTTGTTCTCTTTACACAGTTGATAGTTCACGTGGTAAGCGGAGACCACAGCAGAATCAGCACCATTGTCTGTTTTATTTTATTCTTGTCCTAATAATGTTCAGTAATGATAGAAAATAAATCAGTTGATTCGCCATCATAGCATGTTGTGTGAAATTCACCAGGAGACGCTGGTGTCCGCCACACTGGCCAGGCTAGAGCCGGGCCACCCGTACCCAGCAATCCACCTGCCCGAACCCTGACCGACGGTATTGTGCCCGCGGGGGCCACACAGAGCCCGGGCTGCAGCAAGGGATGCCAGAGACCAGAGAAGAAATGAGCGACATTGCAATGAGAAGCCACCACCAGACACACGTGACTCAGGTGGTGTGGGGTCCTGGAGGCTCCTGCGAACACTGTTGAGATGTCCCCACCACCTGTGGACCACCAGCTGGGGACTCGTGGTCTGGCCTCTGAGCCTCCAGGAAGTTGGGCCCTAGCCCCAGCCAGGACCCCAACATCCTCTCTGAATGGAGCCTGCAGGCTGGCTGGCTGACCAGCAGCCTCATAGCGGGTCGCTGGCAGCCGTACAGCTGGTGTCCGGCAGGCCGTTCTGGGCCTCCTGTGCAGTGCTGGCCAGCCGCTGGGCCAGGGCTGTGCTCGAGTGCCGGCATTTGGGTGAGCCGCAGCGGCAGCTGAAGAGTTTGCCCTTGATGTCCCAGAAGCGCTCTCCGTAGTCGAACCTGGGGGGTGGGGTGGGGGGGGATGGTGAGGGTGGTTTCCCTCAGACCAGGACAGCCCCTGCCCCCACGCATACATACCCCAGCTGCTCCCCAGCCTGGATAAGGCGGGTGCTGAAGAAGGCGACCCTGGGGAAGCGGAGGTCCTGGTGGGACATGAAGACACGCACGGGCACCAGGTTGGGCTCGCAGTGGTGGTTGATGAAGCGGCTGACGTTGCCGTAGAAACGGGCATCGATGCAGTACACCTCCCCATCCTGGAGGGCAACAATAGGACAGCTCTCGTCTCCCCTGGCCTTCTGCTGGCTGGGCAGGGTGTGGCTATCCGTGAGCACCCAGCATGGGAGGCGACCCCACTGTGGGTCTAAGCGCTGTGTGCATCACATGAGCCAGAGGCCCCACAGCCAGCCAAGACCAGCCAAGACCAGCCAAGACCAGCCAAGACCAGCCAAGTCCTGGCCCCCAAAACAAGCAGAGCTGCACACGACAACCCCAGGGAGCAGAGCATGGGCCCTGGCCAGCAGCACCTCGCTGCCAAAGTCCAGCAGGGGTTGGGGACAGGGAGAACAAGGCTGGCAAGACAGGATGAGAAACCCTGACCCTGTGCAGCAGGAGGGATATCAGTGAACAGTGACATTTAGTGAGTGCAGCCAGGGCCTCAGGTCTACCAAGCAGAGCCGCAGGCCAGTGGGGCCTCAAGGGTGAACAGCTGGTGTCTCCTGTGGGACGACACACACGGGAAGTTGTCCTCACAGACACACACACACCCCAGGTGGCCTTCACCAACAATATGCACACACACACAGAGGCCAAGCTGCCCTCATAAGTACTGAGAAAACCAGATGATGAACGCGCTGCCCAGCAGCAGGAGAGGGCCCAGAATCCTAGGCCTCCGTCCACTATAGTGGGGTCAACCGCCCGGCCTTGCCTGTGCTAGGCCCATCCCAGGGAGGTGTTGCAAGAGTCCAGGCATGGCTTTTCAAGCAAGGCCAGATGCAAGGCACCAGCCTTGAGTGGAAGCCAGGAGCTGGGAACCCCTGCTAAACCCCTGCTTACCCATGTCCACAGCCAGTGCAGCTGGGCTTGCCCGGCACAAAGTGGAGCACTACATGGAGGGTCTGGTCTAGGCTCCTGTCCCTGCAGGCTCTGGGGTGCTGCGGACATGCTAAGACTTGAGGAACCTATGCCCTGAACCCAGGGAAGGCCAAAGGGCCTCACCTGGGGTGGGCAGCAAGGGGCTGTGGGACTGTGACCTTGGATCTGGTGCTGGGATCCTGGCAGCATCCATTCTGAGGCCAGTGCCCAAGGCCTACACCTGGGGAGGAGCCCCATAGCCCCTCATGCAACTGTGAGCAGCAGTAAGGTGTCACCAAACACCTATGGCACTTGGTGCCAGCTGCTAGGACCCGGAGGGGCAAATACTAACCGCCTCTGACCCACTGCAGTTATCCCAGCCCAGCCACCGTCACTGTGGCTGAGGGGCGACCACAGGAAGCAGCAGACAATGCTCTGGTCTTGGGGACAAAGGGCTCAGGACGCGCCTCAGCACATTCCTGTGTGGGACAGAGTGTGGACAGTGGCGAGCCCCGGAGTCGCTGCAGGGAAGCCACCTGCTTAGCAGGCACTCTCCACAGCAGACAGCTAGGAGCTCCTAATAAGACAGCCACAGCTGAAGGTCGGCAGTGAAGGCACAACCCCAGCAGGTGCAAGAGCTCCCGGGGCCACATCCTCTGCCATTCTTCCATTCCCCCCTAACTCCCCATGCAAGCCACAGACCTGAGAGCCACCTGGGACCCGAACAGGCTAAGAACAGAGGTGAGACCCACACCAACAGGGACAGCAGTCAGTACCAACACAGACCTGACACCCCACAGTAACAGAATCCACCCTTGAGAAGCCCAGTGAGCTGCACGGCTAGATTCCCCCTCGGGAATCTAGATTCCTGTAGGGGCCTGACACCAATCTGCCCAAATCATTCGGAAACTCATGAGGGAGGGAACTGTTCTAAAGTCATCCTGAGGGGCCACACGAGGACACATCCTAGCACATCCACCCAACGGGCTCATCCAGGGCTGCTAGGCCAGGCCGAAATGCACAGGCATACACGCGCTTTGCTGCCTCCCTTAGCTCTGCGGACCATCCAACTCACACAGCCAGAGGCAGGACACTCCCTCATGAGGAAAGCTACAACTCAGATAAGGAAGGAAGACACCCAATGTAATAAGGCAAAACCAGTCCTCACTGAAAGGGAACAGCTGGAAAGTGCTGGAACACACCACATACTTGAACACAGCAAGAAGACATGAACAAGCCCCTGGCAGACAACACAACTCAGACTCCACCAAAGCCCTCAGCAGGTCCAGCTGGGGGCCCGGCACGCAGGCCTGAGGCACTGAGCTGTGTGTGACTTTCACATCCTCAGAGAGAAGCGACATTCCTGGAAAGGCAGAACTGCAGGGGTAGGGGCAGCCTGCGGTGGCCAAACCATCTGACAGGATGACGAGTCACACCGGGAGTGCACAGAATGAATCAGCCACGGCTAATGAGGCCAGGGAGCAGTGGCACCAGGGCGGGGCTGAGCAGGGTCAGCAGCTCCCAGCCTCCTGCTGGGTACACCCCGAGAGGGAGACAAGAAGTCAGGCACGTGGGAGAAGTACAAGGAGCTCCTGGCTCCAAGCTTCACATGGGCCCTGCCCACCGCTGAGGGCACTCCCAGGAAGACGCCTGCTCTGTCCTTCCTTCCACAGACAGGGTGTCCACCCACAGGGATTCAGGCGCCTAAGAGGCACGCTGAACACACCATCTGCACAACCCACTCAGGTAAGCTCCAACACATAGTCCCACAGGTGTGTAAAGTCCATGTGTGTGTAAGGTCCACACGTGTGTGTAAGGCTCATGCACATGTGAGGTCCACACATGTGCAAGGCCTACAGGTGTGTAAGGCTCACACGTGTGTGGTCCACAGGTGTGTAAGGTCCACAGTGGTTCACATACAGGCTTTCACAGCTGTACAATGCTGACCCCAGCCGTTACTGTTACATAAAACGAGACACGAGGACATTCTCATAGCCTCCGGGGTGACGAGGAACGCCCCAAGTCAAAGACCTTGCAGACGACCCTAAGGTAGAGCAGCCCCTGGGGTGGGGGCTCCTGCAACATGGCCCAGGGACCCACCCCAGGCAACACCCGAGAAGAGAAAATCAAGGGCTACACAGATTACAGAGGGCTCACTGGCACCCCATTCCAACACACACCCACCCAGGCAGGGGCTGCGAGGCTGGGGACGCTCCAGGTCTAGTTGGACAACCATCCTGGCCAACACTGTATAAGCTGAAAGCCATGCACTCACTCGCTTGTCAGGGCAGGTGTTGAAGCCCATGGGTCAAGCCTGTGGGCCCGTGCAAGGCTCAGCTATCCTACTCTGATCCAACCAATGCACTTGGTGGGAGACCCTGATGGCGCTCCTGGCTGCAGTCTGGCCCAAGCAGCAAACTGCTCCCTCACTCGGGGATGTGTCCTCCAAATAAACAAAATCTTAAAAAAACAAACAAAAAACACCAGGCTGCAATTTGATTCACTTTGTCCAGTGAATAAAACCACCTAGAAAATCTGAAAAATTTGCTGGAAAAATAAACACTCAACAGAGACTGCACAGACTCACTGTCCAGAGAATCACAGGTGACTGGGGAGCATGGCAGTGGACGCCGGGCGAGCGCCGGTGCCCACAGGAGCAGGCACGGGGAGCACCTGCAGCTAGGTGGTATCAAGCTCGGCACGTGTTAGCTATGCGTACAGACGACTCAGCAAAGTTGGTTCCCCAACACCTACACACCCTGCCAGGGTGAGCTCAGCTGCCCTTGGCTACAACAGTCAGACCGTTACCTTATTGTCAAGGTCAAAGAGGTAAGAGTCTTCTTCCCGAACGTCTGCTTCAGAATCAGAGACCAGCTCGCCCACATACCTGTGGGAGGGGAGGCAGGTAAGGCTGCGAGGTACAGACAGCATGCGCTGGAGTGCCAGCGCTCAGGCCTTCAGCACTTGGTGCCTGAACAACGTGCCCCAACGTGACCCAGTGTGTCACTATGTGGACTGGAGCCCCCACAGGGCCCTGGAAAGAGCCAAGGACATGAAAACAGGCTTCTCTGACAGGCTCAGGCCCTGGCTAGGGGCCAGCACTGACAAGAGGCAGGTACCCCAGACCCTGGAGCTGCCCTGTTGCAGGCCCTGCTTTCAGAAAGGACACAGAAAATGACCCGGGCAGCCATAGTCTCACTCACTCGCAGACGAAGGTGCCCAGGGGGATGTCCTGCAGGGAGCGCACACCCCAGCCCATGTCCTGCGTCCGGTAGAGCTGCAGCCTCGCCCTGGAAGACAGTCAGTGTGTGGGTGGCACCAGCTGTGTGCCAGCCACGTGCAGTGGAGCCACAGCGACAGCTCACCAGGAAGTGAGACCCTAGGAAGCAGCCTTTGCCTCTATGTTCTGATGCACATGTGGGCACCGAGTTGGCTGAGGACCACAAGTGATCCTCACTATGGAAACCCTTCTGCCGGGGGCCAGTGACCAATGCACAGGGCCACCGCAGCTCTCTGAAGGCCTGTCAGAGCCTGCCCTGGCCCCGGGACACCCTGTACACACAAGAAGGTGCAGCAGCACGCTGGGAACAGGCCCCGTGATGACAGAGGGGCCTTAAACCTGGGACGAGGTCTGCCCACTGGCTCTCCATTTGCTTCCTCTGCAAGCTGGGCTCCTGTCAATGACAGCAAGGTGGCGGCTCTGAGGAAGAGCACCCCGCACGGGATGGCGCAGGGGTCCCCACTCACCTGAGGCCGTTCTGCACAACACGGTTGCGGCAGTTCCTCCAGCAAGAGCAGGCATGGTTGCACTCAAAGATCAAGGGTGGCTCCGCCATGTTGAACTCCGGCAAGAGCCGGCCATCCTGCGGGCAGGAAAGGGTGTGTGCCACCAAGAGCCCAAGTGGCCACAAATTGATAGGGTGGGTCATCCCTGCGAGTGCCTGACCCCTGGTAGCCCATCTAGGAGCCCAAGTGCCTGGGCCCTGCACCCACAGGAGAGACCCGCATGGAGCATGGGCTCCTGGCTTTGGCCTGATCCAGTGAATGACAGTCTGTGTCACTCACCCTTTTTAAAGCAGAGTCAATTGGGCTGCTCCTATGGTGTAGTAGGTGAAGTCTCGCCTGCTGTGCCAGAGTCCTGGTTGCTTCCCTCCCGACCCACCTCCTAGCTAATGTGCTTGGAAAAGCAGCTGACGATGGCCCAAATGGGGCTGGCACCATTGCAGGGCCTCTGGGGAAGCACCAGGAACTGGTCCAAGTGTGCAGAGCCTGTGCCACATGGGAGACTTGGAAGAAACTCACGGCTTTGGACTGGCTCAGCTGTGGCCACTGTCACCATTTGGAGAATGAATCAGGGAATGGAAGATCTCTTTCCCTCTCTGTAACTGACTTTCCAAGTAAAATAAATATATCTTTAATAATAAGATAAATGTTTAAAAAAAATAAAACCACTGGCATTAAGTGCTTGGGCTTCTACACCACCATGGGAGACCTGGAAGAAGTTCCTGGTTCTGGTTTCGAGCCAGTCCAGCTGTCTGTTGAGATAATTTAGGGAGTGAACCAACAGAAGGAACATCCTTCTCTCTGAAAATCTGCCTTTTCAATAAAAATGCATAATCTTTTAAAACAGAAAATCTTAAAAACTAAAACAAAACCCAGACAGCTTTCTGGTCAGACTCCCACCTGGGGTAGACCTGGCAAGCAACCTCATGTGGTGGCCAAAGCTCCTGGCTGTCCTGTTGGCTGCCTCACACACCCCAGTTACACAGGACCTGGTCCTTACTGCCCCTAACGCTGGGCTGGACGTACAGGGCTATGTGTGGGCAGCCTGGAACGGGGGACAAGACCTGGTCCTTACTGCCCCTAACGCTAGGTTGGACGCACAGGGCTGCTTGTGGGCAGCCTGAGGCTCAGATCTGCCTGAGGCTTTGGGAGCATTTGCTGTGGTCAGGGCTGACTCAGAAGGCCTACGCCCGCCCAGCACGGGGACACTACAATCTTCCCCCTGCCCTTTTCCCAGCACTCACACCATCCCCAACATTCCTCTCTGGCATCTGCTGCCGCGCCTTGGTCCCATCCTGCTGTGGCCCCTGAGGCCCCTCTCCTGCCCCGTCCCCTGGTCACTGCTGAGCCCATGGCCTCCATCTCTCAGGCTGTGACTGCTCCCAAGACACCAACAACAAAGATGTCATTTTCTCCATGGCGGCCAGGCCAGGCCACAACCTAGTGCCACACATGGCTGAGCAGAGAGGAAGCTGGCCCTAGCCCCAGGGACTTCCACAGCCCACACCTCACCCAAGGCCCTCCTCAGAGCAGCCTGGCCAGTCCTGCCCCACCTGACTCACTGCCACCCATCTCCCCAGGTCGTAGCAGTCTCAAGTGGTCAGAGCGGCCAGAGCTGAGCCGTGGAGGAGCAGGGCCCTTCCGTGCCACTCTGAAGCCCCAAGGCGGCCTCACCTTGTCGTACCAGCAGCGCATGCTGAGCTGGCCGCACATGCAGTTGCTGGAGGAGCAGTCGTCGATGCACACACAGTACTGCAACAAAACACACATCCGTGAGTGCTGTACCCTGCCAAGGGGGCCTTGAGAGGGGCCCAGGGGAGTGGAGGTGCTAGAGACATGCAGGCAGGTAGGGAGAGCCGGGTGGTTAGTAAGGGGACGGATGGGCAGCAGTCCAAGTGCTCACTGGTGGCAGCAGGACATGGGGGTCTGGGGGTATGGAGGACACAGTTGATCTCAGGCCAGATGGGGAGCACAGGCTGCAGGGGGGCTCCCGCCGAGGCCAGCAGCAGACAACCCTCCAGGGCCACACCAACCTGCAGGTGAGTGATGTTCCTGTCGATGCTCATGGGAGACGTCACACAGTTCTGGGAGACATACTTGTAATTGCTGGGGCAGGGCTCACTGTCCACACCATTGACGCAGGGGATCGGGATGCGCTCGTAGCCTCGGGCAATGTCTCTGGTACAGGGGGGCGCCATGGGCAGTGACACAGTGACACAGTGACACTGCCCGGTGGGTAGTGGGCAGTGGGGTGGTGGGGGGAACCTCAGGTGGAGGGCTGGCGTGGAAGCTCACCTGCTCACCGTCCGCTCCGCGGGGACAGGCCTATCGGGGGCCGCGTCCCGAAGTGCCTTGCTCATCTGCAGGGCACTCCACACCTGGGAGTTGAGGCTGGCACACTGCAGCGGTGTCTCCCCTTCCTTGTTTTTTAAGGTGACGTCTGAATCCCGGGAAAGAAAGAGGCTGCAAGAAAACCAGGAGCTGGCACGACGGTCACAGCTCAACGAAGCCTGCTGTTAACTGGCACGCAAGAGCCCCAATGTCCCCCAACTGCTTGGCAGGAGGGGTAAGGAATGGGGATGCTGCCCCATTTCTTAGGTTTTTCTTTCAAATTCACCCTCAGGGATACAAAAGATGGAGAAAAAGCACCGAGACTTGAGCACAGAGACATGTTCCCAACCAGGTCCAGACAATGGGCACTGCCCTTAGAGCTGACCCGCGGGGTGCTGCCAAAGGTCATGGGTACAACATGCAGGCACGCAGAGACCACCATGTGGGGATGGGAAGGGGTGTCACAAGATTTCTCAGGACTGGGTCCCTGCCAAGCTTTCCTGCTGACCACAGCTGCAGGTTCCTGGCCATCCGAGCTCTTGACCACACTGACCGAGTGAAGGACATATGGGGAGAAGACCAAGCAGCCAAGACCTGCACCCCACCACTGTCTCCAGTCCCATCCACAGGGCACCCAAGCCACAGGGTGGAGCTGGGGACCTGAATGATAAAAGCCCTGCTCCAGCAGCAGACCCTGCAGGACAGCGTCAGCCTGTACGGGGACACATAGGCCAGGGACAGCCCACCCAGGGACACACAGGCCAGCGTCAGCCTGTATAGGGACACACAGGCCAGGGACAGCCCACCCAGGGACACACAAGCCAGTGTCAGCCTGTACAGGACACACAGGCCAGGGACAGCCCACCCAGGGACACACAGGCCAGCGTCAGCCTGTATAGGGACACACAGGCCAGGGACAGCCCACCCAGGGACATACAGGTCAGCATCAGCCTGCCCAGGGACACACAGGCCAGGGACAGCCCGCCGGGGCAGCACCACACTCACACCACGCAGTCATAACGGTTCTCCCGGGCAGCGATGTGCAGGGGTGAGTCTCCATGGATGTTCACGGCATGTAGGTCACACCTAGCAGCCAGCAGGATCTCTGCTATGTCCACGCAGCCCGAGAACGCTGCCCAGTGTAGGCAAATGTTCTCTTCCTGGTGGACACAAGCAGAACTCAGTGAGGGCAGCTTTGGCTCCCGGGTGGCACTGCCCCAGGGCCCATCATCCCTGTCCCTCACAGACCAAACACCCTCTGAGCTGGGGTGGGCACCAACTAGGCTAAAAGAACATAGCAACCAGGCAGGAGATGGAAACCAAGGCAAGAGAACGGAGGGCTGCAGCCCAAGCAGAAATCACCAATCCCACGTCCTCTGAAACCAGAGGTTAGTCACAGGAGAAGGCCTGCACAGGGTCTGAAAACGCCGACAATGTGTCTGTGAAGTGACTGAGAACTGGCCGCACGTCGGGGAGGTGCCCTGGCCCTCGCCACAGAGCTGGCTCCCAAGCACTTGCCCTCCACGCCTTCCAGCTCAGTGAGCAGGAGAGACAACAAAAGCCAACGTGCTCCCTCCTGACCAAGCACTTGCCCTGGATCCCAGTCCAGCAGCCTTTGTCTGGAAGCCCATCCCTGCACAGGGCGCTCTCCTTCAGAGCTCCATCAGTGCAACACCTCTGAGAGGCACTCACTCACCCACAGCCGCCTCCTGGGGCAGACCAGCTACACCAGGCCCTGCTGACAGCCCTCCCGTGAGCCCATTCCAGAGATGCAGGCCTGCCCCCTCCCCTGCCGACTCTCCCTTGGCAGCATAGAGCCGTAGCCTGCCCAGCTGCTGGACCTCAATGGCCCCCAGGACATCCAGCAGGACAGGGTAGCCACATGACAACACCAAGGCTCTGAATCAATGCCCAGCCCCAGACAGGACGCATCTCAGTACAGGCAGCCCCACATCCCACACAGTGGGACTGACCCCGCAGAGGACCCCAGAGCCAGGCTCAGGGCTGCTGATGGCAAGACCAACCTTACCAGCACCCCACATGGCAGCATCTGTGTCACTTGATACCTGGCAGGAGGTTACCAGACAGCCACAGGAACAAGGCAGAGAACCCAGCTCCCCAACTCACAGCAGACACCGATGCTGGCACTGGGAGAAGAGGCCACCACCACAGCTGTGGGCAGCTGTTCTCCACGTGCCCCAATGTGGGACGCAGACCTGGCAAAGCCGTGGGTAACGATCTTCCAAGTACCCCAAGGTGGCACACAGTTATGGCAAAGCCATGGGTAGCTGTCCTCCAAGTGTCCTAACGTGGAATACAGACGTGGCAAAGCCATGGGCAGCCATCCTCCATTGTCCCAACATGGGACACATATGTGGCAAAGCTGTGAGCAGCCGTTCTTATTGTGCTGTAAAGCCGGGCAGAGCCAGACTAGAATGTACCGAATGTAGCCTCAGCAAACAACCCAAACTAAACACAGTTGGGGCAGCATGATTCCTCTGTCCGTGGTGCAAAAAGCTCACTGGAACCACCAGGGAGACCACGACTCCATCAGTGGTGCAAAGAGCCCATGGGAACCACCAGGCAGGGGATCCTCTGGGCTCCTGCATACGCCCATGGGCACAAACTCATCAAGGAGGCTCCTAAATGCACATACTTGGCCAAGACACACCTGCAAAGCTACACCCGACACCACGAGGCAAACACCCAAGGAACCCTAAGCTACCCATTGTCACTGAGCCTCCAGCTGCCCCAAGAACAAGTACCTGTGACTGTCCACACCACACCTGACACCCTCCCTGCTGTCTCCTGCCTGCTTCTGAATGCCCCTATGGCAGGGCCCTGGTTCAAGCTCTACTGTCTGTTCCCGTCTCCTACCAGGCAGTAAGGCACTGACGAGGGCTGAGTGCCACCCAGGCCACGGAGCCCAAGGAGGAGCACTGAGCGCCCAGTGGGCTCTGAGTGCCGCCCAGGCCATGGAGCCCAAGAAGGAGCACTGTGCACCCAGCGGGTTCTGGGTTGTGGGTAAGGGAAAAGGTGCCAGCAGGGAGGGTCCAGGGCTCCACCTGCACTCACAAGCAGCTGCCCTCACTCAGGCTGTGGGCACGGGCTCCATCAGTGCTAAGCATCCTGAATGTTCATGGACGCGTCTAGCCCTGCCTGGCCATGCCTCTCCACATGAGCTGTCACCGTGGCTGAAGCAAGGTCCCTCTTACCTGACTCCAAAAACCTATTTTCTGCAGGAAGTCACTAGACAGCCAGAGCAGACTGATCCTAAGAAGTAACCATCAACAATCCACTTTCCTTTCTCCTTCATGGCAGCCATCCCATACAGAGCCAACTGCACCTGCAGCAGCACACCAGGCTACAGACCACTGGCATATCCTAGGTCACCAGGAGGGAAGAGGAGCAGCCAGCACCCACCCAGATACACCCTCCACTCCAGAGAAAGCCATGGGGCATGGACAGCAGGGGCCAGACCGACTCACGTTGTCCCGGATGTTGATATCGGAGCCCTTGGCCAGCAGCAGTTTCACGAGGTCCACATGCTTATACTCAGTGGCCCAGATCATGGGTGTCCAGCCCCCGTCATCCTGAAGGCAGACAAGGACACACAGATCCAAACCCGTCACAGCAGGCCAGGAGCACGGGATGTTTCCAGGCCTGCCACAGGCAGCCCAGCGGGCATGTGGGGCCACAGACAGCTGCACACAGCCCTCTGGCCAGCTCCACATGGTGGAGAATGCCCACAACCTGCTTTCTGACAGCACAGAAAGGGGGTTCCTGCCCACCCCAATGCATTCTGCAGCTCCTCTGGGCAAGAGCAGAGCCAGGCGCTGTGGACAGACAGCATCAGGGACAAGGAGTGGCTACAGACACATCTAGCCCTGCCTGGCCATGGTCCTTCCACATGCTCTGGGCAGGGCAACATAGAGAGCCCTGCGGGGCCCATGGGACCCACAGCCACATGTGGTCCGAGAAGCTGACCCTCCTTTCACCAGCAGTGCACCCAGTGGACCCAGCAGTTTTGTTCACACCAGAAAAACACTTCTCAGGAACTGAAAGCTGCGCTCCAATTCCTCAACACCAGTCACAACCCCTTGTGTTACAGGTCGGCACACCCTGCGTCAGAGGGCCTCAGGGGGACAGGGATGACTGCTCGGGGGGTGATGGGGTGACACTGGATCTCGAGGCACCTGCTGTTAGCACAGCTGGGTGCAGAGCTGAGGCACTTCAGGAAAGGAAGCAGCTCAGGGAGGCATAGGAACTGGGTCTGACCAGGCCAGCAAGAGAGCACCTGGGCTGAGACAAGCGGGTCTGTGAGGACGCCTCAGCCAGAATATAGACCCTGCCAGGTCCTACTGTGGGCAAGGCACTGATCAAGCAACACAGGCTCCTCCTGGCACCGTCAGGACAGCAAGGGAGATATAACGTGGGTAGCAAGTCACACACAGCGCAGCCATGGCCAGCACCATGGGAACCAACAGGGCAAGCAAGGAAACAAATGGCTCTGAGGGATGGCGGGGTCAGCATGGGATGAAGGAAGACATCCACACACAGATCTCAGGAATGAGGCAGCACAGGTGTGTGCGAAGGAGGGACATGAGGACCCAGCATAGGTAGGCCAGGTGAAGACCTGGCCTGCTGGGGCCAGTATGGACACAAGGAGATTGCAAATGGAGGAGGACCCTAACAGAGTCACAGGGACCCAGGGTCTGTGAGTGGGGAGGACACTAAAAGGCCTGTAGGGACCCAGGGGACGGCAACTGGAGGAGCAATGACTGTCCAACAGCTGTCACCAGGCGTAGGGCCAAGCGTTACCTGGCAGTTAACGTCCATCTGTCCGTTGGATAGCAGGTACTGAACTACATCGTAGTGGCCCTTCTTGGCAGCCAAGTGCAGACATGTGGAGCCCTCTGCATCCTGCAACACAAAACCGTCTGGGCAGCTAAAGCACGTCCTCAGCCAGGTGGAGGTTGCGGGCACAGGACTGCCAGAGCTGTCCCACCTGCCTCAAGTGCCAAGAGCCTCTGCCTCCCACACATATGGCAGGGACAGGGATGGCAACCCCACAGCAGCCAGCATTTGTGGGCCAGGCAGGACAAAAGGATGTCCAGGTTCTTGTCTGGGACAGTGTGTGAGCCGCTGGCCAAGCAGCACTCAAGCAGAGACAGCACACACAAAATGCCAGCAGGAGAAAGCAGCTCCATGCCACCCTGTCATCTGTGTTTCTGCTTCCTGGGGCTGCTGGGAGCTACATAGGGCCTTCCCTGGTTTCCTTGAGAACACTAGAGCTCAGGCTTATCAAACAGCCTGCAAACGAACAAGACGTGTGTGTGTGTGTGTACGTATGCACATGCGTGCATCCATGCATGTGCGTGTGTGTGCTATGACATAGCAAGTTAAGCCGCCACTTGCCATGGCAGCATCCCATATGGGAAACTGGTCCATGTCCCAACTGTTCCACTTCAAATCCAGCCCCTGGCAAATGCACCTGGGAAAGCAGTGGTGGGTGACCCACGTGCTTGGTTCCTGCACCCACACGGGAGACCCAAGTGAAGCTGCAGCCTGGCTGGGCCCTGGCTGTTGTGGCCACCTGGGGAGTGAATCTAGAGGTGGGACATTCCTCTACTTCTGTGTTTCCACCACTCCTGTACATCTGCCTTTCAAACCAATAAACACCAGGAGGCCCAAGAGGCAGAGTCCTCAGTCCATCTCCATCTGAGACCTTACCCCCAGCAGCCCCACTTGCTCCTCAGACAACAGGCCACTCCACAGGGGACTGTGGCTCTGGGGTCATCCTCACCTTCCCATGTCCCATCACCTGGGCAGCTGAAGAACCTAGGCGTTTTCTGCCTTTTGTGATTCTGCCTTAATGGCTTGGCTGGGGACTGTGTGAACTTCAGGCCTGATAGTCTACATGACACCTGGCAGGTCACATAGGCAGACCACTCCTCAGGAAGGAAGTACCTGGTATTTGATAAGATTCACAGCCCAATAGCTTATCAATTTGTACTTTTTGAAAGTTGCTTATTTCAAACACACCAATAGAAGCCTGCTAAATCATGACTGTATAATTAATAGCCTGAAATGTATAAGAACTGGGGGGCTTCCCTTGGCTCTTCTGGCTTGCGCTTCTTTTGTCCTCCCTGCGGATCCTAGCAGCCTCGGCTGCGGCTGCCCCTCCCCCGCCCAGCCATGCTGGGTTACCTAGGCTAACCTGAATAAACCACTTTTTTGCCTCAGCACCGACTTCAGACTTGATGATTATCTGGGGGTTTCAAAAAACCGGCACAACACAGCCACAGTGTGTGGACCCAGAAAAGGCTGCAGTCAGGAGGGCAGGCCGACCACCACAGACCACAGGCAGACCACCACCACCAGACCACACCACTGTTGGGGTCCATGCAGTGGATGTGGGGGGACGCAAAGGTGTGAAGAGTATTGTTCCATTGCAGGCAGGGCCCCCGCAGATGTCTCTACAACCACCTGAATGCAGCTCCACCTTCCTTTGCATGGACACTGGACCACCCTGCGGAAGAACTCTAATCCATCCAGGCACTGTTTGCTACTGTGGAGTTGGCTTTTTTACTCAATGTGAGCTTGGAGGTTAGTGTAAATAATAATGTCTCACAAAAGGGCCTTCTATTATTCATACTGTCTTGGCTGTCCCCATTGAGCCTATGCTAATCAAGGGACCTATATTTAGGGTTTCATTCTTTCCTTTATCTTTAGGGTTCTCCTTTTCTTTGTGATACAAAATTGAGTTGTAGGATAAGAATTGTAGCAGGAACTTCTATTGTTTTTAGGCAAAACAAATGGCAGAATTATCCTTAGAAACACCCACTTGACCATGAGTAAAAAGTTTGAGCCAGAGTTTGGCTGATTCTGTATAAATAAAGCGGACAGCTTTTGTCCATTGTCCATTATGATCATGAAATTGTAGTGGTCCATTTCTTTCCTCTTTACACCTCATCCACATACCCTTCTCGAGTTCCGAACTCAGCTGGTGCTGGACTCTGGCAGACCACCACAGACCATCGGCAGACCACCACAGACCACAAGCGGACAGGCTGCCTTACCTGGGACCCAGGCAGGGCAGAGACCAGTGGGAGGCTGTGACCATGAAGAGCCCACAGAAACAGGCGGGGGTGATGGGCAGGGCCACGTCCTGCTAGAAGCCCTTCAGGCACCAGCACGGTCAGCTGTGACCCATGTCCTCCAGAGGAGGAACATTGCACACACCCGAGTTTCCTCCAGAAGTGGCTGCCACCCTGAACCCACTAAACAGCCATCTGACAAGTTTTGACAGTCTCTGTGCATAGCTGTAAATGAGTCATGCCACCCAAACTGGGACAGACTGCACTTGGCTCCCAGGCACATCTTGGCTGCAAGGCAGGGCTGCAGCTGCAGCCAACTGTGCCTGGTCAGCCAGAGCTGGCCAGGACGGGCACCTGTCACACAAGCCTGCTCCTCCCTAAATCAGCTGGTTCATGTCAATGCCCACTTTCCTTTCAGGAAACTTTCTCTGTGCCGTTCCACTTGGCAGCCTGCCTCTCCAGGGACTCGGTGACATGCTCACCACACAGGATGTCTTGCTCTATTGAGTGTTCCTTTCATCACTTCTGGCTCGTCTCACCCAGCCACTGGCCCTGCCCCCACTTGCACCCAGCCGTCCTCCCACCCAGGGCACACCCAGTGGCCTGTTGTAAAGCTGCCACTTGGCCATCTTCTCTCAGTCTGCAGGTTTCCTCACTTCCTTATGTAGCGTTTCCCGGAAAGCTTTGTCCCTTCCACTTGTTTGGTACCTCCTCCCCAGGGAGCCCTGCACCACTTCCTGTGGTGCTGTCTTCCACTGCAGCTGCTGTTTATTTCTTCCACCCTGAAATTTGCACAAACGCTATAATTTTTTATGTTTATTTTTATTTGAAAGAAAGATTTACAGAGAAGGAGAGACACAGAACCTTCCACCTGTTTGTTCACTCCCCAAATGGCTGCTAATAGCCAGAGCTGAGCCAATCTGAAGCCAGGAGCCAAGAACTCCTGTGGTGCAGGGTCTCAAGGACTTTGGCCATCTGCTGCTTTCCCAGGCCACAAGCAGGGAGCTGGACGAGAAGTGGAGCAGCAGGAACTTGAACGGGTGCCCCTTTGGGATGCCAGATTTGGGACACCACCACACCAGCCCCCAGCCTCATCTCACATCCCACGGGACCTGCAGGCTCTTACATATGCTGCTTGCCCGGGGGCCAGGTCTGCTAGCCCAGGCTGTAGCACAGGCCCCCGGCTGTCGCTGTCACATGTCCATTCACCCTCACTCTCAGCAGAACATGTCAGGGCATGGGCATCTGCTGCTGGCATCCTCTGCTGGCAGGGGTTTGTCTCTGTTCCTAGGGTCAGCCTGGAGCACAGGACAGACATGCCATGCTCAGCTTCTCCGACCAATTCCTTCAGCACACTTCCCCACCATGCACTGTCTCCCTCTCCTCCTCTGCCTGCAGCTGCCACAGCCAACCTGGCCCTCAGTCCCCTGTCAGATCACTGCTCGGCCATGTCCCACGGCTTCTCCAAGTCCTTCCTTCTGTAGCTGCCACTCTAGGATGGCCTGTCATTCACCAGGCCTCTGCTTCGGCATCAGCAGCAGGAACCTGGGTAATGTGGACATCATGGACCCCTCAGGATGAAGTGCTTCTGACCACATTCCAGGGTTAGTTGTGACTCCGGCACCAGTTCAAGTCCAGGCTGTCTGGGAAACCAGCGGCGGATGAGCCAAGTACTTGGCACCCTGCACCGACAGGGGAGACCCAATGGAGCTCCTGGCTTCAGACAGCCCAGCTCTGGCTGCTGTGGCCATTTGAGGAGTGAACCAGCAGAAGGAAGATCTCTCTCTCTTCCCTAACTCTGCCTTACAAACACAAATAAATGCATCTTTATAAAAACACTTGGGGTACTGCTCTGATGTACAGCGTCCCATAAGACACAGGCACTGTGGTTTTTCAGCTGCTCCATTGCAACCCAAGTTCTTGCTAACACGCCTGGGGAAGCAGCAGAGGATGATGCACAGGTGAGACCTGGGCAAAGCTCCTGGCCACTGTAGTCGCCTGGAGAGTGACCAACAAATGGAAGCTCTTCTCCCTCCCTCGCCCTCTACCTCCTCCCCACCCCCTCTCTTAACTCTTTCAAGTAAAAAACCAACATCTTATAAAACAACACCTAAGGAATTCTACACGGACTTAAAGGTGAGACCCTGTGTCTGAAAAGAAAGCCACTCTGCACACGAGTCCTGGGCAAGCAGCCACCGGCCAGCGACAGTACCTTGGGCTCCACGAGCGCCCCCGCCTGGATGAGGTACTTCACTGCGTCCAGGTGGTTGTTCTCCGCAGCCTCCATCAGTGGGGTTCTCTGGTCCTCTGAGCAGGTGTCAATGTTAGCGCCCGCCTGCAAGAGAACAGGAGGTCATGCTGAGTCAAGGTGCCCCATCACGCGTTGGCAGGGTAGAACATCCACAGCTGAAGGGAGTGGGCTCTCCAAATGACCACAGCACCTGTACACAAAAAGTCAGCCTACACCTCCTGCTCACACTAGGTCAGCTTGCATCTCCTGCTCACACTAGGACAGCCTGAACTTCCTGCTCACACTGGATCAGGCTGCACCTCCTGCTCCCATGGGGTCAGCCTGCACCTCCTGCACACAGGGGGTCAGCCTGTACTTCCTGCTCCTGCACACACGGGGTCAGCCTGCACCTCCTGCTCCCATGGGGTCAGCCTGTACTTCCTGCTCACAGGGGGCCAGCCTGTACTTCCTGCTCCTGCACACACGGGATCAGCCTGCACCTCCTGCTCCCATGGGGTCAGCCTGTACTTCCTGCTCCTGCACACACGGGGTCAGCCTGCACCTCCTGCTCCTGTGGAGTCAGCCTGCACTTGTGTAACCTAGGTCGATTTTTGACTCACTCTGACTGGATCTATACCCACATGGATTTCTGCATAGATACACCTGACTTCTTTGTGTAAAAGGACTTTGTAAAGCATGGTTCAGCTGGAAGATAGGAGTGAACCATGTACCCTGAGGCTGCTTCCCAGAGGTGAGACCAGACTCACAGACACCGCCACCAGGATCACTCCAGCAGACGCCAACGGATCACACATCACACAGGATATACTGGAGCAACACTCTGAATGTGGCCTGTGCTGCTGCTTGGCAGCCCAGGGACCAGGCTACCAGCCAAGGGACAGGTCAGGTGGCACACACTCGCCTGAGGCTAGGTCTGAACACTGCCCACTCCGACACTCACTGCTCTCCTGTGCATGTCCTGAAAGTGACACAGGTGAAGACTTGCGATCGTCTGCTTGGTGATACCCTCCTAACCAACAGCCCCTTGTCTGCCTTGGCCTGAGAGCAGGCAGCAGCTGGGACAGCTAGCTCCACAGGCAGCTTCCTTCTTTAGGGTTCTGGCCATCCCAAGCTGGTAAGCCTCAGACAGAAGGGCTGAGGCACCCATGTGGCCCCTTTTGCCAAGTTCCTTGTGGAAGTACCTGCTGGAAATCAACTAAAGTACGGGGCTGGCACAATGGCTAATCCTTCACCTTCAAGTACCAGGATCCCAGCTGCTCCATTTCCCATCCAGCTCCCTGCTTATGGCCTGGGAAACCAGCAGAGGAAGGCCCAAAGCCCTGGGATGCTGGACACACGTGGGAGACCTGGAAGAAGTTCCTAGCTTCTGGCTTTGGATCAGCTCAGCTCTGGCCATTGCAGCCACTTGGGGAGTGAACCAGCACATGGAAGATCTTTCTGCATCTCCTTCTCTCCAAGAGTCTGTCATTTCAATAAAAATAAGTAAAGCTTTAATTTTTTTTTAAATTTTAAAAGAAGCCAAAGGCATTGTCAGGGAACAGGGGAGAGGGGAGCCTGGCAGCAGCTCTTAAAAAAAAAAAACCTGTGTCCCTGTTGAGTTGTCAGCCAGTTCTCACAGTGTAGAGCCAGCCTTTCTAAGAGCCACACAGTAACTCCTGCACAGAGGCAGCCCAGTCCCATCCCTGGCCTGGAGAACCCTGCAATGCAGCTAGCTCCCTGGCAGGGCCCACACCACCCACCTGCTTACTGTCCTGCCTTGTACATTTGCTCATCCTCCACACCTGTCCAGTTTGCAGCTCTCCACACTGGGCTGGACTTGGGCCCTTGTCCTGGGTGGCACCCATCTGCACCTTGGTAGGAGGCACAGCTCTCTGGCTCTCCATGTCTCCAGGTAAAGAGGAAACCAGACAAGGACCCTCCACAGGAATGGGGGGAATCTGGGAGACCAGCACCCACACCCATGTACATCCACCATGCATGTATTTGTCACCATCCTCGGGTTCTGAAAGCTTATCACAAATTACCCCTTGGACACACTAAAGACCCAAAGGGCAATCTGAGGAATTCTCACCCTCCTGGGTAGACCCAAACCTGGGGGCCACACTGAATGCAGACCAACTCAGCTGTGCCACAGAGGCCAAGCAGAGGGTGGACAAGCAGTTGCCCATCAACCTAATCAGCAGCTTGGAGGCCAGGCAGGAACCAGCGGCAACCACAGCCTCAACCTGGGAGCATACTGCTCAATGGCAGACAAGGAGCAGGCAGCCCCTCAAAACTAGAACAGAAGCCAGGAAATGGCTCTGTGCCCTGAGAGTGCCAGGACCTGACCCCAGGCAGGCCACACCAAGCAAACCTCCCTTCCCTCTGAGCAACACAGTCTCAGGACCTGCTAGGAGTCCGAACATCAAGGTCTTTTGCTGCCTTCATAGCTCCCGACAAGCAAGCTGGACAGAAGACTAGAGGGGGACAAATGGGCAGCACTGCCGACTGCTGCCCCCTTCTGCCCCAGTCAGGTTAGGGCCTGTCTGGCATGTACAGTGCAAGCAGGAGGGTCATGAGAAACGGGGAGTCCTGAGCCCAAGTTGCTCCTTGCAGGCCCAGGTCCTTGCAGCTGCCGGTCAGAAGGCTGATGGAGGGCCAGCTGGCTGGCCCCCACAGGAGACCCTGGTTACCTGAAGACAGGCAAGGAGCAGGCCCCTACTGTGCTGATCTCTCTAGGGGCAAGGCATGTCAGAAGCATGGCAAGCTACCAGAGCCTTCCAGAGCTGACTCCAGAACTGATCTCCAGTGGCTGTGGCCCAAGTGTCCCATCCACATCCACACTCGGGAAGAACCCTGTCACTAACCTGGTGGAGCCAGCAGCAAGAACCTCGGCTCCTCCACGGGGCCCTGAGCTTCCTCAGGGGCACCTAACTGGGATGGGCTAGCTTCATAGACTGGACTCTGGCCTGGGCATGACCTGTGCAACAGCTGATCTGACACATCCTAAAGGGGTGAACAGGCCGGACCTTGCCCACTTAGCAGCCCAGTCAGATGAGCATGGGCCATGCGTGATGTCACTGCACCCCTGACAAGGACTAATGGGAAGATCTGCTGAGCTGTACTGGGATGACCTGTTACAGAGAGAGGACGGGAGCCAGTGCTGAGGCACAGTAGGTTAGCCATGGCCTTCAAAGCTGACAGCCAGTTCAGGAGCACCTGGAAAAGCACTTGGGCCCCTGCCAGCCCAGTGGGGACCTAGATGGAATTCCAGGCTCTCTTCAGGATAGCTGAGCTCCAATCACTGTAGCCATCTGGGGAGGAACCAGCAATGGAAGACCTCTTTCTGCCTCTCCCTCCTCTGTAAATGTACCTTTCAGATAAATGAGAGGACCATTCAAATGCTGCAATATGTTTGCCTGAGCAGTTGCATGGAGTGTCCTGAGAAAGTCACCTGTATCAGCCATGTCAGTCCTGTGTCTGCTGACGAGAGAAGCAGCCGAACTTCACACCAAATGGCTAATTCTATGGAATAACAGGGCAGCAGTGGGGGATGCTGGCTACCGGCATATGCCACTCTTCACTGCACAGCCACGCCCGCATGCTGCTGCGTGCACAGCAGCCCCAGAACTGAGTCCACAATAGAAAAGCGTTGCAGCAGCTGGATGGTGAGTGCCCTCTGACGGGCAGGATGTACCTTCTAGGATGGCAAGCAAAGACTCACACTGCAGACCACCCACACTCAAGGCAGAGGGACAGTCTGGCAAGGGCTTGGGCATGGGCTTGGGCACTGGGGGTCTCCCAGATTTCCAGCCTACACCCAAGTCAGGAGTGCCTTCTTAGCAGCCTGCATACTGAGGAAGAGGCCCCGGTGCTGACAACAGAGAAGTCAGGTAAGAAGGGTGGATGCTATAGGCTAAGCAAGCTGGTGTGTCCACCATGGAGGACACAAGGGGGCACCAGGTCAATGCGGGCAGAGTGGGCAGCCCTGACAGCAAAAATCTCAGTGCCCCAGGGGAGCTGTTCCTCAACAAGCAAGACTTGGGCCCGCAGGAAGAGGGCTTCAAGGACAAATACAGGAACCCCACAAGGAGCTGCTTCACTTCCAATCCCTGCTAATGCTTCAGGGAAGAGTGGAAGACGGCCTAAGTCCTTGGGACCCTGCACCCACGTGGGAGACCCACAGGAAGTTCTAGGCTTCTGGCTCTGAAAGTCCGTGTCACAGGCCCCAGGGACTCCAGAGTCTCAGTGAGCCCAGACTGTGACCAACAGGTCACACACAGGCTGAGACGGACTCAGTATTCAGTGCAGATGGTAGGCTAGAGTTGGAGAGCAGCCAGGCCAGGGGGACCACCCAGGAGCTGGGCCCACAGCACCCACAGGTATGACCAACACAGACTACAAATACCCCAAAGATGAAAGGAGGTTAGCAGGAGGCAGATTACCCAGTGGCTAACACACTGAACATATCACCCAGGATACAATTTCAAGAGAGAGTGGGTGCCCACTGCCCACCTAAGAATGGCTGGTGAGGGGGCCCGGCGGCGTGGCCTAACAGCTAAAGTCCTCGCCTTGAACGTGCCGGGATCCCATAAGGGCGCCGGTTCTAATCCCGGCAGCTCCACTTCCCCGCACCTCCCTGCTTGTGGCCTGGGAAAGCAGTCAAGGACAGTCCAAAGCTTTGGGACCCTGCATCCACATGGGAGACCTGGAAAAAGTTTCTGGATCCTGGCTTCGGATCTGCATAGCACCGGCTGTTGCGCTCACTTAGGGAGTGAATCATTGGATGGAAGATCTTCTTCTCTGTCTCTCCTCCTCTCTGTATATCTGACTTTCCAATAAATAAATAAATCTTAAAAAAAAAAAAAAAGAATGGCTGGTGAGACCTGCTTGCTGCACTTCTGCCCCAGCTCCCTGCTGGCCCACACTGGGAGCTCCCTGCCCTTCCTGTGGGAGTCCCACACTGAGGCCTAGTTCTGGCTGTTGTGGCCAACTGCATTAAAGCAGTAGAGATGAGACTTCTCTCCAAATAAAATAAAAAGAAATAAAAGAAGGAATTCACATAATCAGATAACCTCGGTGGACTCCAAATGTTCACTTAGATTAGGAGACCTCATCACAGTCAAGCCAGGGAGCAGGGTGGGTCCTGGGGCTGGGCCCTCTGCTGCCGCAGTGGGAGCTCAGCCAATGCAGGAATCTTGGACACAGCCACAATGAGCACGAGCAGGCCTGACGCTGAGAGCCACACACCTGCTCTCTTCCAGGGAGATAAGAATAAAGGAAGCCAGGCCGCACCTGAACCAGCATGTGGCAGATGTCCACGTGGCCAGCCTCCGCCGCGGCGTGCAGGGGGGACCGCTTACTCTGGTGCTCCATTTTGAAGTTGGGATCAATTCCATCAACTGTGAACAAATATGATGTTACAAATTATTGCTGCTAAGCCAGGACACCACTTGGCAAATGCCCCCATGGACAAGTAAGTGGCAGGTCTGGCAGCAGGCCAGGGTGGACCGCACTCCATTAATGGGTGAGTCCTGCCCTGCTGCCCATTCCCACACACTGCCTTCTCGGGGAGCTCTGTGAGAAATGACCCCCCACCTCCCTTCAGTGTCTGTGCTTCGGGTCCTCAAGGCAACAGCAGGGGAGAACTGGCCCAAGAACAGTGGCATCCCATAGGGCAGGGCCCGGAGGATGTCTGACAAAGAGCACGTGGCCTGTGTGGACACAATTCTAGCTGTGCCTAGGCCACAGGGAAGCCACACACGATGGTGTGGTGCCTGCTGGTCAGCGTTCCCCAACCTTCCTTGGAACCAACTATTCTGCCTTTTTCAGGACTCACTGTCAAGCAAAGAACCTCTGGCCTTTACCCCCCGGCTCAGGAGGATCTGGCCTGGCTGGGAGCACAGAGAGCAGGCAGCCCAGGGAAGGCTCCAGGGTTAGCACAGGTAACAGCCAAGCTTCGGCGCACTACTGAGCTCTGCCTACACCCCAGCTGCCCCTGCCCATCTGACTTCTCTGGCATCCTTGCTTCTGCTCCACTGAACTCCTCTTCACACATTAAACAACTCCTGGAGAATACTTCCTGTGCCATGAGCCACTGAAAGAGTTTAGCGTCAGACAGAGTGCCGGGGCAGCCGGGTCCCCAGCCAGTGTGCCAAGGCTGCACAGTGAGCTGGGGTACCGACCACAGGCTCTGTGAGCTCCTGCAGAGGCCCCTGAGGGCCACACTCACCCAGCATGAGCAGAGGCCCCTGAGGGCCACACTCACCCAGCATGAGCAGAGGCCCCTGAGGACCACACTCACCCAGCATGAGCAGCACCTTCTGCAGTTCCCCTTGCCTGGCAGAGAAGTACAGCTGCTTTGGGTGGAAGCGCAGCTTCTTGGGTCTGCGGAAAAGCACAGCACAGGCTCAAGCCCAGTCCACAAGTCTCACGAGAAAGAAGCCGGTGCTAACAGGCCAGACCTGTCTGGGTGAGATGCAACACCCAGCCAGAGCTGGCATCACCCTCACTCAATGCCGAGCTGCTGCGCCATGGGCTGTAGGAAGCACCAGGGAGCCATCACCCTCCTCCAAGAAGGTCCAATGAGTCCCTGAGGGCTGCCAAGGAACGCCCAGCATGGCAGCACAAGGCCCAGGCTTGAGGACAATCACCTCTCCAGGCAGCAAAGTGGGTTCAGGCATGCTCATGTGTCAGTCAAGAGCTAAGCTGACAGTCAAGGGACAGGGAGGACACAACCAGGACAGGGCCGGCCTGGTCAGGGCCCACAGCGGCCATCTTACCAACAGTCCACAGGGCAAGGCTGCAGACATACAGGATGGAGGCAGTGTGAGAAGCCTCTGCTGGGCAAGCCCTGAGTTTTCTTGCCCCGCCGGGAGCCCCTGGCTTACGAAGAAGAGCAATGTGGCCCAGGGACAGGAGGACCCAGGAACCAATGGGCCACAAGAAGAGTGGCTACATTTACAAGCCAGAGCGTTCCTGGCCGAATCCCTGCACTGACCAGACAGGGAACAGGACCAAAGGGAGGGGCTTGCACCGGCAGAAGGTGCTCCCTCACGGGGGGGGGGGGCTTCAAAGTGATCTCTGCTCTCAGCACAACGTGGTGTCCTGAGAACAGCACAGCCCCGGACAAGGCTCTGCTCGGTGGGAAGCAGCCCATGGCTCCCGGGCAATCCTGGAACATAGGCCACACTTACTTTTCCGAGTCCAGGGCAATCAACGCACTCTCCAAGGTTTCCTTTCCGGGTCCCTGGCAAAACCCTAAGCTGTGCCTGGCGAGCCCAGCAGGTCCTGTGGGATCAAAGCCTTCAGCAGTCTGGGCGGCTGCGTTGTGTGGCTTGTCATCCTCGGAGAGCAACGACCCTATAGCACTGTGGGGAGGAGGAAGGCACCAACTTACCAAAAGCACACATGGTACCCAACCACAGAGTACACACGTACATGTGCATGTATGCATGCACACACACTTACACAGAGCTAGCACACACTGTACCACAGTGAGCTCACACACAGTCCACCACAGTGAGCTCACACACACTCCACCACAGTGAGCTCACACACACACTCCACCACAGTGAGCTCACACACCCTGTACCGCAGTGAGCTCACACACCCTGTACCACAGTGAGCTCACACACACTCCACCACAGTGAGCTCACACACAGTCCACCACAGTGAGCTCACACACACTCCACCACAGTGAGCTCACACACACTCCACCACAGTGAGCTCACACACAGTCCACCACAGTGAGCTCACACACACTCCACCACAGTGAGCTCACACACACTCCACCACAGTGAGCTCACACACCCTGTACCACAGTGAGCTCACACACACTACCCACAGCAGATACTTGCAGTCTACTACTGTTTTATGTTCATACTCCATGCCGCCTCCTCTTCACTCCAGACCACATGCTCAGGTATGTGCTAGCAAGCCTGGCTCTCAGGTTCTTGGCACCCCCATATGCGACACTCCATAGGACTGGTCTCGTAGGAGGAGGCCCAGATACCCAGGAAGCAGCTAATGGCACCAGATTTGAGTGTGTTTTCAGCAACTTTCTTTTTTTTTTTTTTTTTTATTGTTAATCACATTTTACTATGTGATACAGTTTTATAGGCATTGGGATTCCCCCTACCCCTCCCACAACCCTACACCCATGGTGGATTCCTCCACCTTGCTGCATATTCACAGTTGAAGTTCAATTGGGTTAAGCAACATTCAATGAGATTTTCTTCAAATCAGCATGGTTACCAAGTTCTTTACCCTTTATTTGTGCATCTTATCTGCCTCTGTCCTCACTTTATTTTCCAGTAGGATGCCACAGGTGGGGACAGGCGGGTGGGACTCCTGACATTTGGTGGTGCTTTATCTTGATCTGCCAACTCCCGTGAGCCTTTAGTGCTCTCCAACTCCTTCTAGCACATTCCTTCAGGAAAACTACTAGGTGTCTCTAGTTGGAACCTTCAGACCTTGAGGCCAGGAATGTGGAGAGAGCTGGCATTTTTGTTCCAGCTGTATCCAGATGCTGAGGAGACTGTGCTACACTGGCGACAACAGTCACAAGACTCGGCTCAACCAAACTGACAGAGGTGCATGGACACCAGCCTCCAGTGGTTTTGTGTTTCCTAGCTGTCAGATTCTCAACATGGCCCTGAGCTGGTGCAGGAATTACTGTACCCCGTGATCAGACGCCCACTCAGGAAAGCTGGCTGCAGCACTGTACCTGCCCGTGGTGGTGTCCGCTCGGCCTTCTGCAGCTGAGCTCTTCTCCTGCCCAGGGGCCAGCGTCACTGTGGAGGTTGTGTCGGCCTTGGCTATTGTCACCTCTTTGGCCTTGGAGGTGTCCTCCCCACAGTGAGGACAGTAGCTGGCATTGTTGACACGAGAGGCACAGTCTTTGTGGAAACGATGGGAAATGCTGCTCTCAGGCTGACACTCCATGAAGTTGCCCTACAATGTGGGAAGAGGAAAGTCCAGTCAGACTAAGCAATAGGCCAAATCTGGGAGTGAGACCAGGCAGGACAGGTTGCAGGGGCCCAGGCCTGGCTGCCCAGCACCATGTGGGAAAGAGAAGCCAGGCTTGGCAAAGCAGCCCATCAGGTCCAACCAGGACCCAGAGGCCAGTGGCATGCCTTGTCCTGTCCTGTCCCCAAGTTCCCCAGCCATTCTGACCAAGCAAGAGGCTGCACACAAGACAGGGGCCCATCTTCCAAGGGCTAATGAGACAGGAAGTCGGGAGAAGGATGTCAGAGATGGCCAGGTATGGGAGGGGCTGGCAGGAGGGAGAGAGTTCCCGCAGAGAGCTGCAGTACACCATGGAGGAGGAGACACAGAGAGAAGGTCCAAGTGGGCACTCCAGGCGCGGGGCCACAGAGGGTTGCAGGGCGCCTGAAGCTGCAGGCAAGGGGCTCGCACACACGTGTATACTCATAGGGAGGAACCCATCCTCAGGGCCCCAGAAGCAACTGCAGCTCTCTCCACTGACGGGAGGTTCCACATCGTGTAAAGGGGCGGACGGGGCCCAGGCTCCCCAACCGTCTCTCCTCTGGAGGCCCCAGGCTCCCAGGCAGGAAGGAGGGAATGGGACACGGGAATCTGTCTATGCTGAGAAGCCAACAGCTAGCAAAGGGGTCACAAGGCACCAGGGCGGTCTGACATGGACCACAGCTGGTGGATGTCGCACAGGGCAGGTGCCGTGCAGGGGACACAAGAGGCCCCGGGTATGCCGGACTCACCGCCGTGCAGAAGTAGCCGCAGCCAGGACAGCACTGGTGCTTCACCATGCGGCCCCGATGGTCTTCACACAGCACCAAGAGCGGCGCCCTGTTGGATGGGCGCATCAGCTCGTACTTGACCACGCTGTTCGTGCAGCGTCCCAGCTGCAGGCAGACACACAAGCGGTCAGTGACAGGCCTGCGCTCGCCCCACATGTGAGCATTAGCCGACTACGGCACGTGTGGAGCACCTGCTGATCCTAGTGCAGGGACCCGCCATCCACACAGCCTGCAGAAAACAGCGGATCTGTGACCACATTCAGGGTGACTGGGAGGGTCTGGGCTGGGGAGCAAACAAAAGGCATGTGCCCATGCCAGGAAGGCCAGGCCAGCTCAAGCAAGCCCTAGGAACAGCACCATGGGCCTCAGCAGCCAGAACAGCTGTGCCCACAACAGGACACAGGCTAAGGAGTCTAGGGTGTGCCCGGGGATCTAGGCCTGAGGGTCCTAAAGGACCATGATGCACAGAGGCCGCGCTGGCTGCTCATCTGCAAGGCTAGGCCATGGTGACTCTCCAACAGCCAGTCCAACGGCTCCACAGAGAACAGAGTGACAGGGGCTACAAATGCCTCAAAACAAGCGAGAAAGTGCCCAGCCTCTGGGCACAGCCTCTGGGGTCTAGAGGCCCCAGGCTTCCAGGTGAACAGCTGGGACATGGCCAGGACAGTTTGCTAACAGATGACATACTTCTCGGAGAACCTGACACGGGACCGAGGATGCACCCCAGACACAATGGAGGCGCAGTCATAGCCAGCATTCCCCCAGAGTCACCCGCCAGCCAGAGGCACAGGCATTCACTCTTAGGGTCACCTAGGAGCATTTCAAGGACCCTGCCGGCACCTCTGTGAGCCCAGCCCAGGCAGACAAAACATTCAGAGTGACGGCCTTGGCTTGGGATAAAGAGCTAATCTGAAACATCCAAGGGCAAGCATGCATTCTTTATACAGAATGCTGCCCTGGGATGGGAACAGGGGCCGATCAGGACAAGTGGGTTCTTCAGCTACAGCAGGAAGATCCCTGGGCATAGAGGCAGAGGCAAGAACAGCGAGCTGGAAAGGAGGTGGCAGAGAGATGTGACAATCCTCCCTGGGCTTGGGAAGGACCCACACTGCTGACGCCCAGGAAGGAGGCACAGGCGAGACCACCCTCCACACATGTCCATGCTCAGAGGGGTCTCCCGTGTGCACAGGAAGTCTAGAGCCTCATGATTCTCAGAAACAGGGGCAAGGCATGGCAGAGGACATGGTGCGGGACCCCAGCACCCCATGTCCCACTGCCTGCGTGGGCGTTCCAGCTCTGCTTCCAGTTGGACTCCAGCTGCCTGCTTATGCACGCCAACTTTCTAAGCCCAAGTGGAGAATCCCACAGCCAGCCTGAGGCAGATGCTGAACGAAGAAGCAGCACAGTATGCGGGCCGGCGCACACTGGGCCCCTATTCCATCCCCATGGAAACCAAATGACCTGGGATGGAGCCGTGAATATCCACCATAACAGGACTAAGATTTACACCTGCCAGATGAGTGATGCCCATGACCTCACCGTCGCTTCACAGCAAGTGCTAGGAGGGCCGCCGGTGTCACACAGGTAGGCATTCTGAGTACTTTAGGCAGTGATCACACCCCCAACTGTGACACTGGCACCCCACACGGGTACAGGTCTGAGTCCAGGCTGTTCCACCTCCATCCACCTCTGCTAATATGTCTAGGAGAGCAGTGCTGGGGCCGCTGCACCCACAGGCAGAAATGGATGGAGCCCCTGGCTCCTTGCAGCCACCTGGAGGGATGAACTAGCAAATGCAACACTGCCCTTTCCGTCTCTGCCACTCTACCTTTCAAATAAGTAAGCACACCTACAAACCAACAAAAGCACAAGTCCTTAACTTGCAAAGGTGACAGAACCCACTCAGTATTTTCAAGACTGGTAAAGGCAGCAGCATTTACGTCTCCTCAAGGTGGAGACAGACCACTTTACAAAAGCGACTCAACTGACACATGAGCAAGCAAGGACGGAACCACAGGAGCCTCAGGCCGCAGCTGAGGGTGGCTCAGAGGACATGCGGCCACGGAGATCTCTCAACGCACTTGGAACAATTCTCGGACAATGAGCCCCCTTTGGGCCTGCCTATACATCGCCCCTGCTGGGAAGGAGTGAAGATAGAGAGCATACCACCCAGACCAAGTTGCAGTGACTACAGGGTGATCACCCACTTGTGGGACCAGCATGCAGGCCCACCCTGCCCCGAAGCCCAGCCAGGCCTGGACCCAACCAGCCCCATGCCATCCACACCCCCACAGGCTGACATGGCTACCTCCATCAGGGTGCAATGCCAGTGTGCTGAGGATCCCTGGCCCTGTAGCTGCACCCACACTACCCCTTGGGGGAAGGGCAGCCAGGTTGGGGGCTGAGCAAGGAGAGCAGAGCTGCAGGGCACTGACTGGCCATAGGCAGCTCCAGTGAAAGTGAACGTCTCACCTCGTGGCCCACGCTCTCAGTTGCCATGCACCGGCTGTTGGTCAGAGTGGTGATCTCGCGGCTCTTGGGGGTCTCCATCCTGCAGCTGCACAGCGGGACTTCCTGAAGGCCGTCTGTCTCCAGCGCATCTGGACCACTGGCCAGCCCTAGAGTCACACAGACAGGCGTCAGCTCATGGGACCCTGGCCTTAGAGAGTCAGTTAACATTCCTGGTAGCGACCTCATGCCAGCGCCACATGCCACAGGCACTTTCCCCAGTGGGGCCCAGGGGATGCCTGGCCAGGACAAGGCCGAGACATGGCGCATCCATCCCTGGGTAGCTCGAAAGAGAGAAGCTGGACCTTCAACAGCAGCATGAAAACCTCTAGGTCCTCACACAAAAGGCACCACATGTCAAAACTGTACTTGCTTCATTTGCTTTAGAATGACAGCACAATCTGGAAGACTGTCGTAACCATTCATTATTTAAACTATTATTCACCCAAAGTCCAAGGAGATCGCACCCTCATCTGCAGAAGAGGAGCGGGCAACGAGAGAAAAGTCGGCAGGAGAATCAGGCTAACCCCTGACCACAAGTGTCCCAGCAAACATGGCCAAGAGTCCAGAAGGTCCGGCCCCAGCCTGACCAGCCCTGGCCAGCTGTGAAGGTGCGCAGAGACTGGCACCCAGACACTGCTGTCGCCCAAACCCAGGGCCATGAAGCTTCCTGGAAAGCAGAGGCCTGAGGGAATGCAACATTCCAAGCACTAACCAAGACACAGAAATCTCACTGGCCTCTGGAAGAACACTTCTGGCGCAGGTGGCCACAGACACCCCCAACACATTGCCTGCTCCCCACTCTGGATTCCTCTGACACACACCGGAGGCAGCAGCAGGCAGCTGCCAAGCTCACAGAGGACCAGGGCTCAGTCCAGCGCTCCTGGCATCCCACCATGTCCTGTTGGGCCAAGCACAGGCAGGCTGAGCAGCCACAGAGCCTCAGAAAGCCAACAAAGCAAGGCTATTTCCAGTCAGCACTCACATTCAGGGAGACCGGCTCAGCACTTGCAGGCTGCACAGCACAGGGCTGGCCAGCACAAGACAGCAGCAGCCATGCAGGTCCTGCTGCAGCCCACCTGAGACTCCAAAGAGTCAGTCTCGAGGCTCAGGGGTAACCCCTGGCTGGGGTCTCTGACACGTGACCTTGGCCTTGGCCTACACAGATCCCATAACTAGGACAGTGGGATTGCACCTGCCTCTGTCTCACCTCCTCCAGGAGGGGCACTGCCACTCTTAACGGTAGAATGGGCAAGCAATGCCCAGCTGCTACCCTGTCCTGTCCCAAAGAGACAGCACCATGTAGCCCACCTGTTTCCTAGAGACTCGGGACATGTGCATGTGTTCATGTGCCATGTGTGTGAATATGTAAGTGTGTTTATGTGTGCACATATCTATGTTATGCACACTGATGTGTGTGCCTGTGTGCACACATGAGTATTGTATGCACAGGTATGTCTGTGCACACACACACTGTGTGTGCATACATATGTGCCTGTGTGTGCATTACGCACAGAGATGTGTATGTACTTCTGTGTGTGCACACATGTCGTACGCACACGGTGTGTCTGTGCACACGTGTGTGGTGCAGATGCATGTGTGTTACATGTCTGTGATGTGTGTGCACATGTGTATCCGTATTGCATGCGTGTGTGTCTCCTGTGCCTTGCAGTCAGTAGGTTCAGCCACACCTTCCCCACATCAAAGCCAACTTCTGCCCCAACCTGCCCCTCAGGGCCCTACACTCCCATGCCAGCTGCTGTCAGAGCCAAGAGCTGGCAACAGTGAAGATGCAGGCGGATTTCCTGGTCTTGGTGTCAACTCTCTCCCAGGTCCAAGGCGTAAGCTCAGTCCTGAGGTGTGTACCAGTGCAGTGAAGCACAGCTCTGTACCTCTTCAGGCAGAGCTCCCGGAACCTAGAGCTAAGCAGTGAGCCATGCTGCCACCCCTCCAGGCGCTGAATCCACAGTGCAAGCACAGTCCAGCAGCCCCAGCAGCTTCAGCTGGATGCAGCTGGCTGACCACAGGAGCCAGAAGAAACCTCTGCCCTGCCTCTCCTTTGCCTCAGCCCACTGGTGCCTTGGTTGCTTGGATGGGGGCAGGAAAAAGCCTCTCCTGCGCTGCTGAGCCACCCGGCTCCAGTCCAGCTCCCGAAGACTCCGAGCCAACACGCCAGCCCAGACAGCATAAGCACTGATCTCTGCTCAGACACAGAGATGTGCAGGGTGGCAACGAGGAGACACCTGCCCAACTAACCAAACAAGGGACTCTCATTTCTCGGATGGACAAGCCTGAGCTCCAAGTCTTGAGCTGCAGTCACAATTACTAAATGACATGGAGGAACCTGGCGTGGCAGCCACAGGGCCTGGGCAGCAGTTCAGGGTCTGCTCTCACAGAACCACATGGAGCACACAGCACTCCAGGGCTGTGCCTGACACGTCAAACACACTGCTCTGCAGCATAAGAGGAAGAGGGCAAGGAGGAAACGGGGCACCAGGACTCCAGTGCCCCACAGCATTCGCACATCCAGCAGCCACTCAGCACTGGCAAAGCCCCAAGGCGCAGCCACATGGAACCTAAGACCACCATGCTGCTGCCCCACTCGGGGAAGCACCAGCAGTAACAGAGCCCCTGCCACTCTGGTTCTGGAAGTTTCCACCTTTCCTGCTCCGTCACCTTGATCCAAAGTGACCTGGTGGATGCGGCTTAAGTCACACTCAGGGACCCCCTGCTCAGGGCACAGGGCGACACGTACAGGTGTCTCCATGCAGCACCCAGCCTCACCTTCTGCTGAAGACAGACTCCCCTTGACATGGAGATCCAGGGACTCCAACGAGACTTCCACATACCCTGCGCTGTCCCCAGACGCCACCTGCTCTGTGCTGCCAGAGGACGACTTATACGGCTCAGCACCTGCGCAAACAACACACAGTGTGAGGGAGCCCCTGCACCCAGCCAAGGCTGACCCATCCCTGCACCCACACACACCGAGACCCATACCAGGCTGCTCTCGTCTGGGACAGCGTTACAGGCCGCCACACCCATACAACAACAAGGGGGCCCAGCTGCAGCGACAGCACACTTCTCTGTGCTGTGCCAGCTGTAGAAATCTGATCAAATAACCCAGAGCATGGCTGTATTGTGATATAAAACAGAAAACTCTAATTTGCAGGTTTGAAAGCCCAGCTGATGAAAGCAACCCCAAACAGGCATTGCTGCTAGGAAAATGGTATTGGCAGATGGGGCCGACACGGATCCCCAGGAACGGCTGTGTGCTGTGCTGCTGGCAGAGGCCTGGGGCAGCAGCGCAAAGCAGCCAGACCCACTGCTTCCACAGCCGGCAAGGGCAAAATGCAGGGACAGCCACATATGGGTGGTGGCACAGGCTAGCCTGTACCTGCCTACACTGCTAAGGAAGCCCGACAGTAATGCAGCTGCTGGATCTTTAGGATGGTCAAGGCATTCCCACAAAGAAACCAGGAGAAATGGGTACTTATGTCTAGGACGTTGACCACAGCCACCTCTAAACATGAGTCATCCATGCAAATTAAACAACTTTCACCAAGCACATGACTTCCAATACATGCCCTATACTGCACTTTCACCAGCCTGGAGGACAGCAGCCCCGCACACACCCACGTGCACACAGGAGCTGCCTGGGACCCCGCGCACACCCACGTGCACACAGGAGCTGCCCAGGGCCCCGCACACACCCACGTGCACACAGGAGCTGGAGTACCTAGACCACTGCTCTGGCACTCATTGCCATCACAATTCTGGATAAAGCCTCACTGTCCTGTCTCTGACTTGGCTCTGCTACCACACACCCTGGGGGAGCAGAGGACTCTCCAAGGATGGTGACCCTGCCACTCTTGAGTGACCTGAATGGAGTTCCAGGGTCCTGGCTTCAGCCTACCGAAGACGGAGTCTTCAATCCCCCAGTGTCATTGGCCCAGCACACAGCTGCTGCCGCAAAGAAAGCCACACAGGATGTGCCGACCTCCCCATGCTCCCTGCAGCAGGACAAGGTGCCCCGGAGGGGCTGAGTTCACGGTCACCAGACAGGGCAGAGGACAAGCAACACTGAGGCACAGTCCGTGACCCTATAAAGAGGCTACAACTTTGTGCTGCTGGTAGAAGGACAGGAACAGACCCCCTGGCTGCCACCCAAGGCTCCAGAAAATGCAGCACAGAAAAAGCCCAGAGCAGGGGGCTGGCACCTCCCAGCACGCACAGTACGGTAGACCATGGGCTGGCTGCAGGGGCCAGGCTGCAGAGCCTGTAGGACCACAGATGATCGGGCAGTTCAGAGCACAGGCAGCATGAATCATGGAGCAAAACCACCTGTGAATTACCTGAACCCCTTTACACTGTTCACCTTTTAACAGGAAGCTGTAAAACATGCCAGAATGCAAGCCCTGAGCACGCTGCTCACCAGGCAGCTGAGGCCTTCCCTTATCTGCCTGGCCAGCAGGCCTGAGCAGCTTCCATGTGCAGCCCAGCAGCTCACCCAGGAGCAGCTGTCAAGAATGGCAGTAGGCAGCAGAGTGGGAGACAGGAAAGCTTCACTCTAGCAGGGGGAGCTTCTGAGCAGGACAAGCTGGCTTCATGCAGGAGCCAAGACAAGGAAAGCCTCGGTGTGGTCAAGACACTGGGAGCACCTGGCTGCCCCTCCATCAGTCAGCTAGGAAAGAGCTCCACATCCAGGCAGAGGCGATGGACAATGAAACAGATGCCCCTTCTCAGCAGCACCGCAGCAAGTACTGAGTGGATGGCTGACACACAGCAGGGCAGTGGCTGCCTGGGGACAGGGCCAGAGGGGCAGGCAGTGGCCTCACAGTGAAGCACATGCACTCGCCAACTAAGCATGCCCACGGACATGCCTCGTCCAGCGCAGCAGAGTCTAACAATGCTAGAAATGTCCCAGCTCTCCTGGGTGAGGGACCCCTGGAACACAAGGCAGTGAACAGGAAGCGACAGTCGCTAGACAGCTCAGGGTCAATATGGGCGATCTGCACCCAAGACCCAGGACCCAGAGGGCCAATGATTCTCTCCAGCCCCAGTGAAGGGCTATTCAGGGAGCCTGGGAGGGAGCAAGGGTCCTCCTGGAGGTCTGAGCTGCTTGTTTCCCACATGGAAGGCAGGGCGAAACCCCAGCCCCATCAGCCTCCAGCACTGCGGGCCCCATGGGTGGCACAGCGACACGGCACTACCTGGTGCACTCAGCTTCTTCCTGCTTCTCCGCCTCCGCTTCCTGGCCGGCTTGATCCATGGGCTGTCAGTCTTCCCTTTCCTCCGGAGGAACTTCCTCTTGACACTGGACTCGGAGCTCTGCAGGACAAAGGGCAGGTCCCTGAGAGGCAAGGCACGGGGCCCAGGGGCCCTGGAGCAAAGGACGAGGGGCTGTTCCCCTACAAAAAGAATGCTGTTCTACCTCAATCCGCCACCGGAAAGTTAATCTCACTGAGACATTTTTCTGGGTCACAGCCTAAAGATGCCCACGTTTTCCCCACACAGCTCACTAAGCAAAAAAGGCCAAGGAAAATGATCTCCTCATTTGAGTTTGGCACACACGAACAGTCTGCAGAGTTCTGCTCAGCTACGAGAAGCCAGCTCAGCCAGAGAGCTAAGTTCTCCAGCCGCCAGGCCCACTGGACGTTCCAGGTGCTTCCAGGGGCCTGTTGCTTAACCAGGACCTGACTGACCATGTCACAAGCACACATGCTGACGTCAGAGAAGAATCTGAGAAGACACGCCCAAGAGCCCTCCAGTTCCCATGGAGCCCCAGAGCTGGCGTCTGGTCCGTGGCAGTCACCCCATGGAGATGGGCAGATCCAGCAGCCCTCTGTACAACAATCCTTGCCGCCCCATGTTCCCACCAAGAACTTGTGGAAAGTACTGAGTGGAAATGACAATTGGTCACCTGGCCCCAAGGCCCCCTCTCAGCTCCAGGGACTCCAGCCGGAGGGCTCCCAGCCCTGGCCCCAACATTTGTCTGGCCACTGGTGACAAAAGATTCGGTGCGCAGCTCCACATGCTCTGGCCCTGATCTGTGGACAGCCAACCCCATCGTCCACTCCCAGAGGCTTCCAACGCCACCTCCCCGCCCTCTCCCCTCAGCCATGCGACACAAGCCCTGCACAGGCCCGACACAGTCTGGGCAGCCGGCAGGTGCAACCTCAGTGTGCCCCAGTGAGTGCCGGGCCTGCGCACAGGTCCTCGTTCCTACGCCCACTGCCCAGCCAAGGTCCAGGCTTTTACTCAGCACTCAGGGCAGTCACTGCTGCCTGTCCTCCCAGGCCCCACACAAGCTGAGGAACTCCGTGCCCTTGGCGGTCAGGCACCACGCGACGCGCGGGCGTTACCAAGTCAGACTCATCTCCGCCTTCCTCTTCCTCCCCCGTGTCCACTGACTCTGGCTCCTCCTCAGACTCGCCGTCCGCCTGATTACACACGGTTGAGAGGGAAAGACCAAACAGAAAACAACCAATTAGATCCTGCAGTGGCAAATGACTGGGTCCAAACACATCTGTAAAGACGCACAGAGTGAACACCCCAAAGGGTCCCACAGTCCGTCCACTACAGGCCCTGCAGGCAGAGCAGCTTCTGGAAGGCATCCCGCGTGGGCAGCAGGACTCCCTGGAGTGAGCTCAGCAAAAGCCTGCCAGCAGACACTAGCACAGAGGAGCTAGTGAAGCACAGGGTGACGACCACATGCGCAGAGCACACAGGCACACGCATAAACATCCATGCATGCACATAACCATCAATACACACACACACAGCTCCTAAGGAAGGTGGCACTGTTCATGGAGGCAGCAAAGGGAGATGGAGCTGCCCATGACATCCCAGGGGGCAATGACGCATACCTGCCAGACAGAGGCACAGCCAGTCTGTGTAAGGACCCTGTTCAGAGCACAACAGAGCTGGGCACACATGACGATTTCCCACCCTCCCCAGTACCCCTGACCATCTACTTCCTGTTACCCTGACACACTCAGCACCCTCCCCAGTACTCCTGACCCTCTACTTCCTGTTACCCTGACACACTCAGCACCCTCCCTAGTACCCCTGACCCTCTACTTCCTGTTACCCTGACCTGACACACTCTGCACCCTCTCCAGTACCCCTGACCCTCTACTTCCTGTTACCCTGACACACTCAGCACCCTCCCCAGTACTCCTGACCCTCTACTTCCTGTTACCCTGACCTGACACACTCTGCACCCTCCCCAGTACTCCTGTTCTTGCACTTATTGCTTGTCTGAACAATCACAAATTTTTGCATTTCGTTGGGCTCCTAGGCCTACATCTAGGTCCAGGAGGCATGTCTTCTTCCTCCCTTAAAGACACTAGAAAATAACTTCAAACATTTTCTTCCACATTTCACAATTTTGTGTTGGTACTTTAAATCCTGAATCTACTTTTTAAAATAATAGCTACAGCATGATACAAAGCAAATTCCTCTAAACGACTCTGCAGTACAGTATCCACAGGATTTCAGGATGACCAAGCTTGAGATCCCCATCTCTATATCCTTAGAAGAAGTGACCTAGTACTACCCTGATGGGGCATCCACCCCCTCTGCCAGCCATCACAGGAGCACCCCAACAGCACATACGTGGACACTCATCCTACCCCACCCCACTCACTGCCAATGCTCCCTCTGGCAGCTCCACACTCCACGTTCCCAATGACGCACTCCTGCACTCCTCCCCTGACCTCTCACAGACTTGCAGATCACAAGTTCCACAGAGAATCCCATTATGATTCTGAGGGGAAATGTTCTAGAATCATAGCTACACAGAGAGATAAGGCAACAATCCTGTCATTCAAATCCTGAGTCTTTGCATAAGCGGCATCTTTTTAAAACCTCTTTCAGCTCCGTCCTGTTTGGTTCCCTGCAAGTTTCTGGAGGTGTGAGCCACATGCAGAGGCACAGCTGACTGCGTCCTTCCTCGTCACCTGGGGTCTCTCTCCATAGAGCATTTCCTGACTAACTCCTGCAGCTACACAGAGGAACTCCAGCCCTGTCCTGCCCTCATCCCGGGAGTCCTGCTAGGAGTGTGTTGGATACCTCTGCTTTTTCCATGCTCTTCCTTTGCGGTGGCAGTGTACTTTGGTGTGCTCCCTAAGCACTCCAGTGAGGTAGTGACAGGGAAGGAAACAGGCTTACATTACACGAAGCTGTTTGCCGCCACACAAGACAGCAGCGAACAGGCATCGTAAGGAAACCAACCAAGAGCAGCTGGCACGCATACACACGGAGCTGGGGTATGATGCAGGAGAGCGGTGTCCCCTGTGGGCAGGCAGGGCCACAACCACACCAACAGACACTAGTGCCCACCCAGTCACAGGCCCTCAACCAACGCCCATCCTTAACTTCCTCCCCACGGTCCATGCAGTCAGGGCCCACTTCCTGATGACAGAGCTCGTACAAATCAATCAGGACAGTGACCATTTCAACAAAAGGACAACCCTGCAGGGACAGGAATGGGGCCGCCAGCCCCAACTCTTCCCAGGACAGCCCAGCAGCGTCCAGGGACAGTGTCCAGAGCCAGTCCCGACTCTTCCCCAGGACAGGGATGTTCAGAACGGCTGATACAACTGTCCTGAAAAGCAAGGCAGCATTCACTGGAGCTAACTCTGCCCAGTCATCCCACTCCGGTGTGCAACCAGGGACATTGGGAAGCACATGACATTAGACTGCAAATGGAAAGAAGCCCAGTGTGCAGCACTCCCAGGGCTGGGGGCAGCCTGACGTGGCCACGACATGCTGGGTCAAGCACGTACTGTCTTCAGGGTGCTACAGAAGTTAGCCTAGAATTTAGCCATTTTACATGCCAATGCAGTTTGTTATTCTTCTCTAGCCTCCAAAACTGCCACCATAATAAAAACCTGACTATTAATCCACTCTGCAGATTCGCTGAGGTTTTTCCTACCAACATGACCTGCTGTCCACTGGCCCCACTTTCCTGCTGTTCTGCTGGTCACTGATCTAAGCAGACTGGAGAGTCCTCTAACTCCTGACTCTTTGGGGGTAACTCGGGGCCAGAGTGCTCCAGTCTAGAACATGAGACCTTCAGATCCACACACCACACAGGATACAACAATGGTGACTTCTTAAATCAGCACAGACATAAATGTTGGAAGACACTGGAACGGACGGACCAACACTGGCCACCTCCTCTGCAGAGAAGGCCCAGAGAATGAGCACAGATCTGCCTGTCCTGATGAAGGGTGCCAGAAGCCAGCAAGCCGCAGCATGGAACACAGAAATGCCAGGCATCAGGCTGGGTGGACAGGCCCAGATGAGCCAACGCCAGAACACAAGCAGGGCAGCAGTAGCAGTTCCAGTCAATCCCTTGCAGTCTGCACCGTGGATCTGCCCCAGGATCTCTCTGGACACCCACAGCCCAGTTAAGGACACGGCCATGCTGCCACTTGCCATCGGACAGTAAACTACTGAGGATCCATGCAGTTGCACCAGTGCACACCAGGTGCACCTCACAACTGTCACCCTACCCTCAGCCCGCACATCTGCTCAGCCGTGCATGTGCACTGGGCGCAGGCGCCCCCAGATTGCCACAAGCACCACGCCCTCCACAGTGCGGCTGCTGGAGTGAGGAAAGTTTTCCATCACCACAAAGACACAGACACAACCACCACCACCACAGACACACAAGCACCAGAGACGCAATGAAGATTTTCATCATGAATATACAAAGAAAAACAGGAAAGAACTGTAGAAAAAAAAAGGTGAACACCAAAACAAGAAGGAAGCAGAATAGTCACAGCAAGACTACGTACTACCAATAATAAATTTGATTATCGGCTTTAAAGACTTCTTTTTTTTTTAAAAGATTTGTTTCATTTTTATTGGAAAGGCGGATATACAGAGAGGAGAAACAGAGAGGAAGATCTTCCGTCCGATGATTCACTCCCCAGGACTTCTTTATGTGAAAGTTGGAGGTACCGAGAGGGGAGAGACAGAGAGCTGTTTCATCTGCTGATTCACTTCCCTCATGGCTGCGATAACCCGAGCCAGGCCAGGCAAAAGCCAGGAGCCAGATTCTTCATCCGGATCTCCCTACGGGTGGCAGGAGTCCACACATTTGGGCCATCTTCTGCCGATGTGCCCAGGCCGTTAGCAAGGAGCTGGACTGGAAGTGCAGCAGTGAGGACGCAAACCTGCACCAAGAAGTAGAAGCATGAGCAGCTCTGCCACAGCCAAGTCCTACACTGGATTCTTCATAGTCATGCATTGTGCCCAGTGACCCCCATATGTAAATGCCGTCTACTCTGGATCCAGCTTGCCGCTTATGTGCACCCAGGACAGCTCAGGTCTGTGAGCTCCTGGCCCCAGCCGGGAGACCTTGCCGAGTTCTGCATTCTGGTGTTGACCTAGCAAAACATGGCTGATGAGTGCATTTGGGAACTGAAGTACATTAAGCAAGATCTTTGTGTTTCTCTCAAGCTGAAAAATGAGAGGCTAGTGTCTTGGCAGAGCGGGATAACCCACCACCTGTGAGGTGAGCATCCTTATATGAGTGCCAGTTCAAGTCATGGCTGCTCCATTTCCAATCCAGCTCCCTGTTAACACATCTGGGAGAGCAGTGACCACATGTCTGCTCCCTGCACCCACATGGGACTCCTGGCTTCGACCTGGACAGGCCCTGGCCACTGCAGCCAGCTGCAGGTTGTCAAGCTATGGAAGATCTCTCTTCCTTCTTCTCCTTTCTCTGTGTAACTCTGTCTTTCAAATAAATAAATCTGTTTTAAAATGAAAATACATAGAACTTTTACAAAGTACTTTAAACATAATGCAGCCAGCTGCCTCTACGAGGGGAAACCCAGAGTGGAGGCACCCAGGCGGACAGCGTACACTGGCCAAGGTGCTTCCCCTCTCCACAGAGCAGCACCCAAGTTCCAGCTTCCTGTCAGTGTCCACCCTGGAAGGCAGCCCCAACTTGGGGAGAGCAGGTGAGTCAGTGACCCCTGGCTTCAGCCTAGCCCGGCAAAGTGCAAAGGAACTGCAAAAAAACACATTCAGACTGAACATGGGCTAAAGGGAAAGTTCTCCACACACACATGAAAACCAAGGGAGCCAGACTTGCTGTATTTACACCAACAAAACAGACTCTAAGGCAGACACTGCAAGAAGAAAAAAAAAGGAACAAAAAAATGAGCCGGATTAACCCTACATCAAGTTTGCAAATACGTCGGCACCTAGCATTGGGCACCCACCTCTGCCACATCCACAACACGCGGCTAAGGACGAGAGCTAGGCTCTGATAGCACTCAACAGTGGAAAGACCTTCTGAGTGTGCGTGAGACTGTCAGACCTTGGCAAGGCAGATACGCACAGATACCACAGCCGCAGCACACACACTCCGACACAACACTCTCCAGCCCGGGAATGAACCCACTCCCTCTCTCTCTGTCACTCAAAATATGTAAGTAAATCTTTAAAAGAAAAGTCAGGATCATATCAGGTATATTTCTGACAAGAATGAACAAAACTAGACGTTGAGAAGAGGAACTTAGCATGTTATCAATACAGACACATGAAGACTGAACAACGAATGAATAACAGGCACCAAAAAATTCAACACAACCCCCCGAGTTCTGTGAAACAAATGAAAGAGGAACACAACACTCTGAATCTCTGAGATCTAAGAAGGGAGTTGTTGACAATCGACAACTACACTGAAAACACAATCTCTAGCAAACACTGTCACTGCGCCTCAAGGACCAAGGAAAGCAAGAGCAAGCTTCCCATGCCGGGAGCAGCACGGAGCCCTGGGCTCCTGGCACCAGCCTGGCACACGCTCAGCCTGCAGCTGGGTCCCCACCCAGGCCTACTCCAGCTCCTGAAACATCCCTCTCCCCATGTCCAGGGATTTGGTTCCAGCCCCACGACCAGCAGACCTGGCCTGAACTCCCCGCGCTGGCTCCAGCCTCAATCCAGCCCTGACTACCATGAGCATTTTAAGAGTTCCTGTCTCTGACTTTTCCTGCTTCTAAAAATAAAAATTTCTCAGCTAATTTCGCGGAGTCTGACATTTGGCACAACATCCCATATGAGCACCAGCCCAAGTCCTAGCTGCTCCACTTAGAATCCAGTTCCCTGCTGATGGACCTGGGCAGCAGCAATGATGACCCAAGGCCTTGGGCTTGCCGCCATATGGGAGACCCAGATGAAGCTTCTGGCATCAGCCTGACCAGTCCCAGATGCTACAATAATTTTGGGAGTTACCAGTCAGTGTGAGATCTCTCTCTTCCCCTCCCTAACTCTGGCACTCAAGTAAGTAAATAAACAAATCTTTAAATTAAAGTTAATGCATATATAACACTTACACACATGGATCTTTTTAACAAAACTGGCACAATTCAGGATGCCCCTAAAATAATGCTTGTCAATGGAGCAACAGTCAAGCCAAGGGAGAAGGCAACTGCACTAAGGGCAGGACTGGCAGGACTGTGGACACAGGAGGTGGGGTGCGGGCACGGGGCCCACAGGAGGTGGGGTGCAGGCACGGGGCCCACAGGAGGTGGGGTGCGGGCATGGGGCCCACAGGAGGTGGGGTGCAGGCACGGGGCCCACAGGAGGTGGGGTATGGGCATGGGGCCTACAGGAGGTGGGGTGCAGGCACAGGGTGTGGACACAGAGTCCACAGGAGGTAGGGTGTAGGCACGGGGCCTACAGGAGGTGGGCACTGGGTGTGGGCATGGGGCCCACAGGAGCTGGGGTCTTTCCTTCTCCGTGAGATGAAGTGCAAGGTAAATAGGGGTCTTCGGGGGGAGCTGTCCTTCAGAAGCTGAGTCCACTTCACTACAGCCCAGCCTACCGTGGTTCCTGAGGTCACAGGTCACGCTACCACTTATTGCATTCCCTATAACATTTCACTATCAAAACAGGAAAAAAAACCAGAAAATTATTAAAGAAACATCTTTAACTTATTTAAATTTCTAATGTCAACACTGCCCAAGTATTTTCTTGGAATATTTACTTTAGAAGTTAGGAGCAACATTTAAAACTTATTCCAAAACCTGACACAGAAGTAAAACAGAAACAATTGCTAAGAAAACACAAGCCCAACACTAAAATGGAATAAAGGGCTCTGCACCTGCTGAGCCCAGGGCTGACAAGGATGGCTTCTCTTTTAGCCCACCAGAGCGTGCTTCATTCCTGCAGAGGAGTCAGTGAGACAAACCCCCAGTGCTGTGGCGGTCAGCTCTGTCCCCTAAGCACCACACATTGCATGGTGACCCACGTGAGGTCCCTGGGGAATGTCCATAGACAGACAGCAGAGGCCTGGCCACAGCAAGCCTGGAGGTGCTGCTCCCATGGGAGGCCCTCAGTGGGCCCGGGATGAAGCCATCTGTCTATGTCACACTGGGTGCTAGCAGAGCCCACGTACCACCCACATCCACTGTGGTACACCCTGACCTGGCCTCTACACAAGCAGAGACTCTGGCCTATCAACAGGCGGAGCCAGGGCAACGACACAGGGTCCAGCAGAGTGGTCTGCATTCACAGAAGGAAGCCAGCATGGACAGTGGCTCCCCACTGCAATGACTCCTGGCAACCCAGAGCTCAAGGACACTGTGGACATGGAAGCCCTGCGGTGCTAGCATCCTGTATCGGGGCCCCAGCTCCCTGTTTACTGCACCTGGGAAAGCAGCAGATGCTGGCTTAGGCACTTGGAGCCTTGTCACTCATGTGGGAGAACCAGATGGAATTCCTGGCTCCTGGCTTCAAAGAGGTCCTGCCGTAGCCAGTATGGCCATTTGGAGACTGAAGCAGCAAAAGGTAGAGCTCTTTGTCTGTCTGTCTGTCTTTCTGCTACTGTGGCTTTGAGAAAGATGGCTGGATGGATAAATGAACAGAAACATGAATAAAGAGGTGGATGGATAGATGAATGGATAGGCAGAGATGGACAGATGGACAGAGATGGACGGATGGATAGAGATGGACAGATGGACAGAGATAGAAGGATGGACACAGAGAGATGGACGGATGGACAGAGATAGATGGATAGAGGGACAGACGGATGGATGGAGATGGACAGATGGACAGATGAATGGAGAGAGATGAATGGATGGATGGACGGATGGACGGATGGATGGATGGATGGGTGGATGGATGGAGAGAGATGGATGGATGGACGGATGGACGGATGGATGGATGGATGGGTGGATGGATGCAGAGAGATGGATGGATGGATGGATGGGTGGGTGGATGGATGGATGGATGGAGGGAGGGAGATGGATGGATGGACGGATGGACGGATGGATGGATGGATGGGTGGATGGATGGATGGATGGAGGGAGATGGACAGATGGATGGAGAGAGAGATGGAGAGAGATGGATGGATGGATAGATGGATGGGTGGGTGGATGGATGGATAGATGGATGGGGGGATGGATGGATGGATGGAGGGAGGGAGATGGACAGATGGATGGAGAGAGAGATGGACAGAGAGATGGATGGATGGAGAGAGATGAACGGACGGATGGATGGAGAGATGGGTAGATGAATACATGGCTAGAGAAATGGACAGATGATAGGCATACACAGATGAATCTATCTCCAGAAAAAAAATGAGAAATGCTCAGGAGCCTTATTCCAAGGCATGCAGTAAAGGAGAGAAACACCTCTTAGCAGGATCCAGTCAGTAACCCAGGAGAAATCGAATATGAAACACCAGGTCCAAAGCAACAAGGAGGTCTGATGGAGACCTCAAGGTGACAGACTGCACATGGGGTTCCGGCTGCTGCCAGCAGAGCCTCTCTCCATGGCCCCTACCTTTTGGGCATGCTCAGCTTCCGAGGTGCTCTCTTTGGAAGTCCTACTGTCCTCAGTGGGAAACGCAGCTGCCCGTTCAGCCCCAGGTTCCTCCTCCTCCTCGAGCTCATCTGAGTCATCCTCCTCGGAGTCCACATCCAGGCTCTCCCCATTCATGTGCAGGGCGCTGTCCCCCAGGTCTTTGTCACCCTGCAACAGTGCAGGCACATTCAAGGCAGGCCTTCCTGGCAGTCATACAGCTGGGGAAGGCATCCCGCAACACAACTGACAGGTGCTCAGAGGAGGGGCAGTCACACAGATCCTGAACAACCTGCCCTGCCCACGCCGGGCTGCACCCCCTGCCAGCGGGCTGACCGCCCCCTTACCTTGGGACCCGCAGTGGAATGAGTTAGGCTCTTGCCCACGCCGGGCTGCACCCCCTGCCGGCGGGCTGACCGCCCCCTTACCTTGGGACCCGCAGTGGAATGAGTTAGGCTCTTGCCCACGCCGGGCTGCACTCCCTGCCGGCGGGCTGACCGCCCCCTTACCTTGGGACCCGCAGTGGAATGAGTTAGGCTCTTGCCCACGCCGGGCTGCAACCCCTGCCGGCGGGCTGACCACCCCCTTACCTTGGGACCCGCAGTGGAATGAGTTAGGCTCTTGAACATCTCAATCACCGTCCTCTGTTTTAACACTTTGGTCTTTTTCTTAGGAACCAGGCTATAGGTTCCCATTCTTCGTTTTTTCTTGCGAGACACTGCAGCTGCTAAAACAAAAGGCAAGCAAGCTAAAAAAAAAAAAAAAGTCAAAAGGGGACAAAAAAGGAAAAGAAATACCATTCAAATGTTTCTTCGAGGTAGGAGAGAGTGCACAGAAACTGACCACCACGGTGGCAGGTATCCCGCCCCTCAGGCGCGCGCATGCAGAGGAAGTGGAGACACTTCCTGGACAGGTGTAGCATTCACAGCACACAGGGCACAGGCTCCAGCCACCTGCATGCAGAGGCCACAACCACACATGCCCAGTCTCTGGTTTGGAGAAAATCCAATGACCACCCTGGCTGCAGGAACTACCTAGGCTGCCTTTGTACCTGGCAAGTGTTGTACACCTCGCAGACACCCTGGGCCTGGTTCACACCAACTCTGGGCTAACTACACTGTTAGCACACATGCCTATTCTAAATGTTAAATCTATAACAGCGGGCCCAGTGTGGTAGCCTAGTGGTTAAAGTCCTCGCCTTGCACATGCCAGGATCCCATATGGGCGCTGGCTCTAATCCCGGCAACCCTGCCTCCCATCCAGCTCCCTGCTTGCAGCCTGGGAAGGCAGTTGAGGACAACCCAAGGCCTTGGGATCCTGCACCCACGTGGGAGACCCGAAAGGGCGCCTGGCTCCTGGCTTCGGATCGGCTCAACTCCAGTTGCTGCAGACACTTGGTGAATGAATCAACAGATGGAAGATCTTCTCTCTGTATAGCTGCCTTTCCAATAAAAACAAATCTTATAAAATAAAATGAAATGAAATGAAATAAATCCATAAGACCTTGACTTCTGCAGGAAGAGACCTAGAAATTCAAACTTGATACTGAGGCAGACTGCTCCCAGCAGCCTAACACAGCAACAGCACGGTGCCAGGCTGGGAGCAAACAGGCTGGAGGCTCACGGGTCCCGGACAGGGAGCAGGCCCCAGGTTCACAGGTCGCAGACAGGAGCAGACAGCCGGGGGCTCACGGGTCCCAGATAGGCTGCACCTACAGCACACAACTGCAGTAGGCCAGTTGTGTGGAGCACTGACAGCCTCTGGCATCACCCAGGCTCTCTAGTTGATCTGAAACATGAGAGGAAGTCCAATCTCAGGAACCAGAGCTCAGGGGTGTGTGCTGGTATCAGAACTCAAAGCCCATGTTGTGCCACCTGCTGTGCAGGGGACAGGGTCATGTCCAGGTGCACACTAAGGATTAGCTGGCCTGTTCCTGGGAACTAGGACACCAGCAAATATCACTTCAAAAGACAAAACGGCTAGCTTGTGGGCAGCTAGCTGTGGGAATGGCAACAGTGATGCAAGGGACACAGCCACGGGAAACACTCCAGCACAGGAGATGCACCCTTTGGGTAAGTTAGGAAGAACCTTCCAAACCCGGGACATGCAAGGCCTATGCCTCGATCAGCAGAAAGTAGCAACAGATAAAGAAGCAGCCCTAAGAATAGGGGTCTTGAGGTCAGCAAATTGAGGTAATAGCTGTGCCGGCACGTGTGGGGACCAGTTCCATACGGGCAGCAGTTCAAATCCTAGCTGTCCCATTTGCCATCCAGCTCCCTGCAAATGGTCCTTAGGACCCGGCACTCGGCTTCTTGCTCCTGATTTTGGATCAGCTCAGTTCTGACTGTTGTGGCCACAGGAGACGAATCAACAGACAGAAGACCCCTCTCTTTCTCTAACTCTGCCTTGCAGATAAAAATAAACAAATCTTTACAAACAGAAAAAGAATAGGGGTCAGAAATCTCTGAGGGAGGATGGACTGGGACAGGCACATAGCCACACCTCTCTGCTCTGTGCAATGCTGCCCGCCTGTGTGTCCTAAGATGGGCTACCCTCCCCAGGACCTGGGGTGTGTCGTGTAACCACTCCCCATGTCAGGCTCAGCAGAGGCCAAGCAGCCGGGAACAGCCATCTCTCTTCCCTTGCACACAAGGTGAAAACAAAAGCCTCTCCCACTCCTCCCCTCCCTTGCCCAGCCTGCCCCTGAATACGGCCTACATGTGTCTGTGATTTCCTCACCATTCAAACACACTGGATTGCTGCTGTGGTACAAGGGTTAAGCTGCCACCTCTGGCACCAGCATCACATACGGGCACCAATTCATCCAGTAACAGCAGACGACAGCCCGAGAGCTGGGGCATCAGCACCTGCCTAGGAGACCCAGAGGAATTCCAAGCTCCTGTGCTGGCCACTGCACATGCATCATCTCTCTATCTCTCCCTTGCTGCTTGCATCTCTGCCTTTCAAACAAGCAACAAAAAGAAACAACCCATGTACTCAGCACTGCAAATGGCACGGGGACTGTGTGGGGCCAAGAGGGAAGTGCACAGCCCACACCGCCATGGGTCAGCCCTGCCAGGATGAGGGAGCGTCTTCTGCCCCCCAAATCCAAGAACAGAGGGCCCAGCACGATGGCAAGTGACAAGTACGTGGGCCTCTGTCACTCACATGGAAGGTGCGGACAGAATTCTGGGCTCCTGGTCTTGGCTGGCCCATTCCCAGGGGTCATGGCTATTTGGGAGTGAAACAGTGGATGGGAAATCAGGGTTTTTGGTTTTTGTGGGTTTTTGATTCTGTTTGGTTTGTTTTCTCTCTGCCTCTCTTGCACTGTAATTGTGCCTTTTAAATAGATAAAATACATCTTAACATACACAGGCTCACGGGTACACACACACACAGGCTCATTGTACACACAGACTCATGGTACACATACACAGGCTCATGGTATACACACACATGGGCTCATGGTACACACACACAGGCTCACGGTATACACACACAGGCTCATTGTACACACAGACTCATGGTACACATACACACACACACAGGCTCATGGTACACACACACACAGGCTCACGGTATACACACACACAGACTCATGGTACACATACACACACACAGGCTCATGGTACACACACACAGGCTCACAGTATACACACACACAGGCTCACGGTATACACACACACAGACTCATGGCACACATACACACACACAGGCTCATGGTACACACACACAGGCTCACGGTATACACACACACAGACTCATGGTACACATACACACACACAGACTCATGGTATACACACACATGAGCTCATGGTACACACACACAGGCTCACGGTATACACACACACAGACTCATGGCACACATACACACACACAGGCTCATGGTACACACACACAGGCTCACGGTATACACACACACAGACTCATGGTACACATACACACACACAGGCTCATGGTATACACACAAATGGGCTCATAGTACACACACAGGCTCACGGTATACACACACACAGACTCATGGCACACATACACACACACAGGCTCATGGTATACACACACATGAGCTCATGGTACACACACACAGGCTCACAGTATACACACACACAGGCTCATGGTACACATACACACACACAGGCTCATGATATACACACACACAGACTCATGGTACACACACACAGGCTCACAGTATACACACACACAGGCTCACGGCATACACACACACAGACTCATGGTATACACACACAGGCTCATGGTATACACACACACAGACTCATGGTACACATACACACACAGACTCATGGTACACACACACAGGCTCACAGTATACACACACACAGGCTCACGGTATACACACACACAGACTCATGGTACACATACACACACGCACACAGGCTCATGGTATACACACACATGGGCTCATGGTACACACACAGGCTTGTGGTAAACACATACACACAGGCTCACGGTATACACACACACAGACTCATGGTACACATACACACACACAGACTCATGGTACACACACACAGGCTCACAGTATACACACACACAGGCTCACGGTATACACACACACAGACTCATGGTACACATACACACACACAGACTCATGGTACACACACACAGGCTCACAGTATACACACACACAGGCTCACGGTATACACACACACAGACTCATGGCACACATACACACACACAGGCTCATGGTACACACACAGGCTCACGGTATACACACACACAGACTCATGGCACACATACACACACACAGGCTCATGGTATACACACACATGAGCTCATGGTACACACACACAGGCTCACAGTATACACACACACAGGCTCACGGTATACACACACACAGACTCATGGTACACATACACACACGCACACAGGCTCATGGTATACACACACATGGGCTCATGGTACACACACAGGCTTGTGGTAAACACATACACACAGGCTCACGGTATACACACACACAGACTCATGGTACACATACACACACACAGACTCATGGTACACACACACAAGCTCACAGTATACACACACACAGGCTCACGGTATACACACACACAGACTCATGGTACACATACACACACGCACACAGGCTCATGGTATACACACACATGGGCTCATGGTACACACACAGGCTTGTGGTAAACACATACACACAGGCTCACGGTATACACACACACACACCGGCTCGTGGTATATGCACACACAGACTCATGGTACACACACATACATGGTCCGATTGCAGCCATGGGCCAACAGGACAGCCACTCCTCGGGGAATAGGTGACCCCCCATTGCCCTAAGAAGGCTTCACCACTACAACCAGCTTAGCTTTTCTTGGGCTGGAAGCAGGGTGAGGGAAAGAAGGGAAGTAAATATAATGAGGTCAATCACTCTGGTTGGCCCCCCAGTCACGTGTCCCGTGGGACCCCAACGTTGTGCCAGTGTGCCTCTGCACTGCACACAGACAGTTTTCGTCATGACTCCCTAGGGAAAGGTGGTGAAGAGCAGATGGGACCATGCTGCCTGGGCCCATGGAGAGAGCTGCAGACTGCCCTGGGAACATATCAGAATAGGAGCAACTGTTTTTTTGAGTTTTAATTTTTGTCTTTTCAATACTGATTACATGGTTGACAGGGGTGCATACTCATGTGGGTCTCTGACTAGGATGGGGAGGTGGAGGTATGGAGAAAGACAGATGGGACATGTTTCAGGCTTATTTTAGCCGTCATGTCCGCAGGGCAGGAGAGAAACATTCCTTGATGCCGCACTACATTCGCACCGACAAACATGGGTTGGTCATTTGGTGACATGTAAGGGATGCCGGTGTGCACAGGAGTGTCCCGAGGCTGGCACTTGGGTGGATTTGATAGTTCTCAGACATCGTCGGCTTTGTTGGCTCTGGGGTTGAGAAAATCTTTCCAAGGGCCGCTGGCTGACCAAGTCCACCTGAGTGCAGCAGGCCCAGGAACACGATGCGAGGCTTGGCCAGGAGAGTGGTCCAGCCTGTCCTGCTTTCCCTCCTGTGACAGGTACCCGGCGTCCTCTGCTGGCTAGATGTGCTGGCCATCATGTCCCCCTGTGCATCTGGCCGCGCCGTCCTCTGCACAGGCATCGGCAACTGAGGAGGCCCAGTGATGGTCCAGACACTCCAGGGTTGGACCACACACCCTGTGGTTTTCCCTGTGGCTGAGGTCTGAGCCCAGCCGACTAGCTGAGGAGTCCCCCATGAAACCTCGCCTGGGGTGACCACAGACTGGACTCTTGCGTGTGCCCGCCAGTGCAGGGTCAGGTTCAGTCTGTCACCTGCACCAGCCAACTTGCCTTCTCGTCACCCTTGCTAATGCACATTCTGATAGATGCAGCTGCCTGCTCAGTTCCACCCCAGCCCAGATCTCACATGCACCAATCAGTGCTGCAGCCTACCTACAGCTGGGAATGCAGGCAGTGTCTGACTTTTGGGGGCTCCCATGGACGAGGCCACTACACTCACAGCTAACTGAGGGAGCTGAGCTGCAGTGTTTCTGAAAGAAAATCCTGAGGGCACATCTGGGTCAAGCCAAGGTGCCCACCCACATGATACAAATCTTAAAATTAAAACAAAATAGTCAAGCCTGAGGTGAGGTTTTCTTTTACAGTTTTTAAAAAGACTCATTTATTTTTATTGGAAATGCAGATCAGATTTATAGAAAGGAGGAGAGACACACAGAAAGATCTTCCATCCATTGGTTCACTCCCGAAATGATCGCACAGTTGGAGCTGAGCCAGTCTGAAGCCAGGAGCCAGGAACCTCCTCAGGGTCTCCCATGTGGGCGCAGGGTCCCAAGGCTTTGGGCCGTGCTCCACTGCTTCCCCAGACCACAAGTAGGGAGCTGGATGGGAAGTAGGGTCACCAGGATTAGAACCAGTGCCCATACAGCCAGGTGAGGATTTAGCTGCTAGGCCATTACGCTAAGCCCAGACTTCTTTATTTTCAAGAAATCAGAAAGACCTACTGACAAAGATGTATCAAAGAAACAATGTGGGCCCAGCACGACAGCTCAGCGGCTAGATCCTCGCCTTGCACGCACCAGATCCCATATGGATGCCAGTTCGTTTCCCAGCTGCTTTACTTCCCTTCCCACTCCCTGCTGTGGCCTGGGAAAGCAGTGGAGGGCGGCCCAAAGTCTTGGGACCCTGCACCCACGTGGGAGACCTGAAAGAGGCTTCTGACTCCTGGCTTCAGATAGGCTCAGCTCCAGCTGTGTGGTTACCTGGGGAGTAAACCAGCATACATAAGACTTTTCTATCTCTCCTTCTCTCTATAAATCTAATCTGCCTTTCCAATAAAAATAAATCCTATTAAACAGATTTAATGCTGGCACTGGTGCCACAGTGCAGCAGGGTTAGAGATGACAGGAGCAGCCAGTCCAAGCTAACCGCTCCACGTCTGACTCTGGTCCCCCAAACACCTGGAAAGCAGTGAAGGACAGCCTCCGCTGCGTGGACCAGCAAACAGAAGAGCTCTCCTTCTTCCTGTCACTCCGACTTCCAACCAATGGAACTAGTCTCCTGTGCACGTCCTAGAAGCTTAACCTCAGACTGTGTCGCTGTGTCACACTGACACGGCACGGGAGGCACCTATGACCCTGGTCCTACACAACCAGCCCCCTTAACCTCCCGACCGGCACCTGGAGACTCAGCTGTGCCTTCAGCTGTCAATCGCCCCTGGCAATCAACAAGCACATCTGCTCACCTTCCCCTCTGTGACAAGTTTCCTGGAGTAGCAGGAAGGAAGCCAGCAAAACCTTCCGTGACCACGTATGCGAGCTGAATGGGATGTGGGACAGACTGGACTAGCCTGCTGCACACAATGGCAAGCACAGGAACCAGAATAGGGGACGGGCCTGGTGGAGGTTATGGTGGGTCATTCCGACAAGGCTGCAGCTCCCACTGGTTTATGTGAGGGCCGAGTGTGTGCTGGGCAGAATCAGGCTGAACTGCAACACCCATTGGTTCCAGTGGAAGACAGAGGTGGAAACAGAACCGACCCAGCAATTAGAACCACCAGCTGATTGGGGCAATGGGCTGTGCCAGGCCTTGTACTGGAAAGTACACACAAGAATCTGGTCCGGGATCACCTCAGACAAAGTCTCTTTGGGGATCTCCCCAATCGAACTGTCGGACTCAGAACCCCAACCATGAAGAGAAGTGGAGTACAAATGCCAGAGCCGAGCCTCCTCAAGGCTCAGAGCAGTGGACAGCACAATCAGGGGCATATGGAGGATATGACAGTCTGTCGGAACCTGCAGAGGATACCTCGCACCACAACAGAGAAGAGAACAAACCAGCCAACTACCCCAGCCATATGTTGGCAGTGAAAAACTGGGTAAACCGAGACTCTAAGATGGACTGTGTCTATCAGAGGATTCTGCAGCGACCTCATTGTGCTTGGAATGGCAAAAGTGGCAGTAATTCATAACTGTCGAACTATCAAAACCACTTGAGGGCCCAGCGCGGTGGCGCAGTGGTTAAGGTCCTCGCCTTGCACGCCCGGGATCCTATATGGGCACCGGTTCTATACCGGCAGCCCCGCTTCCCATCCAGCTCCCTGCCTGTGACCCGGGAAGGCAGTCAAGGACAGCCCAAGGCTTTGGGACCCTGCATCTGCGTGGGAGACCCGGAAGAGGCTCCTGGCTTCGGATTGGCTCAGCTCCGGCCGTTGTGGCCGCTTGGGGAGTGAATCATCGGACGGAAAATCTTCCTCTGTGTATATCCGCCTTTCCAATAAAAAAATAATAAAAATAAATCTTTTTTAAAACAAAAAACCACTTGAGCAAGACCCTCGGAGCATGCCCCACATCGGGGACCTGGGAGGGGTGGGAGGCGGGGTGGGGCTTCTCCCTTTGTCTTCCCCTTTACCCCAGACATAGAAAAAAAGAGAATGTGGAAATGATAGTCTCACTTAAAAAAAAAAAAAAAAAACTTCCGTGACCATCCCCACACTAACTGAAAACACCAACAGAGAAAAGATAAAAAAAGATAAAAACAGGAGAACCCCCGCAACGTGCTGTTACCAACATCCAGCCAGCAGGAGGCAGCAGACCGGGAACAAGGCCCCAACACAGACACTGGCAGGGTCACCCTGGAGGGCACACAAGACTCTCCAGCGACATCCCAGCTGTAACTTTCTAACTTCCCCAGCCTGGCTGGGGGGGAACAGCCAGGCAGAGTCCATGGGCCCTGGACACTCTGACAGAATGGAATCCCTGCTCACTGACAGGGAAAGCTACAAAGAGGTCAAGTGCAGGTATGGAACATGCCGGTCATTTCATTTCAAGAAAAAAAAGAAATAAAGCAAAAACAGCCAACAGCATCTTAATACCACAGGGAACTTGCAACATTCCCCAGCAGCCCTTACACACTCCACACAGAGTCAGACAGCCAAAGCCAAGGTCAGCCCAGATGCTGCCTGCTAACCGCCATGGTCCAGTCACAAGACCAGACCTCCTTGACTGCTGGATGTGAAGGACGAAGCTACCCTAAGCCCTTCAAGCCTTCTGGGTTAGGGTTGGGCCAGGACTCAGGAGTGACAGCAAGCCCATAGAAGCTCACCCAAGGACGCACTTCAGACAAGAGGGTCAGCAAAGCAGCAAGACAGGAGGACAGATGGCAAGGTGACAGGCTGCCTTACAGCAGAAACGAACCAGCAGTCAGGAAGGCATTACCTGACCCCTGCTCCAGGGACCCCCTTGGGATGCCCAATTCCCAGCGGGGAGGAGAGGTAGGGCCTGTAGGACATCCCAGGGCACACAGGGGCTGCAGCCCCTCCTGACCACCAACAATTCAGCTGGATGCGCCACAGACACCTCCCCCAGACACTCCTGCCACCAATGCCAGGCTAAGACAAGAAGATGAGTGGCTGGTGCCACAGCAGACAGAACGTGGAGGCTTTGGCAGCCCCAGGGCCAAGATCCAGCTCTCTGACACTCTGAAAACCCCAAGAGAGAACTGGCAATGCCACGGAGGGTACCGCAGCAGACTGTCCTCCCAGCCCAGCTCCTCTGGAAAGATGGAAGACTAAGTATTGTCAGCAACAAGGGCATGCCACCTGCAGCCAGGCTCACGAAGCAGAGCTGAAGTGACACACCAGGACCAGTCAGGGAGGACACCTCTCGCTGTGGCAAAATGGATGACCAGCAGAACTAATCCCGGCAGCCCTGCTTCCCTTCCAGCTCCCTGCCTGTGGCCTGGGAAAGCAGTCAAGGACGGCCCAAAGCTTTGGGACCCTGCACCCGCGTGGGAGACCCGGAAGAGGCTCCTGGCTTCGGATTGGCTCAGCTCTAGCCGTTGTGGCCGCCTGGGGAGTGAATCATCGGACGGAAGATCTTCCTCTCTGTCTCTCCTCTCTGTATATCCGCCTTTCCAATAAAAATAAAATAAATCTTTAAAGAAAAAAAAAAAAGAAAAAGAAAAACAAGGTGCAGGGCCCGACACCATGGCCTAGTGGCTAAAGTCCTCGCCTTGAACGCACCGGGTTCCCATATGGTCACCGGGTCTAATCCCGGCAGCTCCACTTCCCATCCAGCTCCCTGGGAGCAAAGCCCAAAGCCTTGGGACCCTGCACCGGTGTGGGATACCCGGAAGAGGTTCCTGGCTCCTAGCTTCAGATGGGCACAGCTCTGGCCATTGCAGTCACTCAGGGAGTGAATCATCAGACGGAAGATCTTCCTCTCTGTCTCTCCTCCTCTCTGTATATCTGACTTTGTAATAAAAATAAATCTTAAAAAAAAAAAAAGAAAGGAAAACAGGGTGCAGAGGCAGGTGCCAGGCACAGCGGTCAGGACTGCCTGGACTTCCACTTCCTGCAAGAGCACGCCCTGGGCAGCCACACAGGCAGAGCGAGTCCACGCTCCGAGCTGCAGGCTGGCTGCTGCAGACCTGTGCAGAGTGATCCCTGCCCTCTCCAGAGTGACAGCAGCACTGCCCCAACTAGAGCCACCCTGAGGACAGCACAGGCTGGCCAGGCACAAGCTGGCAGGGCCTCGTCCAACATTCACTCAAGCTCAAGGCTATGTGTGCAGGCTGGAGGCTGGCGTTGGGCACACAGCCCATCCAGGAGCCTGGGGCATTCCTCACTTAGCGCTGCAAACCTGAGTGTTGCCACAGACCCCAGGAGGGAGTCACAAATCCAGCCCTCTGATGACAAAGAAGCAAGGTCAGAAGAAGGACCGGTGCTCACAGAGCGCGGTTGTAACAAAGAGCCCGACACTCTCCATCCCGTCCCATCACCACAGCACCCGCTTTGTACACAGGGCAGCACTTGTCCCATCACCACAGCACCCGCTTTGTACACAGGGCAGCACTGATGTCCAGCAAGTCGTTTGCCAACCAGACCCAAATAGAAATCAGTTTCCATCCTGAGTCTGGGGCAACACTGCACATGTCCAGCGGCACAGGAGGGAAGGCCAGTGTCTGTGGAGCACCTGCTGCCTACCACCTCAACCCAAGCAACACAGGCACCTGCCCCAAGCAGTCACACAGCAGCGCATGCAGCCAAGACGGCCTTGCCCTCACCTGTCTGCGACTTGGTGGTGGCCATGTAGCACTGGTTCTGAGGTAGTGACTGATGAAGGGCCTGGAAGGGAGGCAGAAGTGGCTGTCGTCCCATGTCAGAGATGCTCTTGCCGACCTCCTCCTTCATATCCTTGGGGTCTCCAGCCACGCGGACATCTCTGGCATCCTTACTGGCTGCAAGCTTCAAAACAAACACAATTCAGGACAGCAAGGCCACTCGGCTTCCCCACCACCTTCACGGTGCTCTTGCCACGGGACACCTGGCCTATGTGTCTAGCTGTCCTATGATGGACTTGCTGCAGAAACCTTTACCAAGCCCTGATCTACATAACAAATACTACCACTAGGGCCCTGGTACAGTGGCTCAATTGGCTAACTTTCCCCTTGCAACAGGATCCCATTCGGGCTGCTCCACTTCCCATCCAGCTCCCTGCTGTGGCCCGGGAAAGCAGTGGAAGACGGCCCAAAGCCTTGGGACCCTGCACCTGATTGGGAGACCTGGAAGAAGCTCCTGGTTCCTGGCTTCAGCCCAGCTCAGCTCCAATCATTGTCGCCATTTGTGGAGTGAGCCAGCAAGTGGAAGATCTGTCTCTCCTGCTCTCCGTAAATCTGCCTTCCTAATAAAAATAAATGAATCTTTTCAAATAAGATGGGCAACATCAAAGACTCTCAGGGCTGTGAGCCTACTGCGGCCACACTTGGTAATATCCACCCACAGCTGCATGTCCCACAGAAGACAAGCATGCCACATCTGCAGAGCCTCTTCCCCACTCTCACCAGCCTCCTGCATCTGCCTTGGCACTCAGCCCTACAGCCACCACCCCCAGCATGGCCCGAGGCTCAGCCAACAACAGCCATGGGTCCCGTTCCTCAAACCCAGGTAATGTTCAGCACACTGTCACAGGGGGACAGGAAAGTGTCCCTCCTAATGGTGATGGGGAACTGGACGGCCACACGTCCAGCACTACATACAACAGCAGCTCAAAAGTGGTCCAGAAGACACAGGGAACGGCAGCATCACAGCCCCGGACCGTTCACCACGCCCTGCTCGTCACAGAGCACCGCCAACGAAGGAACAATCAGATCAACGAGACTTCATCCAAATGAAAACTCTGTGTGTCAGGAGAACTTATCAGTAGGCTCCACAACCACCAAGGGAAACATAGAGGCCTACAACTCAACAACAGCTCAATCGGACTGAAAAACTAAGCAAAGGGCTCGGTACACACTGCTATGAGGCATGAGAACCGGAACCAGTGTCATGTACGGAGGGAGAGTTAAGCCACTGCTCAGAAGGCAACCATCTCCTAGCAGGCCAAGTCTGAGCTTCAGACCAGCTCCCTGCCAACACGCGGGGAGGCAAGTGACGACAGCATAAGGACGTCGGTCCCCTACCCATGCAGGAGAGCCACATGAGCCCAGCCCAACACGTCCTAAACAGCCAGCTGGGCATCAGTCGCCAGATGAAGATCTCCCACACTCCGGCTCTCCCTCTTTCTCTTGGTAACTCTTTCAAATAAGTAAATCTTCAAAAACTTGTTTAGATAATGTTCAACATCACTAATTACCAGGAAAAGACACACTGAAACTGCAATGAGCTCCACCCTGTACGACACAACAGAGGGAGCCTGGTGAGATGAACCAGCAAGCACTGCTGGGGGCCACAGCAGGCTGGCACCTCAAAACCAGCAAGCCTACAGTTGCACTTCTTCCAAGCTATGAAACGGCATCAAAGACGCACCTGTGTGACCACGTACATAGAGCAGCACCCTGACACTGCAGCGACGTGCGGCCTCACGCCCACGAAAGGACATGGTAAATGTGACCTGCACACACGTCCAGCAGAACCCTGACACTGCGGTGACATGCGACCTCACGCCCACGACACGACGTGGTAAACGTGGCCTGCACACACGTCCAGCAGCACTCACTTGCTGCAACACACATGCAGTCAGAGGTCACAAACCAATGAAGCCTACAAGTTGTCAAAGTCTACTGGGCAGGAACTTTGGGAAAGGTCAGAAACTTCTGGAGATGAATGGTGGCCATGGCTGCACAACAGCACTGGTGGGTGTGTTGAGACGATTTCTTGGGGAGCAGACACCCACATGAGCCTTCAGCATGCAGGCTCAGTTTTCAGCCCCGCTCCCGGCCAATGCACATGACGCACTGGGGTGTGGAGCCCTGCCCCCATGGACAGACTTAGAGGAGGTGCTGGCCCCTGGCTGCAGCCTGGCCCAGTCACAGCCTTTGAGACCATGTGCAGAGTACACCAGTAGGTGTGCAATCTCTCTCTCTCCCTTCTCTCCATCCTTCTTGTCAATCTGCCCTTCACAGGAACACATAAACTTTAAAAGATAAATTTTTTGGGCCCGGCACGGTGGCCTAGCAGCTAAAGTCTTTGCCTAGAAAGCGCTGGGATCCCATATGGGTGTTGGTTCTAATCCCGGCAGCCCCATTTCCCATCCAGCTCCCTGCTTATGGTCTGGGAAAGCAATCAAGGACAGCCCAAGGCCTTGGGACCCTGCACCCACATGGGAGACCCGGAAGAGCTCCTGGCTTCAGATTGGCTCAGCTCTGGCTGTTGCGCTCACCTGGGGAGTGAATCATTGGATGGAAGAGCATCCTCTGTCTCTCCTCCTCTCTCCCTCTATATATATACATATATATATATATATCTGACTTTCCAATAAAAATCAACAAACCTTAAAAAAAGGTGAATTTTCTGTTATATGTCTATTTATCAAGACAACAAGGACTGCCACCTCCTGGAAACATGGACACAAATGACTGCTCCTCAAGGTGCTGGACACCTCCGCAGTGGGTGAAGAGAAAGGTGTCCACACATGGGACTGGGGCCAGGAGGTGCATCCAGATGTCAAAGGTGAGAGTAGCAGGCACAAGTGGGCCACACGCTAAGCTGCCCAAAACCCATGTGGATAGCAGGTGGAGTCCTGGCTGCCTCACATCAATGCACCTTTGGCTAACGGCCTAGGGGAGCAGCAGAGGATGACTAAGGCACACATGCCCTGGCCCAAATGGGAGACCCAATGGAGCTCCTGGCTCCAGATAAGCCCAGCCCTGACTGTCAAAGCCATATGGGAAGTGAACCAATGAGTGGATCTCTAACTCTGTAAATTAACATTTCTTTAAATTTCAAAAATAAAGTAGTAAGATAAAAAAAGTTTCAACATGTAAGAACACTGCAAAACTTTGAAGCCAAGTTAGCCTGGCCAAATCAGGCAAGAGGGATCTGTGATCCAGCACCAGGGTGAGGTGCCTGTCTTGGCTAGAAAGCTTGGTGGTTCTGAGGAGCTCTGAGGAGGGTGCACTGCATGCCAGGGGCCAGCAGCTAGGAGTCCAGCTGCACAAGGAACCCACCACGGCAACCAGCAGTCCAGCTGCACAGGACACCCACCATTACCCAACAATCACTGGAAGCAACTTCAGAAAACTAAACGTCCTCCCTGCCAGGAAAACACAGAAGACAGCATGCAGGGAATCAAAGAAGTCCACACAGAGAAGACCAAAGCCCATGGACAGCAGGGGCCCAACTGGGACCGACACAGGGCAGTGTGTGAAGAACCAAAAAACCAAAAGAACAACTTTTCCTAACGCTTCAGAGACTGAGCAAAAAGCACAGCCACGTACGCAACAGACAGCAAGGACACAGACAGCTGACCAACACGGCAGGTGGCTGCAGCTGTGCAAGGGGACACAGACAACTGACCAACACAGCAGGAGGCTGCAGTCATGCAAGGGGACACAGACAGCTGACCAACACGGCAGGAGGCTGCAGCTGTGCAAGGGGACACAGACAGCTGACCAACACGGCAGGAGGCTGCAGCTGTGCAAGGGGACACAGACAGCTGACCAACACGGCAGGAGGCTGCAGCTGTGCAAGCGGACACAGACAGCTGACCAACACGGCAGGAGGCTGCAGTCATGCAAGGGGACACAGAACCTAGGACACATCTAGCCATCCCACAAGGCAGCAGAGCCACTCCACCAACAGGATAGGCCATGGCCTCCAAGGGCCCCCAAGTAGCTCCCAGGAGCACCCAACCACACCCACAGCACCTGGAAGAGCAACAGGAAGGGCCACGGAGGAGCAGGAGCACAGATGCACCCAAGGGTGGGCCTCTGCAGCTCTCGGCCTCGACCCACCTCATTGCTCGCACTGCCTGGTGGTGCCCTTGCAAGACCCGCCCGGGAAAGCGGAGCTCAGAGAGGTGGACATGCTTCACTAGCACCATCCCTGCTGGAGGCCTGGGCACACAACTGCTCTCAGCCCCACAATGAACACCTGTCAGGCCCTGCTCATTCACCCACAGATGTCTGTCTGCCCCCACAGGAGACCAAAGGGTAGTCAGACAACGACGGCAAGAGAAGGCGCAGAATTACCAGGCCTGGGATGGATTTCGGCATGGTCTTGCGTGCCCTGTGCACCTTGACATCAGTGCCAGGGGCAGAGGGCTTCCTGTCCTCCATGTCCGTGCCCCCATCCCCAGGCATGGCTGCCGCTGGGGCTGGTGTCTGAGGAAAAGCACTTGGAGTCCTGCCTTTACCAGCCCCTCCAGGGAGCGTCTTGGCAGCATGGCCAGGAAGTGAGGAGGCCAAAGAGCTGCTAGTCCTCATGGGCTGGCCCTGCAGGGCCGGCTGAGTTAGGAAGTAGCCGTTGCTGCCAACGACAGAAGTCTGCACGAAGTCATCAGCTGGGACGTGGTTCGGCCTCCCTGGCTCCAGGGCCCTCTCTGAGAGGCCATTCTCCACTATGCGGGGAGCTTGACTGAGGCTGTCCTGCGGGCTGCCCTCTGTGCCCTCCTGGGCGTGCTTGGCTGCGCTCAGAGGGGTGCTGTCGCCGCTCTTCGCACAGGAGCCGTTGGCTTCACCGTCGGCGGCCATGTGGGCCTCTCCTGTTTGCCTCTCTGCTGAGCCCTCATCGGCAGCCATGGGGACGTCTGTGAAGGAGAAGAACACACATCACCAGCTGGCGGTGCCCACCCCCAGTAACATCAGCCCCTGGCAAGAGTCAAAACTGCTGGGAAAGCCTTTCAGGGGCCAACACCGGGGCGCAGTGCCAGCTTCTCATATGAGCACCAGTCTGAGTCCCAGCTGCTCCGTTTCTGACCCAGCTCCCACTCATGCACCTGGAAAGCAGCAGAGGGGAGACCAGAGGGTGCCCGAGGTCCTGCCTTCAGCCTAACTGAGCCTGGGTACTGAAGTCAGCTGGGGAGTGAACAAGCAGATGAAAAACCTCTGGCCATACTTGGCTCTCTCACTCACTCTGTAATTCTGTCTTACAGATAGCAAAACAATCTTTAAAGCAAACATTTTTCCCCTTTTATAGTCAGACCAACATTTCATACTTCTCAAGCATTAGCTCTAGAAGTGAACTGCTTGGACAAGAGGAGCCGGCAGGAAATGCAGATAGCGTCACAAGTGCCTTGACAGGAGCAGACGGAGCGCACACACAGAGCAGCTGGTCCTGCCACACTTTCTCCAGAGAGCAGCTCGGCTCCACATGCCACCAACGATGGCCGGGCTGCACAACTGACAGAGACCAAATGCCACGACTCACGTCGCAGGACCTGCCCTCAGCCAGATTCAAGAGGGACTGCAGGTGGCAGGCCAAACTCACATGAACAGTACAGGGAACTCGACAGGTGTGCCGGCCACACTCTGAGTGAATGCAGCAATTTCAAGAAACAGCCAGAAAGAACCCAAGGGAACAGCTTCCCTTGGACTGCTGAGGAAAAAAATGTTACACAGATGGCACCTAAGCCCAGGGCTGTGCCGGCCTCAGTCGCCAACACAGCCCACACGGCAAGCCACCAAACCAAAAACACAAGCAGAAGAAATAAACCACAAAGCTGCCAAATCCCATCAACCAATCGATTCAATGGCATTCTTTAAAAAATAAAAAAAGGATTTTTTTCGGGCCCAGCAGCATGGCCTAGTGGCTAAAGTCCTCGCCTTGAACGCACCAGGATCCCATATGGGCGCTGGTTCTAATCCCGGCAGCTCCACTTCCCATCCAGCTCCCTGCTTGTGGCCTGGGAAAGCAGCTGAGGATGGCCCAAAGCCTTGGGACCCTGCACCCGTGTGGGACATCTAGAGGCTCCTGGTTCCTGGCTTCGGATTGGCGCAGCACAGGCCGTTGTGGCTCATCTGGGGAGTGAATCATCGGATGGAAAATCTTCCTTTCTGTCTCTCCTCCTCTCTGTATATCTGACTTTATAATAAAAATAAATAAATCTTTTAAAAAAGGATTTATTCATTTACGGCCCGGCACAGTAGTCCTCACCTTGAACAGGCCGGGATCCCATATGGGCACCAGTTCGTGTCCCAGCAGCCCCGCTTCCCTTCCAGCTCCCCACCTGTGGCCTGAGAAAGCAGTCAAGGACAGCCCAAGTCCTTGGGACCCTGCATCTGGACGGGAGGATTGAAAAAAACTGGCTCCTGGCTTCGGATCAACCAATACCCTTGGCATTGTGGTACAGTGCGCTCAATCCCAAATGGGCATCAGTTCAAGTCTCAACTGTTCATTTTTTTCTAAGATTTATTCATTTTGATTGGAAAGTCAGATATACAGAGAGGAGAAGAGACAGAGAGGAAGATCTTCCCTTCAATGATTCACTCCCCAAGTGGCCACAACGGCCGGAGCTGTACCCATCTAAAGCCAGGAGCCAGGAACTTCCTCCAAGTCTCCCACACAGGTGCAGGGTCCCAAGGCTTTGGGCCATCCTCGACTGATTTCCCAGGCCACAAGCAGAGAGCTGGATGGGAAGCAGGGATGCCGGGATTAGAACCAGTGCCCATATGGGATCCCAGTGTGTTCAAGATGAGGACTTCACCCACTAGGCTACTGCATCGTGCCCACAGCTATTCCACTTCTGACTGAGCACCCTGCAAGTGCCCTGGGGAAAGAGCAAAAATGCCAGATGCAGTTCCAGGCTCAGCTCTAGCCACTGCAGCCAATAAATCAAGGATCTCTCTCTGTCTCTCACTTCATCCTTCAAATAAATAAAATTAATCTGTTTAAAAAAAAGGCACAGACTGGAAGAAAATCTTTGATGACCATACATCCAATCAAAGACTGACAGCTCAAGTACACACAGAACTGCCCGCTGCAGGCCACGGCCTGGTGCACTACCTGAGCAAGTGTCACACTGCTGGCAAAGAAGCAGCTAGGAGCTGGCGGGCACCTGGGGAATGCCAAGTCTACATTAACTAAATCAACGTGTCAGCACAGCTGCTGATTCTTTTTTTTTAAGCTATGTGGAGGGCAGATGCCTGCAGCAAGTCAGACAGAGACTGCCTATGTGGGTCCTGGTTAGGCAGGCAGGGCTCCAGGGTGGCATGGCATGCTAGTAGAGGACCAGACATGGGGATCTTGGCATGGGGGTGCTGTGGACTGCTCAGGGAAGCAGGTCTGAGATGTGTGGGAAGGAGGACTGCTGAGGGAGAACGCGAGCTGAGACTTACGCCAACCAGGCTACTGTACTTGCAGGTAAACGAGGGGGCTGAGACTGAGTGGTTTAGAGGCGGGAAACCAGAGGACCTTCTGAGGCCAAACCAGTACACCTGCCCATGTGGGAGACCTGAGCTGGGCTGGTTGGTATCGACAACCACCCACTGGCACGTACAAAAGCCATGACTGGGGGGCCTGCCCGGCAGGGTTTGACCAGGGCACTTGCCAGTGTCAGGGCAGGGGCTGGGCCACGACACTAACCAGCTAACGAGAGGACTGAGGGGATCATGAGCTCACCCGAGGGACTGCCTGGGCTGGTGACGGGCTGAGCTAGGCATGACCATGCAACTCACCAACATTCATGGGCACTGGGTTCGGAAACAGGCCAGTCTGGTTCAGGCTGCAACACCCATAAGCATACTCGAGAATTCAGTATGGAGCTGGGCCAGCCAGCAACATCCAACAGCACAACATCCAACACACAAAGGGCAGACACTAGGGAAGCAGACTGCCAGGTAAGGGCCTACCACCTGTTGGACTGCATGAGATCTGGGTCTGGGTGTGGCGTGGTGGGGGGACTTGGGGAACCCCCTGGCAGTGGCCTGTGAGGCAAGCAGGGCTGCTGTGCTTGTCAGCAGATGTGTGGGTTCACTCTGGGAGTGTGCACCAGGCAGGGCATACTGGCTTGCATGGCAACCAGGACAGGGTGTGGGCCATGCAGGTCTAGGTTAGGATATCACACTTTCTGGTCTGCATGAAAGCCAGGTTTGAAGGTGGACTGGGCAGGGATAGGCTGCAGCACCTGGCAATGAGAGTTTACAACGGAGGACATGGGGGCAGGCTGAACAAGGCCAGGCTGCAATATCTGATGACAAAAGCCAAGACAGGCAATGAGTTGTGCAGGGCTGAGTTGGACCAACCACCAGCACGTGCAAGATCTGTGGCTGAGAGCAGGCCTGGTTGAGAACTAGGGGATGTCCTAACTGGACTGTGGGTCCCATCAGAGAGAGCGAGAGCCAGAACAGGGGCAGCTGACTGAGCTAGACATGGCTGCAGCATCCCTCGAGATGGCTATGGACTGGGTCTGGGGTATGCCAGATTGGGCTAGGCTGCCAATGTGCGTGGTAGCCAAAGCAGGTATAGGACAGACTGGGCTAGGTCTCAGCTCCCACTGAACTAAGTGAGAGCCGGACCTGCAGGGTGACCAGGCTGGGCCGGGCTATAGTATCCAACAATAAGAACTGGAATGGGTGTGGGCCAGTCGGGCAAGGATGCTCTGCCTGTACCTGCCAGGACAGGAGGATGGCCAAGTCAGGCTGGGCCAAGAGCCCAAAGGTGTGCAAAAGATCTGCCACTGGGAGCAGACCTGAGAGAGGAACTTGGGGAACTCCTACATCAAGGCACAGTCCCTGCAGGTGAGCACAAGAAATCAAGGCTGGGGGAAGCCCAGACTAGGCCAGGTTACAGTACCCTCTGGCACACGTGTGGCTCAGGTATGGACACAGGCCAGGCTGGGTCAACTCATAGTACCCACTGGCAGATCTGAGAACCGGGATGGAGTACAGGACAGAACTATTGGGCCACAACAGCCAGTTCACATCAGGGGTGGGACTGGGAGCTGGCCGGGCTGGGCTGGGCTAGGCTGCAGCACCCACCAGCTTGAGCTGGAACTGGGGGCAGTTTGGGTTGGGCCAGGCTGCAGCACCCACCAGCTTGAGCTGGAACTGGGGGCAGTTTGGGTTGGGCCAGGCTGCAGCACCCACCAGCTTGAGCTGGAACTGGGGGCAGTTTGGGTTGGGCCAGGCTGCAGCACCCACCAGCTTGAGCTGGAACTGGGGGCTGATTGGGCTGGGCCAGGCTGCAGCACCCACCAGCTTGAGTTGGAACTGGGGAGAGTTTGGGCCAGGCCCGGCTGCAGCACCCACCGGGAAATGCTGATGTGAGGCAGGCCATGCCAGACCAGACCGCAGCTCCCACCAACACATGTAAGACCCAGGATGAGGGGCAAGCCCAGCAGAGGAGCAGTGAGGTTCCCCTGCTAGGCCACTGCTTCCGCTGGTGAGCAGGGGAGCTGGTAGACTGGGGGCAGACCAGGCTGGGCAGGGCTACAGCACCTGTTAGACTGAATGTAGCTGGGTTAGTCCGTATCTGCTGTGCATGCACGAGCCAGAGTAAGTGCAGGCTGGTTGGACACCGCCACAGCATCAGCTGCCAAACACTGCAACTGGAGCGTTCAGGCTAGACCACAGAACCATCTGGGAAGTGCAAGATCCAGGGCTGAGAGCAGGCCTAGTAGGGAAACTGTGGGTACCCCTCTGATGTATGAGAACCGGGGCTGGAGGCTGGCCTGGCTGGACAGTGGGGTTGGTCGAGTTGAGACGGCTGTAGAGCCCACTGGTGTACACAAGAGTAGAATGGGAAATGGGATAGATTGGACCAGTCTGCTGCACATACCAGCATGTGCAGGAACCAGAGCTGGGGGAAGGCCTGGTGGGAGTTATTTAGGGTTCAACTAGGTTGCAGCTCCCACGGGTTTTTATGAGGGCCAAGTGTGTGGTGAGCAAGGTTGGGCTGGGCCTCAACATCCAATGGTTGGTATATAAGATGGGGCTAGAATAGAACTGACCAGGTAACTGCAGCCACCAGAGTGTGTGTAGGCTGACATGGCTGATGGACTGAGCCCGATCCCGCACTGGCTGGCGCACGCAAGAGTCAGGTTGGGATCACCTTAGGTGAGTTTATCTGCCGTCCCCCTAACTGAATCACTGGACTCAGATCTGTGAAAATCACAGCATATGTGGTCTATGAAATGCATGTGTCAGAACTGGGTCTCCACAGTTGCTGAGGCCTGTGCAGCCAAACAGCATGCCCAGATGCACATGGGGGACATGCCAGCCAGTTCATGGAGGCCTGCAGAGGATGTCTAGTTCCATGGAGGGCAGAACAGGAAACAGACGTAGGTTCCAAGAGACACGCTGCATACACACAGCCAGAAAGACAAGCCACAAGCTGAGCAGGAGAGACAGGACACACACCCAGAGCCTGGTGGAGCCAGCACTGGACAGGCCATGAGGGATTCGCTGGGCAAGGCTGCTCTACTTTCCAACCAGCTCCCAGTAAGGAACCATGGAAGTCAATGAAGAACAGTTCGATGGCTTGGGACACCCCCTATGGACACCCCCTGTAAACACTCCATGTAGACACTCCGTGTAGACATTCACTGTAGACACACCATGAAGACATCCCCTGTAGACACTCCGTGTAGACACCCTCTGTACACACTCCGCGTAGACACTCCACGTAGATACTCCCTATAGACACTCGCTGTAGACACTCCATGTAGATACTCCCTGTAGACACCCCTTGTAGAAGCCTCTCGAACACTGTCCAGCACTTTTCCCCATCTCTTCCCTGCCTGCTCAGCCTCCGGCTTCTTTTGCAGACACTGCATTGTGGAGCCTGAGTGGCCTGGTCCAGTGTCCTCCCCCAGCCAGGGGCATGCTTGCTGCGTGTCCATGACCATGAACCCATCAAGCAGCCTGTTTCACTCTCCTGGACTGCCCAATGGGTTCTGGCAGGACACACTGTGCACCAAGCACACGTTTGCTCGTCTCTTAGCAGTCAAGAACGACCAAGGTAAGTAAGCACATCAGAATCTGGGTCAGACAGACCAGGAGACGGGCGCAGGCACCTGTGCAGCAGGGGGCGCTGCCTTACCTTCTCCCAGCAGCTCCGTTCTCATGCAGCCTTCCTGCTTCGCCTCCCCCTTTGCTGGAACTGCCTGCTAGAAAGAAAGGAGAGCTGTCAGCCAGGATCCTCAAGGCAACTGGCATGGCTGTCAACACGCCTTCTCCAAGCAAGCAGTCCAGACAAGGCCAGGTGAGCCCAGCGGCCGCAGGAAGCCACAACTGGAATGGCCTCATCCCATCTTGGAGCCCAGCTTCTCCATTCCTCATTGCAGCTTCCCACCACACCCTGGGAGGCAGCACACGTTACATCAAGTCCTTGGGTCCTGCCACGCCACCCACATGGCAGACACAGAAGGACATCCCAGTCCTGGGTCCTGCCACGCCACCCACACAGCAGACACAGGACGTCCCAGTGCTGGCTTCAGTCTGCCAGGCCGGCCCACCCTGAGCAACTGGGAAGTGAACTGGCAGACCACTTCTCTGCCAAAATAAAGGGAGGGAGGGAAGAAAAACAGCAGGAAAATGAAAAGAACAGGAAAAGGAGGGAGAGAAGAATGAATTTACAAAATCCTCTCTCTGCTGTCCTGACAGCCAAGGGTCTGCCCAAGCATGAGGCCGACACATTTGCTCTCTAGGAATAGCACTGGGACAAAGTGCACGGGCAGCACACCTGTCAGAGACGCTGAGTGAAGAGATGGTCGGCAGGCTGAGCCTGTGGACAGCAGAAGCCCCAACAGGGACCCTGTGTGACACACGCCGGGGGTCCCAGCACTGTGTGGCGCCATCAGGAAGCAGAGGCAGCTGGCCTTAGCCTCACCGTTCATCAATTATTGACACTAAAAATAGAGTCCTGGGCCCGGTGGCATGGCCTAGCAGCTAAAGTCCTCACCTTGAACACGCCAGAATCCTACATGGGCACTGGTTCTAATCCCGGCAGCCCTGCTTCCCATCCAGCTCCCTGCTTGTGGCCTGGGAAAGCAGCTGAGGACGGCCCAAAGCCTTGGGACCCTGCACCCGTGTGGGAGACCTGGAGGAGGTTCCTGGCTCCTGGCTTCAGATCAACACAGCACCAGCCGTTGCACTCACTTGGGGAGTGAATCATCGAAGGGAAGATCTTCCTCTCTGTCTCTCCTCCTCCCTGTATATCTGACTTTGCAATAAAAATAAATAAATCTTAGGAAAAAAAAAGAGAGAGTCCACCAAAACTCCACGTCCCCAGAGTCCACAATAACTACAAGACAGGCAAAATGTCCCAACAGGTGCCCTGTTCCCAAGGGTCAGAAATTCAGGTAGGCACTGCTTGCTACAGAGTGTGGCCACAGTGGCTGCACATGGTCAGATGTCTGCTGGCCAGCCTCTACTGCCTGATGAGCAAGTGGTGATCCTTGACACCACCAAGGCTCTTCCCTCACGCCTGCCCTCAGCGACAAGACGCCCCGCCATCGGCTCTGCACCTCAGGTTCCTGCAGCTACCCCAGCATCACACAGAACCCTCCTCACACTCAGCTGCCCCTACTCAGGCCGTGACCACTCACAGCTCATCGTGACTGCTTCCCAGCTGCCTCAGCCCACATCCTTGACACAAACCTCACTCGGGACCCAACCACGCGGGCCTGCACACATATGCACCAGGAGGCAAGAGCAACCGAGTGAGTCAGCACCTCAGCTGACCTGCAAAGGACACCAATATGACACCCAGGACCACCCTCAGGGGGCGCCTGAGGCACCAGGGCCAGGAGACACAGAAGGCCACTCACCCTGCACCTTTCTGATGGGTCAGCATCACTCAGCAAACCAGGCCCCAATCAGCACAGTGGGCCGTCCAACCAGGCAGGCAGTCAGCAGGACCTGCTGTCAGCATGTAGGACATGGGCTGTGTGAACGTGCACCTGTGGGCTCGTCCTGGTGTGACACATGGGCTGTGTAAACGTGCACCTGTGGGCTCATCCTGGTGAGACATGACTGTGTAAACATGCACCTGTAGGCTTAGTCTCTGATGGCCTGGCAGGCGTCACTGGTGAATAAAGTTTTGAGATACAGTTAATAAAACCAGTGTGCCCTCAAGAGTCATTATCCCCTTCCCTGAACTCTTCCCAGCATGTGGCTCCCAACACAGCTTCAGTCCCAGCAGCCATCAGGGAGGAGATCAGCAGATGAGAGCAAGCCCCTGACTCTTAAAAAGCCAACCTCTATAGGGCCTGGCACGATGGCCTAGTGGCTAAGGTCCTCGCCTTGAATGTGCTGGGATCCCATAAGGACGCTGGTTCAAATCCCGGTGGCCTTGCTTCCCAACTAGCTCCCTGCTCATGGCCTGTTGAATCAGTCGAGGATGGCCCAAAGCCTTGGGACCCTACAACTGTGTGGGAGACCTGGACGAAGTTCCTGGCTCCTGGCTTCGAATCGGCGCAGCTCCGGCTGTTGCAGCCACTTCGCAAATGAATCATTGGAGCAAAGATCTTCTTGTCTCTCCCCTTCTCTGTATATCTGATTTTGCAATAAAAATAAATAAATCTTTTAAAACAAAAAAGCCAACCTCTATAAACTACACCTCTCACCACAGAAACTGTGAAGTTCCTACAGTTTGTTCCTGACAAACTGCGAACTCTGCTTACGGATCATCTCAACTGTGATCCCAAAGCCTTGGGACCTTGCACCCCTGCGGGAGACCTGAATGAAGCTCCAGGCTCCTGGTTTCAGATCAGCTCTGGCTATTGCAATCACTTGGGGAGTGAATCATTGGATGGCAGATCTTCTTGTCTGTATATATGACTTTGCAATAAAAATAAATAAATCTTAAAAAAAAAAAAAGGAGGACAAGAAACACCTACCAATGAACATAAACGATTGTCTAAATGCATCCAAGAGGTAGAACAAAGAACCAGCTCCAAATCAGAACAGGTGCTGGCGTGGTCCCCACCCTTCAGAAACAAAACGACCACCTGCCCTGGGACCTGCTGCTCGACACTGCTGCACACATCTTGCTCAGAGCTCCCCAAGTCCTGGTGGGGACACCTGGGTAGGCTCCAGCCAGTCCAAAGTGGGCTTCCCACTGAGGCGGGGGTCAGGGGACAACATCCAGCCTGAGATAGCAGGCACCCCAAGTCACTTGGTCTGGCCCTGTCAAGGCAGTCCAAGCAGAGCTCAAGATTCAATACACTGATGGCAGGCTGACCCCACAAGGATGCTGAGACACCCCAAAATGGCCCTGGGCATGAAAGTCTCTGACACCTCACGTGCTATGACAATGAAGTCCTGGTACTTGGTGACCTGGCCGTCTGCTGCCCCACCAGTCCTGGGCCCTCAAACACAGCCCCTTCACCTCTCCACAGTAAAACCTGCCTCTACGCAGCTCGGAGTGTAAGCTGTCCTTGTCCATTCACACACCAGGAAGCACAACGCCCGTCTCTTGTTTCCAGGAAGGTGTGTCCCAACACTGTCCCTCCCGTCACCACACGGCCTCCACAGCCGGAGGCTTCCTTGGATCTGCCCTTCTCACATGGGGCCAAAGCAGCTGAGGCCAAGCCACAGCCAGTGCTGCTCAGTAAACTCCTAGAAAAGGACTGTGTTAGCGCAGCATCTCCCACTTGCAAAGAGTAGTACCAACCATAACACAAAGGCTGAAAACAGCCCAGATGTCCTTAGATAAAAGCACAGTGACCTAGCAGCTAAAGTCCTCACCTTCAACGTGCCAGAAACCTACATGTGTGCTGGTTCTAATCCCGGTGGCCCTGCTTCCCATCCAGCTCCCTGCTTGTGGCCTGGGAAAGCAGCTGAGGATGGCCCAAAGCCTTGGGACCCTGCACCCGTGTGGGAGACCTGGAGGAGGTTCCTGGTTCTCGGCTTCAGATCGGCGCAGCACCAGCCGTTGCGCTCACTTGGGGAGTGAATCATTGAAGGGAAGATCTTCCTCTCTGTCTCTCCTCCTCCCTGTATATCTGACTTTCCAATCAAAATGAATAAATCTTAAAAAAAGAAACCTCATCTGGAGATTGCTTGAAATGGCCCCTAGAGCGCTATGAGGCGCTGGTCTGTGGAGGGACACAGGCAGCCCCTAGCACACACAACCAGCGCTGGCTGGACCCTCAGATGCCACAACAGTTCATCTCTTCTCTTAAACTTGTAGGAGTAAATTACACTGACCCACCTGAACATGACAACATACAAGAGGGCACTGGGAACGGTGGCAGAGAGAAGCTCCCCTGCAGCGTCTGCAAGGACAGCCACCTGCAGGACACAGACAGCTGCCGGGAAGGCTAGCCTCGGAGACGGCACAAGGGGCAGCCCACATACCAGCCACCTCCAAAGCCGCGTCAGCCGCAGAAATCCCAGGCCACCGACACCATCTTGTGGTAGATGGAGGAAGTGCAAGCTATGTGCAGAAAACTCCACACCACACTAACATTCTTTGAAATCGGGAAGGTTCCTGGAAGACCATGCATCAGCTCATGAGTGCACCAAAAGTTTTAAAATATTTCCACAGTACCTGTGACAGCACAGGAAAAGCAAGCACAGTTGTATCTGGATTCCATTCAAACACCACATTGACGGTAAAAAATGGGTACAAACAGTAGACAAAAACAAAACAAAACAAAAAAACCTGGATATTTTGAAGCACGTGACACAAAAGTTTGGTTTCTTTTGCCTTTGAGAGCTTCCCACGACGCCGAGAACAGACAGGCTCCTGGGTCCAAGGAGGCCCACTCGGAGTGTGGGTGGTGGAGATGCATGTACTGTCTGGAGGTGCATTTCAGGGACGTGTCAGCTACGTGCGACGTGGACATTCACAGCTCCTCCTCTGATATGGGGCGCCCGGCAGCTGACAATGCACCCACTGCATTATCGGGTTAATATGGCAACATTAGCTTCTTCATCGAGACATATGTGATTTCCTCTGCTATGATGACCTTAAATTCCAAGATTTTATTTATTTAATTTGTGGTTGCTTGCATTAACACACTGTTGGAAATTTACAATATAAAGAAAAACGCAAAGTCAATTAATGTCTGTAATTTTCTGTCAAATTTAAAGAGATTTAAGAGCTTCATTTTTTTTCCAGGCCTGTAACATAAAACTAAAATGTTTCACTTGATAATTGTACTTATGACCAGTTTTAGATTGAATTAAAGAACATTTAAGGCGGGGCATGCTGCGGTAACCCAGTGGCCAGACCCTCGCCTTGCACACCTGGGATCCCACGTGGCCACCACTACGTTTCCCCGCAGCTCCCTGCCTGTGGCCTGGGAAAGCAGTTGAGGACGGCCCAAAGCCTTGGGCCCCTGCACCCGCGTGGGAGAGCTGGAGGAAGGTCCAGGCTCCTGGCTTCAGACTGGCTCTGCTCAGGCCGTTGTGACCACTTGGGGAGTGAATCAACAAATGGAAGATCTTTGTCTTCTCCTCTCTGTAAAATCTGCCTTTCAATAAGAATAAAATAGGTCTTAAAAAAAAAAAAAAAGGCAGAGGAAGGCTTTCACTCCCTTACAACTAATTTTCCTTCTTTTGCACCTCAGGTGCACTAGGAACTCTGACCAACCCAGCTCTGCCCACAGATGCATCAGCAGAGCCACTGGGCCACTGGGCCACTCTGCCTCTTGCCCACTAAATGATCTCCAGTCTCGGAACAAGCACCAACTAACCCACCTCCCACACAAAACCAGGATCTTGGGCACACACACGCGCATGCAGAGACACACAGAGGCACACACACATGCGGGGACACACGCACGCAGGCACACAGAGACACATGCACACAAGCATACACACGCACACACCATCTACACCACCTAACCTGCCTACGGTAACCAGCCAAACCTGGGCAGCTTCCAAGAAGAACGTCACTAACTCAACAGGGACAACAAATCCATCCAAAGGCAAAACTGAATCCTAAAACAAACCCAAGGAAAAAAAACAGTAAGACAATAAAAGTGGAAATGACTCTTCTAACTGTAGCCAGAGAAAAGAACAGCCCTGGCAACTATCGGCCATGCCCCGGTGAGCAGGAGCACAGCCCCTTCAGCCGGACTCGCTACTACAAACAGCAGAAAAAGTGTTCAGCAAAGTATCTGTTCACCTCCCGCTGCAGGCAGCTGCCTAGGCTGCCTTGGACCAGGCAGGTGTCACGCTGCTGGGAGAGAGCAACAGTAGCTGATGGGCATTCTGAGCCAGCTTAATGCCAAACCTGTGTTAAACTATACCAGCTGATGGGAGCCAGGCCGGGGCCATCTTTGTGCTCAGAGCCCAAATTTCAGCCACCACGTACACGTGGTGAGCTGTCCCCGGGCCTGCCTGGGCTCCTGAGGCTGCTCTTTTCATGGTGAGTACACCAAAGGGGGAGGTCTGGAGAACTGGGCGGGCCCAGGCCCCATCTGCCATCATCATTGCGAGGTGGATGGGATTGGAGGGGGCCACCTTGGAGTCCGGGGGTTAAAACTTCCAGCAGCCTGCTGGCTGCTGGTGGGTGCCAGGGTGGGGTCGTCTTCATGCTCAGAGCCCGATTCCAGCCACCACATACATGGGCCACGCGCTCTGGGGTTTTGGTTCTTTGAACTGCTGCTTACGTAGCTCCACGTTAAGCCCACTGTGCTTCAGGGATATAAATCAATCCTAAAGACTCCCAGTGACAGAGTAACTTTTCCTTCGAAGGTAAGCAAGGGTAATGAGACCTAGAGGGACCAGATGATCTTTATGGATAAGACTGATATACCAAACTCCTTTAAATCCTGTGTAGAACTTGTAATCACTGAACCACGTTGACAACCGAACATTAGTCCATGAAAAACTAAGGCTCAGGGCTTGTCTAGCAGGATCATATCCTATTACCCGACATGATGATGGATCAGGAGACAGACGGGTCACATCAGGCAGGGCCATGACATTAACTAGCACACGAGATAATCATACCCAGGGGTAGATTCAGTGGAGGATGTGTGGGCCAAACCCTGTGGAAATACTAGCCCTGCTGGTTTGCTCCAGAGTTGAGGTGGTGATGTACTACGCTAGGTGTGACCAAGGAGCCTGCCATCACTCAGCAGTAAAGGAACTGACAACAGTCTGGACTGGTCAAGGCAGCAGCACCTGAATGTGCATTTTAAACAGGGTGTGGGGTGGGCCAGACTGCAACGTTCACCACCAGTTCATACAAGGCTAAATGGAAGGCCAGACTATGCTGGACACTGACCTAACACCCAATGACATGTATGAGAATTGGGTCTGGGAGTGGGTCAAGTGGAGGAACTTGGGAAACTCCCCTGGTGAGTCATAGCTTCTGATGGTAAACACATGGTCCAGACCTGGGGGTCAGACAAGCTGGGCAAAGTAGCTCTAACGGCTGGCTAAGGTGTGGGTTGATAATGGAACGGGGTAGACCGGGCAGGGCTGAGCAAACCTTAGCCCACAAGCAAAATTAGAAATCAGGATGGAGGGCCCGGCGCGGTGGCGCAAGTAGTTAAAGGTCCTCGCCTTGCACGCCCGGGATCCCATATGGGCGCCGGTTCTATCCCGGCAGCCCCGCTTCCCTTCCAGCTCCCTGCCTGTGGCCCGGGAAAGCAGTCGAGGACGACCCAAAGCTTTGGGAACCTGCACCCACGTGGGAGACCCGGAAGAGGCTCCTGGCTTCGGATCGGCATAGTATCGGCCCGTTGCGCTCACTTGGGGAGTGAATCATCAGACGGAAGATCTTCCTCTCTGTCTCTCCTCCTTGCTGTATATCTGCCTTTCCAATGAAAAAATAATAAAAATAAATCTTTAAAAAAAAAAGAAATCAGGATGGAGCACAGGTTATGCCGAGCTAGGCTCTTGCACCTACTGGTCTGCGTGAGCCAGGGATGTTAAGCCACAGTATCTAAGGCAGGGGCCAGGACAAGTGAGGGGGCTGTGCCAAGCTGAGTCAGAGTAACTACTGGCATGTGCGCAATCTATGGCTGGGAACAGGCCCGGTTGGGGAGCTAAGGGGACACCCTAGCTGGGTTGAGATTCCCACCAAGCAGCATGTGGGCTGGAATGGGGGCTGTGTTCTGATCATGATATGGTTGTAGTCTCCCTTGGCACAAATGTGGGCTCGGACTAGACGCACCAAGCCGGGCTAGACTCCAGCACCATCTGGTGTTCTGGAGGACCAGAGTGGATATGGGACGGACTAGGCTAGGTCTCAGCACCTACTGAGCCATGTGTGAGCTATATATGGGTATGGAAGAGGCTTAGCTGGGCTGAAACATCCAGCAGTAAGAACCAGCTTGTGTTGAAGGCCAGTCAGGAAAGGCCACTGTTCCTACTAGGACAGGAGGTGAATTGAGTAGGGCTGGCTCATAGACCCACTGGTGTGCACGAAATCTGGCATTGGGAGAAGTTGCTTGAGGAGCCTGGGCAACTCCTCTGGCAAGACACAGACCCGGCAGGTAAGCGCAAGAAACATGATAGGAAACAGCCCAGAACAGGCCATGGAAAGTATCCCACTGGCATACATTTGGCATGGGTCGGGGGCAGACCAGGCTGAACCAGTTCACATCATCCACTGGTGAATCCGAGCACTGGAACAGAGTGTGGGTCAAACCAGGTTCAGTCGTGACAAAAACCAGTGTACATTACAGAATGCCAAGATGAGGTGACCTGTACCTGATGTGGCCACAGCGCCCAATAACACATGTGAGAATCAGAAATGGAGGGGGCAGAGCCGGAAGGGGAAATATGGGGGGGCGTCCCCTGCTGGACAGCTACTCCCACTGAAGAGTGTGAGCTGGGATGGGGCAGACCAGACCAGGCAGGGCTACAACACCTGTGGGCCTCATATGCGCTAGATCAGGGAAAAGCCAGACTGGGCTGATTGTTCCTCCTGGTGCAAGCAAAAATTAAGAGTGGGTGAGAGTTGGTTGAGCTTTGCCACAGAATCAGCTGGCAGAAGCTGGCATTGGGGGCTAATTCTGCCAAGTTAAACCACAGAACCTCGTGGAGAGTGCATAATCTGGGAGTGGGAGTGGCCTGGGAGGGAAATAGTGGGCTCCTACCTCTTGGTTACCACTCCCACTGAAGGGCACAAAAACCAGGACAGGGGCAGGAGTGGCTAAACAGAAGGGCATCCAAAGCATGTGTACGGGCTGGATAGTGGAGCTGGTTGGGCTGAACTAGGCTTCAATGCCCATTGACATGTATGCGAGCTGAATGGGATGTGGGACAGACTGGACTAGCCTGCTGCACACAATGGCAAGCACAGGAACCAGAATAGGGGACGGGCCTGGTAGGGGTTATGGTGGGTCATTCCGACAAGGCTGCAGCTCCCACTGGTTTATGCGAGGGCCGAGTGTGTGCTGGGCAGAATCAGGCTGCGCTGCAACACCCATTGGTTCCAGTGGAAGACAGAGGTGGAAACAGAACCAACCCAGCAATTGGAACAACCAGCTGATTGGGGCGATGGACTGTACAGGGCCCTGTACTTGCAAGTACACACAAGAACCTGGTCTGGAATCACCTCAGACAAAGTTTCTTTGGGGATCCCCTCAATCAAACTGCCAGACTCAGATCCCTAACCATGAACAGAGAAGAGAACAAATCAATCAATTACCCCAGCCATATGTTGGCAGTAAAAAACAGGGTAAATGGAGACTCTAAAATGGACTATGTCAATCAGAGGATTCTGCAGTGACCTCATTGTGCTTGGAATGGCAAGATAGGCAGCAATTCATAACTGCTGAACTATCAAAACCACTTGAGCAAGATCCTCAGAGCATGCCCCACATCGGGGACCTGGGGTGGGTGGGAGACTGGTTGGGGCTTCTCCCTTTACCTCCCCCTTTGCCCCAGATACAGAAAAAAAAAATGTAGAAATGATAGTCTCACCCACTTTCCTGTAGCCCTTGAACCTTTGTGCCCTAATTAACTATGTAAAGATTGTCAAAAATAAAATAAAAAAACAAAAACAAACAAACAAAAAACCCAGCAGGGGAAACCAGGCCAGGCCTCCCCAGCCCCACGAACACCGATGCACAGAGAAGGGGTCAGAGGCTGTGCTGGAGAGTGGACCACTGAGGGCATGGTTTCACAGAGGAGTGACTTCTGGAGCTTCCATGCACATAACCACTGTACTTGCAGGTAGACAAGAGGGCTGAGATGGAGAGGTTTAGAGCAGAGACACCAGAGGGCAAATTGGGGTCAGGCCACAGCACCCACTCACACTGGAGACCTGACCTGGGCTGGGCTGAGTAGCATCACCGCCAACTGCCTGGGGCATGCCTGGTTGGGCTACGTTGCAGTACCCACCCATGAGTGTTAGAGCAGGGAGGGGGTGGGCCAAGGCAGGCTAGGTCGGAGCACCCACTGGAAAACAAGAACCAGAACTGGGGGCAGATTCTGTAGGGGACTTGTGAGCTCACCTCTGCGGGACTGCAGCACCCGCCAGATCGCATGAAGAGCTGGGACGGTGACGAGCTGAACCAGGCTGGACTACGGAACTCACCAACACTCACAAGAGCTGGGGCTAGGAGAAGGCCAGGCTGGGCCAGGCTGCAGCACCCACAGGCACATTGGAGACCCAGGCTGGCAGTGGGCCTGGTCAGAGAAACTAAAGGCATTCCCCTGCTAGGTTGCAGCACTCATCAACACACGTGTGGGTCAGGCGGGCTGAGCAGGAGCACCAGACAGGCCACAGCATGTGCTGGTACACGTGAAAACTTTGACTAAACCACAGCACCCACTGGTGTGCATAAGATGAGCTAAGCCATAGTACCTGTCAGTCTGTGTGAGATGGGGCTGACCAGAACTGACCAGAAGGCTGCATCTGACACTATGTATGTTAGCTTGTGCCAAGTGACAGACTGAACCTGACCCTGTACTGGCTGGCACATGCAACAGCCAAGTCTGAGGTCATCCCATCCAGTGACGTTTCCAGGAGCCTCCCCAATAGATACCTGGACTCAAACCCCAACCTCAGGGAAAACCACAGGATATACAGTCTGATCTTAGAGAGCATGTACCTGCACTGGGCCTCTCAGCTCTGACGCCTGTGCAATGGACAGCATGCCCAGACGCACACAGGGGATAGGACGGCCAGCTCTGATGCCTGTGCAGTGGACAGCAGGCACAAATGCACACGGGGGACAGGACGGCCAGCTCAATTAGGCTCGCAGGGGACATTCAGTGCCTCGTTAGAGGGTGGAAAGCAGCATGAGTTGGACCACTCCCCTGGCCAAGCTTTGCAGCATGTTCCTGGTCTGTGGATGCACTGAGGCAAACTTAGTCAGCCAACAGACCTTGGGAAGATTTTCTCCACCATGGTGCAACAAAGCCAACAGCATCTCAGAACTGGCAAATCTACTCAAGTAACAGCCTGGGAAATGTTCTTCCCCACACCGGGCTCTCCAAGGGGTCATCCTGGGGGGTGAGCAAGGAATAGCCTCTTCCGCTTCCCCCACTGCAGACACAGAAGGAAAAAAGGACTAAACGATGTGTCCTCCCCTCCTTCCTCCATGCCTCAACCCTCCCCACCTTCATTGGAGGCCAACAATGTCAACAACATCAACAATTAACACACACATGTGGAGAGGATTCAAGACGGCGGAATAGGGTAAGGACATGTTTAAACGGACGCAGAAACATTTAATCGGGATGAATCAAAGAGGACACATTCCAGGAAATAGGAAAGGACAGAACAACAGCAGAGGGGCACCTGGAGACTGACAGACACAGGAAAGCAGCGAACATAACAGTGTGGTGTTGCAGTGACTGATACTCCAGCAGCATTCAGCAAGTGGTGATCTGAACTCCACCAGCAGCCGGAACTCATGGTGAAGGGAAGGGCCGTTCACTGGGAGTCTGGGAGGTGAGCCCAGACAAAGAACTGTCTGTCCTGCTAGTCCGTTTGATTTGACCAGGAGCAGAGACAGAGCAGCAGATCCCAGACAGGCAGTGCAAGAACAGAGTGGATTTCACAGCCCAGTCAGCCCCCTAGAGCCGAGTTGGGCGCCATTTTGCTTAAGGAGGCAAAGGCAAGGGAAAGGTCTGAGCATACGCTGGACTGGGAGTGAACTCATTTCTGACTCAGTGAACTCATCAATGTGGCATTCTACAGGTTCCACCCAAGGCAGGTCTGGGTAGCCCTCAGACCTGATGGCCAGCAGATCAAGAACTCTAGTAGCGGTACATCAGGCACCATTTTGGACACTGTGGCGAACACTTTAGGACTGCAGGGGACAACAATGAACTGCATATGTCCTGAGCTCACGAGGACTCAATGAGTTCAGTGCATTGCACTGGTTCCACAGGAAAATAATACCAACTGTGGCATTGTATGCGTCAAAATAGGTCCGTGTGACACCCAGACCTAACAGCCAACAAGTTCCAGCAAGATCAGCGCCACCAACAACCTAGCTATATAGTGTCTATATGGTGTCTCCTAATCCTGGGACCTGCTCCAACTGCAAGTGGGAGAAAGGTTGCAGAGACAATGGTGCAGCCTCAGCACGGTATCACAGGAGGTGGAGAGTGGTGAGCCAGGAGCTAGGGCTGTGGAGACCACAGTGGAAATCTGACATAAGAACCCAGACCTGGAACTCGCAGGAGGTTGTGGCACAAGTGGCCACAAGCAAAGAGCTGGGTACCAACTGCAATAAGTAAAATCAAACTGCAGACCTGTGGGTGACTCAGCTTAGAAACCTGCCCCAAGGAGAAGACTCTACTAACCAGAAGTACAATGACCAAGAGCAAAAGAAGAGACAAAGGCACAATGAGTATTACTGAAGACTCCCCGGCAAAGGAACAAAACCCTACGCCAACCTCAGAGTGAACTGAGGAAGACATCAAGAAAAGGGGGGGCACTGAATTCAGAAAACTCATTATAAAGCTTCTGATCAACAATGAGAAGCACATACAAGAGTTCAAAGAATTTAAGGAATATATTACACAAGGAATAGCAGCAATAAAGCAAATCAAGGCTGATCTATCAGAAATGAAGAACACAGTAGAGCAAATTAAAAGTACAGTGGAGAGTCTCCAAAACAGAATGAAGCAAGAAGAAGAAAAAATCCCAGAATTGGAAGATATTTCCTGTCACCAGGAAGAAGCAAACAAAAAAGCTGCAAACAGAGCTGGATAAAACCAAAAAAAGTATTGAAGAATTGAAAGACATTATTAAGAGGCCTAATGTAAGAGTTATGGGAGTCCCAGAAAGTGCAGAAAGAGAAGCTGGGATTAAATGTGTATTCAATGAAATAATGAAGGAAAATTTCCCTAATCTAGAGAAAGATTTGGGAAGCAAGATCCAAGAGGGGCACTCCCAACAGGCCTGATCAAAAACAATCTTCACCACAACACATGATCATCAAGCTCTCTTCAATCGAACATAAGAAAAAAACTTCTTAAATGTGCACATGAAAAAAATCAGTTGACATATAAAGGAATGCCAATTAAACTAACAGGAGACCTCTCACAGGAAACTCTACAGGCCAGAAGAGAATGGAGTGATATATTCCAGATCCTAAGAGAAAAAAATGTCGGCCGAGATAACATATCCAGCAAAGCTTTCTTTTGTCTTTGAAAATGAAATAAAATTCTTCCACAGTAAAGAAAAGTTAAAAGAATTTGCCTTTTTCAAACCTGCCCTACAAATGATACTTCAAGATGTTCTCCAATAAAGCAAAGGCAAATGTGAAGAACATCCCAGTAAAAAGACAACAGAAGACTAAACCAATGAACAACCCATTCCTAAAATGACAGGACCAAAGTACCACCCATAAATATTAACCCTGAATATAAATGGCTTAAGCTCAATCAAACATCAGAGATTAGTAGACTGGATTTAAAAACAAAACCCATCTATTTGTTGTCTAGAAGAGACACATTTCACCAACAAAAATCAGTAGAATCTATATCTCATGAATTTCGATTTTTTTGTTAGTTTCATCTCTTCAAAATGCTTTCTTCTGATTAAATTCTTCAATGACTCATAGATCATACAGTAGCATCATTTTCTTCAAGAAGGTTCTTGATTTTCTTTTTCATTTCTTCAGCGACACATTAGTCACTCAGTAGCATGTTATTTAACTTCATGGTATTGTTAATTTCTTTTTTTCTTCCTGTTGTTGATTTTGTCCTGTGGCTTTTCATTTAAGGGGATGTATAGTAGCTGTGTAACAGAGACTGTCATATCTAGGTAACATGATATTTAACTTCATGGTATTTTTCTTCCTATTATTGATTTTGTACTGTGATTTTTCATTTAATGGGATGTACGGTAACTGTGAAATGGAGACTAACATATCCAGATGTGAGGATGCAATGCAGTATGCATCTCTACTTCCAGACAAAGATGGACTTACAAGGAAACTATTTACTATATTCTGACAATAGGATGCGGGACTCTCTGCCATTGTCCATGCCCGCAATGATGGACATATGACTGTGTACGAAGAACTATACTTTAGTAATGATATAGAGGAACTAGGTGGGGGGGAGGAATTGGAGAGGGGATAAAGGAAATCCCAGGAGCCTATGGAACTGTATCATAAAATGAGAATAATACATTTTAAAAGATTTTAAAATTACTGATAAAAAAAATAAATAAAACACACACATAACCTGGAAGACTCCCATCCTAGCCCACCTCACCAAAGCTCCACCAAGCCCAAACCAGGAGCTGAGATATGCCATGGGCTCTCCCACACGGGTGCAGGGAAGCAGAGTCGGGGCAGAGCCAGCCTCCACCCCAGGGTCTCCATGGAGGTAAGTGGGCACCGCCGGGCCCCCAACGTGTATGCCTAGACCCGATTTACATTCAGCAGAATGGCAACAGAAAAGAACTTCCTTACTCTAATAACAGCAATCAAAAAAGAGAAAAACATCTGAAACAAGAAAATTTTAGAAGTATTCCCTTTAAAAATCAAAAATCAAGATGAAAATAAAACAACCAGAAAGACAGTGTGGTGCGGAGTTAACACAGATGAAATATGCATGATTATTCCTCAACTTCTTTGAAAGCCTGAAATTACTTCTAATCACAAAGTTGGGAGAATCGTACATACGATCAAGTCAAGAACAGGAACCCCTGCCAGCAGGACAAGAGGAAGAACCCCAGCCACTTGCTGCTACTGCAGAGAAAGCAGCCTCCAGGGGCTGGCTACACAAACACACAGGGCAGGGCAGCCCCCAGGGGCCGGCTACACAATCACACGGGACAGGGCAGCCCCCAGGGGCCGGCTACACAATCACACGGGGCAGAGCAGCCTCCAGGAGACAGCTCCACTGTCACCCCAGTAGAGAAGACATCAGTAACAACACATCAAAGAAGAGTCATCCTTGAACTAAGCCATAAAACATAGCAAGACCCCTAAAAAAAAGAGCATTTCACTCAAATAAATGATTTTAAACTAAATCATAGAAAGTGCCCCACACTCACACACAGGCAGAGGCACTGTGGTGCAGTGGTCAAGTGCATCCCATAAGAGCACCACTTCAAGCCACTGCTGCTCTACTTCAGAGCCAGCCTCCAGCCAATGACCCAAGAAAGCAGTGGAGCATGACCCACGTGCTTGGGCCCTGCACCCATGGGAGACATGAATGGAGCCCATGGCAAGTGAGGCCACATCCAGCTAACCCTGCTGAGTGTGTGCTATGCAGGACCACAGCACACCTGTGCAGGCGGGGATGGCCAGTGAGGAGCAGACTTGTATGGCATAAAGACAGAGGTGCAGCCGCCAAGTCCAGAGGAGTAGCCCCTTTGCTGCCTCACACTGTGCAGGGGAGGGATCGCTCAGTGCCGTCAGCAGGACAGCACAGAGACTGCCCACACAGAGGCTGCTGAGTGTGCTCAGCCATGCAGAACCTGAGATGCCCAGCAGAAACCCACACCTCGCTGGCTTCTGAGCCCCCCACATCATGCTCTCCCCACACTTGTTCCTCCTGAAACCGGGTCCCTTCCCTAGAAGGACACTCACTGCAGTGGGCACACTCTCAGATCCAGTCACTGCACCCCCAGGGCACACATGCTCTCAAATCCAGTCACTGCACCCCCAGGGCGCACACACACTTCCCCAGGAGGCATCATGTTGAATCAATGCATTCATTTCCCAACTGCGACATGAGTGTGAGCCACACACATAATCCCCATGGCACCACGCAGATGTGATAGCTCAACTGGCTAGTCCTCCCCTAAAAAATCAGGATCCCACATATGCAGAGGTTCATGTGCAAGCTACCACGCTTCTCATCCAGCTCCCTGCATGTGTCCTGGGAGAGCAAGTAGAGACAGCGCAAAGCCGTGGGACCCTGCATTCGCATGAGGAACTCGGAAGAGGTTCCTGGCTCCTGGCTTCAGATCTGCTCAGCTCTGGCTACTGCAGCCACTTGGGGAGTGAACCAAGAAGTGGAAGATCTTTCTGTCTTCTCTGCAAATCTGCCTTTTCAATAAAAATAAATATTACCAAAAAAAAGAATTTTCTCTTAACTGTTCCATATTCTTCACAATTATCACACCGTGATGAAGAACGCAGTGGAACCCCTATCATCCCACACACATACTGTCACTCAAAATAGAGAATTTTAAATAAGGACCTAAAATCCTCCCAAATCCTCTTATAATCCTGGAACACCAAGGATGTATGGGAGAAGGGGAAAAGGCAGTAACTGAACTTCATCAAAATTAGAAAGGTGAAGACAGGCAGGTGCTGTGGCCTAACCAGTGAACAGGCCAATTGCTAAAGCTGCTTCCCAGAGCGCCACTGCCATCCTGACTGTGCACTTCCAACCCAGCTTCCTGCAAAGACACCTGGGGAAGCAGCAGAGAATGGCCCAGGTGTTTGGCCCCTGCTGCTCACCTGGCCTCAGCCAAACCAAGCAATCTGGGAAGTAAGCCAGCAGATGGAAGAACCAGAGACCCGGGAAAGACACACACACCAGAGTGAGGAGAGCAGGGAGGCAGAACCATCCAGGCAAGGCCCAGCAGGGGCTACAGTAAAGGTAACGCCATCCAGAAGGAAAGACTGTCAGAGAAACGGGGCCAGTACATTTAGCTGCTGCCTGCAAAAACCCAGGCATCCCATAAGAGACAGCTGAAGTGCCAGCAGCTCCCTGCTAAAATAATTGGGAAGACAGCAACAAAGGCTCCAGGTGCTTGAGCCCCTGCTGCCTGCCAGAGAATCTGGACAGCAGGCCAGGCTCCAGGCTTTAGCCAGGCCACAGCTAACCATGTGGTCACTTAGGAACTGAGACATGAAACGGACAATCTTTGTCTGCCTTCTAAACAGAGAGAGGGTCCAGCAGCGTGGTTTAGTGGCTAAAGTCCTCGCCCTGAACACACCAGGATCCCATGTGGGCGCTGGTTCTAATCCCAGCAGCTCCACTTCCCATCCAGCTCCCTGCTTGAGTCCTGGGAAAGCAGTCAAGGCTGGTCCAGGACCTTGGCATCCAGCACCCACGTGGGACACCCAGAAGAGTTTTTTGGTTACTGGCTTCAGATCAGCACAGCACCAGCTGTTGCAGACACTTGGGGAGTGAATCATCAGACAGAAGGTCTTCCTCTCTGTCTCTCCTTCTCTCTGTGTATCTTTGTAATAAAAATAAATAAATCTTAAAAAAATATATCTAATTATTAAAAAAAAAAAAAAGGACAGACTAGGAGCCTGGGAGGAAGAAGAGACAGATGAAAAAAGACAGTAAGATGAGTGAACTGAGATGAAACCGAGTGGATGAACAAGGAGTGAGTTAGTTAAGGACAAGAGCAATAAAAGAGGAAAGAAACAGGCTGACAAGATGAACAGAGGGGAAGACAGCTAGATAAGGATGGACAGTGGGACAGACATAAGTGCCAGGATGGGATGAGGTCAGACGGACAGGATAGAGAAGAGGGCATGGGACAGGACAGAGGGGCATGGAACAGGACGGAAGAACTAAGTGTGCCACGACGGGATCCACGTGTCCTAAGTATCATGACAGGGTCCACATACGCTAAGTGTGCCATGATTGTACCAAGCAGTGTTTTCTATAACAAGAAGAAAACTGATGTGAAACTGCTAAGGCACAAGAAGACTCCAGAAGGTAAACAACAGGAAGCTTTTAAGTAATACAACAGGTTGGAGATTTCTCAGTGCCAACCACATATCCCGCCTTCAGGATGCAGCCTCTAAGCAACAAGACACTCACAGGAACCGGGACCCCAAAAGCAGCTTAAGAAACCCTCCAATCCTCCCAACACCTACACCACCCCCATCCTGACCAAGCACAGCCACTCATCTGCCCAGCCCAAGCAGGCAGGACTACAAAGAAATGTGACTGCAACTGAGCCCAGTCCAGTAGCCCAGTGGCTAAAGTCCTTGCCTTTCATGTACCAAGATCCCATAGGGACACAGGCTCATATCCCGGCTGCTCCATCTGCCATCCAGCTCCCTACTTATGGCCTGGGAAAGCAGTTGAAGACAGCCCACATGGTAGATCCATATAGGAGACCCGGAAAAAGCTCCTGGCTCCTGGTTTCAGATCAGCTAAGCTCTGGCCATTGCAGCCACCTTCTCTCTGTAAATTTGACTTTCCAATAAAAATACAATTTTTAAAAAGGGAAAATATTAAAGAAAAAAAAGAAAAAAGAAATGTGACTGTGAGAACAGGTTCCTCAGAGGCTCCTGTGCTGGCCTCCACCAGATAAGCAGACCAGATGAAAAGGGAGGTTACCGGGGCACTGCCACAGCCAGCCAGCCTCTGAGAACAGAGGGGTTGCAGTAATGGCTGAGGGGCTAGATTCTCACCTTGGAAGGGCTGGGATCCCATACAGGCACCAGTTCATGGCCTGGATGGTCCACTTGCCCTCCAGCTCCACACTTGTGGCCTGGGAAAGCAGGGGAGGACTGTCCAAGGCCTTGGGATCCTGCACTCACATGCGAGACCTAGAGACTGGCTCAACTCTGGCCACTGTAGCCACTTGGGGAGTGAACCAACAGATGAAAGATCTTTCTCTCCCATGCCTCCTTCTCTCTGTAAATCTGTAGTTTCAATAAAAATAAATGTTAACAAACTAACAAACAAAAAGGAACACAGGGGGTCAGGAGAGAGGGTTATCAGGGCAGGCCATTGCCAGACTCCATCTAGCACCCTGGGAGTCATGGGCTGCCCACTCAGAGCAATGCCATTGGAGAGGGATCACCAGGCTGCTAAACAGCAAATCCAGCAGCCCATCAGGAAGGAGGCCGCACAGTCCAAGCCGGAAGAGCCGGGGGCAAATGGAGCCCACAGCAGCTCCTGGGAGACTCCACCCTGCACGCAGAGTCCATTGTCACAGGGTGAGGACACACAACAGGAGAGCAAGCCTCAACAGTCAGAGATCATCCCACAAACAGAATCCCAGAAGAAAGAGCCTACATTTAATCAACAACAAATGAAGAAAGTTCAACAGACCCTTTTTCTCCAGCACCACACCAAAATGCTACTAAGAGGGCTCATACAGGCTGGAGACAGAAATGCGAACAGACAGCAGGCCTGGTCAACATGACCTTAGCCGACAGGGAGGGTGCTGGCTCAGAGCTGCAGTCATGCCAAGAACTAGAGACAGAAAAGCAGGAAAAATGAGTAAACCGTGCTTTAGTGACACAAGCAAACACGCAGGCTGCTAAAGCTGGCCTCCCCTTCCACTGCAGGGCCACTGCCACCCAGGAGCCAGGAGGCCGAAGTGCACCTCACCACAGCAGGGCCGCCCAGGAGAGTTGGGGAGCTGAAGTGCACCTCACCCGACTCCACTGCTGACTGCCCTGACTACAAGCTCCATCCCCCATCCACATGAGCATTCCCCAAGGCGTGTCCTCACTCCTCCACTCTCCGGCCCCTACACGGGAACTCACCCCCATCCTCCCAACACTAGCCTAAGGAGGATGGCAAGGGACACAAATGAGCCCTGAGGGTTCATAGTGCTCACATTAAAACAGTAAAAAGAAGGGTAACAAATATGGGTGTAAGGCTAGGGTTAGCCATCGAGCCACCACACCGGTCCAACTCTACCAGACCAATCCTTCCAGAAACTACAAGCATGAGCAGGGATGCACCTTCCAACCTTTCCAAGAAGCCACTGTGACACCAAGCACACAGAAAGCTACAGTCCAGCAGGACACAGTGTGTAACACACGGGCAGCCAAGCAAGGGTCAGAGAGCTCACCGATGGACACGTCCTAGACACTGAGTGACTTCCTCACCCAGTGGACACTGCTGTGGCTACACCAGTTAGCCATCTCAATACATCTCAGATGTAAACCATATGACAGATTCCAACACCGCTCTGCGATAAAAACAGAATAAAAAGGGCGTCTAATCCTAACAGAGGGTTCCAAGGAAAACTCTCCAGAACACCACACGTCAGGGTGAGGGCAGAAAGAGAAAAGAGAAAGGAAGGGCAGCTTTCACAACTTTAACTCAACATTTTTTTTTAAGATTTATTTATTTATTGGGCCTAGCGCAATGGCATAGTGGTTAAGCTCCTCACCTTGCACGCGCCGGGATCCCATATGGGCACCGGTTCTAATCCCAGCGGAACCGCTTCCCGTCCAGCTCCCTACTTGTGGCCTGAGGGGGCAGCTGAGGACGACTCAAAGCCTTGGGACCCTGCACCTTCATGGGAGACCCAGAAGAGCTCCTGGCTCCTGGCATCAGATCGGCTCAGCTCCGGCCATTGCGGTCACTTGGGGAGTCTCCATATGGGATCCCGGTGCATTCAAGGTAAGGACTTTAGCCGCTAAGCCACCACACTGGACCCTCAACATTTTCTTTTTTTTTAAAGATTTATTTTTATTATTTTTTCATTGGAAAGGCGGATATACAGAGAGGAGAGACAGAGAGGAAGATCTTCCGTCCGATGATTCACTCCCCAAGTGAGCGCAACGGCCAATGCTATGCCAATCCGAAGCCAGGAGCCTCTTCCGGGTCTCCCACGTGGGTGCAGGGTCCCAAAGCTTTGGGCCGTCCTTGACTGCTTTCCTGGGCCACAGGCAGGGAGCTGGAAGGGAAGTGGGGCTGCCGGGATTAGAACTGGCGCCCATATGGGATCCCGGGCGTGCAAGGCAAGGACTTTAGCCACTTGCGCCACCGCGCCGGGCCCAAGATTTTCTTAAAGATGCAATTATTTATTTAAAAGGCAACTGGGGGGCCCGGCACAGTGGCGCAAATCCTTAAAAAAAATAACCTTAAAAATAACCTTAAAAAAATCTACCCCTGGGGTCAGTTGAGTAACTGCTTGCAATACCGGCTTCCCAGGCTAGAACACGTGGTAAGGACGGTGTCATCTGGCTTCCTACACAGCTCCCTGCCTCCACTCCTGGGAAATTAGCAAATTACAGCTCTGGCTGACCAAGGCTGTTCACCCGAGGATGACACAAGCCTCAAAAACAAGCAATATATGCAAGTTCACAACATCTAGTACTCTCACTGTTTACAAGTAACGAGAAACATCCAGCTACTTTTTTTTTAAGATTTATTTTGGTTTTATTGGAAAGTCAGATTACAGAGGAAAAACAGAAAGATCTACAAGCTGCTGGTTCACTCCCCAAGTGGCCGCAATAGCCGGAGCTGAGCTGATCAGGAGCCAGCAGCTTCTGTCTCCCACGTGGGTGCAGGGTCCCAAGGCTTTGGGCCACCCCCAGCTGCTTTCCCAGGTCACAGACAGGGAGCTGGATGAACGTGGAGCTGCCGGGATTAGAACCGGTGCCCACATGGGATCCCAGCATGTTCAAGGTGAGGACTTTAGCCACTAGGCCACGGTGCCGGCCCACACTGACTTGCTAAGAGTCACAGAGATCGAGGACCACAGCACACTCACACTGTGCTCCCAATCTCAGTCGGGTATTTGTTGACTGACATATTGAGGGAAACCGATCCAAGAAGCTTCCCTGAGGCTGTGGTAGCTGCACAGGGCGCAGCCACGCTGGGGCCAGGCCATGGGCGTATCAGCCTAGCACACCCATGGTGCCCTCAGCCTGAGTGCGCCACAACCCCAAGAGCTCTCAAGGATGATCGCCAGGGGACGGGGAGGAGAGATCACCCAGTAACATCACACCTAAACATCTATGCTGACTCCATGCACCGTTCACTGCCTGGCGCGTCAGCTCATCAGAACGTCCGCTGGAGCTCCCAGAACCACCCTAACCCCTCTCAGCTGGAAGTGCACGCTGTGCCGAGGAGCCCCCTTGCAGGCACACGACAGTCGCAAGGACACATGGGAGAGGAAAGCACACATGGCTCAGAACAATCCAGTACGGCCTGTTTTATTTCATATTTTATTGTTGACTTATTCAAGAGCACCCAAGCGCTGGCTAAGTCCCCACATGCCCACACCACCAGACATCATCAGAGGTGGATTCCACAAGACCAACCAACAGGGATACCCCAACAGCTCAGAGGCAACACCACCTCAAGATCAGAGGAACCACTCAGCGGTTGTTTCGCAAACTCAAAGTCGTCTAAGAGCTTCAGTAGGTGAGGACACGAAGTGTTGGCAAGCACAATGACTCTCACAGTACTGCAACTGCCACTGACCAAAGTAACCGGGCTCCACATCTGGGCGGGTGAGCCACGGCTGCTGACCAATGCCCACGTGGAGGTTTGCTGTGTGGCAGAGCCAGTCGGGTCAAAGCCTGCACGGCCAGTATCCCACATGGGCTCTGTGCTGACACACCAGAGGGCAGCCCAAGTGCCTGAGACCCTACCACCCACACGGAAGGCCGGGTTGAGCACCTGGCTTTGGCAAGGCCCAGCACTGGCACAGTGGCCATTTGGGAAGCGAACCATCCAGTACATCTCTCTCTATAACTCTTTCAAACATATAATAAATCTTTAAAAAAAAAAAATGCCCACTGAGCTTAGGACAAAGGTATCTACCGAGCATGGTACCTGACGAGAACAGCCCAAAATAGTTCCTTAAAGTTGGCTTATTTTAACACCAATCTCAATAAAATGTGCTCAAACATACAATGTTGTCTTTAGGGGCCAGCACAAGGGTGCAGCAACTCAATCCTCCACCGTATGGCACTGGTTCACGTCCCGGCCACTCCACCTCCAACCCCGCTCTCTGCTGATGGTCTGGGAGAGCAGTGGAGGACAGCCCGAGACCATGGACTGCTGCACCCACATGCAGACCCGGAAGAGGCTCCTGGCTCCCACATTCAGATCAGCTCACCTCCGCTGTCGCGGCCATTCGGGAGAGCCCCAGCAGACAGAGCCACTCTCTAGCTCTCCCTCTCTCTCTGTAAAGCCTTCCTTTAGAGAAAAGGGAAGAATGGGAAAGTTTGGAGCATTTGTCCCACCCACTGTCCCCCATCCTGTTCAGTCGTCCTCATGGGCCTGCATTCTTGACAACCATGTAAACAGCAAAAATGAACATTTTCAAAAATATGCCTTTATAAAAAAATTCTAAGTTAAAAAAATAAAAATAAAAGTTGTCTTCTATGACAAGAAGCAGGAAACATGCCAACAGGTGGGACATAAAACAGTGAAGTCCCAGGCCCAGTGTGGTGGCCTAACAGTTAAAGTCCTCGCCTTGAATGCACCGGGATCCCATATGGGCACCGGTCCTAATCCCCACTTTCCCACCCAGCTCCCTGCCTGTGGCCTGGGAAGGCAGCAGAGGACGGCCCAAAGCCTTGGGACGCTGCACCCGCGGGGGAGACCCGGAAGACGCTCCTAGCTCCTGGTTAGATCAGCTCTGACCATTGCGCTCACTTGGGGAGTGAATAATCAGACAGAAGATCTTCCTGTCTCTCCTCCTATCTATACATATGTAACTTGGCAATAAAAATAAATAAATAAATCTTTGTTTTTCTTTTTTTTTGTTTGTTTTTTTTATTATTTATTACATTGCATCATGCAACACAGTTTTACAGGCACTGGGATTCCCCCCTCCCCTCCCCAAAACCCGCTCCCCCCCGCATAGTGGATTCTTCCATCTTGTTGCATTACCACAGGTCAAATTCAGTTGAGATTTTTTCCCTTGCAAGCATCTATAAAGCATAGTGTCCAGCATCTTATTGTGCAGATAAGTTCAACGGTTTCATGGGGAGACAGTCTCTGGTCTGAAGGTACAGCCGAAAGAATATCATCCCAATCAATTAAAAGCCCCGACATTACATCAGTAACAATTTATAACGTAATGGAATGGGCTTTCTTAAAAAAAAAAAAAAAAACAGTGAGGTCCCTGAAACATCCTTTTGGGTGTACCAGGGCAGAGGTCCCTTGCTTCCCCGACAAACTACAGACAAGGATCCCCCTTGGGCAGCCCTGCCACTCAGCGCTTAAATGCTTCTGTTTCTCCTCTTTTCATAGATCGCAAACTCCACCTCGGGGACAGGGAGGGTTACAGAACACATGGAGGGCAGGGGACAGTGAAGGTCACGGGGAGACAGGGAGGCCTCAGAGCACACAAAGGGCGCCAGAGGGGCCAGGGCTCCGGAGGGCAGCACAAGTGGGCCTCGCACCAGCCACACTTCAGGCAGACCCGTTAGAGGGTCAGAAAAAGAGCAGACAAACAAAATAAATAAAACCTGTCTCCAGATGTCAGCACCTGCTGCCCTGTACCATAAACAGCAAAGTCGCAACAAGAAGGACATCCTGGACGCTCAGTGGGGACAATCACCTGGATGCTCAGTGGACACAGTCACCTGGACGCTCAGTGGGGACACAGTCACAAGGACAATCCTGGACACTTAGTAGGGCCACAGTCACCTGGATGCTCAGTGGGGACACAGTCACCTGGACACTCAGTGGGAACACAGTCACGAGGACGTCCTGGACACTCAGTAGGGCCACAGTCACCTGGACGCTCAGTGGGGACACAGTCACGAAGACGTCCTGGACACTCAGTAGGGCCACAGTCACCTGGACACTCAGTGGACACAGTCACCTGGACGCTCAGTGGGGACACAGTAATGTGCAGGACGTCCTGGGCGCTCAGTGGGGACAGTCACCTCGACGCTCAGTGGGGACAGTCACCTGGGCGCTCAGTGGGGACAGTCACCTGGACGCTCAGTGGGGACAGTCACCTGGACGCTCAGTGGACACAGTCACCTGGATGCTCAGTGGGGACACAGTCACGAGGACATCCTGGACACTCAGGAGGGCCACAGTCACCTGGACGCTCAGTGGGGACAGTCACGTTCAGGGGCAACTCAGTGGGGGCAACACAGACAAGGAGGAAGCAGGATCAGAGACGGCTAAGTTGGCTAAAGTCATCTTGCACATCCCAGGATCCCATGTGGACGCCAGTTCGTATCCCAGCTGTCCTGCTTCCCAACCAGCAACCTGCCTGTGGCCTGGGGAAGCAGTGGAGGACGGCCCAGAGCCTTGGGACCCTGCACCCACGTGGGAGACCCAGAAGAAGCTCCTGGCTCCTGGCTTCGGATCGGCTCAGCTCTGACCATTGTGGTCACTTGGGGAATGAATCAACAGGCGGAGATCTTCCTCTGTCTTCCTCCTCTCTGTATATCTGACTTTGCAATAAAAATAAAATAAAGTCTTAAAGGGAGAGAGAACTACCACAGGCATGGTGCTGGAAGAGCATTCGCTGGGACAGAAGCCTTCATGGACACAAGCATCACTGGCTCTGGGCCTGGAGCACCTGCTGAACCCAGGAGCCAGCACCTGCCAGCTCCCCTCAAGAGCAGTGACAACTGTGGCCACTGCCCAGGGCCCCGGCTGCAGTGACCCCGTGCCCCCCATGCAGAAACAAACAGGTAGCAGCAGGCCTTCCTAACCCACCGAGACCAACAGACACGTGCTCAGCTACCACCAGCTTGGCCAGATGCCCAGGCCACCCTCCTGGCCTCAACGTGGCCCCGGTGTCACCTCCTCAACCTGCTGCCAGGATTCACAGCAGTGCACCTGCTCACACAGTGCCCACCTCACACAGTACCCACCTCACACAGTACCTGTCTACCTCACACAGTACCCACCTCACACAGTGCCCACCTCACACAGTACCCACCTCACACAGTACCTATCTACCTCACACAGCGCCTGCCTCACAGTGCCCACCTCACACAGCACCCACCTCACACAGCACCCACCTCACACAGTGCCCGCCTCACACAGCACCCACCTCACACGGTACCTACCTAACCTCACACAGTACCCGCTTCACACAGTACCTGCCTCACAGTGCCCACCTCACACAGCACCCACCTCACACGGTACCTGTCTACCTCACACAGCACCTGTCTACCTCGCACCATGTCTGCCTTCCAGTACCTGCCCTGCAGACCCCGCCAGCCAGCCGGGACCACCGGCCCGGGCCTTAGAGGCGACCTGCTATGTGCCGGCTCCTAGGTACCGGGGAAGCAGGCTCGAGCCCGGGGAAGGGCGCCCCCGCGGCCACCCGCAGCTCCAGGTCCTCCACACGGGCCCCTCGCGGGGCGCGCACCCCGCACGCTCAGGAAAACCGCCAAGCAGCAACCCAGCGCCCGAGTCCTCAAGGCCTCGCCCGGCCGCCCGGCTTTCCTCCGACGGCCCCGGCGAGCAAGCCCAGGCCCGGGGCGCCCGTGGGAGCCACCAGCTCGGCGCGGAGACGCGGGGCCGCCCTGGCCGGAGCGCAGTGCGAGGCGGGCGCCGACGCGGGCCGCCCGGCCGGCCGCCACGCTCCCCTTTGTCCCGCGGGCCCCGGGCGGCCGGCCCCCCGCGCCCCAGCAGGCCACCGGGGCCCGCGCACAAAGCCACCGCGCCGGCGCCGGGGCCTCGGCCGGGCCTGAGGCGGCCCGAGGCGGCCGGGGACGCCGGGCCGCGCCGCCCCGCCCGCAAGCCCGCCCGCTGCCCCGCCGGCCCCGCGCCCGCCGCCCCGCCGCCCCGCCGCCCCGCCGCCCCGCCGCCCCGCCGTCTCGCCGCCCGCCGCTCGCCGCCCGCCGGCCCCGCGCCCGCCGCCCGCTCCTCACCTCGGCCTCCACGGCGGCCATGGCCCGGGCCCGCAGCGTGGCCCCGCCCCGCCCGCGCGCCATCGCCCCGCCTCGCGGCCCAGGGCGGGGGCGGGGCCGGCGCAGGCGGCTGCGGCTGCGCGGCTGCCTGCGCCTGCGCGCTGCGCCGACCGGCGTCTGCGCACGGCCGACCCGCCTCCTGCCCGGCGCCGGCGGCGCGTGCGCACGGCGGGCTCCCCGCCCTGCCGTGCCGAGGCGGGCAGCCGTGCGGGGTCAGGACCGGGGCGCGCGGGCTGCCCCGTCACCGCGTGAGCAATCCCGACTTGCAGCTGTGCCTAGGGCTGCCTCCGTGGGTCCCGCAGGGGCTCCCCTCGGGTGCAGAACTAAGCCAGGGTTCCCCCAGCGCGGGCGCGCGACACAACACGCACACCCAGTACGCCCTGCTTGTGCTTTATTGTAATCTGCGTGCTCAAGGCTGTGTTTGCGTGGAGGGTCCTCCGAGGTTCCGATGCAGACACCCCGAGCTGAGCTGCTGCACGATCAAGGCTGTGTTTGCGTGGAGGGTCCTCCGAGGTTCCGATGCAGACACCCCGAGCTGAGCTGCTGCACGATCAAGGCTGTGTTTGTGTGGAGGGTCCTCCGAGGTTCCGATGCAGACGCCCCGAGCTGAGCTGCTGCATGTGCAAAGCTGTGCTTGCATGGAGGGTCCTCCGGGGTTTCGATGCAGACGCCCTGAGCTGAGCGAGGCAGGTACTGGTTCGGGCGCTGCCTTCCCCTGCAGTCAGACCCTGGGACCTGGCACTGCAGACATTGGGCGACTGGCCAACCCGGGTCTCCCACATTCACCCCGTCCTTTCCCTGGAACCCACAGGGGCTTGCCTCCTGGCCCGGGGTGGCAAGCCGCTGCCACTGCGATGGTTTCAGCTCCTGGGAAAGCAGTAGGGAATGGCCCGAGTGCCTGGGCCCTTGCACCCACCCGGGAGACCTGAACAGAGCTCCCGGCTTCAGCCTGGCCCGCCCTGGCTGTTGTGGCCGTTTGGGGAGTGACCCAGTGAATGGAAGCTCTCTGTTAAAAGACATCAGCATTGCTCCATCCTTTCCTGCACTTAAAACCCTGTTCAGGAGAGTCACCTATCCCTGGCTCAAGTTCCGCCACCTACCTAGCGTCCTGCGCCATGGAAACCTCAGCTCCCCACACCCGTGAGCCGAGGATACCGGCCTATGGGAGACAAAACCCAGTGAAGACAGGAAGGCCCTTTACCTGGCCAAAGTGTCAGGACTGGGCTGCAGGGGCAAAGTTTCCATTGGCAATGCTTGCATCCCACTTCTGTCCAGCTCCAGCTGAGGAGCACTCGGGTGGGCGGCTGGTTCTTTGGTTTGGTCCTCACCGCTGTGACCCGGGCCTCAGGCAGCCCTGGTACTACAGTGAGCACAGCCTCCCACACACAACCCTTGCTTTGTCTGCCACTGCCCTCAGCTCTGTCACCTGTGAGCAACCTGCCTTGTCCATCTCCACCAAGATGGGGTTCCTTCCAGCAGGGGTCTCCCAGGTTAGTCCAGCGGTGGCCACCTTGCCACACACGCAGCTGACTGAGCTGGACACCTGGATGGCCAGAGGTGTGATTACCCAGGTGATTACCTGCCCTGACCAAGGTGGGAGTGGCCAGTGCCCGGCTCCACCCTTCCGGATTGTCCAGGAAATGAACCCTGTGGGCCCGTGGGAAGGATGGAACACACCCCTCTCCCACAGCCTGCAGGTAAAGCGGCCAGACTCCCTGGGGGCCGAGCCCCTCTTCATCATGCCAGGTGCTTTCGGCGACAGCAGGGTGCCGGCTCCACAGAACCGGCTTCTGGGTTCTTCCACCCTCACATTCCGGACGGGGCCCCTCCCTCTGGAACGCAGGGTTATGGTGGCAGAGAATTCCCAGGTGGCAAGCAGGCACCTGCACAACCCCTGCCCCCTGGTGGGGGAGTGCACCAGGGGCAATGGCAGCAGCCCAGGCATTGTGGGAGGCAGGGTGCACCATGCAGGCCAAGGGAGGGGAGCCCCTGCGGCTCCTGAACCTGATGGGCACAGGAGGATGTCCTCGGCCCAGCGCCGCGGGCAAGTACTTTATTCCCAGTCACTTGGCATCTGGGTCCCTGTGTCCACAGCACTGCCAGGAGGTGTGCTCTGTTGGCTGGGCAGAGGGCGAGGAAGGCACAGATGGAGACCAGGAGGCCAGGAGAGGCAGCATGGAGGTTGAAGTTTAGCTCTCAGGGTCAGGAGGCAGGGAGAGGCAGCGTGGAGGTCAGGTCCCAGGGGTCAGGCTGCCATTAGCATTGGCAGCACAGCTCTGCTCATAGGACGGTGGGGCCTCTGTGGGGAGAGAACAGCGTCGGCCTGGGCTCATGGAGCCCCCGTCCCCCCCAGGACTCACCCCTACACCTACCACAGGGGTAGCCCCATGAGCTATACTCTGGCGGGAGGCTCACGGAGCAGGCGGTGGCCACTGCCTCCCCAGAGCCTTCTGCGAAGTAGGGGACAGTGGCTCCAGTAGAGAGGCACAGGGGCGGGGCCCGGGGCACAGGGCTGCCGTCCTGGAGCTCAGAGCCCTGGGCTGCTGCTGCCTGCTGTTGGGAATGACTCTGTGTGGAGAGGAAGATTGGGTCTGGGAAGGGGAGGCCGCCAGCCGTGGCCTCAGCCTCCTCCTGGGGCGGTGCCGAGGGCACCACAGGACGTGAAGCCATGGGACTCAGCCCTGGGCCCGGCTGGGGGCTCAGCATGCCGGGGTGCACAGCAACGTTGCCCACAAAGACTGGGAGTGTCACAGTAGCTTCAGGGGACCTGAGGGAGACCTGCATAGGAGGGGACAGTGTGAGACACCAGCCCCCTGCCCCAGCCCCTCCCTGGGCCCAACCCCACCAGCCCAGAACCTGCAGGTAGTAGTCGATATGGATGAGGCTGCAGCCCGGCAGGGCCGACTGGGGCAGGGCAGGCACCAGGATCTGCTCGTGCCACTGTGCCCGCCTCCAGGCCTTGACAGCGGCCCCCTCCACCTCGGCGATGGTCCGCACATCGTAGACCCAGCGCTTAGCCTTGTAGGACACCTTCTGTGGGAAAGACCAGCCATGAGCCCACGCCGGCCATGACAGGCCCCCGGCCCCCCTGCCACAGGGCGGCCAGGGCAGGAGCAGACCTGCAGCAGGCTGGCCACCACGGGGCTGGTATCCTTGCCCGATTGGTTCTCAATGTCAGCCTGCAGCCGCAGCACCTGCCCCACCACGTAGCCGCGGAGGTCCGTGCTGGCCGTGAGCACCACACAGCCCGTCTTCACCAGCTTATAGGAGAACTTCTTGGTGGTGGAGGCCACATTGGGTTGCTTGGGGGCAGGAGGGAACTCAGTGTCAGAGGTCAGGTCCCACCCAGCCCCGCCACAGCAGGGCCGGCTCATCTCCATGTCCCACCCAGCCCCGCAGCAGCAGCGGTCGGCTCACCTCGATGTCCGGGATGCTGTTGAGGTCCAGCGGGCTCAGGATGTAGAACACGCGGCTACACTTGTGGTCCTTGGAAAAGCGGGGTGTCTCAATGGTGGCCCTCACCTGGTGCATAATCCTCCCAAAAGGACCCTCGAAGGACGTGGGTGCTGTGGCTGCAAGAGAACAGGGACTGGCATGCTGCCTCCAGGCTCCCTCCCAGGGACCGCCGCCACCCAGGCCCGTCCAGGCAGGCTCTCACCAGGAAGCAGGAAGTGAAAGGGGAAGCTGTGCTCTCCAGCAGGCAGAGTCCCTGCAGAAACAGGGTGGTGCAGCCAGGCCTCAGGACAGGAGCCCTTGCCGTCCCTGCCAGTCCTCAGAGGGCTGACCAGCTCCCTGCACCTTACTGGCTGTGACTCATGCCACTCACAGGTCGCCACTGCACCCGGGCACTTACACTGCACCTGCTTAGTGTACACTGCCCTCCCCCCCACTGCCCGCTGCCCTCCACTGGCTCACACTGCCTCTTGCCAGCTCAAGCTGCCCCTGCACCCAGCCAGTTATGCTACAGTAGGCCCCTGAGTCCCCTCTCCGTCTCCAGGTCACAGCAGCATGGCCTGGCCTGGCTTGGACAGGAGGGGAGAGGGGAGGCAGGCCACACCCAGAGTCAGAGCCAAGTCTGGTACCCGGGAAGGCAGCAATGTCTCAGTGCCCACAGAGCCCGCTGTGGCAGGAGAGGGCAGACCTGAGAGGTAGGCGGGGGACTGCCCCAGGGCTCCTTGGCTCCCAGACTCACCCTTCTCAGCCAGGGACAGAGAGCTGTGGAAGTAGCTCTCCTCCGCCACCCAGGCGGCATCGTTGGCCTTGCTGGAGACCCCGCAGGAACCCGTGCAGGTCACCCGGATGGCTGCAAGGGCAGACAGCGTGAGCACAGCCACCCCCCTACGCCCCGGCCCAACAGGGGCCTGGCCGCTGAGGGCCCGGTCCTGTACCCAGCTTCCCCCAGGGTAGGCTCCGGTCAGCCCTGTCAGCCACCTTGGTGCCAGGCAGTGAGGCCACCAGTGGCTCCAGGAAGCTGGCAGCACAAGGCAGCAGGAATGTGGTCAGACCTGCCTGTGCAGTGACTCAAGGCCTAACCAGCCTGCTCCCTAGCGGGGCAACAGGACTCCCACAGACACACAGATGGGTATGTGTGCCCCAGCCTGCTAGGAGAAGGCCCAGCTGAAGCTGCCCCCACGGAGGGGACCTGGTCACCTGCGGCTACCGGCTGCCTTCCCTGCCTCCCTCACCTCCTGACACAGGCATCCCAAGACCCCTTCACTCACCTCCTCCTCTCAAATCCACACCCACGAGCAAGGTATGCTAAGATGGCCGTGCCGCCTCGCGATAAACTTTGGGGTGACGAGGCACCATCCCACCTCACCGGCCATCAGCCATCAGCACACCCAGTGGCTGCCGTCCTAACCCCCCAGATGGACAGCCAGCAGTCAGGCATGCTGCCGTGTCCTGGTGAACAGGTCGCAATGCGAGCTGACGCAGAGCCTGGGGACCTAAGCCCTGGTGGTGGCCCAGGCAGCAGAGGCTCCTACGCGGCAGCAGACACAGTCACAGGCCACTGCCCAGCCTGGATCCAGCCCCAGGACACTGGGGTAACCCTAAGAGGCCCCCAGGGAGGACCTGCCAGGGAGGCAGCCTCTGGCCCCTGTGCCAGGGGAAACCACCCTCAGCAGGGCCCTCACCCAGTGCTCACTTCCACCTCCTCCCCACAGGGGCCAGGCAAGTGCTGCCCAGGGAGCCTGTTCACACCAACCCAAGCACTGCCAGCTCAAACCTTGGTTACTCTGAGATACAACGGGCAGGAAAGGGGTGCTGGGCACAGAACAGGGATCTTCCCCCTGGTCTCCTACTATGTGGCAACACAGATGGGGGGGGCAATCTGGGGGCTGCTGAAGGTGGACAGCGGCCGTCCCCGCCCGGGCAGCCCGATCGGCAGGCCCCCGAGGGGACAGGCCGAGATCACCAGTGGAAGGACGTGGTCCCACACACACAGCCCGGTCCCCGGTCCGCACGCTGCACCTGCCGCGCCTGAAGGAGCAGCGGGCGGGCAGCAGGAAGCCGGAAGCCCGGCGGGCACCCCACTCCCTTGGTCCCCCGTTCTCCCGGTCCCCCACTCCTCCGGTCCCCCCACTCCCCCGGGTCCTCCAATCTCCCGGGCCCCCACTCCCCCGGGTCCCCCACTCCTCCGGTCCCCCACTCCCCCGGTCCCCCCACTCTCCCGGTCCCCCACTCCTCCGGCCCCCCCCCTCCCCCGGGTCCCCCAATCTCCCGGGCCCCCACTCCCCAGGGCCCCCCCACTCGCCCGGCCGCCCCGCACCCACCTCGGAAGGCCAGCGGCGCGGCCAGGCGCACGCGCACCGCCCCGCTCAGCGGCTCCCCAGGGCCGTAGACGGCCCGGCCGTGGCTCAGGCAGATCTCCAAGAGCTGCACCCGCCCCATGCCGTTCTCCGCCGCCGCTCCGCACCCGCTCCGGCCCCCCGGGGCAAGCCGAGCCGCGGCGAGGGCGCCCCCTGCTGTCCCGGGGGCCCGGGGCGGCTCACCTGCCGGACGGGGCGGCGCCGGCAGCGGAAGAGCCCGCGGCGGGACCGGCCTCCCCCGCCGCCCCGGCAGGCCCGGCCCTCCGCCTGCCGTCCGCCCCGTCGGTGTCCCCCACCCGCAGGGCCGCCCCGCGGGACGTCCGAGGGGTCGTGACCGGCCCGCACCGCCCACCGCGGCACCGCTCACCACGGCGGCGCCCCGCCCACCACGATGCCGCCCCGCCCACTAAAGCCTAGCTCACCCGTCGTCCTTGCCCACCCATCGTGCCGCCGCCCCGCCCGCCTGAGTCGTCCTGGCCCGCTCCGCCCACTAAGGCCCCGCCCATCCGAATTGGCCTGGTCCCGCCCCTCGCTGCCCCGCCCCCTGAGCCCGCCTGGCCCCGCCCCGTGCACCTGCAGGCCCAGGGCACCCCAAATCCCAGGTTTTTGGGGCCGAGGCCGAGGCTCTAAACAGAGTTGAAGGTGCTCCGGGGAGGCTCGAGCGTGGTGTCTCCAGGCTTCCAAGTATCCTACACCTTCAGGGTAGGACGCAGCGCACCCCTCACGACGCTGCCAGCTTGTCCCCTCGCTGCCCTGGGCGCCAGTGGACACCCTCAGGCCCGCGCGGGACCAGGGCACAGTCGGGGCTGGGTGACCACTGGAGGCTGAAACCCAGGGAGGTCCAGGGAGTCCGGCGGTCGTGGCAGCCCCACAATGGAACCCAAGTCCGCAGGCCAGTGTCCCTTGGGGCGCTCCACTTCCCATCCAGCTCTCTGCTAACAGCCTGGGAGAGCAGTGCAAGATGGCCCAGGGCCCTGCCTCCGTGGAAGCTCTTTATGGCTCTCTCCTCTCTGTAAATCTGACTTTCCAATAAAAATAAAGAAAGCCAGGGGAAAAAAGGACTTGACTGTGTTGGGTGGGTGTGTACTGGTGGCTTCAGAGGAAACACCTTGACAGGTGGGGCGGCAGCAAGCATACAGGAGGTGCCCCAGTGGAGAGGACCTGCTGGGCCGGCCAGCAGCAGAAGGACTCAGAGCTGAGCCCAGCCCCAGGGACAGACAGAGAGTCCTCTCCCGGACCTGCTGGAATCGAAATGAGGTGTTGCTAGAACAAAATTCTAGAAGCAAGCATGGGCTAGGGGGCCAGGTGCAGGAGGTGAGACTCCTGCAGGGCCACGCGGAGAGCAGCAGACCACCTCGTGTGCTGGCTCTAGAGAACTGACTGGCTGCTCTCAGGACACAGGGGGAGACCAGAAGCTAGCAAGAAGGTGCCCCAAGCCAAGGGGTGGGGACGATCCCAACCATGTTTTGCTGGGCCGCAAATCAGAGGGTCTCACTCCCTGACTCTCCAGGTTGAGCACAGCTCAAGGGAGTGGCCGCAAGGGGTGTGGCTAAAACCCTGAGAGATTCCAGGGGAATGCTAGGGCTTTTTGGCGGACAACTTCACAATGCAAGAGGGAGAGTGGCACAGTGGCCCAGCAGCTAAATCCTCACCTTGCATGTGCCAGGATCCCATATCAGCGCTGGTTCATGTCCCAGGTGCTCACTTCCCACCCAGCTCCCTGCCTGTGGCCTGGGAAAGCATTTGAGGACAACCCAAAGCCTTGGGAACCTGCACCCACGTGGGAGACCCAGAAGCTCCTGGCTTCGGTTCAGTTCAGCTGGAGCCATTATGGCCACTTGGGGAGTGAACCAGAAGACAGAAGATTTTTCTCTCTGCCTCTCTTTCTCCCTGTAAATCTGACTTTCCAACAAAAAGAAATGAATATTTTAAAGAAGTGGTTTATGGTTTTATTTGAAAGGCAGAGTGACAGGGAGGGAGAGATCTTCCATCCACTGGCCCACCCTCCATGTGGCTGCCTCCAGGTCTCCCATGTGGGTGCAGGGGCTGAGTATTTGGGGCTCCGATTACTGCCTTCGACAGTGCATAAGCGGGGAGCTAGATCACAAGCAAGTAGGCAAACAGGTGCCCACACTGCACTAATGGGACTCAGCTGCCCCAGAGCTGGCTCATCCCACTGCCCCATATCCCTTGTAAACACAGCACATGGCCCACTTGTCAGCCTGTGGGCGCAGCCAGGGGGTGACAGCTCCAGGTTCCCGACTTGGCCCAGACTCGGCTGTTGGTGCATGTGGAAAGTAGACAGCAGTGTTTGCTCTCTCCTCTCACTCGCCGTCCGTCTGTGTGGTTCTGCCTTGAATACATACAATTTACAATACATTTTTTAGCAGCCAGCACTGCAGTATATCTGGTAAAGATACCACCTTTAGTGCTGGGAATCCTCATAGGTGACTGTTCAAATCTTGGCTGCTCCACTTCCCTTCCTGCTCCCTTCTTGTGGCCTGGGAAAGGAGAAGATGGTCCAAAGCCTTGGGAACCTGTGCCCTCAAATTGACTCAGCTCCAGCTATGGCAGCCATTTGGGGAATGAACGCAGTGAACAGAAAATCCTTCTCTCTGTATATCTGCCTTTCCAATAAAATTAAATAAATGTGGGCCCAGTCCAGTAGCCCAGTGGCTGAAGTCCTTGCCTTGCAGTGCTGGGATCCCATTTGGGCGCCAGTTTTAATCCCAGTTGCTTCACTTCCCATCCAGCTCCCTGCCTGTGGCCTGGGAAGGCAGCAGAGGACAGTCCAAAGCCTTGGGACCCTGCACCCGCGTGGGAGACCCTGAAGACACTCCTGCCCCTGGCTTTGGATCGGCACAGCTCTGGCCATTGCGCCTGGCTTTGGATCAGCACAGCTCTGACCATTGCGCCTGGCTTTGGATCGGCACAGCTCTGGCCATTGCGGTCACTTGAGGAGTGAACAAGCAGAAGTAAAAGTCTTTGCCTCTCCCTCTCTCTATATATGACTTTGGAATAAAAGTAAATAAATAATCTTTAAAAGAGTAGCAGAGGGCCCCGCGCAGTGGCACAGTGGTTAAGGTCCTCGCCTTGCACGCCTGGGATCCCATATGGGCGCCAGTTCTAATCCTGGCAGCCCCGCTTCCCACCCAGCTCCCTGCCTGTGGCCCGGGAAAGCAGTCGAGGACGGCCCAAAGCTTTGGGACCCTGCAACCGCATGGGAGACCCTGAAGAGGCTCCTGGCTTTGGATCAGCATAGCATTGGCCTTTGCACTCACTTGGGGAGTGAATCATCAGACAGAAAATCTTCCTCTCTGTCTCTCCTCTCTGTATATCCGCCTTTCCGATAAAAATAAAATCTTTAAAAAAAAAAAAAAAGAGTAGCAGAAAGGGAAAAGTCAGCATGCTTCTAGCCACTGGCTAACCTTCCTGCCACACAGGCACAGGAGCCCAGCTCCCCAAGGCCTCACTTAGCAAGAAGCTGAGGCGGCAGCTGGGGCTGTCAAGCACCGCCAAGCACTCCAACATGGAGTACGGATGTTTCGGCATTGGGATCAACGGTTGTTTCCCACTAAGGCTTATTTAAAGATTGTTCTTTGTCTGCTTAATTTTGATTTATTTATTTATAAGGCAGAGTTGCAGAAGAGGGAGACAGAGCCATCTTCCATCCACTGGGTCTCTCCACAGGAGCCAGAAGCAGCTTCACCACGTGGGTTGGACCATGTCTGCTGCTTCCCAGGAGTATCCGCAGGGATCCAGGCCAGGAGTCAGGAGTTCCTTCCACGCCTGTCACCACGTTTCTGCTTCTTTCCCAGGAGCATCCGCAGGGAGCTGAAGCAGAAACAAAGCAGCTGGGTTGGGAAACGCTGCTCCCACTGGATGTGGGCAATGCAGATGGTGGCTGAACTCACTGCCCTGCCTCCGTTGGGCTTAGGCAGATGTATGTCAACTGGAAGGGGGACAGTACACAATAAGAGGAATCTGGGCCCCAACATTCCATGGGTAAGAAGTGGGCTGAGGAAATGAGATCGTATACAAGAAAGGAATCTGTAATCCTATATTTACAGCAGCACAATCTACAATAGCAAACACAAGGGAACAACACACATGCACATCAAAAAAAAAAAAAAAGGAGTGGACTAAGAAACTGTGCTACATCTATTTTGTGGAATACTACTGAGCCATTAAAAAGAATGAAATTCTACCATGTGCAACCAAATGGTCCTAACCTGGGCCCAGCGCAGTGGCCTACTAAAGTAATCACCTTGCACTCACTGGGATCCCATGTGGGCATCAGTTCTAATCTCAGCTGCCCCACTTCCCATCCAGATTCCTGCTTGTGGCCTGGCAATAGTCAAGGACAGCCTAAAGCCTTGGGACCCTGCACCTGTGTGAGAGACTGGGAAGAGGCTCTTGGCTTCAGATCAGCTCAGCACTGGCTGTTGTGGTCATTTGAGAAGTGAATCATTGGATGGAAGATCTTCTCTTTCCTCCTCTCTGTATATCTGACTTTTCAATAAAAATTAATAACTCTCTAAAAAAAAAAAACCCCCACAGATGGACTGTCAATCAGATTCTTACATAATCTTTTTCTGTTTGTTTGACACCTGGGGGAGGTGAGTTCATGTGGAGCACAGGTGGGGGCGGTTCAAGACAGAGCCCTGGCCAGGCACTGGCTGCACTCCGATGGGGACACAAAATGGCATCTGTCTCTTTCCGCCATTTCCCTTCCTGTGTTTGGACACAGGCTTTGCTGAGTTGAGGTGTGGAGAATAACTCGGAGGTTAGTGTTGGCACAGGCGTCCTCCCAGAGTGCATGTCAGGTGGGAACCTGTGACCACCTCTAAAGGTATCCAGGTCTGGGCAGCACTGCAGTGTGGAGGGCTGCTGGGGCCAGAGTCATGCCAGCTGATGCTCGGCCTGTGGTGCCCGCACCCCGCCGTGACAGGCGCTGGGTCGTGCTCCAGCCATGCCAGCTGATACTCGGCCTGTGGTGCCCACACCCTGCCCTGGCAGGCGCTGGGTCGCGCCCCAGCTGCTCCACGTTCCATCCAGCAGCTGGGGGTGGGCTGGGGGCTTGGGGCCTGCACCCGCTTGGGAAGCTGGGACAGAGCTTCTGGCTGCCACGGGGCCCAGCCCTGGCCATTGTGGCCACCTGGGAAGTGAACCCATGCACCCAAGAAGATTCTGTCTTCCTCTCTAGCTTTGCTTTTCAAATAAAAAAACAACGGAGTTGGCAGCTGCACGCAGGACAACCGGAGAACCTGCACTGTATAGGGCCTGTACTTGGTGCCCACACGCAGCTCCACAGGCCCCTCCTGGGCACTGTACTTCATGGAACCTTCACCAAGCAGCCAAGCTCCACCGCAAGCCCTGACAGGCAGGTGGCACTCAGCAAAACCCTCCCAAGCCAGTCAGCAGGAAGGTGGGCGCTGAGCGGACCCCTGAGGCAGGCATGCCAGGCCCCCCCCCACAGCCCGGGTCGCCCCACACCCCGCACCCAGAGACATGCACCCCACAGCCAGGGCCGCACACCCCGCACCCATGGCCGCAAACCACATGCCCAGGGCCGCACACCCCACACTCTGCACCCCACACCAAGGGCCATACCCCGCACCCAGGGACATGCACCCCACACCTTGCACCCAGGGACATGCTCCCCGCAGCCAGGCACGCACACCCCGACTCGCAACCCACAGCCAGGGCCATGCACCCCACATCCGAACCCGAACCCACGCCCGCACCCCACACCCAGGGCCACACACCCCACACCCGCACACGAACCCCACACCCCGCACCCCACACCCAGGTCCGCACAAAGCTTCCCGCGAAACTGACGTCGCGCCGGCCTCGCCGCGCAGGCGCCGCCCCCGGCCGCGCCCCTCCCCCGCGCGCGCCCCGCCGTGCAGCGCGCCTGCGCGCCAGCTTCGCCGCGGTTGGTCCCTGCTCGGCGGCGCGCGGCGGCCGGCGCGGGCGCGTCCCGGGATTGGCCAGGTGGCGGCGAGGGGCGTGTCGGCACCGGCCCCGCCCCCGGCTGCGCTCGCGGGGTGCGCGCGGCGGCGGCGCGTGGCAGGGCCGGCGGGCGCGAGGCGGCGGCGCGGCCCGGGGTGTGGGTACGGCCCGAGCCCGGCGCAGCCTCGTCCCGCCCGGAGCCCGCCCGGAGCCGGCCAGGATCCCGCCCGGAGCCCGCTCGGCCCGCCCGGACGCGCCTCGGCCCGGCGTCCCTGTGGGAGCGGCGCGGCGGGCCGAGCGCGCAGGCCCGGCCATGACCGACTTCAAGCTGGGCATCGTGCGGCTCGGCCGGGTGGCCGGGAAGGTGAGCGGCCCGGGCTGCGCGGGGTCCAGGCGGGGTCCAGGCGGCGGCCCGAGCCGCCGCAGGTGGAGGCCGCGCTGGGCCGGGCCCGGGGCTGCACCGTGCTGGCTCCGCGTGGACGGAGGCCGAGGCCAGGAGGGCCGTGGTGGCCCCCGTGGCCGGGAGGCCTAGGCCCGGGGCTGCACCGTGCTGGCTCCGCGTGGACGGAGGCAGAGGCCGGGGGGGCCGACCTATTCCCCCGCGTGGCCGGAGGCCGAGGCCAGGAGGGCCGTGCTGGCCCCCGTGGATGGGAGGCTGAGGCCCGGGGCTGCACCGTGCTGGCCCCACTTGGATGGAGGCCGAGGCCCCTGCCGCTCCAGGACGTGTGGGATGGTGCAGGTCCGGGGCACTGTTGGGGAGCCCTGCCCCTCTGGACGCGGCCTCATCGTCCTGCAACTTCCACCTGGGGCATGCAGGCGGGCGTCCAGCCGATGGGCCAGACTGTCGGTCCCCGCTCAGCATGGAGCAGTGGCCACGCAAGAGACCGGCTTTCTGCGTGGTCCAGTGGTGCGCAGGCTGCCCCACCAGGCCCTCCTTCAGGCCCAGAGGTGACACATTCTTGTGTTTGACTTGCAGACCAAGTACACGCTGATCGACGAGCAGGACATCCCGCTGGTGGAGAGCTACTCCTTCGAGGTGAGGCGCAGGCCAGGCCGGCCGCAGAGCCCCACACCCATCCGCCATCCCGTGGCCTCCGTTCCCCCTGTCCCATGGCCTCCTTCCCTTTCTCACTGATGGGAGACTGTCTCTTACCCATAATGCTTTACGAGGAGCTTCTTGTGAGTTTTGGGTTTGTTTCAGGTTTATTCATTTGGAAGGTGGGATTACAGGGAGACAAGGAGAGGATGGCTCTTCCATCTTGGCCACGATGGCCAGAGGTGGCCCGTCTGAGACCAAGGGCCGATAGCCTCCTTCGGGTCTCCCATGTGGGTGCTGGGTTCCAAGGCCTTGGACTGTCCTGCACTGCTTCCCCAGGCCGCCAGCAGCAAGCTGGATGGGGAGCAGGGCGGCTTGGCCCTTTGCCTGCAGGAGGCTGCCTCACAGCCCTTCCCTGTCCCTCAGGCCCGCATGGAGGTGGATGCCGATGGAAACGGTGCTAAGATCTTCGCGTATGCCTTTGACAAGAACCGAGGCCGGGGGTCTGGCAGGCTTCTGCACGAGCTGCTGTGGTGGGTGCCCCTTTCCCTTCGCCAGGAGCGACCATGTGCAGAGCGTGGCTCCTTAGACCCCAGGGGATGGGAGGACTCCCTAGGTGTGCTGACCCTGGGGGCTGTTGGCCTGGTTTGGGGGCATCTTTCCTGACTCTAGATTGTCGGGCTCCCGAAACTGGGGGCCACAGGCAGACATGCATGACAGGTTTCAGTGGCACGAGGGCCACCATGGAAGGCCAGGGCTCAGAGCGTGGTCTGTTTGCCAGGGAGCGGCACCGGGGTGGCGTGGCGCCCGGCTTCCAGGTAGTACATCTCAACGCAGTGACTGTGGACAACCGCCTGGACAACCTGCAGCTGGTGCCTTGGGGCTGGCGGCCCCGAGCCGAGGAGGCCTCCAGCAAGCAGAGGTGAGTCCTCGGCCGTGCTGCCCTCGAGGGCAGGGGAGAGCCCATGAGGCTTCTGGAGGCTTCTGGAGCCCTGGGAAGGTGGCTGGAGGCTGTGGTCATCTCCGGCACAGGCAGTGCATGGGTCACTCCAAGACACGAGGCAGACTGCTGCCGCATGGGCCCTTAGCTGGGCAGGGCCTGCGTAGCCCATACACTGCAGCTTTGGCCACCTGGCTCGTCTCATGCCGTGATGTTGGGTGTTGAATATTTGATGAGAGTTCTCCGCCCACCGGTTCACCCACAAGTGACTGCGCATGGTTGTAGAATTTTTATCCTTTTGGGAACTGTGATGGCCTGGTGTTGGGTGCAGGAGCCAGAGCTCAACTTGTGGGATAGTGGCCCACCTGGGCTGCCGGCCGATCCTGGAGCTGCAGGCTGGCTCAGCGCTGGCAGGGCCAGCGGTACCCCAGGAGCTGGGGTGGGGAGGGTATTTCAACAAAGAAAACCAGGGTGGGCTGGTACTGGTGTAGCAGGGTACACCGGCCTGGAGGAGCACTGGTTCACGCGTTGGCTGCTGATGCAGCTGAGGGCAACACAGGAACCCTAACCCTGCCACTCACGGGAGACACTGAGCTGTAGGCGCCTGGCCCTGGCTGACCTGACCCCAGCCGCTGTGGCCACTGCGGGGGTGGGAATCGGTAGGCAGACAGTCTCTGGAAAACTGATTTTGAAAAAGAAACAGGGCTGTGTTACCGCATGGAGGGTGGGTTTCTCCAGGCTGCAGAGGCATCTCCTTTAGGCACCATGCGCTAACCTGTGCCCGTGGGGGGCCTCGTGCCAGCCAACATGGCTTGGGCTTGGTTGTGCAGGGAGGCCTTATTTGGCAAGGGGGTGGCTGCATTTGAACCTGTGACCCCACGTGAAAGGCAGTAGAAGGTGCCCGTGTGGCCTGCGTCCTGACCCTTCCCTCTTCAGAAACAAACAAACTGACCAAGTTCAATTTTTTAATTTATTATTTGGAAGGCAGGGAGTCACCTGCTGCCTTGCTGTCCAAATGCCCAGAAGAGCTGGGGCTGGGCGTGCCAGGCCAGGTGTGCAGAGCTGCTGGGGTCTCCGCCCAGGTGTGTGTTAGCGCGAGCCGGGCTGGACCTGGGCCCTCTGCGCACAATGTTCCAGACGCAGGCCCACCCTCGCTCTAAGCAGGGACAGTCACGGGGCAGGACGGTCCGGGACACACTGCCTCCCCAGCCTGCCTCTGCGCCTTGGTGCCCCGTGGAGGGGGTGAGCATTTCTGGAGGGGCAGGCGGCAGGCCGAGTGTGATGAAGTGTCCTGCTTTGCAGGGAGCAGAGCCTGTACTGGCTAGCCATTCAGCAGCTTCCTACAGACCCTATAGAGGAGCAGTTCCCCGTCCTGAACGTGACCCGGTACTACAACGCCAACGGGGACGTGGTGGAGGAGGAGGAGAACTCGTGCACCTACTACGAGTGCCACTACCCGCCCTGCACGGTGATTGAGAAGCAGGTCGGTACCACCCAGGGCTGGCGGGGGGACTTAAGTGCCCACGCCAGTAGGATGGGGGTGTCTGCGCATGCCCGACGTGACGGTGACCCGCAGCCCATGTTCTCTGTTCCAGCTTCGGGAGTTCAACATCTGTGGACGCTGCCAGGTGGCTCGTTACTGCGGCTCCCAGTGCCAGCAGAAGGACTGGCCGGCCCACAAGAAGCGCTGTCGGGAGCGAAAGCGCCCCTGCCCGCACGAGCTGGAGCCAGAGCGATGACCAGGGGGCGTGGAGCTGCCCCTTGGGTGCGCTGCGAGACTGGCGCCTGGACCTGAAGGTGGCCGCGAAGCCAGCGGCCATCCCACAGCTGCGGGGTCCAGCACCCCCTGGCGCCCTCGTTATTTATATGTTAATATGTTTGTAAACTCATGTACAGTTTTTTTGGGGGGTGGGACAGTGGGAAGGTCAGAAGTGACAAATAGAATCATTTACTGTGGTCCTCGGATGGCACAGGGTCAGGCCACGTGTGAAGTCTGTCTCTTGGGCACCCGGCAGAGCAGGGGGTGGGGGCACTGGCCAGCGCTGGCCACACAGGTGCCTGGGAGGACCCAAGCGCAGCGCACAGGTGTGCACTGCTGGGCAGCGGCCACACCCTGGCCCCTAGGTCTCAATGTTCGCACAGGCTGGGTAGGGAGCTGGCCCGCGGCTTCTCCAGGCACAGAGCATGGGCGCATTGGATCTGTCACGCCAACTGGGCTGCCCTGTCCCCTGGGGCCCTCAGCCCGGAGGAGCAGCGGTGACATGCGCGTCCAGCCAGTGGGTGGAGGGGGTGACCCCTGTGGGCAGCGGCAGGCAGGCTGCCCTGCCCTTCCAGCCCCGGCCTTGCCGTGGCGCGTCTGTTCAGGCCTCCGGTGTCCAGGTGCTGCCCTCCGCCGTGCCCGGGCACAGTGACCCGGCCACGCGGCTCCCCGGCCTGCTTGTCCGGCTCCGGGAGGTGTCGCCGTCCGCGGCTCCGCCCGCAGGAAGTCCCGCCCCGGCCCGGAAGCCGCCGGGCGGCGGGAAGCTGGGACGGACAGGAGTTTGCGGATGTGCTCTGCACACGGGCGGCATGGGGGGCGGCCGCCTCCAGCTGCAGCAGGCGGTGGACACGGAGCTCACCGCGGACTCTGTGGAATGGTGTCCTTTGCAGGGGCGCCGGCACCTCCTCGCATGCGGCACTTACCAGCTGCGCGCACCGGGCGCCCAGGTTCGCGGGGGAATGGCGGTGGCGGGACCTGGTGCGTGGGGGACGGCGGGTGCGGGGCCTGGTGCACGGGAGACGCCGTGTCCGGGACCTCGTGCGCGGGGGATGGCGGGTGCAGGACCTGGTACGCGGGGGACGCCTTGTCCGGGACCTGGCGCGCAGGGGACGCCGTGTCCGGGACCTGGTGCGCGGGGGATGGCGGGTGCAGGACCTCGTGCGCGGGGGATGGCGGGCGGGTGCAGGACCTGGTGCGCGGGGGATGGCGGGTGCAGGACCTGGTACGCGTGGGGGATGGCGGGTGCGGGACGTGGTGCGTGAGGGACCCCGTGTCCGGGACTTGGTGTACTAGTGCGGGGAGGCTGCACCGCGACCCTGCGGATGGGGTGATAACGCGCTTTCCCGCAGGATGAGCCCGACGCGGCCCTGCTCCCTGTGCGCTCGGGCCGCCTCTACCTGTACCGCTACCGCGAGGACCGCCCGGCCGCACGGCTGGTTGAGGCCCACCGGAGGGATGGTCACGCCATCCTGGACACCAAGTGGTAGGTCCGGGCAGCCCCACGCGTGGTCCCGAGTAGGGCGAGTCTGGGGCCAGCCCTCCCTCTCTCCTCAGGTGCCACGTCCTGGTGGCCGGCGAGGCCCTCCTGGGGGTGGCGGATGCATGCGGGTCTGTGGAGCTTCTCCGTCTGGTGGAACCCGAGGTCAGCTGCGGGGCTGCGGGGGGTGGGCAGTGGCTGGGTGTCCGGCTCCATGGGCCTGCAGCGCCAGCATCCGTTGTGGGCACAGGTCCTGTCTGCTCCACCGCCCATGTGTGCAGCACCTGGCCTGGACCTGGCCCAGCCTGGGTCATTGGCCGCTTTTCCAGGATGAGGCAGCAGATGAAACATCTGTGTTTCTCTCTGTAATCTGCTTCTTGAATAAATAAATTTATAAAATTAAGAGCGAAGAGTATGGACCCCTGGGTGGGTGGTGGGAGTGCGCAGAATGACTGTCTCTAGCCGTCCCGTGTGTCCCGTGTGCAGTGACTGAGGAGGGGGCCACACCGACATCATGGTTCTGAGCAGACAGACGTGTGTGAACAGGGCCCAAGGCTGAGGGCAGAGGGTGTCAGGCAGCGCTCCAGGAGGCGCTGGTGCTGTGAAAGCTGCCAGGTTACCTCGATGGCGTGGAAGAGAAAAGGCGCGCCATCTGTCCCCAGGGAGCTGCGCGGGCTGTCCCTCCTGCACGGGTGCTCGGCCCCAGGGGCCGCCGTGTGTGTGAATGCCCCTGCCAAGCTGTGTAGGCCTTGGGGCACACAGGCCCCACTAGAAGGCACCTGGTTGTGTCTGCTGGGGTGGAGCCGAGTGAGTCCTTCTGTCCCCAGGGGCGAGGGCCGGTGTTGGCAGGCTGCAGGAGTATGTTCCTCCAGGCTCCTGCAGTTTCCCCTGGTTTGTCCCCGCTGAGAGCAGGGAAAGGATGATGACAGCCTCGGGGCAGACAGCAGCTGCACGCTGGAGCCCGTGTCCAGCCTCGTCCTAGACCAGCAGTGTATGGCCTTGTCCCTGGACTGGTCCACTGGGAAGCCCGGCAGGTGAGGCCCCTTGTCTGTGCTGCTGGGAGGGTCACGTCCTGTTCTCTGCTGGCTGCTGCATGTGCCTGGGCTTCCCTCTGTGTCCGGGCTGAGGCCTGGCGGCAGTCACATCCCCCTCATGACATGTCTGCGCATGCCGAGTGCTTGCTGGGCCTTGCCGGCCCCTCACATCCAGCTGGGCTTCTCTGGGTTCATGTCCAGCACTGGTGCCCAGCCCGTGCACATCGTCAGCAGCGACTCCAAGGGGCAGATCCACCTCCTGAGGGTGCAGGGAGAAGGTTCCCGACTGCAGGCTGTGGCCTCCTGGCAGGCCCATGGCTTTGAGGCCTGGATCGCTGCCTTCAACTACTGGCAGACTCAAGTTGTGTACTCGGGTGAGTTGCCTGGCTGGGAAAGCTCCCTGCTGGAGTATGCAGGGCTGTGACTTGGCACAGTGAGGACCCCTGCACGCCCCACTTCCTGCTCCTCCAGCCTGGGTGGGGTATGCACCCAAGAAGCCTGTCCCCCAGTGGGTGGTGAGGTGTGGAGGGGCTCCTGCCCTTCCTGGCTAGCACTCCCCATCCCGTGAGCTCCAGCCCCCGGGGTCCCTCCATGTCCCTGTCTGTCTTGGTCACTGTCTGTTCCAGCACAGCCATGGCCTCACTGTTGGTGGCCACCTGGACCTTTGTCCCTTTGCTGCTGTAGACCTACTCCTCCAGGATGTGGGCACATTTCACATCTGCGGTCTCAGCAATGGCCACTTCTGCCCTTGCCTGCACCACCTGTCCAGCTGTGAGCCATGTCTCGGGCTGGCCTGCCGCTTCCCTCAGGAGCCCCCAGCCGAGCCCCTCGTGCTTGTTCACACAGGGGGAGATGATGGCCTTCTGTGTGGATGGGACACTCGGGTTCCTGGCACCTCTGTCTTCACCAGCAGGCGGTACTGGCTGAGGGTTGGCATGGCAGGCCCTCCCCCACCCCCTCCTGCTGGTCCCCTCCCTTCCTCCCAGTCCCCTCCCCCCCCCGCCCTCCTGCTGGTCCCCTCCCTTCCTCAGCACCCCCCCCGCCCCCGGGCAGACCCTGCCTGGGTTCCTGGGTCCAACTTAGGAGCTGCCTATTCTTGCAGACACTCGATGGGTGTGTGCAGCATCCAGAGCAGCCCCTTCAGGGAGCATGTCCTGGCCACGGGAAGGTGAGTGCCCCAGGGGACCATGTCCATGTCCTTTGGGGAGAAGTGGGGTATCCTGGAAATATCCCTGTCCCTTGAGGTGAGAGGCGGTGGCGTTCGTCCCTTGAGGTGAGAGGCAGTGGCGTTCCTTGTGCTTTTCCAGCTATGACGAGCACATCTTCCTGTGGGACACGCGGCACATGAAGCAGCCGATGGCCGACACGCACGTGCAGGGTGGTGTGTGGCGGCTCCGCTGGCACCCGTTCCAGCATCACCTGCTCTTGGCGGCCTGCATGTATGGGGGCTTCAAGGTCCTCAACTGCCAAGAGGCCCTGGGTGAGTGGGGCCCACAACCACTGCTCCAGCCTCATCCCTGTTCTCCCCGCCTGGCTGTGGAGTGGTGCCAGAGCCAAGGGACGCTGCCAGGGGCCCCGGCTCCCTTGTCTCTAAGCTCAGAATCTTGCATCATCCCTCATGTCTTGCCCATAGGCTGAGCCTGTCCGTGTCCCCTGCACACACCTGGGCTGCACAGCTGAGCCTGTCCGTGTCCCCTGCACACACCTGGGCTGCACAGCTGAGCCTGTCTGTGTCCCCTGCACACACCTGGGCTACCCAGCTGTGCCTGTTTGTGTCCCCTGCACACACCTGGGCTACCCAGCTGTGCCTGTTTGTGTCCCCTGCACACACCTGGGCTGCACGGCTGAGCCTGTCCGTGTCCCCTGCACACACCTGGGCTACCCAGCTGTGCCTGTTCATGTCCCCTGCACACACCTGGACTGCATGGCTGAGCCTGTCCGTGTCCTCTGCACACACCTGGACTGCACAGCTGAGTCCTGCAGGGCCCCTATCTTGCAGCACCTCTGGGTCTTCTGTGGTGAATGCGCTGTCTCCCTCTATGCTGGTGCTTCTAGGCCATGCTCTCCAGGTCGGGGACACGGCACACCTCAATCCCGATGGTGCCTGCAGCCATGGGGTCCACAGGGCTGTAACAGCATCGTGGTCTGCGCTCACAGGTCCCCCCTCAGCTCCCGATGTGCAGCTCGGCTGCATTACTGGTCCTTTTGTGTCGAAACTTGTTCCCAGCCCAGCGTGTGCCCGTATTTTTTTTTTTTTTAAGATTTATTTATTTTTATCACAAAGTCAGATATATAGCGAGGAGGAGATAGGAAAATCTGATGATTCACTCCCCAAGTGAATGCAACTGCTGGTGCTATGCTGATCCAGAGCCAGGAACTTCCTCCAGGTCTTCCACATGGGTGCAGGGTCCCAAGGCTTTGGGCCATCCTCAACTGCTTTCCCAGGCCACAAGCAGGGAGCTGGATGGAAGTGGAGCTGCCGGGATTAGAACCGGCGCCCATATGGGATCCCGGGCACGTTGAAAGCGAGGACTTTAGCTGCTAGGTCACACTGCTGGGCTGGGCCCAGCCCATAGGTTTTCTAACTGCTCACAGAAAATGCGTACGTGGGATCCTTCCAGGGGAACTCTGGGTCATCCTCACCTTGACAAATGTCCTTTCCAGGAACCTCCACTCAGGTCCTGGCAGTGAGAGACTGCCCATTCTGCCCGGGTCCTCTCCCAGGCTCCTGAGGCTCTGGTCTGGCACCGACGCCAGGGCCCAGGGAACCCCTCGGAGCTTGCTGCCTCGGTGACCACACTGCTGGGCATCTGGTGGCTGTCTGGGCATATCCAGTGCCCCACAGCTGCCTGGCCTCCAAAGGCTGCAGCAGCTCCTGTGGCTGGTGGGCTTGCCCTGGGCATTCCCGCTGCCCCTTGCTGGGGTGGGCTGCAGCTGGGAGAGCCCCTCACAACAGCTGACCTGTGCCTCTTCATTTCCCCCACCTGTCTTCCTGTGTCAGCTGTAACCTCTGACAGAGGCGGCCCTCTGTGGTCCTGAGGCACACCCAGCACCAACATGCCCAACTGGAGGGCACATGGGTCATCTGACTAACGCATGTCTCTTTCTCCAGAGGGGAGGCAGGGGGCGCCTGTCTTGGTGTCCCAATCGATGACCGATTCACTGGTATATGGGGCCGACTGGTCCTGGCTCTGCTCTGACTCTCCACAGCCAGGGCCCTCAGTAGCCCTTTCAAGGAGCGACATGGAAGCCACAGACAGGCCACTGGAGCCCACCCTTGGCCACCCAGTGGACAGCAGCGGGGAGGACCTGGCCAACCCCTTGGCCTCTCTCTTGCCGCCAGCAGAAGAGGATGCAACTGGGAATGGCAGCCAGCCCTGCACCCTGGCCACAGGCCATGACTGTAACCCTGCCCCAGGTGCGTCAGACAGGGCTGGCGGCCTCCTAGCAACCTGCTCCTTCTACGACCACGTCCTGCACCTCTGGAAGTGGGAGGCGAGCTGAGCCAAGGTGGCCAGTGTCCCCTGCCCTGGCAGGCCGAGGCAGTTTCTCAAGGGGCTTGGGTTCTGCCAGAGCTTTTTCTGGTTCATGTGGATGGAGTCTGCAGAGGTGTGACTGAATGGCCAGAATCCCCAAATCCCCACTTTCTGCCAGTGAGTGTGGGCAGCAGCGACACGTGGACTCACTGCTGGGCTGGGGCCCATCTCTTTCCCCCTCTCCTGGCACAAATAAACGCTGAAGACCGAGCAGGCTGTCTCCAGGGAGGGAGCTGGAGTGGGCTCGGGAAGCTGCTGTCTCTAGGGACACGGACACGGACACGGACACGGACACACACACACACGGCTCCATAACCACAGCTGAGACACTGCCTGGTCCAGCGACTGATGACACCCGTCACTCCGTGAGGGCCAAGAGCTTTAATGGGCTATGGTCAACGGGGAAAATTCTTGGGGTACAGCTGAAAGAGCTTGCCCTCCTGCGTGTGCTCAAAGCCATATTTGTCCAAGCGGCCGGGGTCGAAAGCGCCTTCGCGGAAGTCCTTCTCCACGGCGGGGGCCACTGTCTGGAGGAAGAGCCCGTGGGCCGTGAGGGGCTGGTCGGTGCCCGCGGGCGCGCGGTAGGACACGTAGGGCTTGAGCTTGAAGCCGGCCAGGTCCGGGACCACGAAGGACGGCACCATCTCCGGCACCTGCACGAAGCGGCCGCCCACGGCGCGCAGGCCCGTGCGCTTGGCTCCGCGGCCCTTGTTGAAGCTGCGCGGCCCGCGCTTGCTCGTCCACTGGCTCATCCGGTCAGCCCCGCGGAGCACCAGGCTCCGGGCGGCCGCGCTCAGGACGCCCATGCGTGCCGGGCACCGTACTCGGGGTGTCCACTCCCCCTGCCGAGGACCGCGCTCGCGGTGTCCACGTGCGCCCTGCGGGGAGAGACGCGCGGTGAGGCCCGGGTGACCGCGCTCAGGATGTCCACTGCCTGCGTGGGGAGGCCGCGGTCAGCCCGTCCCTCCCCGCCCGGGCACCGCGCTCAGCTCAGGATGTCCACTCCCTCCCCGCCGCGGCCAGCCCGCCCTGTCCACTCCCTCCCACCTCGCTGACCACGCGTCCTCACCTGGGGCGCACACTCGTTTTCACGCTGCCTAGGCAGCGTGACCTCGGCTGTGACCGACTTCCGCTTCCGGTCGCCAGCACCCTGCAGCAAGAGCATCTTCGATTGGCTATTGCTGCTAGGAGTGCAGTGGGCGGGACCTGAGAGTCGGCCAGTGCACGGAAAGACTTGGAGAATGGGCGGGTCGGGGCAAGGGGAGCGCGCAGGCGCAGAGCTGCCGGCTCTCAGCAGTTCTGACCAGGGCCCCGCCCCTCGCCTCTGCTGCCGCCGTCTCCGACAGGCTGCTCACGTCCTGCCGCACTCCCCGCGTCCCGCCCCACTCCCCACGTTCCTCCCCGCGTCCCGTCCCACTCCCCACATCACCTGGCCACCTGAGGGCTGCTTAACAGCAGGCAGCAGCTTGTTCCCAGGGGAGCCCGGCTGCTTAAAGCCCACGGGACGATGGAGGCCTGTGCTGGCTGATCAGGCTTCAGGGGCAGCTGCTCCTGGGGCCACCCTGTGCGACCTGGGCATAGCCGCTGCACCAAGACTTAACACAAATTTGGGACAAACCAGGGGCTGGCCCGCCGGGTCAGCAGGTGAATCACATGTGGGTGCTGGATCAAATCCCAGCCACTCCACTTCCTGTCCTGCTACAACCTGGTAAGGCAGGAGAGGATGTCCAATGTTTGGGTCCCTGAGTCCACTTAGAAGGCCTGTATGAACTCCAGGGCAGTGTGCAGGGGCCCAGGGCAGTGTGCGAAGACCACAGAGGGCCCAGGCCGGTGTGCAGAGGACCCAGGCCAGTGTGCAGAGGACCCAGGCCAGTGTGCAGAGGGCCCAGGGCAGTGTGCAGATGACCCAGGGCAGTGTGCAGAGGGCCCAGGGCAGTGTGCGGGGACCTGGCCAGTGTGCAGAGTGCCCAAGGCAATGTCCATGGCACTTGCTGTCCACAGCTATTAATAAACAAAATGTGAGCTAGCACAGGGCTTCATCCTGGATGCAGTCCACAACCCACAGGCATGTGCGGCAGCCTCCCATGCCTGGGTCCTTGCTGGAGACTGGGACGCAGTTAGCGGCTGCTGACCACTGGGAGTCCCCTCTGTTGGCGGGCTTTCCTCTGGGTCCCTCAAACCTGGGAATGGCGTGTGACTGTACCAGCGTCTCCATCACTCAAAGGAGCGCCCGGAACTCCATGTGCTGCAAGGAGGGCCCTGCCTTCTGCCCACCTGCCCTAGGCTGCACAGTATTTGCATCTTTCAGCCGGTTGAGTGTTCAGCAGCTGTTCTCATCTTGTGGCTTGGTCTGGAGTTCCCCTCTGCTGCCTCCACTACAGGCTGGTCGTGGAGTGACTCCGCTGTGGCAGCAAGACGGACCGCCCAGGGAGCACCTGTTCACCCTGAGCAGTGCCTTGCAGGGAGTGGAGAGTGTGGGAAGGTGGGTCCCACTGAGGGGTGGGCTCCTTTACAGGGGTTTCCTTGGCTGAGGGTGGGCATTGTCCTTCATCACAAGGTGGAGACAGCACCGGCTCAGGGCCGCTCCCTCTGCACCCCTCCCTGCCCTGCGGGGGAGTCCCTGACGCCCTGGCTTGGTGTGTCCATTCTGGGCCTTTCCATGAGCGGCTCCTGCTGCATGTAGCCATCTTTCTTTCTCTTTCAAGGTTTATTTTAGTTTTATTGGAAAGTCAGATTTATGCAAAGGAGACAAGGAGAAAAAGATCTTCCATCTGCTGGTTTACTCCCCAAATGGCCACAGCAGCCAGAGCTGGGCTGGTCTAAAGCCAGGAGCCAGGAGCTTCTTCTAGGTCTCCCATGCGGGTGCAGGGTCCCAAGCCTTGGGTCGTCCTCAACTGCTTTCCCAGGCCAGAGGCAAGGAACTGGATGGGAAGTGGAGCAGCCAGGATCCTAGAGCATGCAAGATGAGGATTTAGCCACAGGCTGTCATACCTGGTGCCTATCATGTATTCCCTGAGTGACCGCTGTGTGCCCAGCATGCTGCCACGGGGGTCACTGTCACCGATGTCAGGGGTTCAGTTTGCCCCTTGTCCAGCCCTGGACACAGGGTGCCAGTTTGTGTCTGGGGAATCCCCACCAAGGGACCCTCAACAACTGCTGAGGGCTCCTGGGCAGTGGTCACCCTAGCTGTGGCTTTGGGTAAGCATGGTGGTACGAGGGCAGGTTCTGGGGTCCAGCACACTTCCCTGCATTTGATTTTCCTTTGGGGGAGTGCAATTAGGAAGCATGGGGTGGAGCCTTGCCCCTTCTCTGTGCCAGCTGAGCCTGCCGTCCTCACGTCCAGGCTCTCCTGTCTCCCTCCAGAGCTGCTGGTTGTGGATGGTCCTGCATCGGACCTGGGGCTGCAGTTCTTGCTTCTCGTATTTCACCTGTGGGAAGTCAGCTGGTGCTGCTCCGTGTCCCCGTCTCCAGCCCCCTGCAGGCTCCATGGGCCATGGCAGCCCCGCGGTGGGGGGCAGCTGGGTCCTCTTGCCCTCTAGCTCCCAGGGTCCCACAGTCGGTGTCCAACAGGTGGCCTCAGGTCAGCCTAGTGGATGGAGGAGGAGACTCAGGCACCTGTTAGGCCCTCTTGTCTACACTGACTGCTCAATCCCAATCCTGCATCTACACTGACCCCTCAGTGCGTTCTGTCGTCTATACTGATTGCTTAGTCCAGACCCCCTGTCTACACCCCTCTGCATTCTCTGCCTCTGACTGTTCTTGACCCTGAGTGGGTTCTGGCACCCGTGGCCGCTGGCCTTGTCCCTCCTTCGGCCTCTGCGTGGCTGCTCACTGCCTAGTGCAGCCTGAGAAGACATTGTGCTCCAAGAAAGTGTCTCTCCTTGTCTTGTTTTTTTTTTTTTAATTTTTAAAATATTTATCTTTTCAATTTGAAATTCAGTTTGGGAAAGAGCGACAGAACTCTCCCACGCTCGGGTTCACACTGCATGTGGCGACAGTGGGCAAGGCAAGGCTGGACTTCTCCCATCCTCCCTTGCTTTCCCAAGTCACTAGCAGGAAGCCGGACTGGATGTGCAGTAGCCGGTACCTGTCCCCATGGGATGCCGGGCTCATCACAGCGAAGTCCCTGGCTGCACTGCAGTGCTGGCCTGGTGTCTGCACTCACCCCGGCCTGGCTCACCCTGCCTCTCTCCCAACAGGTGGGAAGTGGATGGCTTGTCCCAGCAGCCAGAGCAGGCCAGTAGCCTTCAGCCCCGGCCCCACGGTGGGCTCCACGGTGGGCCCGGGGGACTGCAGAAGCCTGCCCAGGCCTTCCTTGGGGCTGGCCTGCTGTGTGTCCTTGGCCGACCTGCTTGGCTACCACGTGGCTTTGCTCCTCTGCCCCCGTTCAGCCCTGTGCCATCACATGTCCCTGTGATCCCTGCTGGGTCCAGCTTGGAGAGGCCTCCTGCTCGCTGGCTCCCACGTGGCTGTGCTGCCCCCGTTTCGCCAGCCGCTTCCCGCCTGTGCGTGCTGGGGCAGCAGCCTCTGCTTCTCCCTGTGGAAGGAGCACAAAGGATGTTAAGGCCAGTAGGGCACTCATGGACTCAGAGGGCTGGGAAGTGACCCCTCCCAGGCCGAGGAGTCTGCAGAGGGTAAGGAGGCAAAGCCGGCAGGAACAGCAGGCATGCATTTGCCCCAAGCTGGCCACTTGCCCTGGAGGGCAGGGTGGCCGGGGCAGCCACCTGGCAAGCAGGCAGAGGGTCTGTGGGATCGGGTTCTGCGCCACACCCCATCCTCCCAGGCCTGTCTTGGGAGCAGCCTGTAGATTTCCTCATCACTGCTGTGTTGTGGCCAAGGTCAGCAAGATGGGAACACAGGGACCCCGAGTGTGTGAGGGCAGTTAGGGGCAATCTCTGTGTGGAGGGCATCCCCAGAGCCCCAGTGCTGTCCCGGGACGCAGCGCCTGGTCCCCACCCCCAGCAACTGAGCTCTAACTCCCCAACAGAGGGGCCTTGACCCAGACAAGGCTGTCACGGCACCCCAGGAACAACCTGCCCCAACAAGGGGGGCAAATGGAACTCTCTAGAAGGGTCTGACACAAACAGCCTCGAGCCTTCTGGGCTGGGGTCTCCATCAGAGGTTAGGAAGGCTTCAACAGGTAACTTGGGCGTGACAGGGGGCAAGGGGTCCCCCAGGTGACAGAGTGGATGCATGGGTGAGGGGTCCCCCAGGTGACAGAGTGGATGCATGGGTGAGGGGTCCCCCAGGTGACAGAGGGGACCAGGGCGGGGCTTACTGGGTGCACACTCTTGGAGCCCAATTCCTAGCTCTTTCCCAGTGACCAGCCTCAGGATGTAACTTTGTAGTTGCCCAGCTGCCCTCAGGGTCACTGTGTGCTCATTTCCTGGGTTCCACCTTTAGCCAATTTTGCCACATCCCTGGCCTTCGGTTCTTCAGATGTTTTTTTTTTAAGCCTCCTGTTCGTTGTCCTCTTGTGCAACTGGAACTGCTGGTGGCCGTCCTGGCTGGCGGCCGGCCTGGCTGGTGGCTGTCCTGACCGGTGGCCAGCCAGGCCAGTGGTCTTCTTTGCTGGTGGCCATCCTGGCCGGTGGCCAGCCTGGCTGGTGGCCGTATTGGCCGGTGGCCAGCCAGGCCAGTGGTCTTCTTTGCTGGTAGCTGGCCTTGCTGGTGGCCGTCCTGGCTGGTGGCCAGCCTTGCTGGTGGCCGCAGTCTCAGGTGGGAGCAGTAAGCCATGAATTGCTTCCTTGTCTGCAGCCCTCTGCAGGAGTGCTCCCAGGGCTGTGAGGCAGAGGGGATGTGGGGCACTAAGGGTCATGTGCTGCCTCAGGCCGCTCTGTCCTCAGCGTGGTTCCTTGCCCCAATGGGTATTGGTCCTTTTTGGTTTTTTAAGTATGTTTATTTCTATTGGAAAGGCAGATCAGATTTATGGAGAGAAGGAGAGACAGAGAGGAAGATCTGTCCACTGGTTCACTCTCCAAGTAGCCATCATAGCTAGAGTTGAGCTGATGCCAAGCCAGGAGCCTGGAGCCTCTTCTGGGTCTCCCATGCAGGTGCAGGGCCCCAAGGTTTTGGGCCGTCCTCGACTGCTTTCCCAGGCCACAGAAGGGAGCTGGATGGGAAGTGGAGCAGCCGGGACTTGTACCAGTACTTGAGGATTGGGCCATTGAACCAGTGTTGGGCCCTATGTTGGCGATTTGGGGGGCCTTCCTGTTCCCCACATGGGGTTCAAAGGCTGCCTGGGGTTGCCCAGAGGGCAAAGGAAGTGGTCACCTTGGCCCAGGCACTCCTCTTGCCCCACAGTGCTTGATCCCACTTCTGTGAGCTGGAAGTGGGAAGAGATGCTGGTCTGCCTTGCTGGTCCTCAGAGACGGCTATCAGGGCGGCCTTCCTGGAGGCAAACCTGTAGCTGAGCCACCGTAGCATGAAGCAGTGTCTGTGCTTGGCCGCTCTGGACAGCACGCCAGCCTCTGGTCCCCCAGCCCCCACCCCCTCTCCTCATGGTGGGGTAGCAGGAGCCAGGAAATGGGGGCTCCAGGTGCCTGACCCTTAAAGCTGTCACCACCAACCATGAATGCACACCAGCAGGAGGCTGTAACTAGTGGCCATAGCCAGGAGCCAGCTAGACGTGTCCATTCCCTCTGATGGACGCCGTGTGGTATTCCACTGCATTTGTTCAGAAAGGCACACAAGGGTGGGTGGGGCAAGCTTTAGCCCCGCCCCCTGGGGGGACATGCGGGAGCCATAGCCCCGCCCCCTGGGGACATGCGGGAGCCATAGCCCCACCCCCCGGGACACCATTAGGATGGGGATGTGTAGACCCACAGCCATCACCAGGCTGAACCTCACCTGTGGCAGGGCCCTGGAGAGAGTCCTGGGGTTTGTGCCTGCCCAGACAAGCAGTCAGTGCCCCTCTCTGAACCCATGGTGTCCCCTGGTCCTCTGGTGGCAGGGAGGTGAAGAGGAGGCCGGGCAGGGAGGAGGAGAGGAGGATGGGCAGGGAGGGGGCGAGGAGGGGCAGAGAAGGGAGGGGAAGGGGGGCAAGGAGGGAAGGGAGGAGGGGGAGGACCAGGCAGGGAAGGGAGGAGGGGCAGGGAGGGAGTGGGGAGGGGCCGGCAGGGAAGCGGGGATGATGGGAGGCTGGGGTGTGGGGCCCCATCCTCTGCTGCTCACATCCAGGAAGCAGGTGCAGGGGGCCTGGGGAGACTCTCACCATCATGTGGAGCAGAAACCCTTGGGCCTCTATTGGTTCCCCTGGAAAGGGGCAGTGATGGCCACGGGGTCCCTGGAACAGAGGCTGGGATGCAGCTTTGGCCAAGGAGCACTGGGCAGTATAACCAGATAGGAGAGGGCCAAGTTCCCTCGGAGAGAGGGGATTGTAACTTTCCCTGCCCAGGGCACTGCTGCTGCTCCAGGGACGGTCACCCAGCCCCCACTCCCGCCTCCTGCCCAGGGCTGTGACCACAGGCTGTGTCCTATGTCCTATGAGCAGAGGTCCCAGTGGGGGCCCACCTTCCCTTGTCCCTGCCCCTCCATGCTGGTGCTCAGGACCGCTGCGGGAGGGCGGAGTGAGGCTCAGTAAACCACATGCCCACACTTGCCGAGGTCCCTGCCAGAGCACACAGCCCCGTCCTGCCCCGCCTGCATCTGTCCCCCACGGCCATTTCTGTCCTGCTCTGACTCGCAGGACTGGAGCCTGGCCTCACTGGCTCTGCTTGACCCACAGGCAGAGGGTCCCTGGGGTTGCCCACTGCGGAGGAGGAGTGGCGGCTCCTGACCACACTGCACACGGACGCCCGGGGCCCTGAGGTCGCCCTCAGCACCCAGGGGCTGGCCTCCCCAGCAGCGTTCATAGTAGCAGAGGGTTCCCTGGACCTGTCCACACAGCACCTTGGTGCCCCACTTCACTACCACGGGCACCCCAGCTTCTGCCGTACAGGCAAACACACAGGAAATACTGCCTTGGGGGACAGAGAGAGGAAGGGGCAGGAGGAGGGGCGGGGCCTGGTACTGGGACCCCAGTGGCAGACAGACACAGCTAGGGTGGGGTGGGGTGGCAGTCTGGCGCTCTCAGAGGAGAGCTGACCAGGTCTGACTCAGGAGTGCCAGTGCAGCCACTTTTTACTCCTAGACTCCCTGTGGCAGCATGTGCATGTCAATGTGTAGGGGTAGGATTACGTGGCCGCCGTGACCCCAAAGTCAGTCACCTGCTGAAGCAAGGCGGCCACAGTTGCTCCGCCCCATGGCCGCCTGCCACGGCCGCCTCCAACCGGGAGGCTGCAGCCATCACGCTTTGCTTGGCGTGTGCCAGGAAAAATGTCGCAGTGCCATCAGAGCAGGCGTTGGTACAGCTCAGAGAAAATGCAGATGCATGTGTCACACACTGCAGGGCACGGGCACACACACACTCACACTTCAGGACATGGGTACACTCACACTCCAGGGCACGGGCACACACACACTCCAGGGCATGGGTATACAAACACATACACTCCAGGGCACAGGCACACACACACACACTCCAGGGCACAGGTATACAAATACACACACTCCAGGGCACGGGTACACACTCATTCCAGGGCACGGGCACACACTCACTCCAGGACATGGGTACACACACACCCCAGGGCACGGGTACACACACACCCCAGGGCACACACACCCCAGGGCACAGGCACACTCACTCCAGGACATGGGTACGCACACACTCACACTCCAGGGCACGGGTACACACACACACACTCACACACACTAACGCCTAGCAGGAGACATGCTGGCATATGACTCTGCCTATGAACTCTGCAGCACCCAGGACAGAGGCCAGGCAGACAACTGGGAGGCAGTTAGGCCCCATCTGTGCCCACAGCCAGGGCCCAGTGCCCGCAGACGACAGGTTTGCTGCTGGCAAGGAAGACTGCACCTGTCACCTGTGGCATTGTGGCCAGGGGCCAGTGTGCAGTCTGTCTACATGGCTGCCTGCTGAGCTTGGCACATGGGCACCGATGGAGGTCCAAGGCCCCATTTGGGGCCTTGAATAGTAGTAAGATGAGAAGTGCCCTATCCCCAGCTCCAGTCCTGCACCCCAGCACCAGCACCGGGCTCAGGCTGGTGCCCCAGCTATCCCACTGTGCCATCTCCCCTGGCTCTGGCCCCAGCCCCCAGCTCTACATTCTTATCCTGGTTGGCACCCAGGATCCCCAGCAGATGTAACCAAGTCCATGGGCGTGAAGGTGGTGATTATACAGGGCAGCCAGGAGAGGATGGGTCTACCAACAATGGTGACAGTCTGGTAGTTGCCATGGAAAGCTAGGTCCCCTGGTCATGACAGCCATAGTGAGTGCACACGGCCAGCTGGGTAAGATGTCCAGGACCCTGGGTTATCCTCTCCAGGTATCTCTGAGCCCGTCTGGAACTGGGGGGGTCGTGGGAATGGGGAAAGGGGCTGTCCCCCCGGGGGCAACATACAGGTTGGGGGATCGCCAAACCTGGGCGGCAGAGGCTGAGGCCGCAGACCTGCATGTGGCAGCTGGGCGAGGTGGGGACAGCAATCATTGTACCTGTGGCCCTGGGTGGCACCTTTGCCAAGTTCCATGTGAGTACTTGCTATTGGCCAGTGAGGGCTGACGTCCCCCCAGGGGCCCTGCACCTGCTCACCGGGCCTGCGTGAGCAGGAGTTGGGTGCTGGCCAAAATGGTGCAAGAGCAGCAGGGGCCGGCAGGAGGCAGCCTGCCAGTGAGTGAGAGTGAGTTGTGTGGGTTGGGACATGATGTGTGTGTGAGTGAGCTTGAGGCATTGGAGTGAGTGGAGAATGTCCCATGTGCCCCCCCAGGGCCAGGGCACATGGGGTCCTGCCCACCTGCCAGCCTTACCCAGATCCTCAACTGCCCCCATCCGCTTCACTGAGCTGGTGGACATCATGTCCCACACTGAGTCTGCCCAAGTGGCCTGTCCAGCTGAGGGTGATGGTGGCCGCCGATGCCCTGAGGAACACGCTGGGAGACCTGGTCCCTGGCCCCACACACGCATCTCCCCTGGCCTGGGGGTCATCTGCCAGGAAGCTTGGCCAACCTGGCCTAGCACACACATGGGGACGTGCTTGCTGCCCGGGCTAGGGGAGCCCCAAGCTCTGCCCTGCCTGGCGGCAGGCGGCCAAGGGGTGGTGTTGCCCATCCACAGGGCCTTCTCTCCAAAGCTTCCAGCTCGCAGAGGCTGACAGTGGACACGTGGGGTCCTGGCTGCAGCGGGAGCTGCAGACACTCAGTCCAAAGCCTCGGGATGGGTGGCTGAGGGGCTGGGGGTTCTGGGGCTCCAACCTGCCTCTGGGTTAACCCTGGTCCTCAGACCTCTCTCTGCTGCCAACAGATCCGACTCTCAGCGCACAAGGAGCCACTGTCAGGCACCCCAGGATGTCACCTGGATCTCCTGAGCGCTGTGCAGTCAGCGCCCACTCGGCCAGCTGCCGGGCCCTGCTGACCAGGGTCCTGCTGACCAGGGCCTCACCTGCAGACACTGGGGTGCCCTGACCACTGCTCCCTGGTTACAGGAATGTAAACTGTCACTCAGGGATCCCAGAGCTGCTAGCTACCCTGCCCACACCCGCGGCTGCCTGCCCAAAGGGACGTGGGGGCTTCCACTCTGTCCCCAGGCTGCCTGACCAACGGGGCGTGGGGGGCCTCTGCGCTGACCCCGGCAATCCTGCTCCCCAGCCTCAAGGACCGACAGGGCCCTAGCCGCAGCTGGGACTGCCTGTCCCCAAGGGCCAGCTAGGCAGGCAGCCGGCACTTGTCGGTCCTGGCACCTCCAGCCCCACTCGCAGGAGCCACTGCAGGGGCAGACCTGGCCTCCCCGCGCAAGCCACGGCCCCTCAGGTGCGGCATGGCAATGGGCCTCCTGGCACCCCCAGGCCTGGATGCAGCCAGGGCCTCGCTGCCCCCGGGGTGTCCCGGGAGCGCACAGGGCCGGGCGCCCACCCCGGAGGCCCACGTGACCGGGCCTCAGTTTCCCGGCTCGGCTGCTCGCCCCACCCGCCGCTGACGTCAGGGAGGCGGAGCCCCCGCCCCCGGACCCGCCGCTCGGACCGCCGGTGCCGGTGCTGCGGGACGCCGAGTGCTGGCGCTGCCATGCGGGGCCCGGGCCCGACCCCGGCCGCGAGCGCGAGGGCGAAGGCGAGCGCGGACGCGACCCCCGGCGCGGCGAGGCTGCCCCGGCGGAGGCGGCGGGCGCGGGGCGCGCTCTGAGCCGGGGATGCGCGGCCGCCTCGGCCATGGGCGCCGCCGCCTCCAGGAGGAGGGCGCTGAGGAGCGAGGCTATGTCCTCGGTGGCGGCCAAAGTGCGGTGAGTGCGGCGGGGCGCCCGCAGCCCGGAGGGCCGGAGGGGCCAGGGCGGCCTGACCGCGGCCCGCGCCTTCACCTGCAGGGCGGCCAGAGCCTTCGGAGAGTTCCTGTCCCAAAGTCACCCTGACCACCGCAACGGCTCAGGTAGGGGCGAGAGGGGCGGCGCCAGCCCCGAGCCCAGCTCCCCGACCCCGCACCCCCGGAGGCCCGGCTCTGCTGGGCCACTTCCCCGCATCCCCTGCCCTCGCTGGCCCGGAACCCCAGGAGCTGGATCACTCGTCACCATGGCACCCACCCCGCCTGGGCCGTTGGCATGGCAACGGGCCTCCTGGCACCCCCAGGGCTGGCACCGTTGTCTCCGAGGGCCAGCTGGTGGGGGGGAGGGGAGAAGTTGGCACCGGCGGGCGATGCCGCGTCGGCTGGGGGTGGCAGGCTCGCTCCTACCGCGCGGGCACAGGTCGTGCCGCTGCCACCACCCTGCCCCCAGCTGCCTTGGGGAGCCAGGGGCTTGGGGCTTGCTCCGCCTGCCCAGCGTACCCAGCCTCAGGATGCCTCTCCCCCTTCCCCAGACCACCTGCTGGCTGACGCCTACTCTGGCCACGATGGGTCCCCTGAAATGCAGCCAGCCCCCCAGAACAAGCGCCGCCTCTCCCTGGTCTCCAACGGCCGCTACGAGAGCGGCCTGGTGGAAGATGGCGTCAGCAGGCAGCCGGCCAGTGAGGGCCCCCAGCCCCGTGTGTACACCATCTCCGGGGAGCCCACCCTGCTGCCCAGCCCCAAGGCGGAGGCCATCGAGCTGACCGTGGTGCAGGGACGCAGGCCGCGGGAGCACCATCCCCACCACCACAGTCAGCCCCTGCGCGCCAGCCCCGGCGGCAGCCCAGAGGCCACCAGCAGGCCCTGCCAGAGCTGGGCAGGCAGCCGCCAGGGCTCCAAGGAGTGCCCCGGCTGCGCCCAGCGGGCCCCCAGTCCCTCCCCGCAGGCCTTCGGCCCTGACCAGCCCCCCCTGCCCGAGGATGTTTCCGGCCGCCCCAAGAAGCTGGAGCGGATGTACAGCGTGGATCGAGTGTCCGGTGAGTGACATGGGCAGGGTCAGCTGTGGGCCCTGGGAAGGAAAGCTGCCTCCCCCACCTCCCTGGGCCCTTGCCCAGTCCACGGGCACCTGCCAGTGCTTCCTGTGGAGGGGCCAGGAGGTCTTCTCACCCTTTGGAAACTGCTGGGGGCTGGGGGGCTGGGGAGCGTGTGGAGCCTGGGGGGGGGGCTGCTGTGTGAAGCCCCGGGGGAGGATGTGGAGTCCAGGCAGCCAGTGACCCCTCCCACACCTGCAGCGCCTTGTGGCGGCTCTAGCTGCCTCACCTGGGCCACAGCCGCCTTCTTGGGCCTCAGGAAGAGGCTGGGCTGGCATTGCCGAAGGTAGCCAGGAAGGGGGTTCTTAGCAGCCTGTGCTCAGGAATGGCCTCCCCACGGGCCTCTGATTTCTGGGCTGGGTCTCTGTAAGGGACCCCCAGAGAGGCCCCTGCCCACCCTCTCCCCTACTGTCCCCCAGACGACGTCCCCATCCGCACCTGGTTTCCCAAGGAGAACCTCTTCAGCTTCCATACGGCCACCACAACTATGCAAGCGTGAGTTGGCCCAGCCGTGGTCACCCCGGTCCTTCCAGCACCCCCAACCCAGCCCCCAACAGTCCCAAACCTCCCACAGCTACCCCCAGTCCCTCCAGGCCCCCACAGCTCAGCACCCCCCCAACAACCTAGCCTCCCCCAGCCCAGGCTCTCACAGTCCAGTTCCCCTAGCCCAGTCCCTGCAGCACCCCAGTCAGTCCAGGCCCCCACAGTTCAGTCCCCCCAACCTAGGTCTCCCCTAGCCCAGGCTCTCAGGCAGCCTCTCACCCAGGCCCCCCATCCCACTCAGTCTGTGCCCCGTGGGCTGTCCCTGCCCTGGGAATGCAGTGATTGGAACCATGGGTGCGGGGTGCTTCTTCTGGCCACCTGACCGCTGACCTTGTCTGCCTCGCTCAGGGTTCCCTGTCTTTGGGGCTCCTGTCAAAGGGCATCCCTGGCTGCAGGAGACTCCGTCCTACCCCCAGGCTCAGGCCCCCAGCCCCGGCCTAGTCTGGCCAGGACCCAGCAGCTGGAGGCAGGGCCCTGTACCCCCAGCGTCCACTGCCCAGCTGGGGCTACCCCAGGAGGGTTGGGTGAGAGGGACTGGGGCACAGGAAATACCCCCACAGGGCAGGGCTCACTACATCTTCTTTCCCCCTCTGCCCCCGCCCGTACTCGGCCCTCAGCATCTCGTAAGTACCCATGAACCCCTGTACCCCAGGATGCCCCACCCGCTGCCCAGGGGAGCCTGCCCTCCCACCTCCCACCTCCCAAGGGGCACCCTGCCCTCCCACACAGGGCTGGACGCCCAGGGGAGCCTGCCCTCCCACGCAGGGCCAGGCTGGCCGTGCACCCACTGGCCCCTCTGCTTGTACCTCTGTCCGCACTGACTTGCTGCGGTCCCCCAGGGTGTTCAGGGGTTACGCGGAGAGGAAGCGCCGCAAACGGGAACACGATTCCGCCTCCGTGATCCAGAGGTAGGGCCAGAGGCTGGATGGGCGCCACCAGGGCGTGTCTGGCCTGGGCTCAGCCGGGGGTGGGGGGGAAGCGCCCCAGGGGGCACTGGGCAGGCGGCAGACCCAGCATTGTGCCTTCCCGGGGTGTGGGTGTACCGGAGGCTAAGTGCTGTCTGACCGCGGGGGTCTTCAGCCAGAGCTTCCTCCCGCAGGAACTTCCGCAAGCACTTGCGCATGGTGGGCAGCCGGCGAGTGAAGGCGCAGAGTAAGTGTGGGCACGGGCGGCGCGGCTGGGCGCGCATGCGTCGCCGCTCACTCAGGAGGGTTTTCTCCCCCAGCGTTTGCTGAGCGCAGAGAGCGGAGCTTCAGCAGGTCCTGGAGCGACCCCACCCCCATGAAAGCCGACACTTCCCATGATTCCCGAGACAGTAAGTGTCCGGTGCATAGCTCCGTGGGTCGCGGGGCTGCAGAGAGCTGCGCCTGCCTGACCACCTGTGACCCTCCGCCCCGCAGGCAGCGACCTGCAGGGCTCACACTGCACGCTGGAGGAGGCCTTTGAGGACCTGGACTGGGAGGCCGAGAAGGGGCTGGAAGCCGTGGCCTGCAGCGCAGAGGGCTTTGTGCCCCCCAAGGTCATGGTGAGTCAGGCAGAGCATGCCCCAGGGTACTGGGGGTGGAGAGGCAGCGGCTGGACAGCGCTTTGCCTTGCCTTGGGGTCTCTGGGCTCTGGGTGGCTTGAACCCCTCACTTGGGTCTGTCTTCTCCAGCTAATCTCCTCTAAGGTGCCCAAAGCTGAGTACATCCCGACCATTATACGCAGGGATGACCCGTCCATCATCCCCATCCTCTACGTGAGTGCCCTGCCCACTGTACGCCGTCCACCACCCCTTCCTCTATGAGTGCCCGCCTGCCCTGCCCACTGCACGCCCTGCCATCACCAGCCATCACGCCAATCGCCTGTGTCTCCCACCCTGTCCCACTCACCCCTACACATTGCATGTTCTGCCTGCCCCCCAGCCTATCTCCCTGGTCCTCCCTTCCATACTTCCGCCCCAGCTCCTCCACAACCCATCATCCTGGTCCTCCTTTCCATGCCTCGGCCCCAGCCCCTCCACAGCCCATCACCCCATCCTCCATGTAATTGGTCCCAGAACCCTGATTGGGTCTTGTGCCTGTGTCTGTCCCCAGGACCACGAGCATGCGACCTTCGAGGACATCCTGGGTATGTGCCCTACAAAGCCCCGGGCAGGGAGGGTGGCGAGAGGGGCCAAGGACCAGGACAGCAGCCTGCTCACAGTTCTGCCCACAGAGGAGATTGAAAAGAAGCTCAACACCTACCACAAGGGGGCGCGCATCTGGAAGATGCTCATCTTCTGCCAGGTGGGTCTGGTGCAAAGGTGGGCAAAGGTGGGGCCGGGTCAGACTGGCCACCCCCTCTGATGACCACTGGGCCGGACCCTGACCTCCCCGTGACGGCCTCTCCGGTCTCTTCCAGGGAGGCCCCGGGCACTTGTACCTGCTCAAGAACAAGGTGGCCACCTTCGCCAAAGTGGAAAAGGAAGAGGACATGATCCAGTGAGAGGGCTGGACCTCGGGCGGGGGGGATGCCCCTGAACCCTGGACACTGGGCGAGGGATGCCCCTGAACCCTGACCCTCGGGTGGGAGAGGGTCCTGAATCCTGGACCTCGGGCGGGGGCGTCTCTGAACCCTGGACACTGGGCGAGGGATGCCCCTGAACCCTGACCCTCGGGTGGGAGAGGGTCCTGAATCCTGGACCTCGGGCGGGGGCGTCTCTGAACCCTGGACACTGGGCGAGGGATGCCCCTGAACCCTGACCCTCGGGTGGGAGAGGGTCCTGAATCTTGGACCTCGGGCGGGGGCGTCTCTGAACCCTGGACACTGGGCGAGGGATGCCCCTGAACCCTGACCCTCGGGTGGGAGAGGGTCCTGAATCCTGGACCTCGGGCGGGGGCGTCTCTGAACCCTGGACACTGGGCGAGGGATGCCCCTGAACCCTGACCCTCGGGTGGGAGAGGGTCCTGAATCCTGGACCTCGGGCGGGGGCGTCTCTGAACCCTGGACACTGGGCGAGGGATGCCCCTGAACCCTGACCCTTGGGTGGGAGAGGGTCCTGAATCCTGGACCTTGGGCGGAAAGGGGGCCTGAACCCTGGACTTTGGGTGGGGAGGACCCTGTGCCCTGGCCCTGGACTGAAGGCCCTGTCCCTCCACCCCAGCTTCTGGAAACGGCTGAGCCGCCTGATGAGCAAAGTGAACCCAGAGCCCAACGTCATCCACGTCATGGGCTGCTACATCCTGGGAAACCCCAACGGGGAGAAGGTGAGGCCCCGCCCCCCGCGCCCCCAGCCTCCTCCGCGCCCACACTCAGCCCTGGCCCTTCCCACAGCTGTTCCAGAACCTCAGGAGCCTCATGACCCCGCAGAGGGTCACCTTCGAATCCCCCCTGGAGCTGTCGGCCCAAGGTGAGCCAGCCTAGACTGGGCCGAGGAAGGGCCAGGGGATGGGGCTGTGGCAGGGCAGGGGTGGGTTTGGGGCAGCCGCGGCGCCCCCAGGGCTGAGTTACACTCCACCCTGCTGCCCTAGGGAAGGCCATGATCGAGACCTACTTCGACTTCCGGCTGTATCGCCTGTGGAAGGGCCGCCAGCACTCGAAGCTGCTGGACTTTGATGGTGTCCTGTGAGGGGCTGGGCTGTCCCCCAGGGCTGCCCCTGGTGATCCAGGCACCTGGGACTGGGCCGGCCCTCTCCCCAAGACCCTGCGGCCCAAGCTCCCGCGGAGCTGCTTCAGGGACCCTCAGACACTGCTCAGGTTCTCAGACGGCCCTGGCGCCCAAGGGGGACCCGCCTGCCTCGCCTGGAGGCTGGACGGGCATCCGTCCGAGGGGCTCCTAGAAATAAGTGCAATTCCCCCCCCACCCCAGCTGCAGGGGACACAGCCCCCAAAGTCGGCTAGCCGCCCGCCCTGCCCTCCGATCACCAGCACCAGGGTCAACGTCCACCTGGTCTCACCGGCCGCTTCATCCCGCCCGCCCCTGTTCCCTCCCACCTCAGCCAGCACCGCGGCCAGGCTCCGGTGGTCTGGAGGGCCGGCAACAGCCACTTCCCAGTGAGCTCCAAGCTGTCTTATGCTGCTGTTGCCGAGTTCAGCCTTGGCCAGCATTGAGGCCTGGCCCAGTGCCCTGGTGTCCATCACGGGCTTGGGGGCAGGCCCCCCTCTGACAGAACCTGGGGTCCCGAGGGCACCCGGGCAGGAAACCGTGTACGACCCCCTTAAAGTGACCATTAAACCTGACCCTGCGCTGCGGCCACTGCCTGGGCCCTGCCTGTTGGAGCCATCTGGGGACACGTGCTGAGGTCTCCGCGTGAGCTCCTGCCCACCTGGGCCTGGCAGGGGGCTCCCTCGTGAGGGTGGGGTGTGTATGATCTGGGGGACACGGGCTGGGGTCTCTGCGTGAGCTCCTGCCCACCTGGGCCTGGCAGGGGGCTCCCTCGTGAGGGTGGGGTGTGTAGGATATGGGGACACGGGCTGAGGTTGCTGTGTTAGCTCCTGCCCACCTGGGCCTGGCAGGGGACTGCTGCCATGACTTAGGGAGGTGTGTGATCAGGGTGTTCCTGGAAAGGGACCCCCACCTCCTCTGCCCCCCACTAGAGCCAGAGTGTAGCCTTGGGATGCTGGCCATGCCCTCAGCCGATCAAGTTCAGGCTGCTGGAGGCCAGGGTTCCAAAGACACAGGAGGGGACCTTCCTGGGGCCCCACACCCTGGGGTGCCTCCAGCTTTCTCTGGGTTCCCACATGGCCCGGGGGCAGAGTGGGGACCCTGCAGCCCGTGCTGGCCACTGAGCTGCAGGGCAAGGGGCACCCTGGCCCTGATGCTCCAATCCTAAGTCCTGAGCCTGTGACGGCATCTGTCTGGCTGTCCACCACTTGTGCAGTGCCCACTCGCCAGGGTGTGACCAGCAAGGGGAAATGTGTTCCAGCTGCCAGGCCGAGCCCTGTCGGTGTGAACTGGTGCAGTGTCCCTTACTACCGGCACACCCCACAGTCCCCCAGCTCTCGGGGGCAGCCGGTTGTTCCGCCTGGGGCCTTGGTGGGTGCTGGCCTCCCCGAGGTGACCCAATGGCAGCCTGGGGCAGAGCACAGCAGGGCAGGGACAGAGTTCAACTGTGGTTCCTGCAATAAAGCCCTGAGTGGGAGGCGGCTTGGGGGCTGGGCAGGCGCAGGTGGACTGGGCCAGGGGCTCCCTCCCGCTTCCAATTCTGTCCACACAGCAACACTGCCAGCAGTGGGGCAAGACCAGAACCACGGCCAGAACCCTCAGCAGCAACAAGACCACAGGAAAGCCCATGGGGGAACGCGACACGTGCCAGGCTAGCAGGAATGTCACGCACGAGTGCGTGCCAGAGCAGGGGAAAACTGGACTCGTGTGAGCCTGTGCTGCCGCCCTTGCTGGTGCTGCCCTGTCCCTCATCCCGCACCTGCTCCTCCCCAGCTCCCACCCAGCACCTGCAGGCTGCAGCCCTGTGTGCTCCCTGTGTGGCTTTGTCCTGGCTGTTGGGCACTTGGCAGGAGGGGGTAGGGACCAGCAGGCGGGAGGGGCCCTGCGTGTGTCCCATCTCAGCAGCGTCCCCAGCCCTCCAAGCTGTGTACCTCCCTCAGAAGCTGAGTAAGACAAGGCCCTGCCCAGACCACAGCCACCACCTCCCCGATGGTGGCCACCATGGAGTAGACACCATGTTCATCCCATTCATGCGCGTCTGACCTCATCATACCTTCAGGGCCCCCAGGAAACCTAAAGGACAAAGCAACAGGCAGGCCTTCCATGCACTGGTTCACTCCCCAGATGGCTGCTATGGCCAGCGGGCAACAGCAGGCACCTGGAGCTTCATCCAGGTCTCCCTCGTGGATGTGGAGGCCCAAAGCCCTGCACCATCCTCTACTGCAGGCGCATAAATAGGGAGCTGGGTTGGCAGTGGAACAGCTGGGACTCTGCATCCCATATGAGATGCTGGTACCACAGGCAGCAACCTAATGTGCCGGGCCGTGGCATTGGTTCCAACAACCCCGTGGAAGATCCACTTCAACACAGCCCCAAGATAGAGCCCAGTACGTACCTGGGCGGCCAGAGCCTCAGCGTGCCTTGGTTCAAGCCCCGGTGCAACCTCGTGCATTACCAGGAGGTCGCAGAGGTGCCTCCACGGCCTTGGGCTCCTGCTGCCCATGTGGGAGACCCAGCTTGGGCTTCTGGCCTTCAGTTTTTGCCCTGGCCCCAGCACCAACTACTACAGGCATTTGGGAAGGGGGCCAGTGTGTGGTTTCCAAATAAAATGAAAAATAATTTTTAAAAATCCCAATCTCAGAAGTGACACTGGCAATGTCCTAGGCCACTAGTGACAAGCAGGGACTCTGGGGACACTTTACCCGAGAGGAGAGGACAGCAGAAGACAAGCCACAAGCCCAGAGGGGATGCACTCTAGCTCGGAGCTCAGGCTGTCAGCAGCTCACCAGGTACACACAGCCAACGCAGAAGCTGCCACAAGGAGGGCGTCACAGGCAGCCGTCCCACATGGTCATGCCGTCGGGGTCCCTGCTGCTCCCCTTCCTGCCCAGCTCCCTGCTGGTGCCCCTGGGGAAGCAGCCCAGGACAGCCCAAATCCCCAGGCTCCCGGGCCGGGCAGAGCACCCAGCTCCAGCCTGGCCGCGCCCGGCAGTTGTGGCCATTCTGGGTGTGAACCAGCAGATGGGAGACGTGTGTCCCTCATGCTCCACCTTTCGAATAAACAAACTGCGACCGGCCACAGCTGCTTCCAGAACCCTCCCAAGGTAATGACAGACGAATTGGGAGTGGGAGGACGGAGGCGTTTACACCTGTTCGCATGGGGGGAGACAGGAGTGGCTGAACCCACACACCGGCCTTGGTGTCACCGGGACACAGGACCCTGAGGAAAATGCAGCCCAGGCAGGCTGGGCCCCAGCGGGTTCCCCAGGTGCAGGGCTGCCCAAGGAGCCAGTGTGCACACACATGACCCCTGCCCCCCCCCGCAGCCTTCATGGCAGAAGAGTGGCTACAATAGGCGCCTTCATGGAGAAGACACAGCCGCTGAGGCTGTCATTCCCTGTGGACACTGGTTCAAGTCCCGACTGCTCTGCTTCCCATCTGCGCGTGCCCGTGGGAAAGCAGCAGAGGATGATCCAAGTACTGGGGACCCTGTACCAAAGTGGGAAAGAAGGGCTCAAGATGGCAGGGACCCGCCCTCTGCCAGGACAGATCATGGCCACGTCCAGGCAGGGCCTGCGAGGGTCCAGCCTGAAGCCCTTGGGCTCCACCTGCTTCCAGGTGACTATACTTAGACTAGTGACTACACAGGGGTGGGGGACAGCCAGACCCCTGGTGAGCAGCAACAGGGGCTCAGCACCCTTGGGAGATGCAAAACAGACAGCCAGGGCGCTGCTTGCAGGATCCCCCAGGTCAGGTCCCTGAGTGGGCTCCTGCGTCCCCAGGTCAGCTCCCGTCCCCACCCAGGTTGGCTCCTGCTCCACCCTGTCACCTACTATCCCCTCCCCCGTCAGCTCCCATCCCCCTTCCCCTCTTACCTACCATCCCTTCCCCCCATGAGCTCCTGCAGTTATATTGAAAACCCCAATGCAGTCTGGAGTGAGAACCAGCAGACACAAATCTCTACCCAATAAAGTAAAAATAAACCACCAGAACAAGCGGAGAAACAGCGTCCACTGTTGCCATCAGGTCCCTCTGCTCAGCTGACCTCCAGCCGGGTCCCTCCTGGGTTGGCACCGGCGACTGGGCAGGCGGAGGGGGAAGTGCTCTCCGCAGAAGGGTGGAGCCTCCCTGGGCACAGCCTCCTGGGCAGCCAGGGCAGTCCTGACCCCCCCACACACAGTCGCTGCAGAAGTTAACGCCCTGCCCCCTCCACCGGGCCAGTGACCCGGGCAGCGTCCGGATGGCCTCTGGCTGCTGACCCAGGTTCAGGTGGGCGGAGGCTGGGCTGGACGTAGCAGGTGCCCAGTGGAGTTCCAGTGTGAGCTTCCTCAGCGGCTGGTGAGCAGGCACCCCAGGTGAGAGTTGGGGGCCGGGAGGGAAGTGCAGTTCTGGGGGCCCCTGGGTGCAGTGCCTCTGGGATGAAGTTGGGGGTCAGCAGCTGCCTACCTGGGAGGTGGCGTCACCTGTTTGTTCCTGTAGCTGGCGGTGGCCGGGCCCAAGGCCAGGTGCCGCGTGTCCTCCCTAAATGGGCTCAGGCCAGCATGTGTGAGTGGACAGTGCCAAGAGGCCCCAGGGGGGATGTCGGGGGCCGGAGGGCCTGCATCTCACAGGCTGGGACAGCAGCAGCACCCAGTGTGGGCTGCCCAGCACTCATGGTACCCGCAGCAGGCTGGACTCCCTATCCGGAGCTGGACTGGGGTTGGGCCCTGCCACAAGCCCCACCGCAGCTGTGCCAGCCTCAGCCAGCTGCCCAGGAGGGCACTGAACCCCTGGGGCTGGAGTCTGCTCCCACCCTGCATGGGGGTGGCTCAGGAGTGATGGCGAGACCCTCATCCAGCTGTAGATCCAGCTTCCACTGACACTGCTGGCAGGCAGCCTTGCAGAGTCAGGTGCCTGGGCATGGCTTGCAGGGGGCCTGCGGGAGGGAGAACCAGACTCCCTCACCTCCTCATCTCTCTCCTTTTGCTCCTTGGCACAGAAGCGCACGCTGCCCCGCCGCCCCCATGGGGCCCAGGGAGCAGACCTTCACGGCTCTGCTGGGGGTCGCGGCCGTCGCGGGCCTCACGACCCTCATTCTCCTCCTGGTGGAGGCCACAAGTGTCCTCCTGCCCACAACCACCAAGGTGCGGGAGCTGGGGTGCGGGGGCGGGGCTGAGGGCGCCGGACCGGCCCATAACCCGTCCTCTATCACCCACCCCTAGTTCGGGGTCGTGCTGGACGCGGGCTCCTCGCACACCTCGCTCTTCCTGTACCAGTGGCCGGCAGACAAAGAGAACAACACGGGAGTGGTCAGCCAGGCGCTGGCCTGCCGGGCACAAGGTGAGCGGCCCGTCCGCCTCGGGCCGGGTCCACCGCGGTGCGTGTTTGGGAGGCGGCCCAGCCTCTGCCCGGGCCCACGGCCCACGTACCCAGCTCAGGGTGCGGGTCCCGCCTCTTCCCCTCCGCAGGGCACTGCCCCGTCCCTCTCCTGCAGGACCAGGGGCACGGGAGGAGCGGAGCCACAGAGTGAGTCCCGCCCACGGTGTGTTGCTTTCCAGGCCGGGGAATCTCCTCGTATGCGGCCAACCCCCTGGGAGCTGCCGAGAGCCTGCGGGACTGCCTGGAGGAGGCGGTGGCGCACATCCCGCAGGCCCAGCACCGGGAGACGCCACTGTTCCTGGGGGCCACGGCTGGTATGCGACTGCTCAGGTATGCCCACATCCCGGCAGGCCTGCGGACGCGGTGGAGGCTGTGCGCTGGGGCTCCAGCCGGGTCGTCCTCTCCACCCAGCCAGAAGAACAGCTCCCAGGCCGCGGAGGTCTTCGATGCCGTGTCCCAAGTCCTGGCCCAGTCCCCTCTGGATTTCCGGGGTGCCGAGATCCTGAGCGGGCGGGATGAAGGCGCCTACGGGTGGATCACGGCCAATTACCTGTTGGGCAGGCTGGTTAAGGTGGGGCAGGGTAGCCTGGGGGCTTGGCCAGGGGGTCGGGAACCGGGATGCGGGCTGAGCCTGCCCTGTGTGTGACCAGTACTCCGCGGTTGGGAAGTGGATCCGGCCCGTGGAGGAGGCCCTGGTGGGCGCCCTGGACCTGGGCGGGGCGTCCACCCAGATCAGCTTCGTGCCAGAGGGCCCAGTCCTGGACGCGCGCAGCCAGGCCACCTTCCGCCTGTACGGCACCACGCACAGCCTCTACGCACACAGCCATCTGTGCTTCGGGCGTGACCAAGCGCTGCTCAGGCTGCTGGTGGGCCTGGTGCAGGTCAGGCTCCCCCCGGGGTGCGGGGTGGGGCAGCGCACCCCGCTGGCCCTTGCTCCAGGTCCCGCTTCCCACAGGGAAACCCAACCGGTCCTGTTCGCCACCCGTGCTACCACAGCGGCTACCGGGCCACGCTGGCCCCGGGCGTCCTGTACGAGTCCCCATGCGTGCGCGATCCGCCGAGCCCGGGCCTCTCGCAGAACCTGACGGTGGAGGGGACGGGCAACCCCGCGGCCTGCGTCGCCGCCATTCGGACGCTCTTCAACTTCTCCAGCTGCGTGGGCCGGGCCGATTGCGCCTTCGACGGGGTCTACCAGCCGCCCGTGCGCGGCCCCTTCTACGTGAGTGCCCGCCTGCCCGCGCGCGCCCCGCACGCCCAGGGCTGGGGACGGCCTGGCCCAGTGGCTCTTCTCCCGTCCCCAGGCCTTCTCCAGCTTTTACCACACCTTTCACTTCCTCAACCTGACCGCTGGGCAGACTTTGGACACCACCAACGCCACCATCTGGGCTTTCTGCCAGAGATCCTGGAAGCTGGTGGGTGGGGAGGCGACCCCCCTGCCGGACTGGGCTGGACAGGGGAGGTGGGGACCCCTGTGGTGGACTGGGCTGGGCTGGTGGGGACCCGTGTCGGGGCTGTGGGGCGGGGAGGTGGCGCGGGGTGGGAACTGAGGTCACAGCCACAAGGCTGGCCCCGGGTGGGGAAGGAGGGAGGGCCGGGTGCTGTCCCAGCCTCACTCGCCCACCCACCCAGGTGGAGGACAGCTACCCCGGGCAGGGGCTCTGGCTGCGAGACTACTGTGCCTCCGGGTTGTACGTGCTGACGCTGTTACTAGACGGCTTCGGCTTCAGCCAGGAGACCTGGGTCAGCATCAAGTTCCGGACGCAGGTGACACATGCCCCCATGCACAGCCAGGCGCAGGCAGGCGCTCCTCACGTGGCCCCGCAGTCCTGAGCACCCCTTGTCCCACAGGCTGACGGCACCGACCTGGGCTGGACGCTGGGCTACATGCTCAACCTCACCGGCCTCCTCCCCTCCGAGGCCCCGGCCCAGTGGCGGGCCCAACACCCGGGCGTCTGGGTGGCGGGCGTGGTCTTCGCGGTGCTGACCCTCGTGGCCATCCTGGGGGCTTTCGCGGTCCAGCTCTTCTGGCCCCAGGACTAGCAGGGATGCCCACACCCCTGCCCCCTCCGGGCCCACAAAATAGACTGTGCTGCCCCAGACCGAGTTTTTATTCACTCTGCTCTCGCTCCTTGGCTCCTCAGAGGCGCCCGCCAGCTGGCACCACGAAGCAGGTAGGGAAAATGCCAACGTGGCCATCGCGGTGTCCCTCCAACCAGGCCTCATCCACTGTGGAGAGGCCAAAGCTTACAGCTCTGCAGGGCCGGGTGTCAGGGAAGCCCGCCCCCAGGGTCACATGACGCTTGCCCACCTTCACAGAGGACATCCACCTTGTCCCCGGGCAACAGGTCCAGGTCCTCAGGGCCCTGGGCTGCGTAGCGGTGCTGGGCCACCACCTGGTAGAGCACGGGCCGGCCCCCGGCGCCCTAGACCCACAGGAGGCCCCGCTGAGGCTATGACGTCAGTGACCCAGTGACCACAGCCAGCCGAGTCTCTGCTGCTGACCGAGCCCTGGCCCAGCCCCATGCACCCCTCCCTGCCCATGCTGACCCCTCCCTCCCCATGCTGACCACTCCCCTCCCCGTGTCCATGCCTCCCCCTCCCCATCTCTGGCCCTCTGGCCTACCCCAAGACCTCCTTACCTTGCACTGGAGCCGCAGTCCCCCAGGGCCGGCCGCCTGCCATGCCTTCCACAGCGACTCCTCCCCATAGATGGGTACCCAGGAGCTGGCATCACCTGGGGCTGGACAGCTGTGGAGGCAGTCCTGGGGGTCAGCAAGGGAGTGCTGACCTCTGACCCTGCCGCGTCCAGCACCCTCCAACTGTTGCCCCTGCAGCAGGGAGCCCTCCAAGCTCACCTGAGCTGGCCTAGCTGGGCCTGGGATGGGAGGGCCTGACCCAACAGAGCCCGCAGGGTGGACAGGTCAGCTCCCCGTGGGACCCTCAGCGCCACGGTGAACACACACTGCACGGTGACTGGCACCAGGGCCTCGGGGTCTTCCTCAGCAGTGCCCTGGGCCGGGCAGAAGGGGGCGGCTGAGGCTGCAGCAGCCCCTCCCTCAGCGTGATTGGCAGCTGCGAGGCGGGGTGACGGGGAGGGAAGCTCTTACCCCAGCCTCTGAGGGGTCCTCAGCTGCGCAGGGCCCTGCAGGAAGGACGAGACTTGAGATTCCAGGGGTCTCTGCCCCTGCCCTCCCCCTCAGCAGCCCCTCCCCAGGACTGCTCACCTACGGGCCAAGGAAGCTGCCTGCCAGCCTGCTGCACTGGGAGCCTCTGCAAGAAAAAGGAGGGTTGGCACTGGAGGGACCCCAGAGCCTGGGGCAGGGGTGGCGGGGCTCACGTGCCCCTCAGGGTGCTGGCTGCTGTTGCCGAGTGCCCACACCCACGGGAGCTGAGGGGACTCCCATGGGGCCCAGCCTGACCCTGGCCACTGCAGAAGGACCCAGCAGAAGTCACTTTTCCCTGTCCTTGTCTTCCAAATGTGTAAATAAATCTTGAAGACCAAACCCCACAGGCTCTGTGAGTGCGGCTCCCCATGAGGGAACACTGCACTGCGCAGCGGGCAGTGGGAGGCTCGGCCATGACCACAGGGCACCAGGGACACTGCAGGCCGGGCCACTGCCCTCCGCTGTGCCCTCTGGCTCCGGTCCTGCAGCAGCCAGCCCCCACCTGCAACTCCCCAGCAATAGGGCATTCCAGAACTCTTCCCATTTGCTCCTCACCTCACCCCTTCACCCCTGCTCACCTCCTCCGTCTCACTGCCTCCTCACCTCCTCCTCTCCCCCTCCTCCCCTCCTCCCTCCCATCCGTCCTCACCTCCTCCCCCTCCTCACTTCCTCCCCCTCCTCCCCTCCCTCTCCTCCTCCTCACCTCCCATTGGCTCCCAGTCCCTGTCAGGGCAGAGGTTCAGCAAAAGTGGGCACCCCTGCCTGCCCTAGACCCCACTCAGGGAGGGCAGAGTGCGCCCCCCGACCCTGTCCCATTATAGTGTGTATGGGGGGAGTTGAGCGGGCTCACAGCGTCCACAGTTCTTCCTTCCCTTGGCAGTGGACGGTCCTGAGGGCCCAGCTGTGGCTGTGGAGGCTGCACATCTGGGCTAGGGCCCTCCTGCGAGGCCATCACCTAGGAAGGGTCAGCCAGTCAGTGGTTAGCAAAGGTGCAGGCAGCCAGGCCAACACCCCGCCCTCCTGCCCCACTCCAATGCCCTGTGGTCAGCAGAGGCCAAAGGTGCAGCAGCTCCAGGCTGGCCAGGGGTGGCTGCCTCCCACTCGCCTCCCCAACCTTGGCCTTGCCCAGGAACTCCACAGGCTCCAGATGCTCCAGGTACCGCTTGTGGGGCCGGAAGACCTCACCCCTGGGGACCTGCCTCAGCTGCAGTGGGGTCCGGGCCTGGGAGAGAATGGGGAAGAAGGGGGAGGGGAACTGATGCAGATCCCACCCTCACAGCAGGAGGGCACAGGGACCCCAGCCCCTCCCTCACAGCAGGAGGGCACAGGGACCCCAGCCCCTCCCTCACGGCAGGAGGGCACAGGGGACCCCAGCCCCTCCCTCACAGCAGGAGGGCACAGGGGACCCCAGCCCTCCCCACGCAGGAGGGCACAGGGACCCCAGCCCCTCCCTCACAGCAGGAGGGCACAGGGACCCCAGCCCCTCCCTCACGGCAGGAGGGCACAGGGACCCCAGCCCCTCCCTCACGGCAGGAGGGCACAGGGACCCCAGCCCCTCCCTCACAGCAGGAGGGCACAGGGACACAGCCCCTCCCTCACGGCAGGAGGGCACAGGGACCCCAGCCCCTCCCTCACAGCAGGAGGGCACAGGGGACCCCAGCCCCTCCCTCACAGCAGGAGGGCACAGGGACCCAGCCCCTCCCTCACGGCAGGAGGGCACAGGGACCCCAGCCCCTCCCTCACAGCAGGAGGGCACAGGGGACCCCAGCCCCTCCCTCAGCCCATCCTGGGCCCCACACCATGGTGCTGGGTCCAGCTCCCCTCCACCCTGTTGCCAGGCCCCCAGCAACGCCCAGCCCTGACCATGCCATCTCTCCTTCCTTCTCACTCCTCCCCTCCCCTCCTCACCTGCACCTGGCTCAGGGCATTGTCCAGGCCATCAGAGGATCCCTCTGGCCGCTTGGCCATGGCCTCCGTCAAGCTGCTGGCTGCCTCAGCCCAAAGCCCCAGCTGGCACTGGACAGCCGCCACATTGTGTGTCACCTGGGGATGAGGTCAGGGGTCAGTGACTACCCTGGTCCCACAGGCACCTGGAGGCCCAGTTCCCATGGGTGCTATGGGCAGAGCTCAGGGTCCATGGTGCTAGGGACCCTAGTAGGGGTCTAGGGATTCCCAGCACCCTCCCCATGGAAGGGGCTTCCCTGCAAGGTGTGGGTTAGGGGTCTTGGTCCAGGTGCCCCAGGTGGGTACCAACCCTGGCTCCCGGAACTTCCTGGGGCTTCCTGGCCACAGCTGGGCACGTGTCCAAGAGGGTGTGGCCCCCAGCTTAGCTGTTCCAGGAAGGAGCCGAGCCCCACCCACCCTGTACTGCCCCGAGGGGCCCTCCCTTGGCACTCTCAGGTTGCACTGTCCAGCAGGAACCTGACCACATCCACAGGCCTGCCCATGCTCAGAAGGTCCTGCCCACGAGCCCTGCCCAAGTGACCATGAGTCCCGCCTACACACCCACGAGTCCCGCCCATATGCCCACAAGCCCTGCCCACGTGCCCACAAGCCCCACCGCATGCCCATGAGCCTAGCTGGCCGAGGCAGACAGGGGCAGCTGAGCCGCTTACCTCCCAGGCCTGCAGCCTGAACCGCAGGCCCAGCTGTGTGTAATCGATGGCCGTATTGCCCCTGAGCTGTGCTTGTGCCACCCGGAAGTCAGACAGGGCTTCCTGGAACCTGGGGCAGCCAGGTCAGGGGTCAGGACACGAGGCAGAGAGGAAGTGGGGCTGGGGAGTCCTGTCGGACCCCAGACTTTTCTAAAGCAAGCACACAGCCTGGCACGCCCTCCCTCCCTGCTACTGGGGTCTTTAGCACAGCTGAGCCTCCACTGCCCGCACTGAAGAGTCCACCTCTTCTAGGCAGACCTCCAGTGCTGACCAGACAATAGGCTGCCCAGCACCTGCCAAGTGACCCCATAAAGAAGGGGACCAACATGGGCATCACCTGCAACCCATCCAGGCCCCATGTGAGTGACGTGGGCGTCCCCTCCCATCCGCTCCCATCACACCCAGTTCCATGTGGGTGACGTGGGCGTCTCTTCCTGTCCCCTCCCAGCCCATCCAGGCCCCATGTGAGTGACGTGGGCGTCCCCTCCTGTCCCCTCCTGTCACACCCAGGCCCCATGTGGGTGACGTGGGCGTCCCCTCCTGTCCCCTCCTGTCACACCCAGGCCCCATGTGGGTGACGTGGGCGTCCCCTCCTGTCCCCTCCTGTCACACCCAGGCCCCATGTGAGTGATGTGGGCGTCCCCTCCTGTCCCTTTCTGTCCCCCTGAGGCCTGGTAGCTCCCCCAGCCCTGGCAGAACCAGCAGGGAGCCTTCTGTGCTTACCTCTTCAACTGGAAGTTGGCCACCCCTCGCTGGAGGAAACCGATGGCCAGGCAGGGGTCCTTAGTCACTGCATCATCAAACGCCTGGGGACAGGACACCAAGGTGAGCCACTGTACACTGAGTCCATTGGCCCAGCTTGCACCTGCTGGGGTCGGGAGCTCAGGACTTGAGCCTCTGCCTAGCTCTGGGCCTTCCAGGGGGTCTGAGGCCACTGCTGGCCATGAGCACAGAGAAAGGAGTCAGAGCCACTCCTGGAGGCCACCAGGGGGTCCGTCGGGGCTCTGGGCCTGGCCATACACACCGAAGGGCAGCAGCCAGCACCCCGGGGCACCCACAGTAACCGCTGCCACCTGCTCAGCATGGCCGTGGGAGGGGCCAGGTGCCTTTCTCCCCACGGTTGGCAGCCCCCCTCCAGCACAGGGTGCCTGCCCTTCTTGCCCTGCCCCCTCTGATGGCTTCCCCGCTGCTTCCTGATTGCCGAGTGTCAGGGGTCACTCAAGAGGCCAGTGACTCAGGCCAGTGCCCGCCACCCTCCTGAGGGAGTCCTTAAGGGGGAGCTGTTCCCAGAGGCCGGGGCTCCACCCAGCCCCTGCTGTGTTACCCTGACCCCCGGGCACTGCCCAGGACAGTGTGGTTGATGGACAGGAAGCTTGGAAGGGCAGCGGGGGCTTCACTTGGCACAGGTATACAGCCCTGCTGGTGACACAGGCTTGGAGGGGTCCAAGGATGCTCCTGCCACTACTACCGCGGCTCCACCTTTTCCCACGGTGGCAGGGACCCCCAGCACCCCGCCCCCCCCGTTCCCCCCCCCCCCCCCCCCCCCCCCCGCCTTCCACACTCCCTGGAGCAGCAGCCTGGACGTGGAAATAAGGGCAGGGGTCCAGTGGGAAACAGGCTTCCTAGCTCTGTCTCCCGCTCCTGCGGGAACCCCAGCTCACCCGCAGCGCAGCCTCGGGGTCCCCAGCCAGCAAGTGCACGCAGCCCACGTTGAAGCTCATCTTAGACGAGGGCACCTCCCGGAAGAAGTGCAGGGCGCCGGGCCAGTCCCCGCACGCCACGGCCTGCACGCCCCGTTGCCAGGTGCGCACCTGGTCCCCGAGGGAGGCCATGGCGCACTGCACCTGCCGCTCCGAGGCCGCTTTTTGGCCCTGCGCGCAGGGCGTGGAGCTGGGCGGGCCACCCAGGAGACCGGCGGTTGGGGCGGGGTCGGAGGTGGGGCCTCATCCCGGACACGTAGGTCAGAGGGTTTAGCAGGAATACCCCTAAAAATACGACCACTCTCTTCCCTGGCTTCTGGTGCAGGCTGAGTGGGGAGGCAGGAGCCCGGATCTCCAGGCTGTCCCCAGCCCAGGATGCCTTAGTGAGGGACAAGGTGAGCCACGGAGGTGCGGGGCTCGAACCTGCACCCCAACCTGGAGGCAAGCCTGTGAGAGGTGGCAGCGGCTTGCGGGAGCTGTGTGCATCCCGTGGGCCTCCTGGCCTCAGCCAGTCAAAGCTCTACAGGGCTGCATGAGGAGTGAGGTGTGGAGCCACCTGTATGCCTGCGACCCCCAAGCTAGCAGGGACCCCCAGCTGTGTTCCCCCACAGCGTCCAGAGGTCCCCAGCCACTGTCACCCCCTCAGCTGTGCCTCCTGCTCCTGGAGCCTTTGAGTCTCCATGCTGCCCCAGGGCCACATGGCCACCCGCCCCCACTCGTGCCCGGGTATACAGCTACGCCTGCCAACCCCCAGGGCCCATGTGCCCACCTCTCAGACGCCACATGACCACTCTGCCTTGACTGTGAGCCCCAGGCAGCCCTTGGTCCGCTCCTGTGGTCTGGTCCTCACCCTGTCCTCTCGCTGTAGTCCCCCTTCTGCCCTGACTACGACCTCAGCAGTGGAAGAGACTGGGGGCCCCCACCCCGCACAGCACCAGCCCAGCTCTGTTCCCCTCACACAGCCTCTGGGACACGGCCCTTGGAGCCTCGGGGTCTCCACCCACCTCTGCTCACTCAGGCCCTAGGCACTGCTGTGTCAGCCTCTCGCTGGCCCTGCTGGGCACTGAGCAGGTGAACCAGGGCAGGGTACCTGCTTCTCACCACCCATGGGGCTGTGGCCTTGGCAGACCTGAGGCCCTGCCGAGCTGTCCCTCCTCTCCCATGCCCAAGTACTCCCAGCTCTGCTGACTGCCCCTCCTCCACAGGTCTGGGATGGGATGGCACCAGGGGTGGGGGACCGTGCCCTGACCCCCAGGGGCCTGGCTTTTCTCAGCCTCAGCCCTGTTCCAGCAGATGTTGGCTGGGTGTTTGCCCGTCCCAGCTTTACAGCGTGTGGGCCCATGTCTCTCACCATTCGATTCTGGTCCTATGACGGAAGCCTTAGTGGCCTCCAGGGGCCCAGCTTGTGGGGAGCCCGAGTGGGTGTCTAGGGCAGCTGCTTGGCTGTACCACCAGCTGCGCCCCTCCTCCAGGGCCCCAGCTCTAGGAATCAGGAGTGGCTGTCCTGTGCGGGCTGGTGGTCACTGCTCTGGGGGCCCTGTGCCGGGCAGTAGTGGGACCTGGCAGCTGCTCAAGGACCACACTGACACTTGGCATGGGGTCTTTCATAGACCCTGTGCTCACCCCTCGTGTGACGCTCGGGAAGGGAGGGGTTGGCCAGGGGCATGAGCTGGACGGCTTTCAGGGTGGACCCCACAGAGCAGGGAGGGACCAGTGCTCCGGCTCTTATCCCAGACACCCACGAGTGTTGGAAAAGCACCGTCTAACCATGCTCTTGGGGACAGGGCTGTTAAGCTGCAGGGACTACCCCTAGGCCCAGGTACCCCTCTAGCTTTTTTTTTTTTTTTTTTTTTTAAGATTTATTTGAAAAGCAGAGAGATCTTCCATCCTCTGGCTGACTGCACAAATTCCCACAACAGCCAGAGCTGGGCCCATCTCAAGCCGGGAGTGTCATTCCGGTCAGCCAAGTGGGTGCAGGGCTCAAGTACGTGGGCCGTCCTCTGCTGCTCTCCCAGGCGCATTAGCAGGGAGCTGGATGGCAGGTGGAATAGCCAGGACTTGAGCCAGTGTCCACATGGGATCCCGGTGCTGGAGGCCTAACTTGCATCACAGCCACAGCTTGTCATGCGTCACGAAGTCCGGGAGGATCAGGTGCTGAGGGACTGGCCTAGCCCGTGTGGACAACCCAGCCAGCCCAGCCCAGGAAGGAGCCCAGTAGGGGCTGGGTCCCAGTTTGCTCATGAGCCCGGCACAGAACCTCATGGTCGGCACGCACCAGGGTGCAGCTACAGGTGGGCAGGCGGGGAGAGGTGATGGGACGACAGTGGCCTGGCCCAAGTCTTGTGCCAACTGGTGTAGGTCCAGTGCCACAGCTGAATCTCACCGATGCCACCCTCGGTCACTGCTCGGTCACCCACCCATAGCTGCGCATGCCAACTGCTCCAGTGCCCACCCAGCTCCCTGCTTGTGCTCTGGGAAGATGGTCAAGGACGGCCCAGAGTCTTGATCCTGCACCCACATGGGAGACTTGGAAGAAGCTCCTGACTCCTGGCTTCAGATCGGCTCAGCTCTGGCCGTTGCGGTCACTTGGGGAGCGAACCAGTGGATGGAGGATCTTTGTCTCTCCTTCACTCCTTGGACCTGACTTTCTAATAATAATAATAATAATAATAATAGTAATAATAATCTTTGTTTAAAAAAGGAAAAGGAAGTGGTTAGCCATCATGTCTCACTGCTGAGAACACGCAGGGTTGGTGGAGGGAGAGGTGGGGGCTGGATTACCCAGTAAAGCCGTAAACCAGGAAGTGCCACCAGGGCAGTCAGCTCAGACTGCAGGGCCTGTGGGACGGGCACGCCGGCCACTGCCCTCCTTTGGGCTGCCCCTCCATGCCCCTGGGGTCCACCTTGAGATCAGGCTGCTGGACTGGGGTGGGAGCAGGGGCACCAGTGTCCTGGGTGGCCATCCTGGTGAGCTGCATGCACGGGCAGCGTGGATCTTAGCACCGTGTTTAGTGGTTGCTTTTTGTTTCCAATGCTGAGGGACATGCAGAGCCGTGAGCTTGGGGCGGGGAGGGGGCTGAAGGGGCCCATTGTCGGGCTGACTGCCTGCAAGGATTCACCTGAACCCTGTTAGGGGAACCCTCTGCTTCCAGAGACAAGAGGCCGGCAGGGGGTGGGTGGTTCCTGGAGGGACAGACAGCCTTTGAATTGTGCTGCACACCACTGCCTGCATTGAAGTGATAAGGTCAGATATGTCTGCTTCTTCACTGTCAGTCCTCACTGGCTGCTTCTGCTTTGTGTCATGTAGATGCCCGCCATCACAGCTGCCTGCCGTCACAGCTGCCCACCGTCACAGGTACCCGCCATCACAGCTGCCCACCGTCACAGGTACCCGCTGTCACAGCTGCCCACCATCACAGCTGCCCACCGTCACAGGTACCCGCCGTCACAGCTGCCCACCATCACAGGTACCCGCTGTCACAGCTGCCCACCATCACAGCTGCCCACCGTCACAGGTACCCGCTGCCATCACAGCTGCCCACCGTCACAGCTGCCCGCCGTCACAGCTGCCCGCTGTCACAGCTGCCCGCCGTCACAGCTGCCCACCATCACAGCTGCCCACCATCACAGGTACCCACTGTCACAGCTGCCCACCGTCACAGCTGCCCACCATCACAGCTGCCCACCATCACAGCTGCCCACTGTCACAACTGCCCACCGTCACAGGTACCCGCCGTCACAGGTACTCGCCGTCACAGCTGCCCGCCGTCACATAGATGCCATATGTAGACGCCTGCTGTCACATTAATATTCACTGTCACGGACCCAGCATCATGATAGCATAGTGGTTAAAGTCCTCACCTTGCATTTACTGGGATCCCATATGGGCGCCGGTTCTAATCCCAGCAGTCCCACTTCCCATCTAGCTCCCTGCTTGTGGCCTGGGAAAGCAGTCGAGGACGGCCCAAAGCCTTGGGACCCTGCACCCGCGTGGGAGACCTGGAAAAGCCCCTGGTTTCAAATTGGCTCAGCTCCAGCCATTGTAGTCACTTGGGGAGTGAATCATTGGACAGAAGATCTTCCTTTCTGTTTCTCCTCATCTGTTTATATCTGCATTTCCAATAAAAATATATAAATCTTTTAAGAAATATTCGCTGTCACGCAGTTGCCCACCGTCACATAGATACTTGCTGTAAACCCTCTCACTTTGAGCACTTCCTGTTCAGTTTATGGCAAGAACTGTAGAATAAACATATTCCACTTACCTTGGAGTCTGACTTGATCTCTTTGAACCCCAACAGGGGGCTTCTAGGCGCCCCAGCCAGACTCCTGACAACCACCAACATGGCGAACCTCTCAAAGGTGCCCATGGCCCTCCCCCTTGGGCCCCAGAGTCCCAGGGCGCTGCCTGCCTGGCGAGTGAGGGGAGACCTGCGGCAGCTCCCAGCCGTGTTCCCTGAGGGGCTGGCTCTCCCCAGACCACAGCGGGTTCCCCCCTGGTTGCCCGGGCCTCCAGAGGCCACGGTGGACAGAGGCAGGAAGTGGTGCTGGCCCTATGGCTCTGGCTTGTCTCAGGCCACCTGGCCACATGCCGGGGGGAGCAGGACCCCAGGCTGTGCAGGACTGTGGGTCCTGGAACTGCCAGCCCCAACACCCCCAGTGCCTCTATGTTGCCTTGTTGCAGGGCTGTGAGCTCCCAGCCTCCCCCTCCCCTGCTCCCTGACTTTGCAAGAATGACAAATGAGTGATGAGTCAGCAAGCAGCCTGCACAGGGTCCTCCCAGCTGACCCACACAGCTCACTGCCCACCTACCACAGGCCAAGGCCCAGGCCCAAGGAAGGGTTCCCAGGCCCTTGGACCCAGGCTTCCCTGGGCCCAGCAGCCTCCTCAGCTGGACACCTGCTCAGTGGCTCACAGGACTCGCAGAGAGGTGGGCCCTGGTGGCACTGACAGCACAGGCCCAGAGCACAGCGTGGCACAGGCCCTGGGGACAGCGTGGCATAGGCCTTGGGGACAGCGTGGCATGGGGGGCACAGCAGGACGAGGGGGCACAGAGCTGGCCGTGTCTGGTTCCGTGGCTACAGCCGTAGGCTCAGTGGTTCTCTTGGCCCTGCCAGGAGCAGAATAGACAAGACCAGGTTCTCAGCAAGGACCCTGACCTGCAGCCTGGGAGCCAAAGACGTGGTGCCACCTCCTGCCTCGGCCTCTGGGGCCCTGGGACCATCTGGTGGCCTTGCATGTGACTGCCAGCTCATACCCTGAGAACCGGCTGCCGCGGTCACCACTCCATACCCCGAGTTTCTGGCCAGAGCACAGGCCATCAGGTAAGTTGGGGGCCAAGCCCCAGGGAGGCAGCGGGCTGGGGTGGAAGCCTTTCCTGCCATGGCTGCCACCCAGTCCATTCAGGCTCCTGTGTGGAATCAGACTGGGCAGGCAGGGTCCCATCCCTTCCTCCCTGGGTGTCCCCTGCCACCCCAGGGAAACTGTCAAGCTAGGGGGGAGGCGGAACCCCTGTGACGTCAGGGTGTGGGCATGACTCTGAGGCCTCCTCAGCTGCCCATCTAGGGCTCTAATGTGGTGCCACCCTGGGGGGCTGGGCATGAAGGGTCAGGGCCCTGGACAGAGCTGTGCCCAAGGACATGGGCTCACATACGGGACCCTGAGGCCCTGCACCCAACACCTGCTCCTGGGCAGTGGCTCTGGGACTGGGGTCAGGCTCAGCCAGAGGCCTTGGGTTGCGGCCCCTGGACTGGGGTCAGCCTCCTGCCAGGCCTCAGAGGCCGTGGGACAGTGGGTGGGGAGAGGTCTGGAGGCCTCTTGCCCCTGCCTAGACAATGGCGTCCACCCTCAAGTCCATGCCTTGGGCATCTGTCATCATAGCAACAGGAAGAGCCCCATGAGTTCCCAGGGTCTCTGGCGTCCCCTTGAGGTGATCCTGCACAGAAATGGCACAGCCGGCTCCTCTCCCCAAACCAGGCTCACCTGGGCCCCCTCCCTGCCGCTCCGGGGTGCCTTGGCAGAGTTGGACCTCACCCCGGCCCTTTCATGGGGGAGTCCTGGCCTCAAGGCTAGTACTGGCACCATCTACCTTTAGACAGTGGCCCAGGGTGGACCGTCCTGGAAGAGCTGACCCCACAGCTGCCGCCCTCCATGTTGCTGGTCAGCGCCACCTGGCTGCCCCCACAGTCCTGTCAGCTCCATTCTTGGGCAGCCGAGGGCCCCTTCCTGCCCAGGGCATGCCAGGCTGGCCTTTGACTCAGAGTGCATGATGGAGGACCCTAGCTGGGGCCACTGTGGAAATGGCGTGCACCCTTGGGTGTTTCTGTCCTGGCTCAGCACCACTGGCGGCTTCCGACCTCAGTGACCCCTGCTGAGGAGGGCCCTGACCCAGAACCCACAGGCAGGCGGCATTACCAAAGGGACAGGGAGGGAGAGGGGAGGGAGAGAGATAGAGGGAGAGGGAGAGGGAAGGAGGGAGAGGGAAGGAGGGAGAGAGAGAGAGGGAGAGGGAGGGAGAGGGAGGGAGAGGGAGGGAGAAGGAGGGAGAGGGAAGGAGGGAGAGGGAAGGAGGGAGAGAGAGAGAGGGAGAGGGAGGGAGAGGGAGGGAGAGGGAGGGAGAAGGAGGGAGAGAGAGGGAGGGAGAAGGAGGGAGAGGGAAGGAGGGAGAGGGAAGGAGGGAGAGGGAGAGAGAGGGAGGGAGAGGGAAGGAGGGAGAGGGAGGGAGAGGGAGCAGGGAGAGGAGAGAGGGGAGGGAGGGAGAGGAGGAAGCCAGCCACCCGCGGGCTCACGCCCCCAGTGGCCACAGCAGCCACGGCTAAGCAGGAGCCAGGAGCTTCCTCCAGGTCGCCCACGTGGCTGCAGAGGCCCCAGCACTTGCGCCATCCTCTGCTGCTTTCGCAGGTGCGTTAGCAGAAGCTGGAAGGAGTGTGGAGCGCGTCGCGGGAGGAGGGGCCCCAGCAGGGCTCAGACTCGAGGTGGCAGGCTGCAGGTGCCCGGCAGGTGGCCTGGGGCACCGCCCTGCGCTCCTCCCGAGGCCCCACGCTCGCTCTCCCCGCCTGGGCAGCCAGCATGGCCGAGCCGGGAACAATGCGGGATTGAGGCGGCCGTCACGTGGGCGAGGCCGCACGGCCAGGAATGCGGCCGGGGGAGGCTGGAGCCGGGCGGCCGGCTTCTCCCGGCCCTTTCAGAGCGCGTCTGGGCGCTGAATGCGCCGCCCTGGGGCACACAAAGGGGGTCTTGTGCCCGCCGCCCCTCCGCCGGGAGAGGCCATTGTCCCGGCCCCCCGCGGGCGGTGCACGCTCCACTGCCCACCGCCGCGCCGCCCCGTCCGCTCGGATTAGCCGCGCCCGCGACGCCCGGCCCGGCGATATTTCATGTCCAGGCTGCGGCCGGTCCCGGGCGGCTTCAATGCGGCTTTTGTGCGCTGTTATTTTATTTACATTTTTTAAACAGCTCACCGAGGTGCGAGAATAAGAAGAAAAAAAAAAAAAAAAGCCCACAGCGCCCCTTGGCTGCCGGCCCGCGGAGAGCCAGGCACCTGCCCGCGCCCCCCAAGCCTGCTTGGAGAGCCCACGGGGGCGGCCCCGGCCATCCCCAAGGCCCGGTCCCAGGCTCCTGCCCTCGCGTCAGCGCCCACCCTTCGGCAGGGGCAGCCGTGGTCACTCGGCCGCCGGCCACCTGGCCGCGAGGGGGCAGCCGGTGCGCGCGGTCAGTCCGCGCCCTCGGGCTCCTTGCGCTCCCGGGGCGCCCGCCCCGACGCGGACCCCTTGGCCGCCTCTTGTGGCTGCGAGGAGCCCGAGCTGGCCCGGCGCCAGGCCGAGGAGGCGCGGGGTCAGCCGGCCCGCACGCCCGCCGGGCCCTGCCGGTTCCCAGGCCGCTATTTTGGGCCTGGCTGTGAGTGGGGGGCGGGTGTCCAGAGGGCTATTTTTGCTTCCTCCCCATTGAACATGCTAGCAGCAGGCCTGAGACGTGCGGCCCAGCAGGGCTCTGCTGCCCAGGCCGGCGCAGGTGCCTTGGCCCGGCACTCAGCCCAGTGGGCGCCTGAGCGGTGGTCTTGGTGCCCGTGCCCGGAGGGGCTGCCATGGCCGCTCGTCTGGGGGCGCTCCTGGACCAGGGTCTGGGCGTGGGGGTTGGGATGGGGCACCAGGGCTGGACTCTTCCCCGTATTCAGAGGCTCGGGTACTCCACGGTCCCACCGAGGGTGGTGTGGCCTCAGTGGGAAGCTGTAACCGCTCACCTGGAGTGAGCACTGGGCTTCCCCAGTGAAATCTCAGTCCAGACAGGGCCCAGCCCCGCCTCCAGCAGGCCGCAGCAACCAGGGCATGGCAGGACAGGGCCTCATCGGGCAGCGAGGGTTCTCCCCTTGGACATGGTCCTCTGGACAGCTGACACGTGGGCCTCTGTGCACGAGCCCTTCCCGAAGCCCCGTGGCTCCAGAGGAAGTGGGCGGGGGCTGCCCCAGTGCCATCACTCTAATGTCCTGGGTCAGGGTTAGGGTCCGAACACTGGGCCTCTGGGTTCCCTTTGTCACTGGAGACCCTGGACAGGAGAGTTCAGCACTGTTGTGGGAAAAGAACACAGCCCAGGGCAGAGGCCTGGTCCTGGTCCAGATGTGGCTCCAGGCAGGTGTAGGGCTGGGCATGTGTGGATATGCAGGTGTGGGGCTATGCAGGTGTGGGGTTGGACAGTATGGGGCTATGCAGGTGTGGGGCTGGGCATGTGGTGTGGTAGAGAGGAGACTGTTCCATTGTTCCACCATTGCTGGACCTATCCCACCCATTGCTGAACCTATCTCACCCATTGCTGGACCTGTCCCACCCACTGCTGGACCCTGCCCCACCCACCACTGGACCTGTTCCACCCACCACTGGACCTGTCCCAACCACTGCTGGACCCTGCCCCACCCACTGCTGGACCCTGCCCCACCCACTGCTGGACCCTGCCCCACCCACCACTGGACCTGTCCCACCATTGCTGGACCTGCCCCACCCACTGCTGGACCCTGCCCCACCCACTGCTGGACCTTGCCCCACCCACTGCTGGACTTTCCCACCCACCACTGGACCTGTTCCACCCACCACTGGACCTGTTCCACCCACTGCTGGACCTGTCCCACCATTGCTGGACCCTGCCCCACCCACTGCTGGACCTATCCCACCCATTGCTGAACCTATCCCACCCATTGCTGGACCTGTCCCACCCACACATTGCTGGACCTGTCCCACCCACCCATTGCTGGACCTGTCCCACCCACCCACTGCTGGACCTGTCCCACCCACTGCTGGACCTATCCCAACTACTGCTGGACCTGTCCCACCCACTGCTGGACCTGTCCCACCATTGCTGGACCTGTCCCACCCACTGCTGGACCTGTCCCACCATTGCTGGACCTGTCCCACCCACTGCTGGACCTGTCCCACCCACTGCTGGACCTGTCCCACCCACTGCTGGACCCTGTCCCACCTTCTTAGAGCCTGGCAGGTGAGTCGGACTCCTGTTCCTCTCCCTACATGAGCACCACAGGACAGAACTGGGGAAGACCTGTAAGATTCATTTTCATTCATTAGAAAGGTGAGGGGGGAGGGGGAGAAACAGAGATCTTCCACCCACTAACCCTAACCCTCTCCAAACGGCTGCAAGCAGGACTGGTCAGGCCAGAGCCCGGGGCTCCGTCTGCATCTTCCCAGTGGGGGCAGGGTACCAGGGCTCAGTCCACACTCCACTGCCTTCCCAGGATGAGAGGATGAACCCGGACTAGCATCTGTGTGTACTCCGTAAATAGGTGTGAACAGCCAACTTACCCTCTGGCCCAGCCCCTCCCAGATGCCCTGCCCCCCAGGGGGCTGTGCCCTCTCACCCTGGCCCCTCCCCACCCAGGGGGCTGTGCCCTCTCACCCTGGCCCCTCCCCACCCAGGGGGCTGTGCCCTCTTACCCTGGCCCCTCCCCCAGGGGGCTGTGCCCTCTCACCCTGGCCCCTCCCCCAGGGGGCTGTGCCCTCTCACCCTGGCCCCTCCCCACCCAGGGGGCTGTGCTCTCTCACCCTGGCCCCTCCCCACCCAGGGGGCTGTGCCCTCTTACCCTGGCCCCTCCCCCAGGGGGTTGTGCCCTCTCGCCCTGGCCCCTCCCCCAGGGGGCTGTGCCCTCTCGCCCAGCTCCTGTACTGTCTCCATCCTTAGCATCTGCACTGACCAGGCTTGCATGACCACAGACTTTTAGTTTTCCAGAACATTCTATATGGGAAGTGCAGACATCTTAAGGGATTGAGTGCTGGTGTGCCTGGGGGGGGACACTCAGGTGCCAGTCCTTATATGGCCAAGGCCCCACTGTCCCGCTGCCAGTTCATGTCCTGGCTGCTCCACCTCCTGTCCAGATCCCTGCCTGTGGCCTGGCCCAGGTCCTTGGGTCCCTGCACCCATACAGGAGGCCCAGATGGAGCTCCTGGCTCATGGCTTTGGCTTAACCCAGTCCAGCTGCATGGTCACGGACTTACTGCACACTCTCTCCGCTCAGGGTCCTATCCTGCGATCTTGTGGCCTTTGCTCCTGTTTTTTAAGCAATTTTTAAATATTTATTTTCCTGTATTTGGAAGATGCAGTTACATTGGCTGGTTCACTCCTCAGATGACCACAGTGGGCAGGGCTGGGCCAGGAATCCCAGGAGCTCCTCAGGGTCTCACATGTGGGCAAGCCACCTCCCTGTCCCCCGGGTCTGTATTGTAGAAAACTGCAGGCAGGACCTGGCATGGGGGGCATGGGGGTACCGACTGGCATCCTGACCGGTGTGCTGACTGGCATGCTGACTGGCATACTAACTGGCGTGCTCACTGGCATTTAGAATACTGACCAGCATGCTCACCGACATGCCCACCGGCGTGTTCACCTAACACCCCAGGGCAAGGGTAGCATTTAGCCTGGCACAGTCGCCCAGATGTGCAGGACACCATGGTGATGGGAGCTCAGCAGTGTCTGCACGTAGGAACGTGTGCGTGTGTATGCCTACATGTGTGTCTGTGTGTGAGGTGGGGAACGTGGGTGGTATGTGTGCGTGTGGGCACATGTGTGGGTTATGCATGTGCGTGTGTGCACTGTGTACATGTCTGTATGGGGTCATTTACATGGAGTTGGATACCCGCGGGCTTCAGCTGACCTGGCAGTGGGTTTAGCCTCTTTGTCAGTGACGAGAGGACCAGAAATGAAGGCTGTGCAGGCCCCAGAGCAGGTGCCCCATGCCCAGTCCTCTGGGGTCCCCTGGTTCCCTTCAGAGCTTGACACATGGCTGCATCCAGTCCGTGGGCTGCTGCACAACCCAGCTCCCACTTTGCAGGCAGGCAGGGCATGGGCCTCTGAACCAGCATGTGGCTGGCATGGAGGGCCCCAGGTGATGGTGAGGGAAGGTAGTGCCAACCCTGTTCCCTGTGGCCCCCGTGTCCTGTTCAGACTAATATCTGTCAGGGCTTGGTGAGAGAAATATGCATGTGGCAGGTGTGTGTGTGGGTGAGAGGTGTGAGCATGTGAGTGTGTCTGTGGCAGGTGTGTGCTTGGGTGAGAGTGTATGTGTGTGGCAAATGTGTGTGCATGGGTGAGAGATGTGTATGGTAGGTGTGTATGTGTGCAAGGTGTGTGTGTGTGAGAGAGAGAGGTGGGTGCATGTATGAGAAATGAGAGTGTGAGTTAGTGTGTGGGGGTGAGTATGTGTGTGAGAGAGTATGTGTGTGTGGCAGGTGTATGTGGGGGTGAGAGGTGTGAGTGTGTGTGTGAGCTGTGAGTGTGTGAGAGGTGTGTGTGAGTGAGAGGTGTGTGTGAGAGGTGAGTGTGTGTGAATGTGGCAGGTGAGTGTGCATTGGTGTGCGGCATATGTGGGCAGAGCCCATGCCAAGCCTAAGCTTTATCCCTGTGGGGGAGTGGGTCCCAGGGTGGGGAATTTCAGAGCTGGCACCCCAAAGGTGCCCAGGAGGGGCGGGGTCTGCCCTGGTCAGTGGGCGGGGGCAGGGTGAGTCACGACAGAGGAACGCAGGCCCCGGCGAGGCCGGAAGGGCAGCGGACATCCTGAGCGGTGGCGGGTTTCCTTGTATTGTCGTCCATGTGGGAACTCACAGCCAGGGGAAGCGGCCGCTCAGACGCAGGGGACAGAGGCCTCTCTGTTGGCCAGCAGGGGCCCCTCAGGAAACATGGAAGTCACAGCTGGGGTCCCTCACATACCACACAGCCTAGCCTCCCTGACATGGAGACCACCCGAGCAGGGCTATCGCTGGGACCTGTAGCCGGTACTGGCCTTGCCCGAGCAAGGTCATCGCCAGGACCTGCTGGCAGTGCTGGTCTTGTCCTGGGCACGCTGAGAACTCCTGCTGCTGCCTGGGAAGGATCAGCCTTGAACATGAGGGTCCTAGGAGCTTTGTACCACCCTGCATCCTCTCCCATCCCGTGTGCCCTGTGTCCCCTCTGCTCTGGCCACTCGCTTCACTTTCCTATCGGTCCCCCCTGCTCTGTCCCTTCTGTCTGGTGTCCCTTCTGCCCCATCTCTTTACCCTGTCCCCTCTGTCCACTGTGTCCCCTCTGGCATCAAGCACTGAACAGAGGTTGGGGGAGAAAAAGTTGGGAGCTTTCAGATGACGTGTGTGCCCCTGGGTGGCACTGAGAGTCCCAGGTTGGGTCAGGGCTGGGATGACAACCCAGGGGTGTACCCAGTGTCTAGGGGAGCATGGCCACAGGCCTCACTGGCATCGTTCCTGGATATCGGCTGTGGGCAGTCGAGTCCTGGATGTGGTTTGCAATTCGCTCCTGAGGCAGGGACATAACAATCTCCTCTTGGCTGACCCCCGCTCCAGTGCACTCAGTAGCTGCAAGCTGGGCTGTGTCAAGCGGAGTCCGGTCTCCTATGGGGGCAGGGAAGCCCAGTTGCCAAGGGTCTGTGTGGGCACAAAGCCAGAGTCCAGAGCCAAGCAGGAACTGGTCCCAAAGCTCCCAGGATGGATGCAGGCATCTTAAACAGGGCGGAGCCTGGACCAGCCCTGCCACGCTGTGTTCACTGACACCCCACACTGATGCTCTGAGCTGAGGGGCACCCAGGAAGGGCCCAACACATTTGCCTCCTGTCCTGCATCCATACAGCAGGATGGGCCAGTGCCCACGGCAACCGCTCCTGTGAGAACTCTGCACCTGCGTGGGGCTTGGTGACATCCTCCGAGGGGAACATGCAGCCATCTGGGTTCATCCTGGTCCTGCCTCAAGTGACCAAAACAGAGTCTGGGGGAGAAGGAAGATCCGGTCCATGGTAAGGATTCCAACAGACTCACCAACACACTGACAACAGGAGGAAGAATGGTGGCTGAGGCAAGAGCAAGCACAGGCGGACAGAGTGGACAGGAGTGGCCGGCAGCAGGGGAGTGGTCATGTCAGAAACAGGAAGCAGAGCTGAGACCCTGACACCTGAGCTGAGCTGTTCAAACCTGAGCTGAGCTGGTCACACCTGAGCTGAGCTGTTCACACCTGAGCTGAGCCGCTGACACCTGAGCTGGTCACACCTGTGCTCAGACAGTCTCTCCTGAGCTGAGCTGTTCACACATGGCACATTCCCACCTGAGCTATTTTTGCAGACTTCCCTGTACCAGACCCAGTCACCTCTGAGGCCCTCAAGTAGAAGTTGGCCGTGCCCCCAGGACACCGCAAGGTCTTAGGGGCTGGAGCAGGAATCTCCAAGAGGTGAGGACGCCTTCCACACTCCTGGTTCCAGCTCCTGGCAGTGCAGACTGAAGCGGGCAGTAGTTCCCACCCCCGACATGGGACTCTGACCGAACACAGCCTTGCAGGGTCTGGGGGCTCAGCGCCTCCATTTATCTCTCCCCCGCCTCCCTGTGTCTGGCCCCTGCCTCTCTCTTCCCCCTCCCCTTCTTCTCCCTCAGGCTCCTGTCTCTACCCCATTTCCCGCCAGGCTGTGCTCCACTCCACCCATCACTAATCCACTGGGAAGGAACTCATGTGGCCCACCAGCTTTGGGGGTGCTGGACTCACCCTTATTAAGCCGTCCCCTTCTGGCTTTGCCCCTCAGCGCCACACCCACGTAGTACCTTCCGTGCAGGCGCGAGTGGGAGTGGCCTTGTGTCCTCCAGCATCCGGGAGAGAGCGCCCCTCCTGGTCGCCCCGCTCCGCATGTCAGGGCGAAGTGATTTCATGGGGACCCTGGTACTTCCAAGCATGATTCTTAAGGTTACTTTTTCTCTTTAAAAGCAGAGAAAGGGAGAGGGGCAGAAAAATCTACTTGCCGTTACACATGGCCACAACAGCCAAGCCAGAGCCAGACTTCAGGCACCCCCTCTGTGCCCCCACATGGGTGCAGAACCCAAGCACCTCGGCCACCTCTCAGTCCTCCAGGTATATCCACAGGGAGCTGGACAAAGTGGAGCAGCTGGGGCTGGGACCAGGGCCACAGAAGTGCTGGTGGGGGCCCCTTGGCAACAAGGACCAGCAAGTGTACTGGTCGGAGACAGGCCTAATGTCAGGTGTACACACCCAGGAGCAGGGACTGCTAGGAGGGGTGGCCCGCCTGGACCAGAAACTCGTGGGGCTGCAGGTGGACCAGGAGCAGTGGTAGGGGACCCCTCAGGTACTCAGGGACCCACAGGGCCAGTGTCAGGGGGAGGGAACAGGCAGACGCAGAGTGGTCTCAGGGCAGATATGTGAACTTGAGTCAGGCAGGGAAGGAGGCTGGCAGTGACTGTGTGCCTGCAGGTCCACCTGGGCTGGTGTCCCCAGAGGTGTCCAGGGACAAAGGGCCAGGACTGCGGCCCTGCAGGCCTGCTCACCAGGCCCTGGCCATGTTCCCACTACTCACTCTGGGAGCCCCTGGACAGCAGCCCAGGCAGCCGATCCTGGGGATGAATTGGACTCAACTCTGGAAAGCTGGGTTGGTGACCATCCGTGGCTTAGCTCCCCTTGCAACCCCTGCATGGGGCAGGGTCAGCCCTGGCCCTTCTGCACAGCACAGAGCCACTGGCTACCAGCCATTGAGAGTCACACACTCAGACCAACCTGCCAGGCCCCTGCCACCCAGCTGCGCTCTGCCCCTGCCCAGCTCCCACAGCTGAGGTGCAGGGCGCTGGGCTCCACCCTCCCTGCCCGGGTCGGAGCCCGGCTCCCTCCCTGGAGAACCCTGGCCGCTGGCTGTCCATTTTCCCTTCCCGCCTTCTGCTATTTTGGTGCAGCTCCCCGAGGGAAAGCCTGAGGCCGACTGCGTTCCCAGGGCAAGGCTGGCCCAGGGCTGGGCAGTGGGGACCTGGGGACTAGGCAGCAAGGCAGCAGCCCCTTCCCAGTGGCCAGGGCTCTGGGATGTGGCCAGGACCTCAGGGCATCCCGCTTCCCTGCCTCTGGAGACCCCAAGATGGCTGTCAGCAGCCCCCCCACCCCACCCCAGTGAGCAGCTCACTCTAGGAGGGAAGTGAGGATAGGGGTGGGCCCAGAGCTGGTCTCAGGCCAGGGCAGAAGGCTGGGGGCGACACCAAGGCCTCCTCGTCCCCACCCACGACGACAGGGACAGACAGGAAGCAGCCTGGGGGTCACAGACCCCGCCCCTCCTGGGCCTTTGTCTGGGGCAGGCCCATTCCCACACTCTAGTCACCAGGCACAAAGGGGCAGAGCCCCAGCCCTAGGGATGGAGGGTGGTGCTGACGGGGCCTGGGCTGCAGCCTCCCTTACGCCCTCCGCCTACCTCCAGGGAGGCCCTGAGTCCCACCCCACAGACCCACCACTGGGACCCTAATGACCCGGACATGACCCCAGCCACTTCCCAGCCCCTGTGTGCCCTCCAACTGAGTCCCCACGGATGACACCCCAGAACAGGTGGATGGCCTGCCATAGGGCTTGGACACAGCCGGCAGCTGCTGGGGTCAGGAGGCACCCATGGGTCAGCAGGGACTCTGGCGATGGTGGGCAGGTGGTAGAGGCCTGAGTGCTAGGTAGGCATCCACCCTGGAGCTGGGCAGGAGCAGGGCACCCATCACAGGCTGGGAATACCCACTACAGGCTGGGGGCACCCACCACAAGCTGGGGATACCCACTACAGGCTGGGGACACCCATCACAGGCTGAGGGCACCCACCACGGGCTAGAGGCACCACCCATCACAGGCTGGGGGCACCCACCACAGACTGGGGATACCCACTACAGGCTGGGGGCACCCATCACAGGCTGGGGGCACCCATCACAGGCTGGGGGCACCCATCACAGGCTGGGGATACCCACTACAGGCTGGGGATACCCACTACAGGCTGGGGGCACCGATCACAGGCTGGGGGCACCCACTACAGGCTGGGGATACCCACTACAGGCTGGGGGCACCCACCACAAGATGGGGGCACCCACCACGGGCTAGAGGCACCCACCACGGGTTGGGGGCACCCACCACGGGCTAGGGGCACCCATCACAGGCTGGGGGCACCCATCACGGGCTGGGGGCACACCCACCACAGGATAGGGGCACCCATCACGGGCTGGGGGCACCCATCACGGGCTGGGGGTACCCACCACGGACTGGGGGCACCCCCCCGGGGCTGCAGTGCTGCGCATGGCACTGCCCCTCGGCCCGCCAGGCCCCGGCGGCCGTTGGCTTTTGAATGCGCGCGGCGCCCGGAGTGGCCCTTTCAAAGGCGGCGGCGGGCGGGGGCCGTTCCCAGGCGCGCCCCGCCCCCGCCCGCCCTCCTCCCGCTTTCCCACGCGGCCGGCCGGCGGTTCTCACGGCCGCCCCTCCCCCGCCTGGGAACCGCGGCGCGGCGCGGCGGGGGGCGCTCGGGGGTCAGGGGAGGGAGGGGGCACTCGGGGTCCGAGGGGGTCCCTGGGGACGGGAGGGGCCGACGAGGAGGGGCCGCGACCCCCCAGGCTAAAGCCAAGGCAGGACCATTCCCGCCCGGTGGGCCTGAGTCGTGGGCTGGTGGACCCTCGCTGGGGGCAGGAGCCCCCCCCTCATTGCCAGGCCTGCACCCTCCTGTGCCCTCAGACCTGGGGTGGGCCTGAGTCGTGGGCTGGTGGACCCTCGCTGGGGGCAGGAGCCCCCCCCATTGCCAGGCCTGCACCCTCCTGTGCCCTCAGACCTGGGGTGGGCAGCCTGGGCCTGTGCCCAGGCTCCAGGACCAGAGGTCCACCATGTGGCCCAAATGCAGGTCATGTTTGGTGAGGGGCTGTGGCCCCAGGGTCTTCAGCAGCCAGGTGACTCCTCTGTGTTGTGGGCTAAGGAGTTGATTAGCATTTGTTAAGCTTGGCTCCTGCAGGAAATGGGCTTGAGTCTAGTGGCACCTTGTCTGTCAGACTCATTAGCATCCTATTGTTCTGCTAGGGGCTTGGGGAAAAAGTATACATGGCTGAATAAAGGGAGGCCGGAGAGAGACCTCTTCCACCATCACTGGTCTGTCGGTGTTTCATTCCCTGACCCTCGCCGTGTCCATGCTACTGGCTCTCCTGGCCGGTACACCTCTGGAGCCCAAGTGGGGGCAGGACACCCCCACAGTGCCATGGCAACAGTCTAGCTACAGGCACATTCAGACCCCAACACCTGCAGACCCCAAAGCCCCCTGTGCACACAGCAGTCATGTGATTCCCGTGTGCACACCACAGGCCGTCACGTGATTCCTGTGCACGCTGCAGGCCGTCACGTGATTCCCATATGCACACCACAGGCTGTCACGTGATTCCCGCGTGCACACCACAGGCCATCACGTGATTCCTGTGCACACAGCAGTCGCGTGATTCCCGCGTGCACACTGCAGGCCGTCATGTGATCCCCGTGTCTGTCCCACCACACAGATGACGTTCACGCCGCAGGCTCCTGATACACGTGACCCACAGCAGGGCACTTCGGGCTCAGGGTGTGCTCGGGCTGCAGCCCCTCCTGCCCTCCCTGGTGGCTGGGGACGACAGAGCATGGCCCAGTAGACCCTCACTCCAGCAGCCCTGTCAGTGCCTGGGGCCCTGGCGGGGAAGGAGGCAGGCAGCAGTGGCCCAGGACCCGGGTGCAGAGCCCCTACCTGCTTCGCCAACATGGGCCTGTGTGGCGAAGAGGCCTGGAGTAGTGGGGACAGACATGCATGGGAGTAGCAGCCCAGCCTCCCCCTGCCCGGCGGCGGCAGGAAGTCCAGGAGAGGCCTCAGCCCCCCTGCAGCCCCCTCCCCTCAGGGCTCTGAGACCAGGCCAGCAGGAGGAGGGGCTGCAGGAAGAGAACTTGAGGTCACAGCTAGACCAGCCACTCTTCCAGCTGGCACCCTGAGCTCAGCACCTGCTGCTGGCTCCATCAGGACCCAGCCTGGACTGCTTGGAACCTGGGGGCTCCAAGGGTCAAAGTAGGGGAGCACACAGGGGCCTCAGCACACTTAGGCAGAGGTGCACCTGCAGGCCCACAGCCCTGGGCCTCTGCCCAGGGGGATGCCAGCTCTTTCTCACTGCCCTGGCCTGGGTATGGGTCAAGCTGAACATCCCACTCCTGTGGCTGCTGCCCTGAAGATGCCCTGGGGCTGTGGGGGAGATATAGGGGTAAGGCTGGCAGCCAGGTTCCCATAGAGCGCCCAAAACCTCTCTGCCAGAGACTTGCAGGGCATCTGGGGGGTTCGGCGGAGCCCTCGGTGGGCCTGTGTGCCTGAGGTCCCAGAAAGTCCCTCCCTAACCCAGTGGCCCAGCAGGTGCCCAGGTGGAGTGGGCGGGAGGTGGACAGGGAGGCCCTGGGAGCTAGGCAAGGCGGGGGGTAGAACCGGCTTTTCCAGCCGGGGGCGGGGGAGCGGGGTGACAGCAGGGGCCGTGGGAATCCCAGCCCCGGTGGTTCCCGAGGGTGGGGCCGGGTTGGCCGACCCGAACCAAGGCCCTGGGCTGCAAGGCAGTGACTCAGCTTGAGCAAGCCGACCCGCCCCAGCCGGCGGGGCCCTGAGGGCTGGCCCGAGCCCCACACCTGCCAGCCAGTCCCCAGGTGGACACAGCCGCACCTGGGGCAGAGTGCCTGAGGGGCCCGCCCCCCCACCCAGCTGGACCTGGCAATGACCACGGAGCTGCAAAGCTGCTCTGTGTCTGGAACCTGGGGCCAGACAGGGCAGGTAGAAGAACCCAAGTCCCAGGCTTGGCAGTGGCCTCTGGGAAGAGGGCCAGTGGGCAGGTGCCACCGCTGTGGGCACATGCTGGGGCCAGGCAACGGCAGCCAGGTGGGAACCCTGCCCCCTAGGCCTGGCACATGCAAGCTGTCATGTACAATTCACAACACACTGACACCTGCTCTGTCACACAGGGCCAGCCTGGGCAGACAGCAGGCAAGCAAGTGCCCATGTCCACCCCAACCAGGGGGACCTTCAGGACAGGGTTTCTGCCTAACCCAGCCCTGCAGAGCCCACATTCCAGGCTGTTCCTGGAGGGTGGGGGGTGAGGGAAGGGCAACAGCCCAAGACCCAGGCATGGAGACAGGGAGATGAGGGGCAGGGCACCCAGTGTCCCGGCAGACGGGGCAGCAGGACTGGACACAGGCTAGCCACGCTCCTTTGGAGGAGCGGGGAGCCCCGGGGGAGCCAGGCCTCTCCCAGCTCAGCTGCTAGGTGCTGGGCCCAGTACCCTGGGCAGGTGGGACCTCCTGTCGGCCAAGAGAAACTGCATCGGAGGGTCTCCCACGCCCCAGCTGTCTGCCTGCCCAGCAGCCAATTTCACAACTGTTCCCTGTACCGGCTTCATATGCCCGTGGCTTGGCCAGTCGGCCCCACTGCACCCTGCCCCCAGAGCCCCAACTGGCCCTGAACCCCAGAGATGGTCGTGGGATCCATCTGCCCTTGTACCCTCCCCACAGCTGGTGGTGGGGTGAGGCGGGGGTCACTGGTGCCTCCCCTTGACAGAGCCAGGGTTAGCCCAGACCTGCCACCCAGGACACAGCTCCTCCTGCTCGGGGTCCCGGGATGCTCAGCAGGGGGTCCCTTGTGGAAGTCAGGGGCTGGGAACCAGGCTCAGGGCCGCCAAGGCCTGGGCCGCGTGTGGCTGCCCTGGCGGAGAAGTGGGCCTAGGAGCGGAGGGGCTGGTGTACGTGCCCAGGGCCTGCCACAGGGTTCTGAAGCTGGGTCAGGCCAGACCTCCGCCTGCCAGGGCCCATGCCGGCCAGAGTGGCCACCACGCTGATGGCCAGGGCCGGGGCGGGGACAGTCGGAGTGGCTCCCTGCAGCCGGCACGGGCAGAGCCAGGCCATGGACTCCTGGGCGCCCTGCTGGAGTGAAGGCGGCTGAGGCCTCCGCCAGCTGCCCGGCACGACCCCGGACGTCCTGGGGGAGCAGGGGCCAGCCTGGGCCCCCGACCTCCTCCAGCAGCCCTCTCTCCGGGCTCCCACTCCAGGAATGTGCCCCTCCCCCCTCACATCCCTTTTCCTGCACTTCCCCCATGCGGAAACCGGCTCGGATCTGGCCGAGGTGCCCAGCGGAAGCCAGGGGGAGAGGGGCCCAGGGGCCGGGAAGGAGCTGCGTGCCCCACCCAGGTGGGCATGCCTCTATGCAGGCAGCACATGGAGGCTGGCATCACCCCCAGCCCGTGGCAGTGGTTCTACCTGGGGGCTTGAGACCATGCGGACGGCCCAGGGGGTCATGTCCACCCCACACCCGGCCTCCCCGTCAACATGCTGGGCAGAGAGGTGGACAGAGCCAGAAGACACTATAATAGGGTGGGCAGGCAGCCATCCCCGACCACCAGATCCAGAGGAAGCAGCTGAGGGACAGCACAGCTCAGCCCAGCTGCCCCCTGGGGCGCGCTCGCAGGCCACAGGACTCGGAGACCGGGCAAGGCTGGCGGCGCCGGCTGGACTGCCCAGTGCCTGCTTCCTGCCCGCTGCCCAGCCTGTGGCTCGCGCTGGCTGGAGCCCCCCTCCACCAGGTGCCGGAAGCGAGCTCGGGGCCTGCAGAGTGGACGCCAAGAGGCAAGCCAGGCTGGGCAGAAGCCGGGACCCGGCCATCGTCTGCCGCTGTTCCTGCCCTGGCCTGGCGAGGGTTTGTTATTCGATCCGCCCGGGCCTTCCACCAGGTGTCTGTGTCGCTGGGAAGAAGCACGCTCCTCGTTCCCACGCTCCCCGACACATTTTAATGAATTAGCTGGAAGCCCCGCCCCCGCTCCCCTCCCCCCAGGCAGGGGCCCGAAGGTGGCCCCGGCTCAGCCCAGCTCTGGCCAGCTGCGCTGTCCTGCCCCAAGCCAGCCCAGGCAGCCCCGGCCAGGCTCCTGGGGTATCCCCGCGCCCCCCGTACCATCACCTGCTGAACACAGGAGACCCCAGCCTCGCTTCTGTGACAGGTGGCTGCATGGCAGGGGAGGAGGGACGGGTCCAGCGGTGTGGCAAGGGCTGGGCCTGTCCCTGCAGGCCCCTGGGCCCACAGAGAACAGGGTGGGAAGAACCCACAGCGTCGGGGCCTTACAGCTGCCCCTCCCCCCGTGAGTGACAGGCCTGACACCAGGCCCTCAAACCCGACACCAAGGGGCCCCACATGACACCAATATGACACCAATGGGCCGTGCTTGACACCAAGGACCCCCTCCTGACACCAAGGACGCCCTCCTGACACCAAGGACCCCCTCCTGACACCAAGGGCCCCCCCAACACCAAGGACCCCTCCTGACACCAAGGACCCCCTCTCCTGACACCGAGGGCCCCCTGCCTGACACCAAGGACCCCCTTGTCTGACACCAAGGACCCCCCGCTGGCACCAAGGACCCCCTCCTGACACCAAGGACCCCCTCCTGACACCAAGGGCCCCCCCAACATCAAGGACCCCCTCCTGACACCAAGGGCCCCCTCCTGACACCAAGGACCCCCTTGTCTGACACCAAGGACCCCCCGCTGGCACCAAGGACCCCCTCCTGACACCAAGGACCCCCTCCTGACACCAAGGGCCCCCCCAACATCAAGGACCCCCTCCTGACACCAAGGACCCCCCTCCTGACACCAAGGGGCCCCCCGCCTGACACCAAGGGCCCCCTGCCTGACACCAAGGACCCCTTTGCCTGACACCAAGGACCCCCTTGCCTGACACCAAGGACCCCCCCAACACCAAGGACCCCCTCCTGACACCAAGGACCCCCCTCCTGACACCAAGGGGCCCCCCCGCCTGACACCAAGGGCCCCCCGCCTGACACCAAGGGCCTCCTCCTGACACCAAGGACCCCTTTGCCTGACACCAAGGGCCCCTTTGCCTGACACCAAGGACCCCCTTGCCTGACACCAAGGGTCCCCCGCCTGACACCAAGGAGCCTCCCCTCGCCCAACACCCCAGGGGCCCTGCCTGACACCAAGGGGCCTCTGAGCCTGACACCAAAGGCCCCGCTCCACCCAACACCACAGGGGCCCAACCCCCGCCCGACATCAAGGGACCCGACCTGACACCAAGGCGCCCTGGCCGCCCGGCACCACAGGGGCCCCACCGTCCATTTGGAGCAGGTGTCTGCCATTTGGTCGTGTCCTTCAGCGGACGGCAAGAAGTGCTGCCCCCACGCCCTTCCATCCTCAGCACCAGTAGGACCCCCCATGAGGCCTAACCCTCCGACGCCTCTCCCAAGGCCCCCCAACAGGCTGACAGCATGTGGCCCCAGCAAACGGCAGGTCTGGCCGTCTGCATCTGACCCCCACTCTGGACTGGGCTGGGCTCTGACCGCACATCGGCTGCACCGTCCCTGCCGCTGATTTCACGCCCGTGGCGGCCGCCCGCGTTCCCACGCTGTTCACACAAGGCCCTTTGTCTGCCTGGCTGCTGCCGGAGTGGACGGGGCGCTCCCAGGCTCGGCCGCGGCCCTTCTCCCAGCCCCACTGGAGCCCACCTGGCTGGGACCCACGGGACCCCAACCCTCCCCCAGGCACAGGCCTCTACGGGACATAGGTGTGACCCCCACCTTGCTGCACCCCCACCCAGCCCCAGCTGTCCCTGTGACTGCAATGACCCCACCTGCTCAGCAGGGACACCCCTTGAGAGAAGCAGAGGGTCCTGTCCAACCTCAGAGAGACCAAAGTGGGTCTGCAGCAGGGCACCTCAGAAACTCAGCTCTGAGGCCACAGAGAGGACGCATGGGAGCGAGGGGCTCTGCTCAGCCGGCCAGTTTGTGACCTCTCAAAAGTCCAGGACGGGAGCTGGACCGTGTTCACCCTGGGGCAAGGCCTGGCACAGCGGTCCCGGGCCCAAGGCGGCCCCCTGGAGTGCCCAGCCTGGAGCACCCAGGAGCACCCAGCCTGGAGCACCCAGCCTGGAGCACCCAGGAGTGCCCAGCCTGGAGTGCCCAGCCTGGAGCACCCAGGAGCACCCAGCCTGGAGCACCCAGGAGCACCCAGCCTGGAGCACCCAGCCTGGAGCACCCAGCCTGGAGCACCCAGGAGTGCCCAGCCTGGAGTGCCCAGCCTGGAGCACCCAGGAGCACCCAGCCTGGAGCACCCAGGAGTGCCCAGCCTGGAGTGCCCAGCCTGGAGTGCCTAGCCAGGAGCACCCAGCCTGGAGCACCCAGCCTGGAGCGCCCAGCCTGGAGCACCCAGCCTGGAGCACCCAGCCTGGAGCACCCAACCTGGCTCCACGCTTCAAGCCCGGGCCTGCCCGGCCTCGTTGCTGCCTTGCTCCCAGCTCCCGACGACCGCAGGAGCGGGAAGTGGGGCAAATGCTGGCGAGGACACAGACGCGGCTGTGCGCGGTCTCTCCCGAACTCCGGGCTCCTCACCTGGGGCTGCCCACCTGGCCCAGCCTCGGGGGCGGGGCGAAAGGCTTCGCGCCCCTCCCCGCGGCCGCGCCCCCGGCCTCGTCTTCCGCGCGCGGGAGCGGGCACGGGGACCCACCCACTTGGACAGGTGCCCCGCCACTAGGGGGTCCCCCCGGCACACCCCTAACCTAATCGGGCAGCGGCTGCGTCGGGGTCGCCTTGGTCCAGAAGGCTGAGCCTTCCCTGCGTGGCCGGAAGCAGTGGCGCGGACGCCAGAGGAGGCAGGGGCGGCGACGGCGGCGGGACCCTCCTCCCGCCCGGGGCCACCTGGCCGCCTCCGCCCCGCCGCCGCCCGCGACCGGCGGCCCCAGGCGCGGGGCTCGGCGCCGCCCGGGCCCGCTCCGCCCCTCCGCGCGCGGCCCAATGGGCAGGCGGGTGGCGCGCGCGTCACGGACGCCCATTGTTATGCAAATACCAGGGGGGTAAAAGGCGCCGGGGCGCGGCGGGCGGGCCAGTGCAGCGGCGCGGCGGGGAGGCGCGTGGGGCCGCGTGGGAGCCGCGTGGGAGCCCAGCCGGGAGCGGGAGCGGCCGTCCGCGGCCGGGCCCGGCCCGCGAGCGCTGCATGCGCGCCCGGAGCGCGGCGGGCCGGCGTGCGGGGCTCGGGGGCGGCGCGCCCTCCAAGCCCCGAGGCGCGCGCGCGCCCAGCCCCGCGGCGGCCGCAGCATGAGCCAGGCCGAGCTGTCCACCTGCCCGGCGCCGCCGGCGCAGCGCGTCTTCCAGGAGGCCGTGCGCCGCGGCAACGCGCGCGAGCTGCGCTCGCTGCTGCAGAACATGCGCGGCTGTGAGGTCAACGTGAACTCGTTCGGGCCCGAGGGCCAGACGGCGCTGCACCAGTCGGTCCTCGCGGGCAACCTGGAGCTGGTCAAGCTGCTCGTCCAGTTCGGCGCCGACATCCGCCTGGCCAACCGCGACGGCTGGAGCGCGCTGCACATGGCGGCGTTCGGCGGCCGCCAGGACATCGCGCTCTACCTCATCACCAAGGCCAAGTACGCCGCGGGCGGCCGGTGACGCCCGCGCCCCGCACCGCGCCGCACTTCCCGCCAACTACCTCGGCGTCCCGCCCGCCGCCGCCGCCGCACCCCCGACGGCGCGCCGCCGACCGGGTCCCCCCGCGGCTCGGCACGTGCGTGGAGTTGACGGTGCAGACCGCGCTTGCCCGGTTGTTGTCGCCTTGCGTCTGTGCGTGGCCGCGGGAGGGGAGAGCGCGTTGCCTTTGCGTTTGGTCGCTGTTTTTCTTGAAATCGAAAACTTGAGCCGGCCATGGCCCGGTGGCACTGCAGCCGCCACCCAGAGCGGGGGTGCGGGCGCGCCCCCTTCCAGCGCGCTCTGTCATCGCTGACGTCGGTTGCACATTTATTTAACGTCAACGGATTTCCCACGGTTAGCCGTCATAACATTTATGACGCAATGCAAGGTATTCACGCGTGAAGCCGCGGCCCGTCGGGGGTCCCCGACACCCCGGGCGGGCGCCGCGAACCCTGAGCGCGGCGATTCACATGGAAACGAGGCTTCCCCTCCGCCAAGTGCTGCTGACCCTCCGTGCAGAAATGGGAGCGCTCGGGACACAGGTGGGCGGAGGCCCTTTGCGCGCGGCGGGGCGTTCCGGATGCCAGCGCCTCCCCCAGGACCTGCGTTCTCGCCAGGACTGCCCGGGCGCACGAGGCCGCCTCTACCTGGATCCCGTCCCGAGGGCACCCCAGACTGGCGGCGCAGCACGAATCGATAAATAAATTTTCCACTGATTCTTTTTTTCAATATTCAAGAAGACGCGTGCTGGTCCGTGCGTCAGCGCCTCCCGGGAGTGCGGGACTGGCGAGGGGCCAGACGCCCCTCCACGCACCCCCACCTGCCAGAGCCCCTCCCCAAGCTGGGGTTCTTGATACTTTGTACCATCCCAGCTCTGTCTGCCGAGTCCAGGAGTCCAGGAAGGGTCTGTGCCGAGTCCAGGGGGGTCCCCTCCAGAAGGGATTTCCGCACCTGTTGTTGTCCCACGCGGCGTGCTGCCTCCCAGGTCACACTCCAAGCGTGGGCACCAACAGGAGCACCGTGTGCGGCCCCAGCCGTTCCCCAGACCCGCCCAGGCTTTGGAGGGGCCCAAACCCAGGGCTGCCCTGCAGAGCCCACAGGAGCCAAGGACCCTGCAGAGTCTGGAAGGAGTCTGGAGAGACGGCCTGAGTGGCCTGGCGGGGGCAGGAGGGGCTGCTCTGGCGTCCGCGCCCTAGCCAGCCAGGTCCAGGGTGAGTGAGGCGGGTGGTGCTGCCCCATTGTCCGGTCGCGAGGGCCCTGGGCGCCTGTTTGGCTTGGTGGCTGCAGGCTGCAGGGAGCCCTGCTCTGGGGACCCAGACCAGGGGATCCATGCGGGAAGGCACGGCACACAGAGGTTCCATGGGCCGGAGGACCCCACAACTCCTGACGCTTAAGGAGAGCAGCGATGGCCACTGACGCCTCTGAAGGCAAGACAAGGGTGACCCGGGCTTCCATCCCCACGGGTGCCGCGGCCTCTGCCTTCCCTGAGCAGCTGCCAGGCTAGTGAGGCCTGGAGGAGCTCTGCGGGGACTGGACGCGCACCGCCCGGTCTCCTCGGGGGCGCACGGCGGGCCCCTCCAAACCGCGGCCAGCCCAGGTCCCGGAGCAGCGCGCTCTCAGCGTGGGCTCAGTGTGGGGCGCCCGGACCCCCTCCAGTGCCCAGGGAGCACCATCCCGGACCCCGGAGAGCGGGCCGCGCTGCCGCCCTGTGGCCGCGGCCGGAGGTGCGCCCCAGCAGAAGGACTGTGGGCGCACGAGGGACCCAGAGCACAGGGACACAGGACACAGGGGACCCAGAGCAGCCGGTGGGGGTGCCAGGAGGCCACATCAGGGCAGGCAAGGCCTTGGAGCACATGGCCAGCTAGACAGGCCTTGCACCCCGCAGCCATGGACGCTACTGGTCACCCTTGGGCTGGGTCTGCATGTGCCTTCTGTGTCGGTGGGCACCCTTCGTGCCACCTGCTGACCCCAGGGGCAAGAGCCACTGGCCGACGGCGGTGGAGTCCTATGCTTCCCCGGCCTGCCCTGGGTGTGGACGCAGCCCCAGGTGAGCAGGCTTCCCTAATGAGCAGGGCCGGGAGGTCAGGCTTCTCCCACGCAGACCCCAAGGTGAGCCCGAGGCAGGCTGTTGGGCCAGGCCCCTGCTGCCCCCTCAATCCCTGGGTTTCTCAGAGTGCCTCCTGTGATGGCTTCTGGACTGTTGGCGATACTGCGTGGGGCTGAGCCACCACCCCCACGTGGGCTGCGGGTCCAGCCTGGCTGCTCCACTTCCCATCCAGCCCCTACCAATGCCCCTGGGAGCAGCATAGGACAACCCAAGTTCCTGGACCCCTGCCCCTGCGTGAGAGGCCCGCATGGAGTTCCTGGCACCTGGCTGTGGCCTGGCCCAGCTCTGGCTGAGGTGGCCATCTGGGAGTGGACCAGTGAGTAGAAGATTCTTTCTTAAAATATATATATATGTATGTATAATATATATATTTTAAAACTTTTTATTGGAAAAGCAGATAATATAGGGAGGAGAGAAATTTGTTGATTCACTCCCCAAGAGGCTGCAACAGCCAGAGCTGAGCCGATTAGGAGCCAGGAGCTCTTCCGGGTCTCCCAAGCAGGTGCAGGGTCCCAAGGCTTTGGGCCGTCCTCACTGCTTTCCCAGGCCACAAGCAGGGAGCTGGATGGGAAGTGGAGCTGTCGGGATTAGAACCGGCGCCCATATGGGATCCCGGTGCGTTCAAGGTGAGGATTTAGCTGCTAGTCTACTTCACGGAGTCCATTCTCTAACAGACACACATTTTTAATCCAAGTTTCTGTGTCTTGGTACTGACTTTCCGTTATGTGGAAGGCAGATCTTTGCTCACCTTCCTTCCCAAATGCCTGTGGTGGCCAGGACAGGGCTCCACCCGGGTGCTTTGGGGTGCAGGGGCTCTGCCTACCAGGGTGCACACTGGCAGGGAACTGGGTGGGACTCAGAGCTCAGATCCAAACTCCACCCGTCCCCACAGATCCTCAGCCACACCTCGACTGGGGGGCCAACCCCACACCCCTGAGTAGCTCCCCGGTGACTGGACCAGGTCACACAGAAATGTTGCTCAGCTTTTACTATTTTTTAGTTTATATTTTCAAATCTATGTGCAGTTTCTCCAAGCATGCAGACGTAGGGTGGCTTCAGTGGCCTGGGCTGACACCACCACTGGGCACAGTGGTAAGGCCACTGACTCCCCCAGCTGGGTGCCAGGTCCACTCCTGTGGGACCCCCCCCCCGGGCTGTCCCAGCCCCTGCTACTGCTGGCGCTTGAGGAGTGCACCAGCAAACGACAGCTCACTTTCTCTTTTAATAAAGGGCCCTGAGCTTGGCCCAAGGCCAAGAGCAGCCATCAGGACCTTGGGCACCAGCCCCCAGGACGTTGGCTGGTATTCTATACAGCATGGTGCCAAGAGCATCTCAGTAGAGCCAGCAGTAACCACTCCCCTGGCCAACTGGCCACCTTAGCCCAGAAACCCTGTGTCCCTAGGGCGGCTGGGCAGCTTCCAGAAGGCCGGATGTGGCAGTGCCACCTTGGGGTCTGGGCGGGAGCCTGAGCAGGCACGTTCCCACTCAGCTCCTCTTGGCATCTTGGGGTGGAAAGACATGACGTCGCCACGTGAGCCAGGCAGGCACTGCCCAGGACGCTAGGCACATTTACTTGGAGGGATTCACTCCCAAATGTGTGGCCATGACAGCCAGGGCTGGGCCAGGCTGAAGCCAGGAGCTCCATCCAGGGCCCCCATGTGGGTACAGACTTGAGCCGTCCTCCACTGCCCTCCCTGGAATGCCAGCAGGGAGCTGGGTGGGAAGTGGGGCAGTTTAGCCCACTGTCCCGGGACGCCAGGACAGTGTTCAGCTGGTGGAGCCATCCTGTGGCTCTCAGGTACCAGGGACTGGCGGCATGGCCGGGTGGGCACCCTGTCCCGGTCCCATCGTGCTGCCAGGCAGTGGGTTTGAAAGCCTTGCCCAGGCATCCCTAGTGGAGCCTACGTTCATCCTGGGCTGGCACCTCACCCCACCCCAGTTCCCAGAACAACCCTGAATCTTCTCCTTCCGGATCTTGGGATGCTTGGGTCCTCTGCCCTCAAAATCCTGTCCACGGGCCCGGCGCGGTGGCGCAAGTGGTTAAGGTCCTCACCTTGCACGCCCAGGATCCCATATGGGCACCGGTTCTAATCCCGGCAGCCCCGCTTCCTTTCCAGCTCCCTGCTTGTGGCCTGGGAAAGCAGTGAGGACGGCCCAAGACTTTGGGACCCTGCACCCGCGTGGGAGACCTGGAAGAGGCTCCTGGCTTCGGATCGGCATAGCATTGGCCGTTGCGCTCACTTGGGGAGTGAATCATTGGACGGAAGATCTTCCTCTCTGTCTATCCGCCTTTCCGATAAAAAAAATAATAAAAATAAATCTTTAAAAAAAGTTAGTCCAACCCTCCATAGAGCACCGTGGCATGCAGACCCTAGCCCCCCGCCCACCCCCATGCGCGCACACACTGGATAAAGTAGCTGCGGCAGCAAGCCAGGGACTGGGCCACTTTATTGCTATGTGGTTCATGGGCCTCCGGCAACTCCGCCCACAGTAGCAGTCCTCGGTGGAAGGTTCTAGAAATAAATAGGCAGGAGGCCCCTGGCGGGGGTGGAAGAGGGCAGCAGTTGCAGGGAGGGCAAGCGGAGCCCCCATGTTCCCTTCCTGCTGGCCTTGGCCACCAGGGCATGTGCGGGAACGCAGAAAGTCACCACCTGCACCATGGGCCCCATTCCTGCGGGGCCAGCGGCGGCCACTGTGCGGCAGCACTGAGACGCCCGCCTCCAGGGCTCCCCACGGCCTTCCTGGGAGGTGAGGCTCACGGCCCTGCAGCTCTCCAGGGCAACGGCTCCAAGGGCCACAGGGGGCAGACGGCTGGTCACCAGTGAGCGGCCACCTTTCAATGGCAGTGAGGACTCAGCAGGGCATTCAGCAGCTGGCATGCTGCAGGCCCTGCCCTGTTACCACCTGGCTGGGGGCACCAGGTCGCCGTCCCCACTGCCTGAAGGAACTGGAGGGACTATGTCACTGCGCCTGGGCAGTGAGGCAGCTGTCCTCCTGGGGAACCGCAAAGGCTCAGAACTGATTCTCCTATGCACGCCAGGAAAACTCAGGGCTGGGGGCTCAGAACGGACCCCGCCCCTCAAGGCCTCCTTGGCTCCCAGGTGGAGCCAGCGGCCAAAGGTCACACAGCTCTGATTCTGCGCCCAACAGCAAATGTCCGCTGGCTCCTACTACAGGAGGTTCACCTTGGCCACCACCTGCTTGCAGCCAGTGATGGCGAACTCCCGACCAGCCACGCGGTAGTAGCTGAGCTGCGCTGCCAGGCGCTCGGCGTGGGACTGCTCGGGGAAGAAGCCCTCCCCGGCCAGCTCTTCCCGGAAACAGCTGACCACATCCTGCTTGTCCAGCAAAAGAAAAGGCACCACGGCCGCGGCCTGCCAGAGCGGGTGCTGGCGGGCTAGGAGCGCACGAAGGCGCGCCCGCAGCTCCTCGTCGGGGCGCGTGCGGGATGCGTTCTGCAGCACGGAACGCGTGACCTCGGCGCTGCCCGCACCACTCAGCAGCACGTAGACTGCGTTGTGGAAGTGGCGGGGCCGCTGCGGGTGCAGGAGGCTGTGCAGCTCGTCCAGCAGCGCCGGCGGCAGCCTCTCCACCTCATCCAATACCAGCAAAGGCGTCTTCTCCTCCGCCTCAGCCCGCGCCACCACCTGGGACACGAGGCGCGTCAGCTCGGCGCGGCAGTCCCCCGGGGCGCGCGGCGCCGGGCAGTGGTGCCGGGCATCGTACTGCAGCACCAGGCCGCCGTCGTCGTCGTCCAGCGCCGCGCGAAAGTGGCGCGCCAGCAGGCGGCCCACGTGACTCTTGCCCACGCCACTGGGCCCGTGCAGGGCCAGCAGCAGTGGGCGGCTGTGCACGTGCGTGGCCAGGTAGTCGCGCAGCAGCGCCACGATGCGCGCCACAGCGGCCGGCTGGCCGAACACGGAGCGCCGCAGCACCTTCTCCAGCCCGTCTAGGTCATAGCGCTGCGCATTGTCGTCCAGGTTCTCGATGGCGTTCAGCACCTGGAAGCCCACGATGGCTACAAGCAGCAGCAGGCAACGCTGCGCACGGCTGCGGCGCTCAGCGCGCGGCAGGTACTTGCGCGAAGTCTCCGGATACAGCACCACGCGGCTGCGACGGCGCCTCCGGCGCGACACCCTGACGGGAGGAGCGGCCGGGCTGTCGAACGTGAAGAACTGGGGCTGCTCCGGGCCGGCACGCGGGGTGCGGGGACCGCAGACCGGCCGGGGTGTGCCAGGCCCGGCGCTGGGCGGCTGGAGACGCCGCTTCCGCAGGACGCACACGCGGCGGCGCAGGCGGACCACGGCACGCACCGGTGCCATCATGCACTGGCCGGAGGCAAGGGGCGCTGCGGCCGCGGGCTCACTGCTGGGCTGACCTGCGTCCATGGTGCAGGAGCGGCGCTCGGCATGCAGGTCGCGCTCCCTGCGAGAGAAGACAGGGGAAGGCTCCTGCCCCCGCCGTCTGAAGCCCTCCCTCTTACCCCGGCCCCAGGGCCAACCTGGTGTGGGGCGAGGGGACCCTCTCTCGGTCCAGGCTAGGTCCCGGCCTCGCCCCACTGGCCAGGAAGCGCCGCCTCCTCCCTCCGGCCCCAATGCAAATCTCTCCCACAAGCGGCTGCGGGCCTGCAGGAAGTGAGGGGGGAGGGGGCGTACGGTTTATCTGCCGGCGGCAGCCTGGGCTTCCTGGAGGAGGTGTGGAGAGGGGTCTCCCCCCCGCAGCAGCGATGAGCCGGATGGCCCAGTGTGGAGAGGGGCAGGGTGGCCGCCCCCGAGGCCAGGGAGGAAGCCCTCCCTGGAGTTCGGGACGCCCCTTGCCACACACACACACACACACACACACGGGCTAGCCTGAACTTCAATTCTGGGGAATCCGGGCTTAGCCCAGCCCCCTGTCCAACCCACAGCGGGGTCGGCCAGCATCCCTCGGTGGATGCACTACAACGCAGAAGGCAGAGAAGCAGGCGCCGGCAGAGAGCCCCTGAGCAGGGACCCCAGTGTTCCCATACCTCCGGCCCCTCAGCTGCTTCCGCTCCGCTGCTCCGAGCCCCAGACCAGACGCTGCAGCCACCGGGGTGGGTCGGAGCCTCCGGGGCCAGCTCAGGCCGGGAGGGGGCAGCAGCACCTGAGTCCCCGGGGAGAGTGCAGCAGAGGAAGCGCTGGAGGTTTCCGCTCCAGGGCAGAGGAAGTGAGTCAGGGGGTGCGGCGGGGGCGGGACTTGGGCTGGCCGGAGGCACCCGAGGGGGAGGCCTGGGGCCCTGACCTACAGGAGCTGGGCAGCAGAGCCGCCTCGGTCCCATCCATGGCCTGCTCATCCGGGACCCTGGCCACCTGACCACCTGAGGGTCCTAGGGTTCCTAGCAGTCCCCGCAGCCTGAGAGCAAGCAGTGAACCCCATGCGTCCCCTCGCTGCCCAGGGTCAGTGCACACTGGCACAGGAGCCCCGTGTGTCCCCTCCCTGCCCAGGGTCAGTGCACACTGGCACAGGAGCCCCGTGCGTCCCCTCGCTGCCCAGGGTCACTGGCATAGCACACACCATGTGTCCCCTCGCTGCCCAGGGTCAAGTGTACACTGGCACAGGAGCCCCGTGCGTCCCCTAGTTGCCCAGGGTCACTGGTACAGGAGCCCCGTGTGTCCCCTCGCTGCCCAGGGTCAGTACACACTGGCACAGGAGCCCCGTGCGTCCCCTCGCTGCCCAGGGTCACTGGCACAGGAGCCCCGTGTGTCCCCTCGCTGCCCAGGGTCAGTGTACACTGGCACAGGAGCCCCGTGTGTCCCCTTTCCACCCTCCCCTGTGGCATTTAGGACCCTTGGGCCCAGGGCTGCTGGCCGCTGGCCCCTTTGTACGCCCCCACTTCTGGGTGACAGGTTCCCCAGTGTGCACCCTCACTGCCCGGCCAGGTGCTACAGCCCCTTCCTTGGCTTGGGGCTTCTGACAGCGGGAGGATCTGACCCCCCCAGCCCACTCCAAGCGTGGGCCAAGCAGGGGAAGGAGCTGTCCCTGTGTTGAGTGAGGAGGGACTGTGAAAAGGTCAAGACAGGGGTCAAGGCTAAGGACCCAGCACGCCCTGGTGACTTCAGCCCTGAACTTCCCACCACCTAGTGCCCTGCAGTGGACAAGGCCCTCCAGTCCCTAGCGTCATCCACACTCCCCAGGTGGCAGCCACAGGGGGCTGTCCATCCCCAGCTCCCGACCCCTCCCCAGGTGTCGCTGTCCTGCAGCGATGGACTTGGTGCATGGAGCCGATATTAACACGCGTGGACCCTGACTGATGGTCAAAGCCGAAGTTTATTAGTGGCCTCAGTTTATTAGGGACTCGCCTGCCGCAGCCTGAGAGACCAGGAGCCCCCACGAGGTGCAGGCCCAAGCCCACACTGCAGACCAAGGCCGGCCTCTGGGAAGCCACAGCGAGACTGGGCAGGCCTAGCAACAGGGAGCTTGTCTTGGCTCATCCCCAAGTGTCCACAGCCGAGCTGTCGGGAGCCGGGTCACCCACTTGGAGCAGGGGCGCAGGGACCTGGCCAGCCTCTGCTGCTTTCCCAGCGAAAAGGGAGCTGCATGAAGTGGTGCCCACAGGGGATGCTGGGTCACCAGTGAGCCAGCAGCAGGACACAACCCAGCCCTAAACATGGCCTCGTGCCACCCCCCACCCCAGGCTGTCACCAAGCACAGGGTCCTCACACCACCAGGTTTACCAAAACACCTTTATTTATACAAGCAGCAGCAGCTTACCAGACCCCCCCGGGCTGAGGCTGAGACCCCCTCCCCTGCTCAGCACCTGCTGAGACTCCACTGCCGCTCCTGCTGCGGCCTCAGTGAGGGGAGGGTGCTCCAGCCCGCCACCCCCCAGGAACAGGAAGTGCTCCAGCCCCCCCTCAGGGAACAGGAAGTGTTCCAGCCCCCACTCGGGGAACAGGAAGTGCTCCCAGCCCCTACCCTCTTAGGAGTACCCACAGGCCGGGCCAGGGAGGACCCAACCTCAGAGCGCAGTGGGGGCAGGCCCGTGGGGCAGGGGCAGCTCCAGGGCTGGCGTCTCCGGGGCCTGTGCGGGGCTGGTCTTGCGCTGGTCCAGCTGCTCCAGCTTCTCGCCAAGCTGCGAGTAGAGCTCCTTCACCGCCTCTCCACTCTGCAGGGAGCCAGGGTCAGCCCTGCACCCCGTACCTCATGTCTGCAGCCAGGGTCAGCCCTGCACCCCGTACCTCATGTCTGCAGCCAGGGTCAGCCTTGCACCCCGTACCCCATGTCTGCAGCCAGGGTCAGCCCCGCTCCCCCTGTCTGCACCCAGTGTCAGCCCCGTACCCCACGTCGGCAGCCAGGGTCAGCCCTGCACCCTGCACCCCCCTCTGTCTGCAGCCAGGGTCAGCCCTGCACCCTGCACCCTGCACCCCCCCTCTGTCTGCAGCCAGGGTCAGCCCCATACCCCACGTTGGCAGCCAGGGTCAGCCTTGCACCCTGTACCCCATGTCTGCAGCCAGGGCCAGCCCTGCACCCCGTACCCCATGTCTGCAGCCAGGGCCAGCCCTGCACCCTGTACCCCATGTCGGCAGCCAGGGTCAGCCCTGCACCCTGCACCCTGCACCCCCCCTCTGTCTGCAGCCAGGGCCAGCCCCATACCCCACGTCGGCAGCCAGGGTCAGCCTTGCACCCTGTACCCCATGTCGGCAGCCAGGGCCAGCCCTGCACCCTGTACCCCCCATCTGCAGCAGGGTCAGCGCTGCAGCCCCGTCTGGCACCCACCTGGCCTGTGGGCTCGAGGGCCTTCTGCAGGGCCTCGAGCTTGGCCGGAGCCACCCTGGGGTGCAGGTGCAGCAGCAGGCGCAGCACGTGCCGTTGTACATTCTCCCTCCTGGAAGGGAGGCCGGGAGGGCAGCAGACCCTGCACCCCCACCATGGGACCACCGCCCATGGAGCCTTCCCCACACACGGGGGCCGCCCCCCACACCCCAAGCGGGGTCCCAGCCCACCTGGGCGATGCCGTCAAAAGGAATCCATCAAAGAGACTGCTGCAGAAATCCTCCAGGGCAAACTCATCCGCCAGCAGCGCCAGGTTCCCCGTGAGCAGGTGCAGAAAGATGTCACTGAACGCCAAGTCCCCGAACGTGTCCACTGCAAGACCAGGGGCCATCAGCCACCCCAGCCCGAGGCCCCAGACAGGAATGAGACCCACCCCAGGCCTGGGGCCGTGAGCTGGGGCCCTAGCTGTCTGGGGCATGGTCACTGCCAGGTGACTGCCAGGTAACAGGTGTGAGGACTGCGCAGCGTCAGCCCTGAGCTCACTCATGGGCACCAGCAGCCCTGCCTGTGGCTGTGACCGCAGCCTGTGGTGACCCGCTACTCAAACCCACAGATCGCTCACCCACTGGCTCACACCCAGCAGTCCCAACCACCAGGCCAAAGCCGGAACCAGGCACCCCCTCCTGGGCACCCAGGGACGTGGAGACCCCAAGTCCTTGGCAGCCTTCTGCTGCCCCCCAGGCACCCCAGCAGGAAGCGGGATGTGGAGCAGCCGGGCCCAGCAGGTGCCCGCAGGGGAGATGGTCGTGGCAGCAGTGCCACCACACGGGCTCTCATTCTCAGGGCGTGGCCATGTCCCAGTCCCAGCTGCATGTGGTTCCAGTCCCGCCAGTGAGCTGACCAGCAGCAGCTGGTGCGTGCAGCCCCGCATGGCAGCTTGGCACTCGGTCAACCAGAGCATGGACAGACACGTCTGCCCATGATGGACGTGCATACTAACGTGACCCTCGGCCACCGCCCACACACGACTCACCCAGGCCGGGCAGCAGACGCAGCAGTGCGTTCTTGTTCCTCTGCTTTGTGATGTGCAGGACGTAGTAGAGCCCCACCTCGCAGGCCGTGCGCTGCTCCTGCAGAAACCTGCACCCACAGGCAATCAGCACCGCTGTGCCCCTGCCCAGCCCTGCCCCAGCGTGTGCCCAGCCCTGCCCAGCCCTGCCCCAGCGTGTACCCAGCCCTGCCCCAGCGTGTGCCCAGCCCTGCCCCAGCGTGTGCCCAGCCCTGCCCAGCCCTGCCCAGCCCTGCCCCAGTGTGTGCCCAGCCCTGCCCCAGCGTGTGCCCAGCCCTGCCCCAGCGTGTGCCCAGCCCTGCCCCAGCGTGTGCCCAGCCCTGCCCCAGCGTGTGCCCAGCCCTGCCCCAGTGTGTGCCCAGCCCTGCCCCAGTGTGTGCCCAGCCCTGCCCCAGTGTGTGCCCAGCCCTGCCCCAGCGTGTGCCCAGCCCTGCCCAAGCGTGTGCCCAGCCCTGCCCCAGTGTGTGCCCAGCCCTGCCCCAGTGTGTGCCCAGCCCTGCCCCAGTGTGTGCCCAGCCCTGCCCCAGCGTGTGCCCAGCCCTGCCCAGCCCTGCCCCAGCGTGTGCCCAGCCCTGCCCCAGCGTGTGCCCAGCCCTGCCCAGCCCTGCCCCAGCGTGTGCCCAGCCCTGCCCCAGCGTGTGCCCAGCCCTGCCCCAGCGTGTGCCCAGCCCTGCCCCAGTGTGTGCCCAGCCCTGCCCAAGCGTGTGCCCAGCCCTGCCCCAGCGTGTGCCCAGCCCTGCACCAGCATGTACCCAGCCCTGCCCCAGCGTGTACCCAGCCCTGCCCCAGTGTGTGCCCAGCCCTACCCAGCCCTGCCCCAGCGTGTACCCAGCCCTGCCCCAGCGTGTACCCAGCCCTGCCCCAGTGTGTGCCCAGCCCTACCCAGCCCTGCCCCAGTGTGTACCCAGCCCTGCCCCAGTGTGTGCCCAGCTCTACCCCCTGCCCAGCCCTGCCCCAGTGTGTACCCAGCCCTGCCCCAGCGTGTACCCAGCCCTGCCCCAGTGTGTGCCCAGCCCTACCCCCTGCCCAGCCCTGCCCCCAGTGTGTACCCAGCCCTGCCCCAGTGTGTGCCCAGCTCTACCCCCTGCCCAGCCCTGCCCCAGCGTGTACCCAGCCCTGCCCCAGTGTGTGCCCAGCCTTACCCCCTGCCCAGCCCTGCCCCCAGTATGTACACAGCCCTACCCCCTGCCCAGCCCAGCTCCCCCATCTGTACCCAGTCCTAACCCCCTCCCCCGCCCAACTCCCGCCGTACTTGGTGAAGCTGGCTGGCAGTGTGTTGGGGTAGGTGGCGGCGGCCTTCTCCTCGGCAGGGAGCTTCTGGTCCACGCTGAATGTGTGGTCATCCACCACCAAGGACATGAGCATGGGGAGGAAGCGGGTGACAAGCTCCGCCTCCTGCAACAGGGAGCCAGGGTCACGATGGGGACCTGGCACCCCCAGGAAAGGCGCTGCATTGGAAGGGGCCCCGAGACTGCACGGGTTCCTGCTCCCCACACAGGACCCGCCACGCCTGTTACCATCTTGGGCTCCTTGAAGACCTGGCTGTCGATCATGTCCCAGGCGCCCTGGCCCAGGGCCAGCAGGCGCAGCAGCAGGAGCAGGTCAGGACTGTCCTGCAGGAAGGGGGAGGCTGGGGCTGTGCTCACCTGGGCCTCCCCCGGACTCAGAGCGGCCCTGGGCAGGCTGGGCGGGGGCTCACCCTGGGCAGGGTCTCCTGACCCACTAGCTCCTGCAGGTGCCGGATGGTGCTGAGAGAGAGCGTGTTGATGGCGAAGGGGTCGCACAGGATCATGGATAAGTCCCTGGGGGAAGCCAGGTGCTGAGCTGGGGGGGTGGGCAGCCCCCTGCTGCACAGCCTCCCCCTCCCGCTGACATGGTGCTGCCCGACCAGTGCAGCCTCACCCCAGGACCTGCTCCTGGCCCTTCTTCACGCCGTCCAGGAAGCCCTGCAGTTCCCGCGCTCTCTTGCCGTCCACAAAGCGCTCGCGGATACAAGCATCCAGGCACCAGGTGAACTGCGGGCAGGAGTGTGTTGTGAGAACCACCCCCAGAGCAGCCCAGGAGCCTCTGAGACCCTGCGGGCCAGCCAGGAGCGCACTCTGAGATCCTGTGAGCACGCTCTGAGATCCTGCCGGCCGCGGAGGAGCACGCTCTGAGACCCCTGCCGGCCACCCGGGAGCGCACTCTGAGATCCGCGCGGGCCGCCTGGGGCCACAGCCAAGCCCTGGGGCTGAAGCCTGAACCGCAGGTTCAGAGTCGGACAGCTCAGATGGGTGCACCTGTGGACATGTCCTAGGACAAAGAACCACGCCAGAGGACGGGACAGCTTGGAGAACCCCACTCTGAGGATCGCTGCTTCACCAATGGGCCCTACTGGACTCGGGGCAGGGGACACTCAGTGCTGGGGGGACAGCAGACAGACCCACCTTGTGGCAGGGGTCCACGGTACAGATGTCACCCACGTCCAGGTCATGCAGTGACATGAGCAGCTCGGCACGCAGGGTGCAGTAGTGCACGTTGCGCGTGCGCAGGAACAGCGTGCGCAGGAACTGCAGCACCATGTCATACAGCTTCACGTTGCGCCCCACCATCTGCGTCAACTTCTGCACCACCTGCGGGGCCGCCCTGCCGTCAGCCCGGCCCGCCCCTCACCCCTGCACCCCTCACCCCTGCACCCCTCGTCCCTGTCAGCCCGGCCCGTCCCCACCCCTTCACCCCTCACCCCCGCGCCCCTCGTCCCGCCCCCGGGCCCCCACCTCGCCCTGCCGCCGCGCCTTGGGCGAGGGGCTGAAGAAGTTGTGCAGCACAGAGAGCCCCTCGCTGAAGAGCGCGCTCTCCTTCTCCAGGATGTACTGCTTCAGCAGAGGCGACACCTCGTCCCCAAAGAGCGCCTGGTTGTCCTGCCAGATCTGCCGCTTCACCTCCACGGCGCACGCGCGGTACAGCTCCTTGTCAGCCATCACGAGCTTCAGCTTCTTTTCGGGGACCTGCAGAGGTGCAGGTGGCTCAGGGCGTGAAGAGAGGGGTGCAGGTGGCTAAAGGCCCAGGGAGAGGGGTGTGGACTGGCCAGGGCGCGGAGGGGGTGCGGGCTGGCCCAGGGCGCGCAGAGAGGGGCACAGGCTGGCCCAGGGAGCGGAGGGGGCGCAGGCTGGTCCAGGGTGTGCAGAGAGGGGCGCAGGCTGGCCCAGGGCGTGCAGAGAGGGGCGCAGGCTGGCCCAGGGCGCGCAGAGAGGGGCGCAGGCTGGCCCAGGGAGCGGAGGGGGCGCAGGCTGGCCCAGGGTGTGCAGAGAGGGGCGCAGGCTGGCCCAGGGCGCGGAGGGGGTGCAGGCTGGTCCAGGGCGCGCAGAGAGGGGCGCAGGCTGGCCCAGGGGCGAGCGTGCCACAGCGGGGCAGGTGGGCGGCCGCCGACCCACCTTGGGCAGGTGCTTGAGGACGCACATCACGACTGGCTGCAGCGACGGCATCTTGACCAGCGAGAAGCTCTTCTCCAGCAGCTCCTCCAGCTTCCTGGACCTGGGGAAGCGCGCTCGTGGCTGCCGGCTCCGCGCCCCCCAGGCCCGCCCCCAGCCGGGCGCCCGCCCACCTCTCCTCCGCCTTGCCCTCCGACGCGATGGCCGACACGCGCTCCAGCAGCTTGTCCCGCAGCTCGTCGAACACCGACTGGTGGAACTCCAGCCGCGGGGTTCCGTGCAGGTCCAGGAAGGGCAACGCCGACTGCAGCGAGGGCAGCAGCACGCCGTTCTCCGTCTGCGGATGGCCAGTGGGGAGGGTCCTGGGGGTCAGCAGGGCCGGTCGGCGGGGGTGGTCAGCAGGGACAGCGGAGGTCGGGGGGCGAGCGGAGGAGGTCGGTGGAGCCAGCGGGGCCAGCAGGGATGGTCAGCGGGGCCAGTGGGTCCATCAGCGGGGCCGGTCGGTGGGGGCGGTCAGCGGGTCAGCGGCCCGGCCCCCCGCCCGCCCAGGCGCGCACCTGGAACTGCTCGATGGCCTTGAGCGGCTCGGTGCAGTTGGTCAGCGTCTCCTTGAGGTCCTCGCCATTGGCCACGCCCAGGTCCTGCAGCCCCGCGAACATGGCCGCGACCCCCGCGCGGCTCGGCGCCGCATCCCCGCCGCGCTCCCCCGGGCCGGGCCCGGCCGCCCGCTCCCCCGGGCCCCGCGGGCCGCCCGCGCCGCGCTCGCCCGCCGCCTCCAGCCTGCCAGCCCCGCGGCCTCCGCTCGGGGCCGCGCCACTTCCGCCCCGCCGCGGTCCGCCCGCCGACGCGTCCCGGGGAAACGCCGCCGCGGCCGCGCGCTGGTTCCTGGGAGCGCCGCGGAGTGCGAGCGCCGGCGCGCGAGGGGCGGAGCCGGGTGACGCGCACGCCGGCGACGAGGCCACGCCCCCTCCAGGAGGGCCGACGGGGCGGCCTGGGAGCCCTGGGCGACCTTTGACCCGCCCTGCCCCGGGCGCTCCCCGACCTGCCCGGGGGACCCCGGGTGTCTCCCCGCCCTGCCCGACCTGTCCAGGGGACCCTGAGTCTCTCCCCGACCTGTCCAGGGGACCCCCGATCTCTCCCCGCCCTGCCCGGCCTGTCCAGGGGACCCCCGGTCTCTCCCCGCCCTGCCCGGCCTGTCCAGGGGACCCCGGGTCTCTCCCGCCCTGCCCGACCTATCCAAGGGGACCCTGGTCTCTCCCGACCTGTCCAGGGGACCCCCGGTCTCTCCCCGCCCTGCCCGGCCTGTCCAGGGGACCCCGGGCGCCCCCCGCGCACAGCCACACCGCAGACTCGGGGACGTGGAGAGCGTCTGTAATGGGAAGAGCGGGCCTGGTCAGTGGGGGCCGTGGACAGAGGGCCTCGGCAGCCCCCGGCGCCCTAGAGCGCGCAGAATGGGCCGGTGTCGTGGCGCTTGGGTCTGCGCGCGCCCTGGATGAGCCCGCCGGGCGCAGGGCGGCAGCGCGAGTCGAGGCAGAGCTCCGCGCGGTAGGCCCCGGGGCCCGGGACGCCGGCTGCGGAGAGGAGGCAGTGCGCTCAGCCCCGACCCGGCCCGGTCCTGCGCCCCGACCCGGGCCCGCGCCTTACCGGGGCTGCCTCCCGGCGCCGAGGCGCGCGCGTTGCGCATGGAGAAGGCCGGCGAGCGCGGGCTTCGCAGGCGATCCCCAGGCAGGACGTCGTAGGTGCAGGGGCCTGGGCGCTTCTCTCCGCGAGCCCGCGCCAAGGCCTGGATGAGGGGCTGGGGCCCTGAGGGCGCTGCTCGGGCCTGGCCCTCGGGTGCCCTGGACACGGGCCGATGCGCCCAGGGGCTGCAGGCACGGGCCGCGGGCCCGCTCAGCGGCCGGTAGTCAGCGGGCGACGGCCACTGCGGGAGACAGGACAGGCCTGAGGTGCTGCCCTCCCCTGGCCCGAACCCCGCAGTCCCCCCCGCGGGCCGGCCCCACCTTCTTCTCCCGGTTGAAGTCCACCTTCTGCGTGAAGGGGCTCTCGCTGCTCAGCCACTCGGTCTGCCAGGCCCTGCGGCCGCCGCCCTCTGCGTGAAACAGGGGGCTTAGATAGCGGTCCGAGCAGGGGGGAGCCCCCTCCAACGGCTGGGGCAGCGCACCTGGGCCGGGATGCTTCTGTCCCAAGCTGTAGCACGGGTGCGGGGAGCTCTCCCGCACAAACACATCAGGTACCTCGTACTTGGCAGGCCCGGGGACTTCCAGGTCAGTGACGAGCGGGGGGCGTCGCTCCAGCACTGGTCACAAGAGGCAAGCTGGAATGGATCCTGGAGAGCAGGGGTCTTCCACCAGACCCCACCCCAGGCCCAGCAGAGCGGCCAGAGACCTGGGCTCACTTACACAGCTCCTTCAGGGCCCCCATGTTGGCCGGTGTGCACTCTGTGGGGACGTCCAGACCAGCTGGGACATCATGCCTGGGCAACGGCCATGCCTCCTCCCAAGCTGCCCCCAGCCACAGCAGGGCAGCCCCGGGCCTGCTGGGGACACAAGCACAGGCTGGCCACTGGGCCCCCAGGCCACCCGCCCACCTGACCTCTGCCTGCTGCCCTTGCAAGTTACTGGGGGGATTGAGACAGCTGCTGGCTCAAGGGCCCACGGGTCCAGTGTCTGCCTCCATTGATGTAGAAATTTGCCAGGAATTTCACTGCCTTCTGGTCAAAATTCATCTCCCAGTCTCTGGCTGGCTTCCTGCTGGCTGTTGTGGGGGTTCTGTGACCTCACAGCTGGAAGGGACCACCTCCACCCTGTTGCCAGGGACTCCTGGCGAGGGGGTGCCCGGGGTCCCCGTGGTATTCCGCCCCTGACTTGCCCCAGCCCCTTCCCTTCTGCAGACTGGGGGCTGAAGGAGAGGTGGCCAGGGTCCCTCCCCCAGGGCAGAAGGCCAGGACAGCCCCAGCTGAGACCCAGTCCAGGAGGAACAGTGAGGGCCACCCTCCCGCTGGGGACATGCCAGAGGTGTCCCATGGACTGGCACCAACACCTGGCAGGGCCTTCCCTGGGGACTGGCCAGCTGCCCTTCTAGCCAGGACATGGGATGTGCCACCTCCATTTGGGCGTGATGGACAGGCGTCCGTCTTGAGCTGTGCTCCCACCCACCGGGTGTGATGGACCTGGCTGATGTCACACGCTGCTCTAATGGCTGGCCCCAGGCTGTACCCTCAGCTCTGGACCTCCAGCTCTGGCCACAGTGTGCCCGACTCCTGCGTCACAGGCCTGTCCTGCCCGAGGCAGTCGGCAGCTCCCACACTGGAAACAGCAGAGCCTGGTCTGCAGTTTTCATGTAACCCTGGTGTTCACAGCTCAAATCCTGCAGACAGGTCCCCAAACCAACAAACCAATACAAGCCAGGATCTGCTTACAAGGGACTGAGCTCCCTCCCCTGGTACAGGGCCACCGTGGCCGCCCAGGTAGGACCTCTGCAGGTGGCCAGTAGGACACCTGAGCCCAGGCCTTGAGCTCAACAAAGCCGGGCCCTCACAAAGGTTGCTGGGCAACAGGACCCCTCCTGGGGAGAGTAAGAGGCCAACAGGGCCGGGAGAGTTGAGGACAATGACAGCTGCTCAGAAGCACAGCTTCTTCACTCCAGAACCCCACTATATCCCTGGGTAAGGGATGGGGGGGGCCATGGACACAACGACCCCTGGGCTGCACCCCCCCCGCTGGCCTTTGGCCCAGGACACCACCAGGTGGCCGGCGTGTCCGTCAAGAGCAGAGAACTGGGCCAGCGGAGCAGCTGGCCACAGCCAAGAAAGAGTAGTGCTTGGGGTAAAGAGCACAGCCGGGCGCCTGGGCAGGCAACGGGGCCAGGGGCCAGGTCGCAACACCTGCCGGCCCCCTCCAGCGGACTGCTCACATGCACCCCGGCCAGCCGCAGACCCCTAAGGGCCTCCGGCTGCAGTGCCGCCACTGTCCACGCCTGAATGCCCAGCACCCACGCCACCTGTGTGTGATGCAGTCTGTCCCGTGGCCACCAGCAACCTGATCTTTCTCCTGGAGTGTAACTGTCACTCGTACTCCTGGAGCCTGCCCAGCCGGCAGCAAGCCCTTGGACCTGGTGCCCCCGCACTCCCAGCCCCAGGAACCCGGCTGCCATGCGTTCCTGCCTCCCTCCTCTGCCCTCTCTCCCTGCAGGTATGCCGGCTTCTACCCGCAGCTGCGCTACCAGGTGGGAAACACCTACGGGCGCACAACGGCCCAGCTGCTCACGGACCCCAGCGTACGCAAGAGCCCCTGCTCCGTGCTGTCCCCCATCTCCAAGCCCAAGTTCATAGAGGACTTCAGCCAATCCAGCCATCCCCGGGTGCCCTGCAGGGACCTCACCGAACCCCACATCCCCCACTACACGGGTGAGGCGCCCCTGCCCCCCACCCCGTCCCTGCCCTGCGGCTGTCTCACACTGGCCATGTCTGCACAGGTGTCAAGCCCTACAAGAACTTTCAAGTCCTGGGCCGGCTCCTGCCACAGGAGGTGGGCGGCCCGTGTCCACCCCGGGCCGACAATGTGGCCACGCAGGTGCAGCTGCCGGCTGGCTGCATGCCCTACTTCCCCTACCCACCGTGCCCACCAGGGAAGAAGGTGGACGCCAGGGCCTGGGGACACCCGGGCCTGCAGCTGGCATATGGACAAGAAGCATGGAAGAGCCAGGACCCAGTTCCAGAAACCCCAGGGCAGTACCAGGTACCCAGACCCTTCCCCCAGCTGAGCCCGGCCCACCCCCCAAACCAGCCCGGCCAGGACTGAGGGGCTGATGGGCCCCCCCACCCCACAGCTATACCACTGCAGGAGGGACGAGGGCCTGCTGCAGCCCCGGGGCAGGCAGGAAACACTTGACGTGGGCAGGTTCCAGCAGCTGCCCCAGCTGGACCACCCGAATCTCATCCAACGCAAGGCCATCTCAGGTGTGTAAGGAAGGGACACGCGACCCCCGCCTGCCCCTGGAGCCCCACCTGGGTTGGCCCAGCTGGAACCAACCCTCGCCCTCCCAGGCTACGCTGGCTTTGTGCCCCGCTTCGCCTGGGTCATGGGCATGAACTACCGGGACGCAGTCACGCAGGCCCTGGACGAGTTCGACAAGACCCAGGTACGGTGGGGCTGGGGAGGGGGCTCAGCCAGCGCCCAGGCACCCCCACCCGTCCATGCGGCTGGCCGTCTCGCAGCCGCACCCCGGTCCCCCAGTTCCTCTTCAGGAACCCCGAGTGCGCCCTGGGTGAGCGGCTGCCCAGCCCCCACTGGCCCAGCGGCAGCATCTACAGCAGCCAAGGCATGACCCCCTTCTACATGGGCTTCATTCCCTGTGAGTAGAGGCGGGGGGCCGGGCCTGGGCTGCCTGCCGCCCCTCTGCCCGGCTCAGCCGCCCCCCTCCCGCAGCCATGCAGGACAACTTCGCGCTGACCTTCGGCAACAGCACCCGCCGCGCCTACCGCAAGTGGAGAGGCGGAGCCACACACCGGGAAAAGCTTTAATGGTGCTTCTGTACAGCGGGGCCAATAAAGAGTTCCCCCCGCGGCCCCTAGGCCACCTCCTCCTCGGCCTCCTCCTCGAACTCGCCCTCCTCCTCGGCCGTGGCGTCCTGGTACTGCTGGTACTCGGACACCAGGTCGTTCATGTTGCTCTCGGCCTCGGTGAACTCCATCTCGTCCATGCCCTCGCCCGTGTACCAGTGCAGGAAGGCCTTGCGCCGGAACATGGCCGTGAACTGCTCCGAGATGCGCTTGAACAGCTCCTGGATGGCCGTGCTGTTGCCGATGAAGGTGGCCGACATCTTGAGCCCCCGCGGCGGGATGTCGCACACGGCCGTCTTGACGTTGTTGGGGATCCACTCCACGAAGTAGCTGCTGTTCTTGTTCTGCACGTTCAGCATCTGCTCGTCCACCTCCTTCATGGACATGCGGCCGCGGAAGACGGCGGCCACGGTCAGGTAGCGGCCGTGGCGCGGGTCGCAGGCGGCCATCATGTTCTTGGCGTCGAACATCTGCTGGGTGAGCTCGGGCACGGTCAGCGCGCGGTACTGCTGGCTGCCCCGGCTGGTGAGGGGCGCGAAGCCCGGCATGAAGAAGTGCAGGCGCGGGAAGGGCACCATGTTCACGGCCAGCTTGCGCAGGTCGGCGTTGAGCTGGCCGGGGAAGCGCAGGCAGGTGGTGACCCCGCTCATGGTGGCCGACACCAGGTGGTTGAGGTCGCCGTAGGTGGGCGTGGTGAGCTTGAGCGTGCGGAAGCAGATGTCATACAGGGCCTCGTTGTCGATGCAGTAGGTCTCGTCCGTGTTCTCCACCAGCTGGTGCACGGACAGCGTGGCGTTGTAGGGCTCCACCACCGTGTCCGACACCTTGGGCGAGGGCACCACGCTGAAGGTGTTCATGATGCGGTCGGGGTACTCCTCGCGGATCTTGCTGATGAGCAGGGTGCCCATGCCCGAGCCCGTGCCGCCGCCCAGCGAGTGGGTCAGCTGGAAGCCCTGCAGGCAGTCGCAGCTCTCGGCCTCCTTGCGCACCACGTCCAGGACCGAGTCCACCAGCTCGGCGCCCTCCGTGTAGTGGCCCTTGGCCCAGTTGTTCCCGGCCCCGCTCTGACCTGGGAGGGAACAGCGCGTCAGCCCCGGGCCGCCCCACCCCGCCCCGCCGCCTCCCCAAGCCGCTTAGCGCGGCCGTGACCTTGGGCTCACCGAACACGAAGTTGTCAGGTCGGAAGATCTGCCCGAAGGGCCCCGAGCGCACGGAGTCCATGGTGCCGGGCTCCAGGTCCACGAGCACGGCGCGGGGCACGTACTTGCCGCCTGCGGAGGGGAGCGGGGCGCGTGAGGCGGGCGCGCGGGGCGCGGGGCGCACGGGGGCGCGGGGCGGCACTCACCGGTGGCCTCGTTGTAGTACACGTTGATGCGCTCCAGCTGCAGGTCGCTGTCCCCGTGGTAGGTGCCCGTGGGGTCGATGCCATGCTCGTCGCTGATCACCTCCCAGAACTGCAGGGCGGGCGCGCGGCTGAGTCACGGGGCGGCCCCGCCCCGGATGGGCGCGGTGCGCGGCGGCCTCCCCCGCCGGGCCGGGCCGGGCCTCGGGCCTCGGGCCCCGCCGTGCGCTCCGTGGGCCCCGCCGTGCGCTCCGTGGGCCCCGCCGTGCGCTCCGTGGGCCCCGCCGTGCGCCCCGGCCGCTCGGCCCGCGCCCCGGCCGCTCCGCTCCGCCCGCCGCCATGCTCCCTGCCCGCCCGCCCGCCCGCCCGGACCCCCGCGCCCCGGCCGCCGCGCCCGCACGCCCGCACGCCCCGCACCTTGGCGCCGATCTGGTTGCCGCACTGCCCGGCCTGCAGGTGCACGATCTCCCTCATGGCGGCGGTGGCGGCGACAGCGGAAGGACCGAGAAGAGCGCGGAAGAGCGGGCGCGCAGAGTGCTACAACCGACGCTCCGCCGACGTTTATAAACCCGCTGCGCCCGCCTCCGCCGGCCTCAGATTGGGCTGCCGGAACGAGGCTGGGGCGCGGCCTCATCTGTATGGCTGAATCCCTGCCAATCGACCTGCCTAAGGCCCGCCTTTCCAACGACCTTCGCTGCTTATTGGTCAGCCCAGTGCTCTTATTTTCCTATCACAACCCGTCCCGCCTCCCGCCACAGCGCTTCGTCCATTGGTTGTTTCAAATGATTGATTTGCGCCCTGATTGGCTGGCTCCCTGGAGCGCGCCCACGAGCTGCCGCTATTGGCTGCCCGGCGTCCGCGTCCTGGTAACCGCCGCAGTGCCGCGGGAGACGCGCGCGGGCGGGCGCGGGCTTCCGGCGGGGCGCAGGGGCCAGCGGGCGGCGCTGGGGGAGGCGAGCCTGGCGCGGGCGGGGTGCAGGGGCCAGGATGCGTGCTGCAGGGCGGCCCTCCCGGGGTCCCTCACAGAGAGGGGGTGCAGGGCGGGCCTACCGGGTCCCTCACGGTGCAGGGGTGCAGGGCGGGCCGACCCGGGGTCTCTCGCGGTATGGGGTGCAGGGCGGGCCGACCCGGGGTCCCTCACAGAGAGGGGGTGCAGGGCGGGCTGAGCTGGGGTCCCTCGCGGTGTGCGGTGCAGGGCGGGCTGACCCGGGTCCCTCACAGAGAGGGGGTACAGGGCAGGCCGACCCGGGGTCTCTCGCGGTATGGGGTGCAGGGCGGGCCGACCCGGGTCCCTCACAGAGAGGGGGTACAGGGCAGGCCGACCCGGGGTCTCTCGCGGTATGGGGTGCAGGGCGGGCCGACCCGGGGTCCCTCACAGAAGGGGGTGCAGGGCGGGCCGACCGGGGTCCCTCACAGAAGGGGGTGCAGGGCGGGCTGAGCTGGGGTCTCACCGCCCCCTCAGCCGCCCGTGTTGTGGAGACGGTCACCTTGGTCACCCTGGCGACGCCGTGTGTTCTCACGGGGCCGGGCTCGGCTTGTGTTGGAAACGCGGGCGCGCCAGGCACCCCCAGAGGCGCGGGGCGGGACTGGGGCCGGGGGCGCGGGGCGGGACTGGGGCCGGGGGCGTCTAGCGAGCCGGGGGTCGCGCCTGGGGCGGGTGAGTCAGCAGGGGGGGAGGCTGGCCCGCGCGTCCCCGGGGTGCAGGGGTGCAGCCGCAGAGCCTGCTCAGGTGCCCCCGCCCCGGGGAACCGGCCAGCACCCCCGCCCTCCCCACCCTGCAGGTAACAAAACGCCACCGCGGCACTTGTGCCTTCCTCACCTCCGGGCGCGGTGCACGCTGGCCCGGCTGGGCCTCCCCGGGACACCCCAGCAGGTGCCCAGCCCCCCAGGATGCAGACAGACGCAAGGGGGAGGGAGCGTCCGTGGGGAAGGCCGGGTCCCCGCGGGAGGATGCGTTACTGCAGCCCGGGGCAGCAGCCAGACGGTCCTTAAAGGACCTTGTGGTCAGCCTTTGTGGGGGACCTCACCTGCCCCGGAAGGAGAGGTCCCCAGGGGCCTCCCCACCCGCTCCATCTCTCTGGAGAGCAGCACGGGCCACAGGGAGGAGGCAGGGGCGTGAGAGGCCCCCGGCCGTGCCACAGTGAGCAGGTGGACAGGACACTTGAGTCCTTTCCCAGGGCGGGGCTGGGCCAGAGGCCCCTGCACTTCCCCGGCGTCCAGTTCCCCCTGGCCGCAGAGGCTTTCCGGAGTGGAAACCAGACACGGTGCCCCCAGAGGAGGGGCGTCTGCCTGCCCGGACAGGCTTGGCCCGCTGGGGCCTGAGCAGGTCGGGCCGGGGACCGCTTCCCAGACAGGGTGCCTGCCAGGCCAGCGCACAGCATGGGGGGCGCCCCCTGAGGCAGCATAGGTTGACCTGCCTAGGGGACCCGACCCTGCGCCCCTTTCCCAGCCTGGCCAGGAGGGTCCCTTATCACACCAAGCACTTGTAGGCATTGACACCCCGCCTAAGGGGCATAGGGGCCTGAGTGTGCTAGCAGTGGCTGCACCCTACCTGTCCCCCTCAACAGAACACAGAGCCCCCACCCACAGGCAATAAAGACCACTGCACCTGAGCCCCATCTCGTTTATTTGTAGTCATTCATAAGCCCACTGCTGGGGACAGTAGAATGCACCCCACAACCAGGGAAATTCTCCAGGTGGTCCCAGGGATCCAAAGAACAGCCAGAGGGACAGCCAGGCCCAGGACCTCAGGTGGCCAAGCAGTGTGGGCGGTGACGCTGACCAGCTGACCAGAGGCCCCACCAGGAGAGCTCAAAGGCAGCTGGGGCAGCAGGTGGCCAGGCCTCCAAAGCCCTTGGCCAGTGGCACTTCACACCACAGCAGCACACCCTCCAGGTTGAGTAAGTAGATCAGCCCCCCTGGCAGGTGGGACAGCGGAGTCGGGTCGTGGCGGGGGGGCAGTGCCCACACTGAGGGTCCCCCACGGACAGGCATGGGCCAAGGGGCTGCCCTCAGCTGCACAGGCCAGCAGCATGTTGACCGGGCTGGCCAGTACCACTACCAGGGGGCGTGTTCATGGCGCCCTTGAAGAACCAGCAGGGGCAGAGTCACCCAGGACCCCATGAGCAAGGAGCCCTGCCTGGGCCCTACCCCGTGCCCAACACCTATGGTGAAGGGTGAAGCCACTGGTGCCTTGAAGCAGGATGGCCAGGTTGCAGCTGAACCCCAAGACGGGGCTGGGTCAGGGCCGAGCACCCAACCATGCCTCGGCCTCCCACCCCCGCACCTGCATTGAGGATGGGCTGCACCACCTGGGCCACGCAGCCCTGTAGCAGGAGCTGGTGTAGCATTGCAGAGGGAGTCAGCCAGCAGAATGCCGCCCACCACCAGGGAGAACGCCATGCCTGGGGAAGTGGGCACCTGTCCCAGGTCAGGGTGGGGGCTCAGAGGGCACCTGTCCCAGGTCAGGGTGGGGGCTCAGAGGGCACCTGTTCCAGGTCAGGGGTAGGGGCTCAGAGGGCACCTGTCCCAGGTCAGGCTGGGGCTCAAAGGGCACCTGTCCCAGGTCAGGGGTAGGGGCTCAGAGGGCACCTGTCCCAGGTCAGGGTGGGGCTCAAAGGGCACCTGTTCCAGGTCAGGGGTGGGGGCTCAGAGGGCACCTGTCCCAGGTCAGGGTGGGGGCTCAGAGGGCACCTGTCCCAGGTCAGGGGTAGGGGCTCAGAGGGCACCTGTCCCTGGTGGGGGTAGGGGCTCAGAGGGCACCTGTTCTAGGTCGGGTGAGGGCTCAGAGGGCACCTATCCCAGGTCAGAATGGGGGGCTCAGAGGACACCTGTCCCTGGTGGGGGTAGGGGCTCAGAGGTCACCTGTCCCAGGTCAGGATGGGGGCTCAAAGGGCACCTGTCCCAGGTCAAGGGTAGGGGCTCAGAGGACACCTGTCGCACCCAGGTCAGGGGTAGGGGCTCAGAGGGTACCTGTCCTTGGTCGGGTGAGGGCTCAGAGGGCACCTATCCCAGGTCAGAGGTGGGGGGGCTCAGAGGGCACCTGTCGCACCCAGGTCAGGGGTAGGGGCTCAGAGGGCACCTGTCCCTGGTGGGTAGGGGCTCAGAGGGCACCTGTCCCAGGTCAGAATAGGAGGCTCAGAGGGCACCTGTCCCTGATGGGTAGGGGCTCAGAGGGCACCTGTCCCAGGTCAGGGTGAGGGCTCAGAGGGCACTTGTCCCGGGGGGGGGGTGGTGGCTCACAGACACCTGTCCCAGGTCAGGGGTAGGAACAACTCCACACTCCTGGTCATTTCTCTCCATCTAGGGGAGGGGGAGCAGGGAGGACTCAGAATGGGTTTCTGTGGGCAGCTGGGGGTCAGAGGTCAGAGCCATCCCACCATTTCCCTGCTGTGGCTGCAATACCACTTAACGAGGCTGCTGTGTGTCACCCCACCTGTGAGTGTCAGAGGGGTCATGACCCATGGATGTCCCCTGGGGCCCCACCTGGCCTCAGGTCCCTCAGGGTCTCCCTGTCCACCCGCCCTTGTCCGCTCTCTCCTGCCCAGTCCAGGGCAGCCTCGTCACCTCCCCTCGTCACCAGGTGTGTAATCAGGCTGGTGAGCACCTTGAGGAGGCTGCTGGTGCCTGGGCCAGCGCGCTAAGCCGCGGCAGGACGGCCATGACTGTCCAACGGCAGCAGGACCAACAGGGTGAGCCAGTTGAAGATGCCATGGATGGCTGACTGCCGAAGGCCCTGCAGCCAAGGCAAAGCGGACTGACTGAGCCGGCCCTCCACTCACCTCTGAAACTCACCCTAGTCCCCAGCCTGCGTGCTGGGGTCAGTGGTGCCTACACTAATGTCCATGATGATGGGCACAGATGCCCACACTGCCCGCCATCTGGCAAGGCATCAGCTGCCTGGACTCCCAGCCCATTCCGCAGCCTCACCTACCGACCACCCACCCAGCCAGGAGGCCACTGCTGACCATGATGGCAGCATTGCTTCACATTGTCCTTGAGGACATCTGCCGCCACTCTGCCTGCATGTGCCAGAGGTCGGGACACGGTGGGGGTGCAAAGGGCTGACCACCTGGCTGCCCACCGCTCACTGCCTAGCAGCTGGGAGGCGGAGCTGAGAGTGTCCAGCGAGCAGATGAAGGGGCTGAGCTGCCCAGCAGCCCATGGGCCTTGAGGAAGCTGCTGGCTGTGCCCAGCTCTGCAAGCACAGGGTCGTGCTGCCCATGACCCCTGGCCAGCCTCACAGGGCAGGGCCCACCCCCAGAATGGGGCGGGCAGCAGCAAGCCCTGGGGGTCTGACCTGCCCACCCACTGCCCCTGATGTACCTTCCCAGAACTGGCCAGTGTCCTCCAGCTGAGCCAGTCCCCTGCTCTTCCAAGATGAGGCCAGAGCTGGAGGTCCCTGCAAGGCCGGGCTCGGGTGATGGAGGCAGGATGGAGCCCCTGAGCCCAGCCCAGGGCGTTAGGAGGTGGGGTGGGGCGGGAGGCGTTGGGGAGTTAGCGCACCTGCGTTTCCCAGGCTTTGGTCAGCCAGGTCGGCCCTGCCCAGGGCAGGCTGCTGGCAGTGAGAGACGTTGGGTCTCAGGATGGACACTGCTCTGCTGCCAAGCAGCCCGAGGTCAGGGCCGAGCCCTGGGGCCTCAGGACCTGTGATCTCGGCCACTGCTGTCCCACCCAGCCCCTGTTGGCCCGGGGGACTCTCCTCTGTCCACCAGGGTCTGACCGCCGTGGTCTAGGCTGTCATCAGGTAGGCCTGGGGCCGCCTGGGCTGTGTCTAAGGGACAGCACAGAGCGTCCCTGGCTGCTGGCTGGAAGGCAGCCTTGAGGACCTGAGAGATGTTACCATCGTCCCGCCCAGTGTGGACATTGACATCCTGCTCCAGCTCGACAGCAGCTCCATTCCCAGGGACTTCTGCTGCCCCTGTCTGTGCTCAGGCCACACACAACAGCCCCAAGCCCCAGCCCTGGCCTGCACGTCCCTGGATCGGCCTTCTTACCTGTGCAGGTGGTCAGGCCTGCGGGAGAACATGCTGAGCCGGGCCTCGTCAATGCTTACCCAGGAACTGGGATCCCCACGAGATTCCCTGCCTGGACCCTGCACCCCAAGCGCCCAGCACCTCCTCCTGGAGCAGGGCTTCTCCTGGGGACGGGCAGGGGTCATGTGATGTGGAAGTGGACATGTGTGAGGAGGTGGCTGTGAACCCAGTGGGCCTGCCATACGAACCCAGGGTGGGATGCTGAGGTCCAGCTTGTGGTGGCCCCTGCCCCCACAGGAGTGCCAGGCACCAGGTGGCCCCGGCCAGCACCCAGCACCAAGGGCACCAAGTCCAGAGCCCAGTTCTGTGGAAGGCAGTCCAGGGCCTGCGGGATGAAGGATGGCAGAGCGCCCCATGATCTGGCCTCTACACTGTCAGCCCCTCACGGGGCACAGAGGGACTTTGGCCCAGCTGGGAAGGATCCTGGGTGCCTGCTCAGCGAATTCCCCAGCCCAGGTGTCTGTGGAGCCCCCAGTCACGCCTCCTTCTAGAGCTGGCTTGGGGCTTCAGCACCCCTTCTGGCTACACAAAGTGTATGAAGGTGGCTAGCGGGCAGGGTGGGGGGGCCTGGCTGGCCCCCTGTGGGTCTCAGCAGGTCCTGCCCACAGCCCTCCTGGCCTGGGACCGCATCTGTCCTCAGAGTCAAGCTCAAGTTGCAGGCCACAAGATGGCCGTGTCCCCCAGACCACACGCAGGCCAGCTGAGGTCCAAGGCTCTGGATGGGGCAGGAGGAGGTTCTCGGGAGACCTTGAGGCTGCAGCCCAGAGGGGTGGCCTCGGCTCAGGCCTGGGTGTCGCCCCGGGGATCCCAGTGACAGCAAGGGGACTGGGGAATCCCAGGTCAGGGGGCCGGGCCTGCTTGGCTGCTGAGTGACAGCCATCATCAGGTGTTTGAGGGGCGCGGGGGGCTGCTTGGCCCGGATGGCCAAGAAGGTGGCCAGGTCTAGGTCCAGCATGGCCACCCCGCCGCGGGGCGGGGGGTTGCTCTGGCGGCACTGGGGGCAGGTGATCCGGTGCTGCTCCAGGGCGGGCACGTGCAGCCGCAGCACGCAAGCCTGAAAGAAGGTGTGGCCGCAGTGCAGGCGCCCCAGAGGTCGAAGGCAGAGTAGCAAACGACGCACTCGTTCCGGGGGGCTGCCCGCTCCTCCCCAGCTTGGGGGCCCTCGGGCTGCAGCATCTGGGAGGACGGAGAGCAGCTGGGCAGCTGCCTACCCGGAGGTGGCCTGAGGGGTCTGCGAGCCAGGCCAGACTTACCTGTGTACGCTCCAGTGGCCCAAGGTGACTCGGGAGGGATGGGCTGCCTCCTGGGCTCGCATTACCAGCGGCACCTGGAGGCAGGCAGAGGGGGCTCCCCTTTCAGGCACAAAGCAGTTGCAACTGGATCTAAGGGCTCAGGCTCCTGCCTTGGACAATGAGGCCCCTCTGCTGCCCAGCCCCTGCCCAGGCCGGCCCCTGTCAGCACTCTTCTGCCGTGGCCTGGTTGGTGCCCCCTCTTCGGCCCCCAGAGCCCACATTGCCGCCTTCAGGAAGCTGCCGTGCCCACTTGAGGGCCTCTGCCCCCACCCGGCTGGGCACAGCAGCCCTGCCCCACCTCCACCCTGGACGGCCCTACCTTGCACTGCATCTCCACACCACACCGCCTGACACCTGCTGGCAAAGCCCCACCAGGGGGCACCCCAGAGCAGGGGGGGCGACAACTCCCAGTCCTGCTGGGGCCAGGAGGGCCCACCTGGGCGGGGACCCACCCCTGGGGCAGTCTCAGAACTGGTCGGACAGGTTCCTGGGCCGGCCTGGGTGGGGTCATCCCAGTCCCCAGGGGCTGAGGACAGAGCCAGGTCTCTGTGGGCTGCAAGGGGCCATGACTTGTGGCCCCACACCCAGGTCCTGCCTGGCCGCCCTGTTTATCCTGTGGGGCTGGCCTGGCCTCCACATGAGAGTGCGTCTGGCCAGCCCTGCCCCGGAAACCCAGGCATTCCGGGGTGCTGGCCGCTCACTTCCCACTCTGGCATCTGGAGAGGTGGGTTCCACCAAGCTCCCTCAGCCCCTGCCCTCCAGAGCCTGCTCCAGGCCACTTCCTCCAGGAGCCCAGCCCCTGGTGGGGAACAGGGGGACACGGGTCAGCCGGCCGCAAGGCCCAGAGTGCACAGGAATGAGACATTTCACGGGAAACCGGAAAAACATCCCTGCTGACACGGGGCTCGGAGGTGGGTGACTCACGGGCGGCCTGGGCTTTGCCGCCTCGAAACCCAGCCAGCCCCAGCCCCACCTGCCGCCCCAGCCTCCTCACCCATGGGCTCGGCCCTGAGACCACACAGATGGGTGGCAGCCCCCTCTGCCCCCAGAATGCTCCGGAGGCGGGAAGGCTGGGGGCAGGGCGCCATGCTGTAATGCACCCAGCCCCACCCAGAGAGGCCAGCCACAGCACAGGAGGCGGCGGAGGGCCATGGGCGCCCTGCTTTATTTCCAGCCTTGGACAGAGGTGGATGGCGTGCGGTCAGGGCCGAGGACCGGCGCTAGGAGACCACGCAGCAGCTGTGGCAGCGGCAGAAACGAGGGCAGTGGCAGCAGGAGCAGCAGGGGCAGCAGCAGCAGTGGTGGGCGATGTCGTCCCCTCGGCCCACGGGCGGCCGGCCAGCGTAGGTCAGTCCCTCCGGCCGCTGCCCACAGCCGTATGGGTTGCTGGGCTGTCCCCACGCCTGCTGCCCGGAGCCGGCCCCCTTGGTTTCCGTGGGCTGCGGGCCCGGACCCCCGGGCAGGGGCTGTGCCTCTGAGGTGGAGCTGGCACCCAGAGTGGCCTGGCTCGCTGGCCCCAGGTCCGGTCGCAGGTGGGCTCTCGGGATGCTGATGTGCGTGTAGGGGTTCTTCACCACCATCTCGTGGGGGTCCATAGCCTGGCCTGCAGGGGAGGACGGAGACACAGGACCTCAGGGGAAGGGAGGGCCGCCTGCTGCCCCCCACCCACCGCCTTACCCCGAGCCCCCGAGGCGGTGGGAACTCAGCACTGGCACTCACCTGCCGGCGGTGTGGCCGCGTCCTGAGTGCTCGGGCTCCTGGCCGTGGCCACTGCCGGGGAGCGCAGGGCAGCCGCCTTTACCTGCGGGGGGCGGGGCCCCAGGAGGGGGATCCCCAGGTCCTCGGGTCAGGGCAACACGGGGTGACTCAGCCCTGCGGCATCTGGGGCATGCCCCGGGCCGTCCAGAGGGACACGTGTGGTCAGGCCTCACGGCCACGGTGCGCGGTCACCCTGACCCGGCTGCACCCCCACAGCACCCCGCAGCACCCCCGCTGCACCCTGCTGCACCCCTGCTGCATCCCGCTGCACCCCGCTGCATGCCCGCTGCACCCCGCTGCACCCCACAGCTCCGCTGGGGAACCCTCGCTGCACCCCGCTGCACCCCCGCTGCACCCCGTTGCAGCCCCGGGGCTGTGGGCGCGCGACCCCGTGAGCGGTCACCGGGGAGCGTCCAGCCCGGCGCCACGAGCCCCCTCCAGCCCCTAGGACACGCCCACTGGAGGCGACCCCGCCCACTAGGACACGCCCACGGGAGGCGGGGCCCAAGGCAGGCACGCGCGAGGAGCCCCGCCTCTGGCGTTACGTGTCCCGCTCCTTAGAGGCCGGATCCTGCATGACGCAAGCACGCGCGGGGGCGCGCCGCCGCGGGCGGGGGCGCAGAGGATCTTTGCTTCCCAGGAGCCTCCGCGCTCTAGGGCTTCCCGAAGACCCGGCTGGGGGCGGCGAAGCCAAAGGGAGCCGCGCACAGGGCGGGGCCTGGAGCCGGGGGCGGGGCTGGTGCTGACGGGCGGGGCCTGGAGTCGGGAGGCGGGGCTGGCTCCGGGGCGGGGCTTGCACCGAGGGGCGGGGCGGGCCTGCCACAGGGGCGGGGCCTGCCTCAGGGGGCGGGGCCTGCCTGGGCTCCCGCCGCCCCTCTCACCTGCGAGCTCCGGGGTCGCCGGCCAGGGCGGACCCTGCGGCCGGACCCTGCGCGCGCGCTGCCTGCGCGGCCGGCTGGTCCCCGAGCCCTGGCCGCCCCTCGCCCAGGGCGCCCCGCAGTGATCCCCGGGGTGCGGGCGGCCGCAGGCCGGCGGGGATCAGCCTCCCCGGGGCCCAGGGCCGGCACAGCCCGCGCGCCCAGGCTCGCGCTCCCCGCCCGCAGGCTCCGGCGCGGCCCCCGCCGCCCAGGGTCGTGCCCGGGCGCGCTCCGGGTGCGCTGCGGGCGCCGAGGGGCCGCGGGAGCCGGCCCCGCCCCGCGGACCCCGCGCGGGCCCAGGACGGCGTGGGGGGCGGCGCTGCGGGCGCGCGGCGCGCACTGCGGTCCCCGCGCCTCCGCCGCAGAGCGCGCCCCACTCCGCACGCACCTGCCGCCGCGCCCGCGCCCCGGAGCCGCCGCGCCATCGCCCCAGGTCGCCGCGCCCGGGCCTGCCTTGGAGAGCTCCCCGCGCGCGCCCCGCGGACGCCAGGCTGGGGCAGGTGAGCGGGGTCGGGGCAGGGGCAGGGGGCCTGCCTGTCGGGCGACGCTCACTCGGTCTCTCGCCCGCAGCTGCAGCTCGGGCCTGGTGCAGGCCTGTCCTCCGCGCGCGCCGCGCCGCCCGCAGCCCGCATCCTCCGGCTCCCGCGGCCCGGCCTAGCTGCCTTCCCTGGGCGCCCTGTCCTGGAGCCATGGCGCCCACCTAGCCCCGGCCTGCCCCGATGTCCGCGCCCGGGCGCTGCTGACCCCGGCCGCAGGGGGAACGCCCCCCGCGGCCCCTGGCCAGCCTCCGCGGCCAGAGACCCTGGGTGAGCCCCCGGCTGCGGCCTCCCAGCCAGGGTCGCCTCCCACCCCGCCCTGCCCGCGCCTGCCCCCGCGCCGGCCGCCCCTTCCTCCTCCTCCTCCTCGCAGGACTGGACCCCAGACGCGGCCGTCGTGGCCAGCGCCCCAGCTCCCGCCGGCCGGCCCTAGGAGCCCGCGGGGCTGCCGGGGTCCCCCCCGGCTCTGGCAGGACCAGGATGCTGCCCCGACCCCCAGCCCCCAGCCCCAGCCCACGCCAGCGTCCCCCCGAGCGTCCACGCTGACAGCAGGCAGCCCGATGCCGGCTGACCCCGGGCCCGAGGCGGGCAGCGGCTGGCCGGGCCTCCTCATGTCCTGCCTCAAGGGTCCCCACGTCATCTTCAAGATGGAGGCCATGAAGCTGGTGCACCCCGAGAAGTTCCCCGAGCTGCCGGCGGCCCCGCGGCCTGCGCCTGCGCTGGCCCCGAAGCGGGCCTGGCCCTCTGACACCGAGATCATCGTCAACCAGGCGTGCGGGGGCGATGTGCCCGCCCTGGACGCGGGGGCGCCCCGCACGCCGCCCCTGCCGCGCCGGCCCCGCAAGGGCAGCGTGGAGCTGGGCTTCCCGCGCGTGGCGCCGGCGGACGAGGTCATCGTGAACCAGTACGTGCTGCGGCCGGGCCCTGCGGCCAGCGCGGCGGCGTCCGGGGCGGGCGCCGTGCCCGGCGAGCCCCTGCAGTGCCCCACGTGCGGGCACACCTACAACGCAGCGCAGCGGCGGCCGCGCGTGCTCTCCTGTCTGCACTCGGTGTGTGAGCAGTGCCTACAGATCCTCTACGAGTCCTGCCCCAAGTACAAGTTCATCTCCTGCCCCACCTGCCGCCGCGAGACTGTGCTGTTCACCGACTACGGCCTGGCCGCGCTGGCCGTGAACACGTCCATCCTCAGCCGCCTGCCGCCCGAGGCACTGACCGCCCCGGCGGGCGGCCAGTGGGCGGGCGAGCCGGAGGGCAGCTGCTACCAGACCTTCCGGCAGTACTGCGGCGCCGCGTGCACCTGCCACGTGCGGAACCCGCTGTCCGCCTGCTCCATCATGTAGTGCCCGGCAGTCCCTGCTCGCGCCGCCCCTGCCCCTCGCTGCCCGCTCGCTCTTCCTCGCCCACCCGTCTTCAGTGGCTTCCGGCCCCACCCCTTGTGGCACTATTGCTCCAGCCAACTTCGCCATTAAAACTCTGCCAAAGTTTGCCCCCGTGCCCTTCTGTGCAGCCAGACAGCTCCGGCGCAGGCCCGGGGCAGTCGGGGCAGTTGCCCGGTGACCATTTGTTGCTCCGTGGGGCCGAGGCCAGGCCTGCTGCTCAGCCCAGTGAGTGTGTCTGGCTGAGGTCATGGAGGACGAAGGGGCTCAGAGTGGAGCAGGGACTGCCTGAACGGCGGATCGGGGTGAGCAGGCTGGCTCAGCCGTGTTTATTGTGCCACTGCTCAGGTACCCCCAAACCCGGGGAGGGGGGCATGGCCATGCAGTCGGCTGCCAGGGCAGGGTGGGCAAGGAGTCCCGACGGGCTGCTCACGTGGGATCAGGCCCCTCCCCTGGGCCGCCCTGACCTTCAGGTCTGTCCATGTTGGCGCCTGCTGCTCCCAGCCTGTCCTGTGGTGGTGTCCTTGGGGTGGTGTCCTTGGGCTGGGTGATGCCCCTGCCAGGGAAGGCCACGGCGTGGGGCCGAGCTCAGCGACGTGCCCCGTCCAGCAGCAGGAATAGCAGGCCCAGCAGGGTGAGCGGGGCGAAGATGAGCAGCAGGCCCAGCAGCTCGAGCCCCAGCAGGCCCAGCAGCACCAGGCGGCGGGCACAGGGTCCCCGTTCCCGCAGTGCCCACAGCCGGGTCCCCAGGCCGGGCGGGCAGGGCAGGAAGGGCAGGAAGCCCCGGCCGCCCACGGGTCCAGCCAGGAAGCGTAGCTGGTAGCGGTGCTCCAGGCAGCCCCAGGGGCCAGGGCTCCGGCCCGGCGGGGCGGGTGGTGTCGGGGGCCGGGGCCGCTGGGGTGCGTCGGCCTGCAGCAACTCCTCCTGCAGCCGGCAGATCTCCCACTCCAGCACAGGTGTCCTCTGACGACACAACGGGCAGCGCACACGACCCAGGTCCACGGTGGGCGCTATGCCCAGCAGCCGGTGCAAGCAGCCCAGGCACAGGCCGTGGCCACAGTTCAGCAGGGCCAGGCGGCGCTGGCCGGGCCCGTAGGGCTCCGTGCAGACAGGACACTCCTCTGGGGCCTCGCCCTGCTCCCGCCCGGCCGGCAGCGCCCACACACTGTCCAGGGCCACGGCCCCCAGCAAGGGCTCGCTGTCCTGTGGCCGAGCATCCCCCTCATCTGCTGGCCCCTGGCTCGGCAGGTCCAGGCCCTGGGGGCTGGGAGAAGCCTGAGGCCGACTGCTGGGCCCATAGCAAGGCTGGGTCAAAGTGGAGGTGAGGTGGCCCAAGCCAGGGGAGGGGGCCCTGGGGCAGGAGTCAGGGCTGGTGGTGGCAGGGGACCCCAGTGTGCTGACAGGGGTGTTGAGCGCGAGGGTCAGCGAGGCCCGGGGCCGCACAGGGCCTGGACTCCACCCTGGCTCCAGCACTGACCTCCAGTGGTCTCCAGATGTCACCCACCCGTGGGACCTAGCAGCGAACAGGCCCACGAGCTGCTGGCCCCTGCCACGTCCAGTCCCGGTCAGCAAGTGTCCGTGAGATGCCCGACTGCAGTGGGGGAGGCAAGCACCGCCCAGCTCCCAGACCGGATTTCCCAGTTGGAGCAGCCACACCCCTCCCTGCTGCGCCCCTCCCAGTGCCACCTCCGCGTATTAAACCAGGCAGCCCAGCAGGTGCACACACATGGGCACACCCACCCCAGGTCCTCACTGTCCCCAGGGACCCTGGTACCACAGCCCACCCACCGCCCAGGACACCAGGTCAAGCAGAAACAAAGAACACACACAGCTGGGGTCCCAGTGCTTCCGTTTACTCTCTGGGCTCGCGAGGTCAGGACCCAGCCTAGGGAGGCCAGGAGCGGCCCAGTGGACAGGTCCAGGGTGGACGTGGACAAAGCTGTGAAGTGGTGGGAAGGGCAGCCTGGACCCAGGACAAGGCCCACGTCGTCTGCCCCAACGCTCCAACAAGGTCTGACTGAGTGAGGGCATGGCCTCAGGTCAGATGAGGCTGGAGGGCCAGGCGGGGTCAGGCCCATGTCTCCGTCTGGAAGCGCCGGGTCCGCTCCAGCCTGGCCAGGTAGGCGGCAGCCTCGGGGCCGGAGAGCCTGCCCTCGCGCTGCAGGATGGCTGTGACGGCCTCAGAGACCTCTGCCGGCAGGTGCTTGGCGTTGCTGCGGGTGGCCAGGAGCAGGTGAGGGGGCGCAGAGCCCCGGGCAGGGAGCCCCTCCTCCCCGCAGCCCCTTACCCTGCCAGGTAGAGGCAGGCCCCACGGCGGTCTAGCAGCTCCCACACCAGCGGCCCGTGCTCCCGAAGACGGTGCTGCACATACACCTTGTACTCCTAGGAGGGAGTGTGGGGTGTGAGCCGGCACCCCCTTCCATGCGCCCCACCCACCCCGGCACCCACCTGCTCCCGGGAGAAGGCCGTGACCAGCGCCAGGCAGCCGCGCGCCTCCAGGAGCTGCCACTCTGCCTCCCAGTAGAAGTCTTGGTCCCGTCGGCGGCAGCCGAAAAATAAATAGTTCCCTGGGGAGGATGCACAAGGGGGCCTCGAGCCTGTCCAGGCCCAGCAGCCCTCTCCCCACAGCCCTGCATACTCACCGGTCCGGCCCTGGGCCACGCGCTCCTGCACTGCAGCTCGGAAAGGGGCCACGCCAGTGCCTGCCCCGACCATGATCACTGGCGTGTCCGGCGTGTCAGGGAAGGTCAGGCCCCCGGGTCGTACCCACAGGGGCACCTGGACGGGTCCTGCGGTGGGAGGGAGGTGGCATGAAGGGGCTTGGGGCTGGGCCGGGCCGAGGGTAGGGAACAGGGGTCACCTTGCGCAGGGTCCAGGGAAGCCAGCCAGGATGAGCAGAGGCCGCGGCGTGGCTCCTTGAGGCGGGTCCGGTACTGCACCACGGCCACCAAGATCTGTAGCCGCGAGGGGTGTACCTGGGGTGGGGACAGCAGGCGCTGCGTTGGCCTGGACCAAGGTGCTGTCCAGAGGCTGGCCCGCCCACTGGCCTGCACCGGCTCACTCACCAGCAGGGAGGAGGCGATGGAGAAGGCCCGGGGCCGGATTGGAGGAATGAGGTCCAGCAGGTAGTCCGGAGGGACAGCGGCCGCAGAGTGCGGGAAGTCACACAGCACCTAGGGTGGGCATTGGGAGTGGCAGGGCTTGGCGAGCAGGGGCAGGGCCTGGGGCCCTGGGTGAACAGGCACCCACCCGGCCTCACCTCCAGCACTGTCCTACGGGGCCGTGTGCAATACTCATGCCGCTCTTCCTGGCCGGGCCCCGACGCCAGCTCCATCAGCTTCTCCCGCTCCAGCTCATGGGGTGAGAGGCAGGCCAGTAGCTCGAAGAAGGAGCGACGGGGCACGCTGGCAATGTCCAGGTACTGTGACACCAGGTGCCTGACAGAGCAGGGTTGGGGCAGTCCCACGAGGTTGGGGGCATCTGCAGTGGCCAGCAGGAGGCCTTGGTGGCCGGTGGAGGACATGGGTGGGCAGGGAAGGGCAGAGGAGGGTCAGCTCCACCCGGCTCACCTGGCTCCTGTGGCTCCAGCAGGAAGTGCCGGTCAGGGTCCAGGCCCAGCACCTGGCAGAACTGCTGGACGTGCTGGGCGGCATTGGCTGGCTGGATCAGCACCACGTCGCCGGCAGTGTAGCTGGTGGGAGGGGAGCCATGTCGGCGGGGCTGGGGGTTTGGCCAGCCCCCTGGGACTCTGCCCACAGCCCTCACCTGATGCCAGAGCCTGCTATGTCAAACTCTATCAGGCGAACGTCCTGGAAGTGCGTGGGGCCGGTCACCCGCTGGTTGCTGACGACGGGGGCCAGGAAGGGCCGTGCCTCTGTAGGGGCGCCCCGAGGCTCAGCCACGTGTGGCTCCTCTGGGCTCCTACTGGGGGACTCCTGGAGGAACTGCAGGGTGAACCTGGCAGGGAGGCTGTGGGGAGGGGCAGGTGTCACACCTGGGCTTCTTTCTGGGGCCCCGCCCACCCCACTGCAGGGCTGACGGGCCCCAACTCACGGGACTCCGGGGGGGATCACAGTGAGGCCGGGCGGCACAGGCAGTAGCGGCAGGACCTTCCCCCATAGGTCATGCAGCCAGGGGTCCATGGCAGCATCAGGCCTGGGCAGACGGGCACAGCTTAGGACGTCACGTGGGGGGCCTTGCCGGTGGGCCCCAGCACCCCCTGGGCCAGCCACTCACCCCAGCTCGTGCTGGTCGTCCCCCAGGCAGGCGGGCAGCAGGGCGCTGCCCCCTAGCTGCAGCAGCCGGCGGTGCAGCTTCTTGGCCACAAAGTTGAACCTGCAGGGACAGCCAGGCTGGCCCAGCCCTGGAGAGCAGCCCTGTCCCTCTGCTGGCCCATGCCTAGCATAGGCTGTGCTGTCACCCGCCCCACTGCCTGTTCTCCACCACACGAAGGGGAGCTGAGGCACGCTGGCCCTGGGGGTCTGGACAGCCACGTGCCACTGGGATACCACAGGGCCCCCACTCACTTGGCATAGGAGGAGTCCCCGAAGCCCAGGACGGCGAAGTCCAGCTGGCAGAGGGAGGTGTGCGGCAGCTGCTTGCGGAATATGAACCGCCAGAAACTCTGCAGCCACAGCAAGCCGTCAAAGGCCCGGGCAGGGGCAGCAGGGACTGCCTCTACAAGAGGTGGCTGACCCAGCGCCCACACCCACGTGGCCAGAGGAAGCCTGGCCCGGGCCTGCTGGGTGGGGGTGAGGCAGTGGGTGATCACTCCCCTTCCCTCCCTACAAGTATGGAGAAAACTCGGACACCATGCGAGACCCCGGAGGCAATGCCAGCCCAGAGCCATACCGCTGGGGTAGGGACAGCCTTCTCGGGACAGGCCCACCTGGCCCTGGCACCCAGGAGCGTCTGGGGCCTTGTCCCTTTGTCTCCCACCAGAGCTGACCCCTCCGTGGCCCACTACACCCCACAGCACTGGCTTCCTGCTGCGTCCACTGCCCGTCTGTGGGTGTGCTAGGGCGGATGTGGGGCCCCCTCAGACCCAGGACTGACCCAGAGCCCAAGCTGCAGGCTGGCTGACAAGCCAATCTGCCTGCTTGGTGCCCTCACACGTGCCCCACTGCCCACCAGGACACCCCAGCTCATCTGGGATCTTTCATTTCAGCCTGGCCAGCTCCCTGCCACACCTGCTGGGTCTCTAATTGTGTCCTGGTCGTGTGCTCCATATCCTGACTGTATGCTGCGTGTCCCGACCGTGGGCTCTGTATCCTGACTGCCTGCTCCATGTGCCAACCGTGTGCTTCATGTCCTACTGTGTAGTCCCGGCTGTCTGAGCTTGGGTGTTGAATCCCTTGCCTGCCTCTACTCTCCCTGCTGTGCTCCGAGCACGTGGCACCCTCCAGGGCTCTCTGAGCAAATATCCACTATGTGGCTGTCCCACAGCGATGGTGATGGGCCAGCTTTGTTCCATGGCCCCACAGCCTTCTCAGAAGACGCCTCCGGCTTCCTGTGGGCCGTGGGACGGTCACTGGCACCACTGTGTTGCAGGGACCCAGGAGGTGTCTGCCCCTCCATGCATCTCCGTTTTGAGTTCCCTGGCCTGTGGCTGGTCTGATTTTGTTTGACCTCCCTGTGGCTTTGAGTTGGAGTCCATGCTGAGCCCCCCATTCCTCCCCTCCCAGCCCTGGCTGCTGGGCATCCTCCTTCACACTTCTGGGCACCCACTGTGCCCTGGAGGCCCGGCCACTACCACGTCTGTGCACTCGGTGGACCTGCTGTCCACCATGCCTTGCAGCCCTCGTCCACTGTGTGGCCTGTACCCATGACTCCCTGCATGCCACGTCCACCGCGTGACCCACACCCATGGACCCCTCTACCCCATGTCCCCACGTTCCATGTCCGGGCACACGGTCAGGATGCAGACCACACAGGGCCATCACCCCACCCCACGGCCCCCTCCACCCCACCGCTGGCCCCTCAGGACTCGGCCTATCCCCCTTCCCTTCCTCGAGGGCTGGCCACGGGCCCGGGCCAGCGCTGCCCGCGGAGGGCCACGCACCTTCATGTTGTCCGGCGGGTCTCCCTGGCCCGCGGTGGCGCAAACGAAGATCGCGAGGGGCTCGTGGATCAGGTTCGCCTGCAAGGGAGACAGGCGCCTGAGGCTTGCTCGGGGTTCCCAGGACGCCTCGCTCGGCGTCGAGGTTCCCAGGACGGCTCTCGCGGGGTCGGGGTCCCCAGGACGCCCCGCGTCCTCACCACTGGGTACGCGTCCAGCGCCTGCACGCGGCAGCCCAGCCCGCGGCGCCGCGCCTCGCGGCCGAGCCTCTCCGCCGCATCCTGCGCCGTGCCCGTCTGGCTGCCGAAGAGCACCAGGAGCTGCGGGCGCGCCATGGGGACCCGCGGCCCAGCGGCCGCCGTCGCCCGGAAGTGACGATCCGCGCCCGGGTGCTGCCGGCACGCCGCCGTCGCCCGGAAGTGACGCGCCGCGCGGCTCGCAGGGCCGAGGCCGGTCAGCGGGCCGCCCGGGGCGGGCGCGCGGCCATGCTGTTCTCGCTGCGGGAGCTGGTGCAGTGGCTGGGCTTTGCGCCCTTCGAGGTCTTCGTGCACCTGCTGGCCCTGCTGGTGTTCTCCGTGCTGCTGGCGCTGCGCGTGGACGGGCTGGCGCGCGGCCTGTCGTGGTGGGCCGCCTTCGCGCCGCTGTTCGCGGCCGACGGGCTGAGCGCCTACTTCACCACCATCGTGGCGGTGCGCCTGTTCCAGGACGGCGAGCGGCGGCTGGCCGTGCTGCGCCTCTTCTGGGTGCTCACCGTGCTCAGCCTCAAGTTCGTTTTCGAGATGCTGCTGTGCCAGAAGCTGGCCGAGCAGGCGCGCGAGCTGTGGTTCGGCCTCATCGCGTCGCCCGTCTTCATCCTGCTGCAGCTGCTCATGGTCCGCGCCTGCAGGGTCAACTAGCGCCCGGCGTGGAGTGCAGCCCTCGGCCGCTGGCATGGACCCAGGAGCCCAGGCCAGCGCCCTGAAGAGCCGGCCCGCCCGAGACCGAGTGCCGCGGCCGCCCCGGGCCCGCGGCCGGAGCTGCGGGGACACCCAGCCCTAGGACCGCGCGCCTTTGCGCTCCACGATGGCCGAGATCCAATAAAATGTTCAGTGTTCCCCCCGGGAGGTGTGTGTCCTCCATGCACGGTGTGTGTGTCTGTGTGTCTGTGTCTCCCAGGGTCAGGCCGGGGGGCGGCACCCCGACGCCGGGCCGAGGATGGACTCGGAACGCAGACGAGTGCCGGCCAAGTGGGCAGGGCCACCGTGATCCATCGCGTGGGACATCACCAAGTCCCCCATGAAACCGCATTGCCCCAGGAGCAGTCACTGACCGGCCCTTCCCAGAGCGGGCTGTGTGGCCCCTTGCCTGGGGAGGCCTGGCTGCTGGTGGAGCTTCCCTTCACAGCGGGGTCCTCCTGCTGGAGGATCCGGACAGACTGTGCCTTCTAGAACAGCCTACGGGGCAGGGCAAGGCCCGTGCTGACCACCGCAGCATCCCTGGGCAGGCGAGGCCCCGGCTGGGAGCTCACCGCCCACGAAGGCGGGCTGGGCGCTGGCGCGACGAGGAAGTTCAGCAAGGTCACTCCTGCGCCGAGTCCAGGGGTCCACCCCGGCCGTCCGCCAGGTCCTGCCCCGCCCAGCGCGCCCCGGGGTGCTGCGGCCCAGGGCGCAGAGGCGGAAGTCGGGGCTGCCAATGAGCGGCGCGAGCACCACGGGGCCCGGGTGTCGGCCAGTGGCCGGCGCGCAGGCTGGGCTGGGCCGGCCTCCCCGAGTGGGCGGCGCCGGGGCCAGCGGCGCTCGGGGTGCTCCGGGTGCTCAGTCCGGTGCGCGCTGGCTCTGGCCGCCGCGCTCTCCGCCATGGCCGGCCTGGGGCGGGCGCCGGCGCCGCGCGGCGTGATGCCCGCCTGGAAGCGGGAGATCCTGGAGCGGAGACGCGCCAAGCTGGCCGCGCTGGGGGCGGCGCCGGCGGCCGAGCGGCCGGTGCTGGCAGAGAGTCTCGGTCCGCTGCGCGAGAACCCGTTCTTGCGGCTCGAGTCGGCGCGCGCGGCTCCGCCGCTGCTGGACCTGTACCGTCGAGTCCCGGGAGTGCGCGCCATCCGCGCCGACAACATCCTTATCATCGAGTCGGCGCCCGGCTCCCCGCCCGCCGGTCCCCCTGCGCCCGCCGGCACCGCCCGCATCCGCGCCGCGGAGGTGCTGGTGTACGAGGAGGTTCCGCCCGCCGGCCGCGTCAGCCGCCTGCTGGAGAAGTTCGACCCTCCGGCCGCGACGCGCCCCCGCGGGAGCCCGGAGCGCACCCGTGCCCCGGCGCCGGCCACCCCGCGCGCCCCGCCGACCGCCCCGCGCGCTCCGCCGACCGCCCCGCGCGCCCCGCCGCCGCCGGCCGCCCCGCGCGCCCCACCGCCACCGGCCGCCCCGCGCCTCAGCGAGCGCCCCGGTCGCTCGCCGCCAGCCGCGCGCCCCGGAGACGGGCCGGGCCCCGGCCTTCGGCGCAGCGAGTTCCTGCAAAAGACGGGCAGCAACTCCTTCACCGTCCACCCGCGCGGCCTGCACCGAGCCACGGCGCCCGAACCCCGGCCGGCCGAGTGGAAGCCAAAGGCGGGGACGCCGGCGCCTCCCGCCAGCCCCGGGACCCCGAGTGCCACCGCCACTGCGCCCAGCCCCGCCAGTGCCACTCCCAGCCAGCGCCAGTGGGTCGCGTCCGCCACCAGCGCCAACGACTCCTTCGAGATCCTGCCGGCCCCCGCGCCGGACTGGAACGCTGTTCCCCCGGGCGATCTGCAGGCCCGGGCCCTAGCCAGCCTCCGCGCGAACTCCCGCAATTCCTTCGTGTTTGTCCCCAAGCGCAAGGCTCCTGCGGCCGCTCCTCCCCAGGAACCGCCCCGCGCGGAGCGGCCACAGAGGGAGGTGGGCTGTGCCTCCCCGGGCCACCGGGAGTCTGGAGCCCAGCAGGCTGCTCTGGGGAGGATTCCCTCGGCGCCCGAGGAGGAGGAGGAGGAGGAGGGCGGCGGCCCCAGGCCAGGTGTCACGCTCACGGACGGCGGCGGCGATGGCCGCTCTGGCAGATGGCCGAGGCCCTCCTCGCCCCCGGCTGCGGTGGTCGCAGAGCCCGCCGAGGGCCACCTGGCTCCTGGCCCAGCCAAGAATGGCCAGGAGTCGGGGCTACCGGTCACCTTTATTGATGATGTGGACTCGGAGGAGGACGAGGAGCCCCAGGACACCAGGCTGCCCTGCCCGGGGCTCCCCAGGCCCTCTGCCGAGCTCCGGCACCGGGGCACCAACACCTTCGTGGTGGTGCCCAAGAGGAAGCCGGGTGTCCAGCAGGAGCCAACCCCTGGTGAGCCGCGGCCGTTTGGGCCGGATGGGGCGCGGCAGGACGAGGCCGGAGGCCTGCTGAAGAAGCGCTACCCCACGGTGCACGAGATCGAGGTGATTGGCGGCTATCTGGCCCTGCAGAAGTCCTGTCTCACCAAGGCCGGCTCCTCCAGGAAGAAGGTTAGTCAGGGGCCATGGGCACAGCCTGCTCCTGGGAGTGGGCTCTGCTGGCCCGTTCCTGGGGTGAGTCCTCAGGGCTGTGTCTTCAACTGGCCTGGTACATTGGCTCTAGTCTCTCAGGACAGCCTGCTGTGGTCAGGAGAGAGTGGGGTATGCGGGGTCCCTGCTTCTCGGTCTGCTGGGCCTGGCAGGTGCCAGGGGGTGGCCAGGCCCTGGCTGTGTAGGAGCTGTTTGGTGCTGTGTATACGTGTGTTTACATGTATGTGTGCTGTGTCTGTGCGTGCACGAGCCCCACCCCAGGGTGTGAGCCAGGGCCACTGGGGAAAAGGCCCGTGTTGCTGGGGGCAGCGGATGGCAGGTGAGCCTGGCTGCCTGCGGCACTGGAGCCCAGGCCTGGATCCCTCTGGGCACTGCAAATGCTCTGGGATTCTTCCTGGTCCTTTCAGCTGCCAGCTTTTGTCCCCTAGGGGAAATTTTGAGGCCTCCCTGCTGCCTGCCCATTTTCCCTTGGTCCTGAGACCATATCAGGCCCTGGCCAGGTGCCCCGGCCCCTCCCTGGGCTGGGGCATTGCACCTGCCCCACCCCTCATGTGTTTCCAGCAAGGATGGCAGGGCAGGGCCTGGTGGACCAACACCCAGCTTGCTTCCTCTCTGCGAGGTAGTCCTGGCTCACCCCTGCCCACAGATGGGTGTGCTGAGGGCAGGGCCATGTCGGTCCACCGTGGGCCTGGCCATGTGCCGGGCTGCTGTCCACAGCCTGGCACTTCATCTCCAGCAGGAACCAGGACCATGGGGGGTCACTGGGGTTAGAAGAGGTGGTGGGAGGTGGGGCCAGAGCAGGCCCCGTCACTGTGCCAGCCCCAGGGTGGGGTCCAGATGGATGAGCCTGGCATGGCCAGGTGACCTGCTGGCCGCGACTTCCGCCTGTGCCTGCACCAGCTGCCCTGCCCAGGAGGAGCCAGGTGCCTGCTGGTCGGGCTGAACTGTGGGCAGCCCACACTGCCCCTTCCCGACGCTGTGTGGTATTTGGTGTGACATATAGGCTTAGAGGTCCTCCGTCCACTGCTTCACTCCCCAAGTGGCCGGCGGTGGCTGAGGGGGCAGCTGGACTGGAAGGTGGGCAGCGACTGGGATGGCGGCATGATGGGTGGTACCAGCCTCAGCCGGGTCACTTTCCTGTTGGAGGGGGGAGGGGGACCCCGGCTCAGGGTCCAGATTGGCGGATGTCCCTTCACACCCTGACGCCCGTCCCCCTGCGATATGGCATGTATCTGAACAGGCTCCCACCGGTCTGACCATTCCTCCCTCTCTGCCCATAGCCTGGCAGTGCCGGCCCCACCCGCAGCCTCTGCTGCCTGCCTTCATCCCCCCAGCCCATGGGGCGGGTGGGGGCTGGGAGGCAGTTGTGCCTGCTGGGGCTCAGCCCCGGGTAACTGGAGCTGGGCGTGAACCAGCTGGGCGGGCTGGGCAGAACAAAGGCCCCTGTGAGAGCCACAGCCCGGGGCCCACCTGTCTGCCTCAGTGTGGGGCAAAGTCCTCAGGAGGCTGGCCACACCCCCCGCCCGTCCTGCTTCCGGCCCGGCAGCATGAGTCAGGGGTTGTCCAGTGACCCACTGACCTGTACCCTCCGGGGCCCCAGCTGGGGGCAAATGGGTCTGTGAACCAGGCTGTACCAGGCTCTGTGTGCCCAGCCCCCATGGCCCTGCCACAAGGAGCTGGTCAGGTGGACACAGTGCTGACCCCCAGCCCTAGCAGCCTGCCTGCCTGTGTCTGTGGCCAGCCCCGGACCCTTTGGGAGTGCCCATCCTGGAGGGACGAGTTGACCCTGTGCCCAGGCTAGCTAGTGTGCTGGAGGCCCAGACAGCTTGGCACCCACTGTGATGGCCATAGCCCTGCCCAGTCTGCTGTGGGCATGGTCAGCAGGTTCTCACCGGTGCTGTGAGCCCAGCTGGCCGAGCAGATGGCCACAAAGCAGGGCCTGGCTCCTGTGTGAGAGCTGTGCCCACTCGCCCTGGCCATGGGACGGGGGTGAGGTGGCAGTTTCTGGACCCTGCAGCCAAGGCCAGCTCCCTGCCTGTCCCCCATTGAGGCTGGGCGCAGCCCCGAGGCAGCAGGAAGAACTTGAACTTGAGCTGGCCATGTTCCGTGCCCGGGAGGAGCTTGTATTTCGAGCTGGGGAATGGCTGCATATTCATTACTGGACGCAGCAGGCGCCCCATGCTCCCGGGAGCTTAGCCCCTGTGCAGCCCCCGATCTGCAGAGGCCTGGGTGGGAGGGGCTAGCCCCTGGCACCCAGTCTGGGGACTGAGGCTGCTTGGGGTGGGGAGGATGGGGCAGTATGCTGTTGGCTCAGCCCGTGCACGGCTGCCTGGTAGCGCCCAAGGGCTGGTTTGGGACCGGTCAGCCGTGGGCGCCCGGCAAGGGGCCTGCTGGCATCCCCGTGACCGACAGGTGACTCTTACAGATGAAGATCTCCTTCAACGACCAGAGCCTGCAGACCACCTTCGAGTACCCTTCAGAGAGCTCCCTGGCACAGGACGAGGAGGAGGAGGACGAAGAGGAAAGGGAGGACGAGGAGGAGGATGACGAGGCGGGGTCCGGCCTGGAGGAGAAGCCCTTTGCACTCTTCCTGCCGCGGGCCACGCTTGTGAGCAGCGTGGTACCCGAGAGCCCGCGGCTGCCAGATGGTGGCTCAGGTGGGTGCCCGCCTGCTCCTGTGGGGGCCGGGAGTGGTGAGCCCAGCCACGTGCCCACATGTCCTCCCCTGCCCCCAGGCCTGTCCAGCTACACTCCTAAGCACTGCGTGGCCTTCAGCAAATGGCAGGAGCAGATGCTGGAACCCGTGGCTGTGCGTGAGGCAGAGCCACCGCCACAGGAGGTCACGGTGAGCTAGCCCACCGGGGCCAAGCCTGTGGGCGGGGTCCGTGGTGTGGCAGGGGGAGCCTCTGGTTGGGGCGGAGCCTGCGACTGGCACCACTCTCAGCATGCACCTTACCTTGCAGCTCACACCTGCCAGTCCCGACGACCTCTCTGACTTCCGCAGCGAGCCAGCCCTCTACTTCTGACGCCCACATGGGCACCGCCAGGATGGCCAAGGCTGGGCCCCCGGTGCCCCCCCCCCCCCGTCGGCTTTCTCCTCCCCTTGTCCTTGGAGGCAGGTCTGTGGGTTTCTAGCCCAGGCCTGGGGGGTGTGAGGCAGAAGATGGGTCCAGCCCGTGGGGAGGGCTGGGGTCCTGCCTGCCAAGCCTGCCTTCCTGCAGGACGTACAGTGCCCTCCCCCATCGTGACTCAATAAACCAGCAACACTGGATGATACCCCTGCTTCCAGCCTCCACTGGGCCAGGGGGCGTGGGAGGGGGCAGTGCTGCAGCTGTGGGGCCTGAAGTGAGCTCCCAGAAACACCAAGGACAGGGGATGGTGGGCAGCCAGGAAGGCGCCCGTTTTCCGGGAGCTGGAGGTCAGCAGGGCTAGGGGTGGCACTATGATGCTGGCATCCCACACCCCAGCTGCTCCACTTCCCATCCAGCTCTCTGGGGTCCCTGTACCCACATGGGAGACCTGGCTGCAGCTCCAGGCCTGCAATGCTGCCTGGCCCAGCCCTGGCTGGAGCTGGGGGTGGTTGCCATAGCTACAAGAACCTGTGGAGACACACAGCCAAAGTGGACATTGGCCCTGGGCACAGCGGTGGCACTGGCCAAGCACAGTCTGAAGCTGAGTGGCAGGCATGGGGGTGGGGGACGACGACTCGGGACTATTGGGCTGGGCAGTGCACCAGCTCTAGCTTTGGGGGCTGTGCAGGCCAGCCTGGTGCAGGCTCACTGACCAGGCGCAGGCTGACCGTGTGGCTCCCCACAAAGACCCTTTATTGACAGTCACAGGCCACTGGCCTGGCCCCTCCCCTGGCCCAGGCTGGGGACACAGCGCTGGGCCTGCTCAGCAGCCGAGGACTAGGGGGCAGCAAAGAGGCCTGCATCCACTCGCCGGGGTCTGCCATGCGGGAGGCCAGGACCGTGGCCAGCAGCCGCGTCCAGGGCTCCTCAGGTCACCCAAGGCCAGGGCAGAGGTCGGCTGCTGGTATCTAGACGGTGCTGTTCTCCTGGGGGGCACCCGGTCAGCTGTCCTTGCCACCACCGCCCTTCTGCTCCGCGGCCATGGTGGCCTTGGCCAAGTTGCCAGTCTCCCTCTTGAGGACGCTGAGCAGGGTCTGTGAGCTCTCCAGGATCTGGGGAACAGCGGGTGGGTGGTTGGGGGACCTGGGAGGCATGGCAGCCTGGGGAGCAGGGCCTGTGAGCTCTCCAGGTTGGGGGTCGGGCGCTGGGTGGTCGGGAGTCTGGGAGTCCTGGGGAGCAGGGCCTGTGAGCTCTCCAGGTTGGGGGTCGGGCGCTGGGTGGTCGGGGGTCTAGGAGGCGCAGTCCCCGGGAGCAGGGTCTGTGAGCTCTCCAGGTTGGGGGTCGGGGGCTGGGGGGTCGGGGGACCTGGGAGGCTGCAGTCTCCGGGGACGGACAACAGGACGCGGCCACTCCCGTACCTTGAGGTAGGCGGCCTCCGTCTCGGCGATCGTCCTGTCGAACTCGTTGCGGGAGGCAATCTTGCAGGCCAGGTTCTCGTTGACGCGGGCCAGCCTCTCGGTCAGCTGCCGCACCTCCACCTGCAGCCGCTGCTTCTCCTCCTCCTCCTGCTGGATCTGCTGGCTGAGCTCCTCGCGCTTCTGGCACAGCTCCTCCATGCCTGGGGCGGGAGCGCAGCGCGGTCAGCGGGGTCCTCCCGGGCCCGCCGCCCCCGCCCGGCCCGCCGCTCACACTTGACCAGCTCGTTGTTGTAGGTCTGCAGCGCAGCGCCCTGCTGGGTCATGGTGGGCGCCGGGACCCTCCGCGCCGCTGCAACCGCCGAGGCGCCGCGGGAAGTGCGTCACTGCCGCGAGCCGCCCCGAGCCGCGCGTCATCGGCGCGCGCCGTGCCACGGTGTCGGCAGGAGGGAGTGCCGGGATGGCGGCGGCGGCGGCGGCGGGGCCGGGGATGCCCGGGGTGCCCGGGGTGCCCGGCGGGCCCGGCGGGCCCGGGCAGGAGCTCGTGCTGGCCTGGAGCACCGTGAGCGCCGCGCTGGTGCCGCCGGCCGCGCTGGGGCTGGTGAGGCGCGCGCGGGGCGGCCGGCCGGGCAGGGGCGGTCGGGTCCGCCGGTGCCCGCGCGCTCCGCTGCCGCTCGTGTGCCCCGCAGGCGTCCGCGCGGGACGGCGGGGCGGCGGCGTCCACGGAGGAGGAGCTGCGCGGCGCGGTGGAGGTGCTGCGGGCGCACGGGCTGCACGCGGCCCTGGAGGAGTGGTTCGCCGAGCTGCTGCAGAACCACCTGCAGGCCAGCATCGCGCCCGAGTTCTGGGCCGTCCTGGCCCGACGTGAGGCCGCGGCCGACGAGCCGCAGGCCCTGCAGCTGCTGCTGGACGCCTTCGGCCTGCTCGAGAGCCGCCTGGACCCCTACCTGCGCAGCTTGGACCTGCTGGAGAAGTGGGCGCGCCTGGGCCTGCTACCCGGCTCGGGTGCCCAGGGGCTGCGGGGCAGGGTGCATACCATGCTGCGGGGCGTGTTCTTCTTCTCCACGCCCAGAAGCTTCCAGGACATGGTGCAGCGGCTCTACGGCCGCTTCCTCCGGGTCTACATGCAGAGCAAGAGGAAGGGAGATGGCGGCACGGACCCTGAGCTGGAGGGCGAGCTGGACAGCCGCTACGCGCGCCGCCGCTACTACCGGCTGCTGCAGAGCCCGCTGTGCGCCGGCTGCGGCAGCGACAAGTCGCAGTGCTGGTGCCGCCGCGCGCTCGAGCAGTTCCAGCGGCTCGGCCAGGTCCTGTGAGTAGTCGCCAGGCCAGCCCGGCCCCTTTCCTGTGACCCTGCACCCTGGGCGGTCAGCAGGTGCGGAAAGGGAGAGAGGCAAAAGCATAGAAGGATCTTGCTCCTGCTGCTTGATTCCCAAATGGCCACACAGCCAGAGCTGGGCCTGGGCAGAGCCGGGCGCTCCACCCGGGTCTCACATGTTGGTTTAGGGGTCCAGCCACTTGAACCACCGCTTTCCCAGGCTGTCAACAGGGAGCCGGGCCCTTGGCCAGGTGGGGTTTTACTGCATTGAACTGCTGTACAGCTGACAACTCATACAGGGTCAGCCCTGACAGGCTCCTGCTGCGTCTGCCTTGGTGGATTCCGTAGGCCAGCGTCCCTGCAGGCAGGCCAGGGTGGCCCCCAGCTCTGCGGCCAGCCGCTGCAGCTGTGTGGGGAGCCTAGGAAGGCCCGTGTCCCAGGGCGGAGGTGCTTGGCCATGGTGTCCTCTCACACCTCCTCCTACCCCGCGGTAGCCAGACTGTGTGTGCGAGGCGTGTCCACCCCACCCGTGGGCAGGGCTGCACCTGCGAGCCGTGTCCACCCCACCCGTGGGCAGGGCTGCACATGGGAGCCGTGTCCACCTCACCCGTGGGCAGGGTATGTGTGTGTTGGGTTTGCCCCTGCCTGTTGGCAGGGCTGCATGGGTGCCTGTCATGCCTCTCACCCTCTCCCCCAGGCACAGGCTCAATTTGTTGGAGCGGGTCTGCGCCGAGGCGGTGACCACCACGCTGCACCAGGTCACCCGCGAGCGCATGGAGGACCGCTGCCGTGGCGAGTATGAGCGCTCCTTCCTGCGTGAGTTCCACAAGGTGAGGGCCCCCAGGACCAGGGCCTGGCCGACCCCACTGGGCTGTGCCCCCAGGACCAGGGCCTGGCCGACCCCACTGGGCTGTGCCCCCAGGACCAGGGCCTGGCCGACCCCACTGGGCTGTGCCCTCAGGTGCAAGCACGCAGCATCAGGCGGTGGCATGCCAGACCTGGGGTGCTCCTCCCAGGGCCTGTCCTGAGCTGTGGGCCCAGCCAGCAGGGACAGGGCAGCCCTGCGTCGCCTAGGGCTGCCGCCCCTCTCTCAGGCTGGCCTCCCATCTGTCTGGCAGTGGATCGAGAGGGTAGTTGGCTGGCTGGGCAAGGTGTTCCTGCAGGATGGACCTGCCCGGCCTGCGTCCCCGGATGCTGGGCAGACGCTGCGCCGCTGGCGCTGCCACGTGCAGAGGTTCTTCTACCGCACCTACGCCAGCCTGCGCATCGAGGAGCTCTTCAGCATCGTGCGAGGTGGGTCCCCCATCTTATCCCCTCAGCGCAGTGAGGTGGGTCCTTGCTGTACCCCCCTTGCCGTTACTGGCTCCCTATGTTCTGGGCAGTGGACCCAGTAGGGGCCCCAGCGCTGGCATGGCAGAGGGAAGTGGCCAGAGCCATGTCCGGCTCCTGGCTCCTGGGGACTGTCCAGGTGTGGCTGTGGTGGAGATGCTGGTGCCTGCGGCGCGTGTCCCTCCCGTGATGGTCCTGAGGGGGTGCTCTTCTCACAGACTTCCCGGACTCCCGGCCGGCCATCGAGGACCTCAAGTATTGCCTGGAGAGGACGGACCTGAGGCAGCAGCTGCTCGTGTCACTCAAGGCGGCCCTGGAGGCCCGGCTGCTGCACCCAGGTGCCCACCTGACCACCCAGCAGCCATGCCCCAGCCTGGGGGTGGGGGGACTCGGGCCTAGCCGGTGTGGTCTTTGGGTGGGATCCCTCTGACTTCATGCTCCATGGGAAGTTCTGGAGGAAATGCCTGTGAGCTGGTGGGAGCAGGGTGGTGTTGGCTCCCTTTGGTTCCCTGGGCAGTGAGGTCACCTGGGGGCGTGTGGCTGCCTGTCCGCTCCCCTGCTGCAGGTGTCAACACGTGTGACATCATCACGCTGTACATCTCGGCCATCAAGGCGCTGCGCGTGCTGGACCCTTCCATGGTCATCCTGGAGGTGGCCTGTGAGCCCATCCGACGCTACCTGAGGTGAGCCTGGCTTGTAGCCCCCCGGTGCGGTGACGAGGCCCCCCTGCGGGTCCACGGGGCCTGGCCCGGCCTGCAGACCTGTGCTTGCATCTGTGCCCGCACCAGTACCCACTGGGTAGCCTGGTTTTGTTCTTTTTTTTTTTTTTTTTTTAAGATTTAGCTTATTTTTATTGGGAAGTCAGATATGCAGAGAGGAGGAGAGACAGAGAGGAAGATTTTCCATCTGATGATACACTCCCTAGGTGACCGCAACATTTCAGAGCTGAGCCTATCTAAAGCCAGGAGCCAGAGGCTTCTTCTGGGTCTCCCACGCGGGGGCAGGGTCCCAAGGCTTTGGGCTGTCCTCGACTGCTTTCCCAGGCCACAGGCAGGGAGCTGGGTGGGAAGCGGAGCTGCCACGATTAGAACTGGCGCCCATATGGGATCCTGGCGAATGCAAGGCGAGGACTTTAGCTGCTAGTCTATTGCACCAGGCCTGAGTATCCTGTGTAACTGTTTGACTTCCATTTTCTGAGAAGTGATATGGGCCCGTCTGTGGGCAGGGCCAGTCCTCGCCAGCTGAGGATTTGGGGTCAGGTGGGGCTTCTCAGGGTTGGGGTCTCAGCCCATAGTGAGCCGTAGGAGGGGCGGGGCCGGCAGTGGGCAGGGCAAGACGGGTAGTGGGCGGGGAGGGTAAGGCCTGGGTTTAACAGCACTGGGGCCTGGCAGGACCCGGGAGGACACAGTGCGGCAGATTGTGGCTGGGCTGACTGGAGACTCGGACGGGACTGGGGACCTGGCTGTGGAGCTGTCTAAGACAGACCCAGCCAGCCTGGAGACTGGCCAGGACAGCGAGGACGACTCGGGCGAACCGGAGGACTGGGTGCCTGACCCTGTGGACGCTGATCCAGGTCAGTGCCCTGTAGGGCTCCCCCAGAGGCCCTCCAGGGATTAGCTGGGGCCCAGAGTGTGTGCCCGTGTGTGTCCATACTGGGCCCTGAGAGTGGCCACCCCTTTGTGCCTGCCCTGGCCAAGAGAGCCCCGCCCTGTGCAGGCATCCTGCCCTCACCGTGCCCCCATCCCTGCCTGCAGGCAAGAGACCCCCGCCCTGTGCAGGCATCCTGCCCTCACCGTGCCCCCATCCCTGCCCTGGCCAAGAGACCCCCGCCCTGTGCAGGCATCCTGCCCTCACCGTGCCCCCACCCCTGCCTGCAGGCAAGTCGAGCTCCAAGCGGCGCTCCTCAGACATCATTAGCCTTCTGGTCAGCATCTATGGCAGCAAGGACCTCTTCATTAACGAGTACCGCTCGCTGCTTGCCGACCGCCTACTGCACCATTTCAGCTTCAGCCCTGAGCGGTGAGCCCGCCGGCGGGGCACCACAGTGCCCACAGCCCCCTAGAGCCCCCCGCAGTGCCCACAGCCTCCTATGGGACCCTGCAGTGCCCACAGCCTCCCTTGAGCCCCCAGCAGTACCCACAGCCTCCTATGGGACCCCGCAGTGTCCACAACCTCCTATGAGCTCCCAGCAGTGCCCACAGCCTCCTATGGGACCCTGCAGTGCCCACAGCCTCCTATGGAACCCTGCAGTGCCCACAGCCTCCCTCGAGCCCCCCGCAGTGCCCACAGCCTCCTATGGGACCCTGCACTGTCCACAACCTCCTATGAGCTCCCGCAGTGCCCACAGCCTCCTATGGGACCCCGCAGTGTCCACAGCCTCCTATGGGACCCTGCAGTGCCCACAGCCTCCCTCGAGCCCCCAGCAGTGCCCACAGCCTCCTATGGGACCCTGCAGTGCCCACAGCCTCCCTCGAGCCCCCCACAGCGCCCACAGTGCTTTTGCTTTCCATTTCTCAAGGGAGATCCGCAACGTGGAGCTGCTGAAGCTGCGCTTCGGAGAAGCACCCATGCACTTCTGCGAGGTCATGCTCAAGGTGCTTATTAGCTCCCTGCCCTGCCCTGCCCACCATCAGGCCCTGCCCACTGTGCCATCAGGCCCCGCCCACCATCAGGCCCCGCCCCCAGCATGGGTGCAGAGCCTCCTTCTTGTCCCAGGACATGGCCGACTCTCGCCGCATCAATGCCAACATCCGGGAGGAGGATGAGAAGCGGCCCGCGGAGGAGCAGCCCCCTTTCGGGGTCTACGCTGTCATCCTGTCCAGTGAGTTCTGGCCCCCGTTCAAGGATGAGAAGCTGGAGGTGCCGGAGGAGGTCAAGGTGGCCCTGGATGCTTACTGCAAGAAGTATGAGAAGCTCAAGGTGGGTGCTGCGGGATCCAGGCCTGTGCCTCCCTCTGCCCAGGGTGGCGGGCCACAGTGGCCGATATCACGGGATCCAGCGGCAGGGAGCTGGGTTCCAGACAGCCGCTGAAGGCAGCCCGCTCAGTACCCGGGCACTTGCCCTAAGTTGCAGCCAGCCAGCAGTGCTCGGGGGAGACAGGGCTGGAGCCACAGGAGACCGAAAATTCTGTTCTCTTTCCAAAAGCAGCCATGACTCTCCTGGGGACAGCGGGCAACAGGCAGCAAGGGGTGCAGTTCATACCCAGGGTCATGGCTGTGAGAGCCAGTTGGGGCGAGGTGATCATGGCGGGTGATTGCCAACGATGCCAGAGCAGGTGTCACTGTGTCCTGTGTGAGAGAGCAGGTGTCACTGTGTCCTGTGTGTGAGAGCAGGTGTCACTGTGTCCTGTGTGTGAGAGCAGGTGTCACTGTGTCCTGTGTGTGAGAGCAGGTGTCACTGTGTCCTGTGTGAGAGCAGGTGTCACTGTGTCCTGTGTGTGAGAGCAGGTGTCACTGTGTCCTGTGTGAGAGAGCAGGTGTCACTGTGTCCTGTGAGAGCAGGTGTCACTGTGTCCTGTGTGAGAGAGCAGGTGTCACTGTGTCCTGTGTGTGAGAGAGCAGGTGTCACTGTGTCCTGTGAGAGCAGGTGTCACTGTGTCCTGTGTGTGAGAGCAGGTGTCACTGTGTCCTGTGTGAGAGAGCAGGTGTCACTGTGTCCTGTGTGAGAGAGCAGGTGTCACTGTGTCCTGTGTGAGAGCAGGTGTCACTGTGTCCTGTGTGAGAGAGCAGGTGTCACTGTGTCCTGTGTGTGAGAGCAGGTGTCACTGTGTCCTGTGAGAGCAGGTGTCACTGTGTCCTGTGTGAGCAGGTGTCACTGTGTCCTGTGTGTGAGAGAGCAGGTGTCACTGTGTCCTGTGAGAGCAGGTGTCACTGTGTCCTGTGTGTGAGAGCAGGTGTCACTGTGTCCTGTGTGTGAGAGCAGGTGTCACTGTGTCCTGTGTGAGAGCAGGTGTCACTGTGTCCTGTGTGTGAGAGCAGGTGTCACTGTGTCCTGTGTGAGAGAGCAGGTGTCACTGTGTCCTGTGAGAGCAGGTGTCACTGTGTCCTGTGTGAGAGCAGGTGTCACTGTGTCCTGTGTGTGAGAGAGCAGGTGTCACTGTGTCCTGTGAGAGCAGGTGTCACTGTGTCCTGTGTGTGAGAGCAGGTGTCACTGTGTCCTGTGTGAGAGAGCAGGTGTCACTGTGTCCTGTGTGAGAGAGCAGGTGTCACTGTGTCCTGTGTGAGAGCAGGTGTCACTGTGTCCTGTGTGAGAGAGCAGGTGTCACTGTGTCCTGTGTGTGAGAGCAGGTGTCACTGTGTCCTGTGTGTGAGAGCAGGTGTCACTGTGTCCTGTGTGTGAGAGCAGGTGTCACTGTGTCCTGTGTGTGAGAGAGCAGGTGTCACTGTGTCCTGTGAGAGCAGGTGTCACTGTGTCCTGTGTGTGAGAGCAGGTGTCACTGTGTCCTGTGTGAGAGAGCAGGTGTCACTGTGTCCTGTGTGAGAGAGCAGGTGTCACTGTGTCCTGTGTGAGCAGGTGTCACTGTGTCCTGTGTGAGAGAGCAGGTGTCACTGTGTCCTGTGTGAGAGAGCAGGTGTCACTGTGTCCTGTGTGAGAGAGCAGGTGTCACTGTGTCCTGTGTGAGAGAGCAGGTGTCACTGTGTCCTGTGTGAGCAGGTGTCACTGTGTCCTGTGTGAGAGAGCAGGTGTCACTGTGTCCTGTGTGTGAGAGCAGGTGTCACTGTGTCCTGTGTGAGAGAGCAGGTGTCACTGTGTCCTGTGTGAGAGAGCAGGTGTCACTGTGTCCTGTGTGAGCAGGTGTCACTGTGTCCTGTGTGAGAGAGCAGGTGTCACTGTGTCCTGTGAGAGCAGGTGTCACTGTGTCCTGTGTGAGAGCAGGTGTCCCTCTCCTGTGTGTTTATCGACATTGCTTTTTCGTGTCTGTGTGGGTTTCAGTCCTGTCCCTCCTGCGCTGCTGCGTGGACTCAGACGCTTGTCCACGTCGTGTGGTTATAGGTAATGTTCCGTTAGGAATTGGGTAAGATGCTTGTTTGATGTGCAGGGCCCTGGCCCTCTTGCTCTCCCATATCGTTTCATAGCCGGGAGGTACAGATTGGGGCCTGTAGGCTGTTCCTGCCACTCCAGAGGGTACAACCCTTGACTCCTCCCCCTGATGACCCTCTGTAGCCCTTTGAGGGATCTTCTCCAGGGGCAGTCACACGAGGTCTGATTTTGACACTATCACATTTTGGGCATATTTTGGTGGCCTACCCATGTTCCCCATACTCATAGCTTCGCTCGTGCGAGGGGAACCAGCCAATCCCCGTGTCCTCAGAAACATGGTGCATTTCTTCAGCAGCCCTGGTTTGTCAGTGCCCGTGAGGACGGGGCGTGGTGTCTGGGCACAGCCGACTGGTGCAGGCATCCTGGAGGAGTTGCAGTGGCGGTCCCAGAGGCAGCAGGGGGCGCTCCCAAGTCTCCATGCTGTGCAGGACTGGGCTGTGTGCAGCTCCAGGACGCATCCTCCATGCCCATGGTGGATAACACCTCTGGCTTGTGCAGCTTGGGTGGTTGGTCCTGCAGCCATCCCGTGGCCTTGGCCTTGGCCGTGTCAGCAGTGCCTGCTGCTTTGAGTCCCCTCCTACATGTTGCTCAAGGCAGCAAGAGACGTCTGTGGCTGTCAGAGCTGCTCCTATGGCCTACAGAGGGCATCGCTCCAGGGCGTCTCTGTGTCCTTGGCTGGCTGCCTCCTGTTTCTCGCAAGGACTACACACTGCTGTGTGACATGCAGTGCGTGCATGTAGATGCATAGCATAGGGGCTGTGCTCCCTCCCCCCCGTGCTGGGGCTGTGCTCCTCCTGTCCTGAGGGCTGTGCTCCCCCCCCCCCGTGCTGGGGCTGTGTTCCTCCTGTCCTGGGGGCTGTGCTCCTGTCCTGGGGGCTGTGCTCCTGTCCTGAGGGCTGTGCTCCTGTCCTGAGGGCTGTGCTCCTGTCCTGGGGGCTGTGCTCCTCCTGTCCTGAGGGCTGTGCTCCCCCTGTCCTGAGGGCTGTGCTCCTCCTGTCCTGAGGGCTGTGCTCCTCCTGTCCTGAGGGCTGTGCTCCTGTCCTGAGGGCTGTGCTCCTCCTGTCCTGAGGGCTGTGCTCCTCCTGTCCTGAGGGCTGTGCTCCTCCTGTCCTGGGGGCTGTGCTCCTGTCCTGAGGGCTGTGCTCCTGTCCTGGGGGCTGTGCTCCTCCTGTCCTGAGGGCTGTGCTCCCCCTGTCCTGAGGGCTGTGCTCCTCCTGTCCTGAGGGCTGTGCTCCTCCTGTCCTGAGGGCTGTGCTCCTGTCCTGAGGGCTGTGCTCCTCCTGTCCTGAGGGCTGTGCTCCTCCTGTCCTGGGGGCTGTGCTCCTCCTGTCCTGAGGGCTGTGCTCCTGTCCTGAGGGCTGTGCTCCTCCTGTCCTGAGGGCTGTGCTCCTCCTGTCCTGAGGGCTGTGCTCCCCCTGTCCTGAGGGCTGTGCTCCTCCTGTCCTGAGGGCTGTGCTCCTCCTGTCCTGAGGGCTGTGCTCCTGTCCTGAGGGCTGTGCTCCTCCTGTCCTGAGGGCTGTGCTCCTCCTGTCCTGGGGGCTGTGCTCCTCCTGTCCTGAGGGCTGTGCTCCTGTCCTGAGGGCTGTGCTCCTCCTGTCCTGAGGGCTGTGCTCCTCCTGTCCTGGGGGCTGTGCTCCTCCTGTCCTGAGGGCTGTGCTCCTGTCCTGAGGGCTGTGCTCCTCCTGTCCTGAGGGCTGTGCTCCTCCTGTCCTGGGGGCTGTGCTCCTCCTGTCCTGAGGGCTGTGCTCCTGTCCTGAGGGCTGTGCTCCTGTCCTGAGGGCTGTGCTCCTGTCCTGAGGGCTGTGCTCCTCCTGTCCTGGGGGCTGTGCTCCTCCTGTCCTGAGGGCTGTGCTCCTGTCCTGAGGGCTGTGCTCCTGTCCTGAGGGCTGTGCTCCTGTCCTGAGGGCTGTGCTCCTCCTGTCCTGAGGGCTGTGCTCCTGTCCTGAGGGCTGTGTTCCTCCTGTCCTGAGGGCTGTGCTCCTGTCCTGAGGGCTGTGCTCCTGTCCTGAGGGCTGTGCTCCTGTCCTGAGGGCTGTGCTCCTGTCCTGGGGGCTGTGCTCCTCCTGTCCTGAGGGCTGTGCTCCTGTCCTGAGGGCTGTGCTCCTGTCCTGAGGGCTGTGCTCCTGTCCTGAGGGCTGTGTTCCTCCTGTCCTGAGGGCTGTGCTCCTGTCCTGAGGGCTGTGCTCCCCCTGTCCTGAGGGCTGTGCTCCTGTCCTGGGGGCTGTGCTCCTCCTGTCCTGAGGGCTGTGCTCCTCCTGTCCTGAGGGCTGTGCTCCTCCTGTCCTGAGGGCTGTGCTCCTGTCCTGAGGGCTGTGCTCCTGTCCTGGGGGCTGTGCTCCTCCTGTCCTGAGGGCTGTGCTCCTGTCCTGAGGGCTGTGCTCCTCCTGTCCTGAGGGCTGTGCTCCTCCTGTCCTGAGGGCTGTGCTCCTCCTGTCCTGAGGGCTGTGCTCCTGTCCTGAGGGCTGTGCTCCTGTCCTGAGGGCTGTGCTCCTGTCCTGAGGGCTGTGCTCCTGTCCTGAGGGCTGTGCTCCCCCTCTCCTGAGGGCTGTGCTCCTGTCCTGAGGGCTGTGCTCCTGTCCTGAGGGCTGTGCTCCTCCTGTCCTGGGGGCTGTGCTCCTCCTGTCCTGAGGGCTGTGCTCCTCCTGTCCTGAGGGCTGTGCTCCTGTCCTGAGGGCTGTGCTCCCCCTGTCCTGGGGGCTGTGCTCCTCCTGTCCTGAGGGCTGTGCTCCTGTCCTGAGGGCTGTGCTCCTGTCCTGAGGGCTGTGCTCCCCCAGTGCTGGGTGCTAAGCCCACGTGTGCTGGGAGCCAGTGCATTTCTGGCTGAGCCCGGTCTCCCACAGGCCATGCGGACCCTGAGCTGGAAGCACACCCTGGGTCTGGTGACCATGGATGTAGAGCTGGCTGACCGCACCTTGTCCGTGGCTGTGACCCCCGTGCAGGCCGTGATCCTGCTCTACTTTCAGGACCAAGGTGAGCTGCGTGCCTCTCACGCATGGGGCCCAGCCCGGGGCTCTGCCGGTGGGCGTGGTCGGCCCAGCATCCTGCTCTCCACCTGCAGCCAGCTGGACCCTGGAGGAGCTGAGCAAGGTGGTGAAGATGCCAGTGGCGCTGCTGCGGCGCCGTCTGGCCGTGTGGCTGCAGCAGGGCGTGCTGCGCGAGGAGCCGGCCGGAACTTTCACGGTGGTGGAGGAGGAGCGGCCGCAGGACCGCGAAAACATGGTGCTCATCGACAGTGACGATGAGAGCGACTCGGGCATGGCCTCGCAGGCCGATCAGAAGGAGGAGGAGCTGCTGGTGTGTGGGCGGCCGGGGTGGGGGCGGGGGCACGGCGGAGCACCCCGCTGAGGGCAGGGGTGGGGGCGGGGGCACGGCGGAGCACCCCGCTGAGGACAGGGGCGGGGGCACGGCGGACCACCCCGCTGAGGGCAGGGGTGGGGGTGGGGGCACGGCGGAGCACCCCGCTGAGGACAGGGGTGGGGGCACGGCGGAGCACCCCGCTGAGGACAGGGGCGGGGGCACGGCGGACCACCCCGCTGAGGGCAGGGGTGGGGGCGGGGGCACGGCGGAGCACCCCGCTGAGGGCAGGGGTGGGGGCACGGCGGAGCACCCCGCTGAGGGCAGGGGCGGCCGGCGGAGCACCCCGCTGAGGACAGCGGTGGGGGCACGGCGGAGCACCCCGCTGAGGACCGGCGTTCCCGCAGCTTTTCTGGACCTACATCCAGGCCATGCTGACCAACCTGGAGAGCCTGTCGCTGGAGCGCATCTACAGCATGCTGCGCATGTTCGTCATGACGGGGCCGGCCCTGGCCGAGATCGACCTGCAGGAGCTCCAGAGCTTCCTGCAGAAGAAGGTGCGTGACCAGCAGCTCGTCTACGCCGCCGGCGTCTACCGCCTGCCCAAGTCCTGTGGCTGAAAGCCCAGTGCCCTGCCCAGCCCCAGGAAGGGCGGCCGGCCCAGCTCCCGACCCGACGCCCTGGCTGGCCCCTCCCCCAGTGGCCCATAAAGCAGCTTGAGACCTCCTTCCCTGCCTGTGGCTTTGTGTACTCCTTGGACACGTCCCTTCACCCTCGTGCCGGGCTGGGTGGACTGCACCGATGTGGGATGTGGCGTGGCCTCTGGGTAAGGGGACCTGACCTGGAACCTTGGCATCTGTGGGCTGTGCGGGGACGGAGCTTGGGGAATGTCTGTGTCATGGGCGTGTGGCAAGGGCAGGGTCTGTTGGAGGGCTCAGGGCACCAGAGTCCCGTATGGGAGGCTTGAGGGAAGGCTATGGCAGGGTCCAGCCCGGGCACTGGCCCCAGTGAGCCCCTCCCAGGCCTGGCTCCATGTCTGGGCTGGGTTTATGGCCCCCTGGTCCGCCTGGTGCTCTGGGGACTGCCTCAAGGCTTGGCAGACATGACAGGGACGGGGCACACGGTGTTGGTAGCAGCCTGTTAGTGGGTCTGGCTGGACCTGGGGTCCTCTCCTGAGGCTGTTGGGAGCCGTGGGTTCTGCTCTCGGCACGGCCGCTCACTGACCCTGGCCAAGCGCTCTGTCCTCAGCAGGATACAAACCTGCTGAGCTGGCTGGGCAGGGCAGCGTGCCAGCCCCAGCTCCGGGAACACTTTGTGCTTGGTGTTGTGGCAATGTCCCAGAGGTGAGGGCGTGTCCTGGGTCTGGCACCACTTGGCAGGTGTCCCAAGCTGTCAGGGCTTCCCCAGGGACCCCAGAGGGACACCCTTGTCCTGTGGCACTGCTGAGGCCCTGCCCCCTGGCAGGGGTGGGGGGCACTTCCTATGCTGGCTGGTGGTTGTGGCTAGATCCCCAGGGAGGAGGGAGGCCCCAGGTGGGAGCAGGTTGCCCCGCCACCCTCTCTCCTCACAAAAGCAGCAAGCCCTGGGGATGGCGGACCCCATGTGACACCTGGGCCAGACAGTGGTACCTGAGGCCACTTCAGAGCCTCTTGTCTGGAGGAGGGCAGCGGACACAAGGCCCTGGCCCTTTTGTGCCCCATCCCGGGCAGGTGGTGCTGTGCCAGCAGCTGGACCGCACAGGCCACCTGAGGTCAGGACTGCCAGGCACCTGGCGGCTCTGCCTCCCCTCCCCTGTGTTGCCAGTGCTCCCGCCTCAGATCTGGCTGGGGGCCCCAGGCCTGCCCCACCAGCCAGGAACTCCTGTGCTGCCACTTAGACCCACAGAGCCTGCTCCCGCTGCCATCCCGTGCCCGATCCCTGCCCTCCCCTCCCCCCAGCCTCACAGCCCCACTGTGAGGTCAGCGCCTTCCGTTGAGTTCTCTCCAGAGGTGTGCGCTGCAGCTGGGGGTTGGACATGGCACCTTGGCCCCAGCCCGACTCCTGCCTGCCTGCCAGTCCCCTGGGCAGCCCCCTGGGCCTGATCTACCTGTCCCTTTGGCTCGTCCCTGCCACAGGTGCCTCCTCCTGCTTCATCCCTCCTCCCCACCCCCCGTAGGCAGGGGAGTCCTGCCAGGGCAGGCAGGTGACTTGAGGCCCTGTCTCTGCAGCTGGGACCTACTGTGACTGTAGCCTCGGCCTCAGCCGTGAGGCCCTCATTGCCCTGATCGTGGTGCTGGCGGGGGTCAGTGCCAGCTGCCTGTGTGCGCTCATCATCGTGGCCATTGGAGTCCTGCGGGCCAAGGGGTGCGTGAGCCCCAGGGCTGGGAGTGGGGCGTGTGCGGCGGGGGGCAGGGCCCAGGCTCATGCCTGTGTTTGTTCCCTCAGTGAGACGTGTCCTGGGCGTATAGACAGCAGGTAAGTGCCTGGGGATGGGGGCGGGGTGAGCAGGGCCACGCAGGCCCTGCCCCTGAGGCTGGCACTGACCAGACCCCCGCCCTGCAGGCTGGTGGGCCACTTCGGGGTCCAGGAGGACCGCATGGACCTGCACACAGTGCACGTGGAGTCGCGCCTCATGGACCCTGACATGGAGGTGTCCGTGACGGCGCCGCTCGAGGACCAGGGCCTGCTAAGCATGGACCCTTCCCTGGAGGAGCCGCCCCCGCCCCCGCCCCCTCAGTAGGCCGGGGCTGCAGGGCCGGGGATTAAACAGTATTTAGTGGTCGTGGTTTCCCTTCTTCAGGCTGCTGCCGCACGTGGGAGTGAAGGGCAAGGCCCGTGCCCTTGATGTGCCCTCTGCACCCAGCTCCTCCCTGTGGCTGTTCCAGGAAGCTTTGGGGGTCCTGCCCATCCCATGCTCACTGTCCCCACCCTAGGATCCACAAGAGTCAACATAAAAGGGAACACCCATCACAGGACCTGGGTGGTGCCCCTGGGCTGCTCCCAGGGTCCCCTCAGATTCCCAGGTTCCTGGGACTGTGCCCTCATGCCCTCACCAGGAGCCCATCCTGGGCCTGGAACCAGTCCTCCTGGGTGGGGGACGGCTACCTGACTGAGGCTGAGTGGGTACCAATAGAGCGAGGGGCTAGGCGCCAGGGGTGGGGTGGTGGTCTCCCTGCTGAGCTTCCCGCTGGGGGCACCAGGGCGGGGTGTTGTGGGGTGGGGACTTATCTGGTCAGCGCGGTGGCTGGGTGGCTGGTCACGAGTGCGGAGCTCCGGGACAGGTGGCTGGCGGGGCCGGCTGCTGGCTGCGTGCCTGGCCCCCGCCCCAGCACGGGAGCAGCCATGGGACAGGAACTGCAGACGCTCGGGTGGGGACAGTTCAGTGTTGGTGCAGGCGCCACAGGGACGGGCTCTCAGGACGGCCTCCCCGCTGTGGTCCGGAGACAGCCCGATGCTGGGACCAGCATTTTTCTCATGGTTATTGCCACTGTGGCCACTGCTGCTGTGGCCGGGACAAGTTTCCCCACAGGCGCCTATCCAGGCTACCTCCGTGAGGGTCACAGACCCCCCAGACTGCCCCGAGGCATGTGCGTGTGCTCCAGGCGGCCAGGCCAACTGCTCAGCCCGGGAACTGCCCGCGGTGCCGGCGGGCCTGAACCGGCAAATGCGCGCCCTGCTGCTGGACCACAACCTTCTGCAATTGCTTTTGCCCGGCGCCTTTGCTGACGCGGACGCACTTGTGCAGCTGGATCTGAGCGGGAACAGGTTGGGCTGGGTGCACGCTCGCGCCTTCTGGGGCCTGAGCGCGCTGCAGCAGCTCGATCTGAGCATCAACCAGCTAGAGGCATTGGCACCGGGCACCTTTGCGCCGCTGCGCGCGCTGCGCACTCTCTCGTTAGCGGGCAACCGGCTGGCACGCCTAGAGCCCACGGCGCTGGGCACACTCCCGCTGCTGCGCGTGCTCAGCCTGCAGAACAACGCGTTGTCCACGCTCGCGCCCAGTCTGCTGGCCGCCCTGCCCTCTCTTAACGCGCTTACCCTGCGCGGCAACCCGTGGACCTGTGACTGTGCGCTGCGCCCGCTCTGCACATGGCTGCGCCGGCACCCGCGGCCTGCCTCAGGTGAGCCATCGGGGGTGTGAGCCTGGCGGGTCGGGAGAGGGCGCGGACGCAGTCTGACACTGCCTGTGATCTGCAGAGACCGAGCCGCTGCTCTGCGCGTCCCCGAGACGTCTGACACTCAGTCGTTTAACCGCTCTCCCCGACGCCGCCTTCCGACACTGCGCGCAGTCGCTCGCCGCGCGCGACTTGGCAGTCATCTACACACTCGGGCCCGTCTCCTTCCTCGCCAGCCTGGCCTCCTGCCTGGCGCTGGGCTGCACGCTCGCTGCCTGCCGTGCGCGCCGCCGCCGTCGGCAAGCGGCCGCCCGTCGCCGGCCAAGGAGGCCGCTGGACATCGACCCTGGCGGCCCTGCCCCGCCGGAGAACGCCGGGAGCCCTGCCGGCGGAGCTGCCGACCTCTGAGCCGGCTGCTGGCCGCCCCCGGCCCTTCTCCCGCCCCACACCCCGGTCCTCCCCTTGCTCTCCACGGGCGTCAACAAGCAACACTGGCCCAGGCTTCGTGACATTCCTTTAGGCATCACCACGGCACACGACGTGGGGGCGGGAGGGGGGCGCTTGGGGAAGGCTCGCGCTCAGACACTGCGCGGGCGGGTCTGGGACGCGGTGGCGGGCGTGCGGGGCAGAGGCGGGAGACAGTCCGGAGTCGCCGTCTGGCGGAGCCCAGCCTGGGCAGCCGGCGGAGCGGAGGCCCAGCCCCTCAGTCTGACGGGGAGACCCCCGACAACCCCTGGGTAGAGGGGGCAGGGCAGGGCCGGGCGGTGGCGCGCGGAGGGGGAAGGAGGATGCGCGGGCAGGAGAAGTTGGAGCTCGGCTGCGGCGGCCCCCCGCGGGCCTCGGGGTGATGGGTGGCTGGGGAGCGACGGGCTCCCGGACCATCCCTGCGCTCCCAGCCCCCGGCCCGGCCAGGGAGTCCCCTCATCCCACTGCTCGGAGACCCCGGGCCCTGCCTCTCCCGGAGCGCCCTGTGGCCCTGCCCAGCCGGCTCAGCTCGGGCCCGTCCTCAGCCGCTCCAGTCCAGCAGGGGCTGCCCGCCAGGCAGCGAGCGGGGGTCAGGCGGGCAGACAGGAGGCCCTGGGCGGGCAGTCTCTGGGGCTTCCCTCGGGCGGGCCTTCCCGAGCAGCAGGACCCACCAGTGTCCTTTGGCCGGGCTAACGGGGCAGGTGGGCGCCTCCGGGGGCCTCACACCACGGTGCTGACCGAGGGATCTGAGAGGTTGAGCGGGCCCGTGATATCAGAGGGGTGGTACTGCTGCAAAATAGAAATACACAGACAGCGCGGTTAGCCCCGCGCGCGCACGCGCCGGGGGCAGGGCGGCCGGCCGGGCGCGGCCGGGGAGGCTCCGGGCTGGGCGAGGGCGGGCGCTGTCCCGTCCGTGTGTCTGTCTGCGGGGGGGGCGGGCGTCTCAGCTCTCCCTATGCCGGGAGCACAGCTGCAGCGGGCCCTCCTCCCTCTCAGCAGCGCGCGGCGGCAGCACCGTGTCTTTTTGGTGTTGCAAGGGGCCGCGTCCGCCCCCGGCGCTCTATAAATAAGAACCAACAGTCAATACCGCGGGGGTCCCAGCCTTGAGCGCCCAGGCTGCCCGGGCCCACGCCGGCCACGGGGCAGGGGCAGACGACAACCCCCGCCCCCAGTCCCACCCCCCATCACCCCCGACCCCGCCAGGTGCCCTCCCCCGCGCTGCTGCCCCACTGGCCCAGCCCTGCGGCGCGGAGTGGGGGTTGGGGCCGGCCCCAGAGGGGGGCATTCCTCGGGAACGTGACCCTGCGTCAGCTCCGGGAACCGCTGAGGGCAGGTGGCTGATCACCTGCTCCGCCGACAGCGCTAGGAGGACCCCGCAGCCCCCTACAGGCTGGCTGGCCTGGGCTCACACCTGGCCGCAGGCCGCGCACACCCCGCCCCCGGCCGCGGAGCAGCGCAACCTTCCTGGGGCACCTGGAGCCTGGGCCTGCGCTGGGGGGCGGCTGCAGCTCCCACTTGCTCCCTGGGGCATTGGCCCCCTTGGGGTCCAGGGCTTTCCTGGAGGCCAGAGGCTAAGTCGGTCCCTGGATAGCTGGCTCTGGGCGGTCCCTCCCTGCCATGCCGCCTCCAGCCAGGCTGGGTCTGTCTCAAGGGCCTCCAGCCCAAGCATGCCTAGCTGGTAGCCGGTACCCAGATAAGCTGCCGGAGGCAGGCAGGAGGCAAAGGGCCCAGTCGCACAGGCCAGGCTGCAGCAGTAGCCCTGGGCTGGGGGCTACCTCCCATCGGGAGCCTTGGTGGCAAGGGACTCTGCGGGCTGCCCTCCCTGTGCTCAGAGCCCTGGGGGCTGCTGCCACCCACACGGTGCCACCCATCCCCCACCTGGCACTGTCCCCCATGTCCGGGCCCCGGCCGTCCAGCCCCCAGCCCCCAGCCCACACAGAGACCACATGGAGGATGCGACAGGCATGGCTCTGGCGAGAGGTGAGACAGGTGTCTGGGGGCGGGGCCGGCGGCCAGACAGACGGACGGGATGGGACATCACAGCCGCCCCTACGGGGCCGCAGCGGGCCTGGGGTGAGGGCGGCAGGCCCCCTGCAGGAGGCTTCGCGGGGCGGTGGCCTGGCCACCACGGGCACGGCGGTGAGGCTGGCTGGCTGACCGACCAAGACAGACACGGCTTCGATGGCGTGTGGGTCATGGCATGGGGGCGGGGCAGACTCATGGGAGACACACGGGGAGGTGGCCGGGCGGCCTGGAGGGCGGCGCAGGGCCCGTGTGGGTGCAGGCCCGGCTCGGGCGGGGCGGAGGGACGAGGGGAGGGCAGACAGACACGGAGGGCGGGGGAGGGAGCAGTCGGAGACGGACGGGCACTCTCCCCCTTACCGTGTCTTTGGAGGACCTACGTCTCTTGAAGCTGGAAGCCAGGGTGGACGTGATAGCCCTAAAAGTGGCTTTCTTTTTAGGGTCAGGCTCTGCTCTACCACTCTTTCTATCCTAAAATGAATATGTATAAGTGATTAGATGGCTAGGGGTGGCGGCCGCACGGGCCCTCGCTCCTGCCTGCCTCCCTGCGCTGGACGGATGGGCCCAGCACGGGCTCGGGCCTGACCTGGCTGGCGCTGGGGCTGGGCATGGGGGCTGGGGGGAGGAAGAGGAGGAGGAGGAGGAGGAAGGGAGCTGCCCCGGGCCCGGCCAGCCGTGGAATGCAGAGGACGCCGGCCCCCAAGGAGGGGGTGAAGGCAGGAGTGAGGATGGAACAGGGGCCTAGTGCCCCCCAAGAACAAGAATGGGCGGATGAGCGTTGTGGGGGGCTCAGCCCTTAGCGCGGGCTGGCCCCGGCTCCAGACACACGCTTCGGGTCGGCACCCAGACGGAGAATGAGAGACGAGCAGAGGGGCCCCTGGCCGACTGTGCACCCGCGGAGTGCCCTGGGCCCATGGGGCACAGGGACACAGCCGTGGGGGCACAGTGCACCTGGGGCTCAGGTGCTGGGCCCAGCGGGCCACGTCTTACCCTGCCTGTATGCCTCCTCTGGCTCTGGACTCAAGGGGGCTGGCTGGAGGCGTGGAGTAGGGTGGGCACAGCCACGCCGGGCCCTGCTCTGCCGCCGCTGGAGGCACCTGCAGGTGGCGGCCCTCCCCCGCCAACCGTGGGAGCCAGAGCCAGTGCCACCGCCTGCGCCTGTGGGCCGGAGGAGGGCGGGGTGGCCAGGCCGGGCCCTGGGCTCCAGGCCTCGGGGGGGTGGCCTGCCCTACCTGCAAGTTCTTCCGCCACACGTTCACAGCTGCAAAGGCCAGCTGCATCTGTTTCCGGCGTGCATCTTTGTGCCGCTTGTAGGCGATCTCGATGAAGATCAGGAAGATGCCGGCCACGATGCCCCCGGCCACCAGCATGAAGACCCCTGGGGGCCAAAGCCAAGGGCTCAGCTGCAGGCCGAGCGCCTGCGTCCCCCGCGCAGCGAGGCGCGGCCTGGAGAGCGAGGCCCACCTGCCATGTTCTCGAAGGTGAGGGTTGCCGGGGCGTTGCTGCGGGAGTCACACTCCTGGTACCGCACCCACGTCTTGTCCAGGTCCTCCATGAAGCCGTTCTCGTGGGACCTGCGGGGTGGGGCTGCGTGAGCGGGGCGGGCCTGGCAGAACTGGGCAGGACCTGGCGCAGGGCGGGGCGGCCTCACTTGAGAATGGACAGGGATACATTCTGCTTCCAGGGACTGTCCTTGCGCATGCCGATGCCGAAGCCTGAGCGGAAGAACAGCTCGCCCGTGGTCACCAGGTCACACTTCTGCGACGCCTCGAACTCCAGCACCGCCGAGTCCCAGATAAAGGCATGCAGTTTGCTGCGGGCCGGGCGCGGGGTCAGGCTGGGTGGCCCAGCCCAGGAGTCCTGCTCACGCGCCCAGCCGCCCCCGCACTCACTTGTCCCGCACCGCCTGGATGGCCTCGGCCGCGCTCTCGTAGTTGTGCTTCTCCATGTGCCGGTACATGGTGCTGAGCTCCACCTGCCGCCGGAAGTAGATGTCCACGGAGCTCTGCTTCACCGTGGCGTAGATGAACTTGTCCGACGGGTTCCGCAGCTGCGGGTCAGAAAGCTGTGCTCCCCTGGTCCACGCATCCACGCCCGCCCGCCCGCCAGCGCCTCGCGCGACCGCCCACCCGCACCGCCCACCCGCCAGCGCCTCGCGCGCCCGCCCACCCGCACCGCCCACCCGCGCCTCACCCGCGGGTCGTTGATGCCCGTGATGCGCTCCTCCGGCCGGTCCAGCACAAGGAAGGCCGCCAGGTTGGCGGTGTAGGAGGCCACGATGATCATGGCGAAGCCGGCCCACACCATGCCCAGGATGCGCGCTGAGAAGCTCCGAGGGGCGCCTGCGGGCACGGCACCCGTCAACTCCCCACCGCTGCTAACGCCCCAGGAGAGAGGACAGCATGCAGCCGGGCGCCAGCCGCAGCCTCACCTTCCCCGATGCCGGAGTTAAGCAGGACGCCCCAAGAGAACCACATGGCGGAGGACAGGGTCAGCGCGTCCTCCTCCTCCTCCTCGCTGTTCACCTTGAACCGGCCGAAGGGGCTGCAGGGTGCAGAGGGCAGGCGGGAGAGGGGGCGGCAGAGGGGGCGGGAGAGCTGGCGAGGCCCTCCGGCCAGTCCCCACGGCCTCTGCGGCAGGTGTCCGGCCGCGGCTCACCTGAAGCGGTCCAGCAGGTACAGCATCACGGCCACCACGTGCACTGACAGCCCGACGAGCAGCCACAGGGTGCTCTGGAAGGGCTGCATGAACGAGTCCAGCGTGCTGCGCGGGATCTCCTGCGGGCAACGAGCGGGCCGGTTGGAGGGGCCGCAGGGGACCGCTGGGCGTGCCCCAGGCCCTGACCACGCCCAAGGACCTGCCCCGCAGTCCTGGCTATGCCCCTGGACCCGCCCTGTTGCCGGGCCCCGCGCACCTTCTTGACCAGGATGGTCAGGCCCTGGTACTTGAAGGGCTTGGAGAACTCTATGTACTGGGCACGCTCGTTGTTGATGGTCAGCGGGGCCACGATCATGTCCGCCTGGCCGCTCAGCAGCTCGCCCATCATCCCGTTCCACTCTTTCTTGTTGCTGTTGTTCACCTGCACCCGAGCAGGTCAGCTCCGCTTGGCCACCACGCCCCGCGCCCCATTCCCGCCCGCTCCGCCCCGCCTCCCCGCGGCGTACCCGCTCCTGAGTGCCGAACTTGCCGTCAGCCACCAGGTGCACCTCGTAGGTGAAGTTCATGGTGCGTGCCAGCTTGATGAGCAGGTCCACGCAGAAGCCATAGCAGCACTGTGGCACCGTGTGGCGCGCTGCGGGCGGGGGCGCAGCCGCTGGTCCCGCGCCCTGCCTGCCGCCCGCGCTCAGCCCGCCCGGCCGCCCCCGCCCGCGCACTCACGCCCGCCCGGCGACGTGTCGTTGGGCCCCGTGCAGATGACCTTCTTGACCGGGTCGCCGTTCACCGTGGACTCCTCCTTGCACGTGCCGTCGCTCAGCGTAGGCTTCACGTAGACGAAGGGCTCTTGGTGTATGGTAACTATCTGCGGGTGGGACCGCCCCACCTGACCTCAGCTCCCACGGAGGACAGGGTGTCCACCTAGCACCGTCCCTCCTTGCCCTACCCACGGCCTTCCCGTGTCCCCTCGTTCCTGCTCCCGTGTGCCCTGGCATCCTCCACCAGCCCTGGGGGTGGCAGAGACTCAGGGCACAGGCAGAAGCGAGTCGGCTGAGCTGGGCCTGCCAGCACTGGGCACTGGTTGACTCAGAAACTGCCCTGTCACCTTTCCAAGCCCCGGATGGATATCCCAGCTGTAGGGGAGCCCCCTCCCGCTGGGGGCACGGAAGGGTAGGGTCTTGGGAAGCAGCCGGAAAGGCACTCTTTGGATGCAAGCCCCTCAGGGGTCTTGCTGCTGGCTGACACTGGGCACCCACAGGAGATGGAGTCAGGCCGAGGGGAGGGCCCCGGCTGGAGGGACCAGCCAGCCAGGAAGTGCTCCCAGGGCTCCAGGCCATGACGGCCCGGACACAAGGCCAGGGAAGCCAGAGCCCAGGGCCCTCTGGGCCACCGAGTGGCTATCGCTGTCTCACTCTCCACCAGCCTGACCCCAGCTTCAAGCAGAGCTGGGCTAAGAGGGGAACGGGGTGCGGCCAGCCCTGCCAGCCCTGCCAGCCCTGTCCTGGCCTCATACTTACTCCCCCGCCCTGGCCGCCCCGGCCGCCCCACCTTCAGTCTGGTGGACATCTGGTAGCCGCGAGGCTTCTCGGTCTCGCCGCCGGGCCAGATGATCTTCCTGTCGTTGGGGATGACCTGGGGGTGGGAGTATGAGATGGAGGGTGGCCACGCAGGACCCTAAGGCCCCAGCCCCCACCCCCTCATGACCCCCACCTACGTGGGTGCCGTTGTAGACGCCCACTTGCACCAGCTTCCGGTTCTGCAGGTTCATGATGCTGTAGTTGGCGAACTTGCGATCACCATCCTCGTTGAACTCCACGCGGCCGGTGACACCGTCCGCGTACTTGGAGGACATCAGCACCCTGGAACCACGCGGTGGGCTGGTCAGGGAAGTGTGTGTGTCCCAAGTCCAAGCAGGTGCACAGCGTGGGCCGGTCAGGGAAGTGTGTGTGTCCCAAGTCCAAGCAGGCGCACAGCGTGGGCCGGTCAGGGAAGTGTGTGGGATGTCCCAAGTCCAAGCAGGCACACAGCAAGGCCGCCGGGGAGTGTGTGTGGCGGGCAGGGGGCAGCCTGGGGCATTGTGTCTGTGCTTCCATGGGGTGGTGCCGGGCATCCACTGGCACCTGTGTGTGTGTGTTCGTCGCCCTCCCGCCCTCCTGGAGCCCTGGACGGCGGGCACACGGGCACCTCTTGAAGAGCGGCCCGGTCTTCCAGATGTTGGTGTTGCCCACGCAGCCGCGCGGGGGGTCTGTGATGTTCTCCTTCTCCAGCAGCTCGTGCACAGCCTGCGCCACCACGCCCACCGCGTCGCTGATGTGTGCAGACTCATTCTTGCCGTTGATGAGCTGCAACCCGATGATGCCTGCGGGGGCCACGGCTCAGCACGCTGGGCTGCATGCGCCCTTGGCTGCATGCGCCCTTGGCCCCAGCCCCCAACAGCTCGGCCCCCGGCCCCGTGCCATCCTGCTCACCATCCGGGGCATAGCGCAGGGCGTTCCCCGAGATCTCGCGCTCGCCCACCAGCCACACGTAGCCCGAGCCAGTCATATTCAGCATGGCAGCCGCGCGGTACACGGTGGCCGCGTCGTCCTCACTGTGGGGCAAACGGGGCTGACGGGTGGGACTCCCAGGCGCCTCCTCGGCCCACGCCAGGGCTCGGCAGGGGTACTAGTGGCTGCACCTGGGAGTTGTTTCCGACGCCCGGGCCACATGGAGAAGCTGGGGATGCCCTGGCCATGACAAGGACCCCGCAGGGACAGGGAGGAGACCGGCACTGGGTTCCTCCTGCGTGTGGGCAGCAGGTGCGGGGTCTGGGGGGGATGGCTATGGGTCTGCTCTGCTGTTCACACAAGATGCCGTAAGGGAACGCAAACCCTCGGTCCATGTTGGCCAGGAGCAGCCGCACTACAGGGCCATGCTGGGCAGCCTCCAGTGAGCGGTGCAACGTCTAGCAGGACCTGCCAGAGAAGCCTCCTGGTCCCAGTGGGATTCAGGTCCTGTAGAGTGGAGCAGGGCCCAGACCACATCGGAAGCTACTGCAGTGGCAAGCAGCTAAAGCCAGCACCTGCAGAGCCTGCATCTGGGCTGCTCTGCTTTCTATCCAGCTGCCTGCTAACACCCTGGGACAGCAGTGGAGAGTGGCTGAAGGAGCTGTGTTCCTGCACCCCTGTGGGCGGCCTGCACCCCATGGAGAGCTCGCTGTACCACTGTGGGCAGTCTGTACCCTGTGGGGAGCTCCCTGCACCCCTGTGGGCGGCCTGCACCCCATGGAGAGCTCGCTGTACCACTGTGGGCAGTCTGCACCCCATGGAGAGCTTGCTGCACCACTGTGGGCAGTCTGCACCCTGTGGGAAGCTCGCTGCACCCCTGTGGGCAGTTTGCACCCTGTGGGGAGATTGCTTTACCACTGTGGGCAGTCTGCACCCCATGGGGAGCTCCCTGCACCCCTGTGGGCAGTTTGCACCCTGTGTGGGAGCTCCTGGCTTTGGTGGCCAGCCCTCACCACTGTAGCCACTGGCTTGAACCAGCAGATGGAAGATGTCTCTCGCACGCTCTTTCTATCTTTCTGTTTTACAAATAAACAGATTAAATGCCAATGATATTGCATGGGGTCTCTGTGGGGTGCACTCAGCGGCCCCCAGGTCGGAGGGCTGGGCCTCAGACTTCTGGCCTCCTGTGAGGCAGAGTGGCCCCGGGGTCACCACGAGGGACTGGTACCTGTGTGGCTGGCTCAGGAGCTGTGTGTGGGCAGGGCACGCCCCTGTGTGTGGGGTGGACTGAGTGCTGCGTGCATGTGTGTGTACATGAGTCTGTGGTGTGTCCAAGGTGGTGTAACAGGCTGCGCCTCTGCCTGTGGTCCCAGCATGGTCTCCCGTATGGGCACCAGTTCAAGCCCCAGCTGCTCCATTTGCTGGTCTGGCTCCCAGCTGTTGGCCTAGGGGAGCAGCAGAAGGTGGGCCAAGTACCTGGGCCCCTGCACACACATGGGAGACCCAGCGAAGCCCCAGCTCCTGGCTGGCCCAGCCTGGGCACTGCAGCCATTTGGGGAGGGAGCCAGCAGCAGTGGTGTTCCTGTCCCTCTCCAATTTTGCCTTTGAGATGAAAGTTGCGAAGTGCTCCTGTGTGCAACCTGGTCCTTGTCACCTGGGTCCTCATGGCGTGTGCACGGCACGTGGGGTGTGGTTAACACTCAGCGTGTGCACCTGTGACGCGCAGTCAGCACATGTGGAAGCATGGTGGCATGCTACGACGGACACACGGTGTGTGCGCACCTATGGAACACAGAGCTGTGCGTTCTGTGTGGTGCACACGTGTGTATAATGTGTTCACACATTACCGGTGTTGTGTAAATGTGATATGCCACATGTACATGTGCACTGTGCATACGTGTGATCAGTGTGTTACACACACACGTATGTGTGAACCACACACTCATGATCTGTGTGTCATGTGTGCACATCCGTGCAGTGTGGTGCCAGGCATGCATGTGTAGGGTGTGTTGTGTGGTTTGCATAGTGTGGCATACATGTGGTATGTGTGTGGCATACACGTATACACGCAGTGCCATGCACATGGCATGCACACATGCAAAGAGGTCTGACACATTTGCTCATGTGTGTGACACGTGTGTGCCTGTGGTGTGAGTTTGGTGGTTTGTACGCAGTGTGTCCATGTGGTGTGTGGATGTGTGTGTGACACGTGTGTGCCTGTGGTGTGAGTTTGGTGGTTTGTGTGTAGCGTGTCCATGTGGTGTGTGGATGTGTGCGCACACGTGTGTGCCTGTGGTGTGAATTTGGTGGTTTGTATGTAGCGTGTCCATGTGTGTGGGTGTGTGCGCACACGTGTGTGCCTGTGGTGTGAATTTGGTGGTTTGTATGCAGTGTGTCCATGTGGTGTGTGGGTGTGTGCGCACACGTGTGTGCCTGTGGTGTGAATTTGGTGGTTTGTATGCAGTGTGTCCATGTGGTGTGTGGGTGTGTGCGCACATGTGTGTGCTTGTGGTGCTGACACACACCTAGCACCTGCACTTCTGTGTTTTGTGTCTCAGGGTGCTGTGCACTGTGCATACGGTGTCTCGTGTGTGTGCATATATGCACGACTTGTGGCATGCATAGGCACATTCCTGCATGTGCGTATATTTTCATGTGATTTGGGCCCGTATGCATCCATTTGTGGGGTGTAATGGGGTGTGTGCACACAACTGTGTGGTGGCCTGTTACATGTGCATATATGTAAGACTCTGTGTCATATACAGTATTACACATGTGCACTGTGTATATATCAGCTCTGTGAGCATGTCACACGTGTGGTCTGTATGCATGCACTGTGTATACATGCTGTGTACATGTGGGTGTGTCACGTGTGGTCTGTATGCATACACTGTGTATACATGCTGTGTACATGTGTGTCATGTGTGTGGTCTGTATGCATACACTGTGTATACATGTTGTGTACATGTGTGTGTCGTGTGTGTGGTCTGTATGCATGCACTGTGTATACATGTTGTGTACATGTGTGTGTCGTGTGTGTGGTCTGTATGCATAAACTGTGTATACATGTTGTGTACATGTGGGTGTGTCACGCGTGTGGTCTGTATGCATGCACTGTGTATACACGTTGTGTACATGTGGGTGTGTCACGTGTGATCTGTATGTGTGTATATTGTGTATACATGTTGTGTACATGTGTATCACGTGTGTGCTCTGTATGCATATGCTGTGTATAACATGTGGGTGTGTCGTGTGTGTGGTCTGTATGCACACACTGTGTATACACGTTGTGTACATGTGGGTGTGTCACGCGTGTGGTCTGTATGTGTGTATATTGTGTATACATGTTGTGTACATGTGTGTGTCATGTGTGTGGTCTGTATGCATGCACTGTGTATACATGTTGTGTACATGTGTGTTACACATGTGGTCTGTATGCATATACTGTACATACATGTGGGTGTGTCACGTGTGTGGTCTGTATGCATGTACTGTGTATACATGCTGTGTACATGTGGGCATGTCACATGTGTGGCCTGTATGCATATACTGTGTATAACATTTGGGCATGTCACGCGTGTGGTCTGTATGTGTGTATATTGTGTATACATGTTGTGTACATGTGTGTGTCACGCGTGTGGTCTGTATGCATATACTGTGTGTAACGTGTGGGTGTGTCACGTGTGTGGTCTGTATGCATGCACTGTGTATACATGCTGTGTACATGTGGGCATGTCACATGTGTGGTCTGTATGCACACACCGTGTATGCATGCTATGTACATACATGTGGGTATGGCACGCGTGTGGTCTGTATGTGTGTATGTTGTGTGTATATGTGTGTGGTCTGCATGCATGTATATTGGGTGTATATGTGCTATACCATTGTACTGCATGCACACATGGTTTGTATGTAGCATGTGTGTGCTGTGACACGGGCTCACCAGCTTGGTATGGGCTGTGAACACTTCGGCAGCTCTGCCACAACCATGCATTGTCTCTTGGCTGCCTTTTCCTCAGAGCCAGCCCCACAGGCCTAGCTGCGCTGGGGAGCCTTACTCTCCACACTGAGCGTGCCCCTCTCCGAGATGTAGCACAGGAGAAGGTAAGGACTGGCTCCCCCTCAGCAGCGTGGGGTGCTGCCTGCAAGACCCGCCTCCATTCCCTGGAGCCCAGGGATGAGTGAGGGGCTGCTGGGGGCCCTTGGTGTGGGACGGGGCGAGGGATGTGCGGGTTGCTGGCGCCTTGGGGTCCCAGCCCCTCCCCCTGCGTGGCCCGCCTCCAGCTTGGGGCTTGCCTCACCTGGCGGAGAGGATGATGACCCGGGCCTCCAGCTCCCGCGCCTCCATCAGCAGAGCCGTCACATTCTTGGTTCCCGGGTCGAACTGCAGCACCTTCTCTGCCTGCAGTATGAGCGGCAGCGTTAGCCAGCAGCCTGGACGGGCGCATGTGCCTCAGGGGCGAGGGTCTGGCGGCTGCTGGCACCCCCGAGGGGCGCGGCCGGGGCCACCGAGGCCCACGTCTGCCACCTGCCACCTGCCTCCTGGCTGCTCGGCTGGCCTGGCTCTGCTCCTGAGCTGGCTGTGGCCCGCCGGCCCTCCTGGGCTCAGCTCTGAGCTCTCTCTCTCTCTTGCTCTCTCTCGCTCGCTCGCTCACTGGCTCACTCTCTGGAGTTCTCTCTTGCACCTCTCCCGTCCTCCTGTTTTGCACTGGGCATGCAAGCTGAGGTGGACCGGGACTCAGGAAGAGGCGTGCAGCGGACAGGAGGTCGAAGAGCGCGTCACGGAGAGCCAGGTCGTCTTGCGCTGCTCCGCGGGGCGGGTTCCAGCCAGGGTCCGGGAGGAAGCCCTGGGCTCCCGCAGGCTGGCATGCACTTCCTCCAGCAGCCGTGCCCTGGCGGCGCAGGCTGGGGTCCCGGCGCGCCTGCCCTGTGCTGCCTACGGACTGCCTGCCTCTCCACCTGCTCTCCTGGTGCCGGGGCCTGCGGCACGCTGGCCGCAGGGGCCCGGCGCTGGGTGGCGTGCACGTCCATGCATATATACCTTGGGTCCGCGCTTGTGGTCATAGGGCAGTTGGTCGAGGCTTTCATAGTTCCTTTTTTTACTCTGATGGATAATGTGCACAGAGAAAATACGCAGACACAGAAGATTATCAACGGGCGGAAAGGACGGCGCTAAGCAACCACACCACCTCCTCGCACCTGGAGCTCGCAAACACCGGCCGGGCGGGGGCTGCGCGGGGCCGGGGTGCCTTGGGAGGAGGGGGCCCTGGGTGCACCCTCCCTCTGGGTCCCACCTGCCGCCTCCCAGCCCCGCCCCTGCCATGCACCTGCCGTGTGGCCCCGCCCCCAACAGGCTTGCAGTGGCTGCCTGCCAGCCTCTTCCCTGCCCTCCCCCGTCCTTCCTGCCTGCCTGGGCCCAGGGGGCTTCTCTACTCACTACCCGTGTGCCCATGCCGGAGGCATAGGTGCACGCCAGACACACGTGTGCATGCCTGCATGCGTGGCGTGAGCTGTGGGTTTCTACAGGGGACCCCTTAGGGACACGTGTGTGCACAGCTGTGCACATGTGTGCTGTGGGCCTCTGCAGGGGAGCCCTTGGGGACACGTGTGTGCACAGCTGTGCACATGTGTGCTGTGGGCCTCTGAGGGGAGCCCTTGGGGACACGTGTGTGCACAGCTGTGCACATGTGTGCTGTGGGCCTCTGAGGGGAGCCTTTAGGGACACGTCTGTGAACATATGAGGCAGAGCTCCGGGTGTAGGTACTGGCCCACATGGTGCCCGTGTGTACCAGCTGGAGCCTGTGGGCAGCCTGAGCCCATGGCGGGGTGAAGCATGGTGACAGCACCCAGGCGGGCAAGCGGGAGCAGGGCCACGTGCCCGTATGTGTCTGTGGAGCTGGTGCCTGCCTGTCAGGTGCAGGGAGCCTGGCTCCATCTTGGGTGGGCGGGGCTGTGATCCCAGGTTCCCCAGTCCTGACTGGGATTTCCTTCCGCGGGACTCCTGCCTTCTCTCTGTCCACTCGGCCCTCTGCTCCCTCAGGGCCCAGGATGGGCACCCAAGCTGGCAGAGTTGGGGTCTCCCTCCTTCCATCTCTGCATGCGGGGGCACTGGGATTGCGGGTGACCTGCTCCCCCTGATGGGCATCAGCTCCCCGTCAGGGTGGCAGGGCAGGGAGCTGGGGTCTCCAGGACCCCTGGGGAACCCTGGCTTGGGGGTGGCCAGCACAGGAGGGTCTCCCCATAGGGAGGGGTGGGCGCGGCCCCGGGGGAGGCCGGGCCGGGGCGGGGCGCGGGTGTTTGCGGAGCTCCAGGTGGTCCGGCCCGGCCCCGCAGGGACGGGCACGAAGGAGATTTGACCATGGCAAAGCGGTGAGATGACCCAGGACAGCGGCGCGGGCGCACGATGGAGAGAAAGTCACACGCACAGACAGGGCGCGGCCGTGCGCGCCGCCCACCTTGGACTCGCGCTCCTCCAGCAGCGTCTCCAGGCGCTTCTGCGCCGCGCGGCCCTCGTGGTCATCGCTGACCAGCAGGATCACGTGGTTCCAGCTGTAGACGCGCATCATCTCGAACCACACGCTCGACTGGTGCGAGTAGGGCGGCACGGTGCGCAGGAAGCTCAGGTGGATGCTCTGCGGGTGAGGCAGGTGCTGAGGGTTGCGGCCCCGCCCACCCGGCAGGCCCCGCCCACCCGGCAAAGGCCCCACCGACAGAGCCACGCCCACGGGCACACCCACGCCCACCAGACCCCGCCCACAGCCCACGCTGCGGCTCTAGCCTCTGTTGCCCCATCCCTCAGCCCACCTAGTCCCACCCCCGGTGTAGACACTCCCCTGCAGGCCCCACCCCCTGCTCGCCCCTTTTCCTGGCACTGTCTTCCCCTCACTGTTGTCTCCAGGCCGCACCCCGACCGCCCTGTGCTCACACCTAACCCCCACACACCCGGCCTGAGTGACGGCAGTGCCTACTCATGGTACATCAGGGCTGCCCTGTCCCACTCTGCCACAACTGCGTTTCCCTCCCCAGGTCCCACTTCCGTCCTTTGCGTGTCCCAGCATGGCACGAGGGCATCAGCTAGGGTGGCCCTCCACCCCTGCCATGGGCGAGGGAAGTGCTAGGAATTCAGCTCCCCTGCAGCATCCAGAGGCCACTGCCCAATGGCCCTGCCCACTGTGCCCCTGTCCTGGGCCCCAAAGCCTCTGAGGGTGCCTGGCTCCTGCTTTGTGCCTCTCGCAGGGCTTGACCAGCACTGCCCCCTCCTTGTGTGTCATGTGTCGGATATGAGACCCTGAGTGGTGCCCAGCAAGGCTGTGGGGCCTCACTTTGCTGCCGGCCTACAGTGGACCTGGAGCAGCTGCTCTGTCATCCTTCATCCATCATGCTCCCTTTTCAGATGACAAGGAGGACAGGGCACCCAGGGGAGGACAGGGCATGCGGCAGGAGGACAGGGCACCTGGGGGAGGACAGGGCACCTGGAGGAGGACAGGATGCCCTGGGGGAGGACAGGGCACTGGAGAGAGGACAGGACATCCATGGGGAGGACAGGGCACCTGGGGAGGACAGGGCACCTGGAGGATGACAGGGCACCCAGGGGAGGACAGGGCACCTGGGGGAGGACAGGGCACCTGGAGGAGGACAGGACATCCATGGGGAGGACAGGGCCCCTGGGGGGAGGACAGGGCCCCTGGGGGGAGGGCAGGGCACCGGAGGGTAGATGATGGTGGTAGAAGCTCCAGAACAGGACCCCTCTCGTTGCAGAGCGGATGGCCCCAGGAGGAGCACTTCACATCCCTTCCTCTTCCCTCTTGATTGTAGGACCCTCTGGGGTTCCCCACAAGGCCCAGGTCACCTGGTTTCCCTTCTCCCTCCGCCTCAGGGCAGAGCCATCGCCCCATCTGTACCAGGAGGCAGCCTAGTCGTGGGCTGAGTTCCAGGTAGGTGTCTGCAGGCCGGATTTTCCAGCCAGGCCCCTGAGCGTCCCTGGCAGGAGCTGTGCAGCCCGTGTGGACTTACTGACCTCCACTCTTGCAGCTGCAGTTCCTTAAAGTGCTATGGACTGAGTTTGCCACTGGCACCTGGAAGCCATGGGGAATGAATGGACATGTACATGACGTGTGAGGGCCCAGCTCGAGAGTGCAGAACTGGCTGAGGGCACACTTGTGCATATGAGCAGGACCCAGGCCTGTGTGTGCACCTGTGTGTGCGGTAAGGAAGCAGAGCTGCTGGATGTGCAAGTGAAGGCGTCTAAGAGTACTGGTGAGAGTTGGGAGTATGTGCATTTCCAGGTGGCTGCAGCTGTGGGTGTCTGTGTGTCAGTGTGTGAAGGTAAGTGTGTAAGCATGAGAGTGTGTCAGTGTGTGCACAAGTGTGTCAGCATGTGAGTATGTGTGTGTGTGTGAGGATTGGAATGTGTGAGTGTGCATGTGTCAATGTGTGAATGTGTGTCTGTGTGAGTGTGTGTGTGTCAGCATGGGAATGTGTCAGTGTGTGTCATTGTATGTGTGTGCGTGCATGTGTGAGTGTGTGTCTGTGTGAGTGTGTGTGTGTCTGTGTGAATGTGTGCCAGTTGTGTGAATGTGTGTGTGTCAGCATGGGAATGTGTCAGTGTGTATGTGTCAATGTGTGAGTGTGTGTCATTGTATGTGTGTGCATGTGTCAGCATGTGAACGTGTGTTCATGTGTGTATGTGTCAGTGTGTGAATGTGTGTTCATGTGTGCATGTGTCAGTGTGTGACTGTGTGTTCATGTGTGCATGTGTCAGTGTGTGGCTGTGTGTTCATGTGTGCATGTGTCAGCGTGTGAATGTGTGTGTATGTGTCAGCATGTGAATGTGTGTCCGTGTGTGTATGTGTCAGCATGTGAACGTGTGTTCATGTGTGCATGTGTCAGCGTGTGAATGTGTGAGTGTGTGAGTGTGTTTGAGTATGTGAATGTGTTGAGTGTGTGTGAGACTATGTGACCAAGTGTGCGTGTGAGCGTGTGCCCTGCCTGGCTGCCCCAGGAGTCCTGCCCGAGCATTCTGGCTATGCTGCTATGTAGGCTGAACCCAGATGCAGCTAAGTGCCAGGGCACCCGCTCATACAGAGCTGGAGTCCAGGATCCATGGTCACACAGAGCTGGGCACTGGAGGGGGAGCAAGGCACCTGGTCACACAGAGCTGGGCACCAGGCCTGCAGACAGACTCACCTTGTCAGAGTAGATAGACATGCGTGTGGTCAGTCCCAGCACAGGGATCCGGTAGAAGCCGGCTGTGTAGGAGACGGGGGTGGGGGTGAAGTGGTCATTGGGGGTGGGTGGGTGGCTAACGAGGATGGCATAAACCTGTGGACATGGAGACATGGTTAGCTAGGACCACATCCTGAAAGTGAGAATAGGAGCACAAAGAACTGCGCATCAGACACAGCACCACGCATACACACACAGCCCACACATGTATACAGTACCATGTGCACACAGTTTCACACATGCACACAGCTCCACACATGCACACAGCTCCACACATGCACACAGCCCCACACATGCACACAGCCCCACACATGCACACAGCTCCACACATGCACACAGCTCCACACATGTACACAGCTCCACACATGCACACACAGCTCCACACATGCACACACAGCTCCACACATGTACACAGCTCCACACATGCACACACAGCCCCACAGATGCACACACAGCTCCACACATGCACACACAGCTCCACACATGTACACAGCCCCACACATGCACACAGCTCCACACATGTACACAGCCCCACACATGTACACAGCTCCACACATGTACACAGCTCCACACATGCACACAGCTCCACACATGTACACAGCTCCACACATGTACACAGCCCCACACATGTACACAGCTCCACACATGCACACAGCTCCACACATGCACACAGCTCCACACATGCACACAGCTCCACACATGTACACAGCCCCACACATGCACACAGCTCCACACATGTACACAGCCCCACACATGCACACAGCTCCACACATGCACACAGCTCCACACATGCACACAGCCCCACACATGCACACAGCTCCACACATGTACACAGCTCCACAGATGTACACACAGCCCCACACATGTACACAGCTCCACACAAGCACACAACCCCACACATGCACACAGCTCCACACATGCACACAGCCCCACACATGCACACAGCCCCACACATGCACACAGCTCCACACATGCACACAGCTCCACACATGCACACAGCCCCACACATGTACACAGCTCCACAAATGTACACAGCTCCACATGTACACAGCCCCACACATGCACACAGCTCCACACATGCACACAGCCCCACACATGCACACAGCCCCACACATGCACACAGCTCCACACATGTACACACAGCCCCACACATGTACACAGCTCCACAGATGTACACACAGCCCCACACATGTACACAGCTCCACACAAGCACACAACCCCACACATGTACACAGCTCCACACATGTACATAGCCCCACACATGCACACAGCTCCACACATGTACACACAGCCCCACACATGCACACAGCTCCACAGATGTACACACAGCCCCACACATGTACACAGCTCCACACAAGCACACAACCCCACACATGTACACAGCCCCACACATGTACACAGCTCCACACATGTACACAGCTCCACACATGCACACAGCTCCACACATGTACACAGCCCCACACATGCACACAGAATCCCATATATGCACACAGCCCACAGGTCGACATTGTTCTATGCATGCACACACAGCCCTACACATGTACACAGCCCTGTCCGCCACCACAGCCACACACATGCACACAGCCTGGACAAGCCCGGCATGGGCAGGACAGCGAGGTCTTCATCTCTTGCTCTTTACCCACTTTAGTGCTGCGACAGGCTGAGGTGGGAACAGGAGATAGAAGCTGCTGCCCTGTGGCCCCTCACCGGACATGAAGCAGAGAGATCACCAGAGACCTGGCTGCTTCCTGCTTCACCTTCGGCTCTCTGAGGCCTGAGCCTCTCACTCCTGTGTGTGGACTCAGTTCCTTTCTGTGTGGACTCAGCCCCCTCTGTGTGTGGGATCAGCCCCCTCTCCTGTGTGTGGGCTCAGTCCCCTCTGTCTGTGGACTCAGCCCCCTCTGTCTATGGGCTCAGTCCCCACTCCTGTGTGTGGACTCAGCCTTGCTCCCTGGCTTCTGTTTGTGGGCTGGGAGCTGGACATCCCACGTGGTCCTGGCACTGAGCGTACTGAGGGGCAGAGCCAGTGATCTGGAACCCATCATTCAAAGCCCTGGGCCCCCACAGCCCCGGCATGGGCATGACATGGAGAGCGGGCGAGGGGGTCAGCATTTCAACCTGCAGCCTGTTTGAGAGGTAGGGACAGAAGGACAGAGTGGAGTTTTCCACAGCCCCCACACTCCCTAAGTGCCCAGAACTGCTGGCAGCTGGGGCTTCCACCCCACCTCGGGGGCAGAGACCTGGACACCTGTGCCACTGCCGCTGCCTCCGAGGCCTGAACTGGCAGGAAGCTGGGGTCAGGCATGCTAATGGGTTAAGCCCAGGCTCTGGGAGGTGGGAGGGGAGGGCCTCGGCAGCTCCCACGCCTGTGCTCGCCTTTTGCCCTGCACCTGAGTGTGCCAAGGCACGTGGGTGAGCTTGTGAGCACGTGCAGTGGGGGAACGCAGCTGTGTGCTGCCCCACCTCTTACATAAGCGGCTGCAGTGCGGGAGATCCGGATGGGCAGACAGCTCCCAGCAGCCGGTGACACCAACCGCACCCGCAGCACACTGTGCCCCGCACTTCTCCCGCCCCCACAAGGCACCGCGCCTTTGCGCCTGTGCCATTTCTCCTATCCAAGGCGGGCCCGCTCCGCGTTAACCCGCCCCCGCCCCGTGCGGCTCCGTCTGCACACCCTGGCCCCGGGGGAGGGCCTGGCCAAGGGGATCCGTGCCGAGGGGAGGGCGCGCGGGCACCTGGCTGGAGATGAGGTCCTCGCACACCGACAGGGCCATCTGGATGGCGTTGGGTTTGTGCGTGACGGAGGTGGCGTTCAGCTGGATCTTCCAGGAGCCGTGGCGCTTGTTGGCTTGGTTCACCGCCTCGCGGAACATCTGCTCGTGCTTGCGTGTGCTCAGCACCGCGCCAATGTTGACGATCTTGGGGTCGCAGGCGGCGCGGGCGACGGAGCAGGAGAACAGCAGGGCGAGGGTCAGCAGGCGCATGGTGCTCATGGGCTCGGGCCGCGGCGGGGCTGGCTCGGGCGGCGCCCACGGGACCCCGCGGGTGGCTGTCCGCGGTGCTGAAGCGCCCGCCGCCGGGAGGACGCGGGCCCCGCGCTGCGGTGACTGCGGCGGCTGCGGAGCCCGAGGCCGGCCGAGTCCCCCGCGCCTCCCGCCGCCCCCGCTCCCCGACGCAGAGCGGAGTGTGCGCCTGCGTTCGCGCGCGCGCGCGAGCGGGGCCGTGCGTGTGCGCCCGCAGCGGGGTGCGGGGTCCTGCCCGGAAACCTGTGCCGACGCGCGGGGGCTGGGGCCGAAGCTGTGCGTGGGCTGGTGCACTGCGCGAGAGCGAGGGTCTCCCGCCTGCGTCTGCGCGCCTACGCGTGGCGTTGCGGGGCTGAGTCGCGCAGGGACCCTAAGCCATGCGAGCTGGAGCGGCCCCGGGCGCCCCCTCACAGGGAGACCCCTCTCTGCCTGGCCACGTGACTCGGACCCCTAGAGTGAAGATTTCGGAGGCGCGAGCGCCGTTCCCGCGGGCTGAGCCGCTTTTTCCCGGGGAGGCACTGAGGCTGCGCGGCGGGCACAGCGTGTCCCCGCAGCCCGCCCCGGCCTCCGGTCCTCACCACCCCAATTCTTTGTCCGCGCCACGCATCCCACCCCCGCAAACCCGCCCCTGCAGTGATGTCACCGTTTCCAGTGGCAACCTCGGAGCCCGCAGCCCCCACCGCAAAAGCCCGGCGGAGAGGCAGCAGGACCCTCCCCGGAGCAGCGCTGGCCGCCGGGCAGACGCCCCGGGAGCCGGGCAGACGCCCCGGGAGCCGGGCAGAGCAGGCCCCTGCGGGGCACAGCAGCCTCCCCGCACCCCGCGCGGCTCGGGCAGGTGCCTCAGAAGGGCGGCTGTGCGCCCACCTGAGCGCGGGCAGGGCTGCGGGCCCTCCTGGCTCCGTGGCGGGGGCTGGGACACCGAGCCTGCCTGCCTGGGATCCCCGAGTCTCCCCAGCACCCCCTGCCGCCCATTTCCGGGGACCGCTCCTTTTGGGCGGTGGGGTGCGGTCTCCCCTCGTCCGGGCCGCTCCCACCCTACCGGCTTCTGATTGGCCAAGACGTTGTCACGTAACAGAAATGGGCCAATCAGGGTCATTCCCTAGGATTTAGGGCAGATCTTAACGGTGGGCCAACCCCAGCTGTCCATGTCCGTGGAGGTGACCCAAGCCACCTGTGGACCCTGACCCAGAGGAAGCTGGCGCTCGAGCAGGCACGGAGGATGTGTGGCTCGCAGCCTGGCCGATGTCCAGCTTCTGGGGCAGGGGTAGGCCTGGCCACTGAGGTGGGTCCTGAGCGCGCAGGGTGGGACTGAAGGCCCCTCCCAGAGAACCCCCATCCGCGTGGGCCCTGCCTTCTGCGCGCTCTGTCCCCCTGCTCCTGGGGTTCCAGACCCTGACTCCCAGGCCACGGCCTCTGCAAAGCCACGCCGGCTCCCGGGGAGGTCTGGTCGCGACTTGGAGCTGCACGCCTGTGGGCAGTGGCGTAATCCGCCAGGGCTAAGTCTTCTCTTGAGGAGGAGAGCAAGAGAGAGGCAGGTGCCTGCCTCCTGCCCACTGGCTCCCCAGGTGCTCCCCAGGTGCTCGCAGGACTCAGCGCCTGCGCCTCCATCTGCTGCTGCTGGGCGCCTTAGCAGGAAGCAGCCCAGGTGTGGCGGGATAAGGGACACGCCGTCCCCAGCCACCCTGTGGCTCTGCCGTGGGCGTCTGCCTCTGCTCGGTGCGCTCTGCAAGTGGCAACCGTGGCAGCTCCAGGACGGGATCCCCAGAGGCACCCTTGGGATCGCGGTGCTGGTGTGTGCAGTGGCAAGGCACAGTCATGCCTCTTCCCTGCTCCTCCGTGCCACAGAACCCCGGTGCCCCTGCGCCAGGCCCAGGGAATGCGGGGCCACAGAACCCCGGTGCCCCTGCGCCAGGCCCAGGGAATGCGGGGCCACAGAACCCCGGTGCCCCTGCGCCAGGCCCAGGGAATGCGGGGCCACAGAACCCCGGTGCCCCTACGCCAGGCCCAGAGCAATAAAGGGAGACTTGGCAGAGACTTCCACCATCACTGGTCTCCTGTCGGTGCTTCATCCCCAGACCCTCTCCCTGTCCACGTTACTGGCTCTGCTGGTCGGAGCAAACGGCGCCTAACGTGGGGCACGGCACGAGGGACCCCTGAGGGACCCCGGGCCTACGAAGGTAAGTTTAGAATTAAAAATTTTGCAGGGGTGTGAGTAAAATTTATCATGGGGCAAGAACTGGCTAAAGTGCAGATGATTAAGGGATCCAAGGTCTGCTCCAGCCACAAGGCACCGACGCTAAGCTTAAGGCCTCGCAGAGTTCATTGAAACTGGCTGTGACGTACCCCCATGGTTTGTTCTCCTTGTAGCCACCTTTTCCCTCTGGTGTTTGGTAAATATTGCTTTGTCATCTCCTCAAGCAATGGTGCAACCCTGCCTTGAAATATTATCCGTAAGAAGGGGCAGGGAGCCACAAACCAGAGTAAGAAGACAGAGGGGACCCCAAACCAGGGTAAAAAAGGAAAAGGAACCCCCAAACCAAAGTCTGGAGAAACTGTGCGAAGAAGATTCATGGTCCTTTTCCGAGGAGGAGGAAGGGGGAGAGGAGGGAAGCGAGTCGTCCGAGGATCCTCCACCCGTACACCACGTGCCCATAGAGCGCGTGCCAAGCAAAAATCTCTTGGCCAGGCACGAGCCCTCTGCGCCGCCTGTGCCACTGGCGCCATCAAATCTGGACGCAGCTGTGAAAGATTTCCAGAAGCAACTCCGGCTCTCTCCAGCTGAGGCGGGGTTAGCTACAGCCCCAGACAAAATGCAACTTGTTTCTCTGATTATTTGGAATTTCAACTTTTTCAGAATTCTATTAAACCCCCCAAAATTTCCATGGTCCAGATGTTTTTAGCCATCCTTAAAAAGGCATCAAGAATTCAAACATTTCAAATCCTAGGGCTTCCCTTGGTATTCTTATGAGCCTCAAGAATGCCAACAGATTAATCTCCGTTTTGTGGAGACAGTTAATCAGGTTGATTGAATTATATTAAGGTTATTTGCAAATGGGGCCCGGTGGTGTGGCCTAGCAGCTAAAGTCCTCACCTTGAACATGCCAGGATCCCTATGGGCACCGGTTCCAGTCCCGGCAGCTCCACTTCCCATCCAGCTCCCTGCTTGTGGCCTGGAAAAGCAGTTGAGGACGGCCCAAAGCCTTGGGACCCTGCACCCATGTGGGAGACCCAGAAGAAGTTCCTGGATCCTGGCTTCGGGTCGGCATAGCATCGGCCCTTGCGCCCACTTGGGGAGTGAGTCATTGGACGGAAGATCTTCTTCTCTGTCTGTCCTCCTCCTTGCTGTATATCTGACTTTGTAATAAAAATAAATAATTTTTTAAAAAGATTTGCAAATGGCCGTGACGCACATCCCAGAATTTGGGACATTAAAGTATGCGCATGATACTGTCGGCACTTGCTCTGGGTTTCTCGTAGCTGCTCCTCAGACGGGAGCAAGTCAGGCACCTCTAGTCCATTTGCTATGCATGTTTTTCCATCTTGGGAACTCCCAAAGTTATCAAAACTGATAATGGCCCCTGCTATATCAGCAGTAAGTTTTCTGCTTTTGTTGCCTCCCACCGTATACAACTAATTACAGGCATTCCTTATGATCCTCAAGGACAAGGTACTGTGGAACACGCCAACCGTACTACTAAGGATTACCTTATTAAAACAAAAAAGGGGGCGTATAGCACTCCCCGAGATCATTTGAACCTTGTATTATTTATCTTAATTTCCTAACATTGGACGGTCAGCTGCAGTTCGCCATTGGAATCCGTGTCTGGAGCAGAAGGGTTACGTGATGTGGAAGGATCCCTTGACCGGTCAGCAGCAAGGCCCAGATCCCGTCCTCATATGGGGGCCAGGATCAGTTTGTGTTTTCCCAGAAAACGAAAATGGCGCACGGTGGATTCCTGAGAGGCTTGTCCGACAGGCTCCTGCTGGGAGTCTTGTGAAAGCTCGGAACTGGCCACGGTGATGGCATTTGAGTCGGAAGAAAGATGGGACAAGCAAGTACATTGGGCCTTTAGAATATAAGTTAGTATATTGCTAAGTATTCCCCTTTTATCTTCCTCCCGTGAGCACCAAGGTCCCAGTATTTCCGGTCTTTTCTATGTGGCAGCTCTGTGGGGGACGGGCATGCACCGGCACACGCCCCTTTCCCTTATTAAGGGAGGCGATTATTCCTATGGAACTTATCAGTTCAATCACTCCTCTGGGTCTGAGGACTCGCTCACGTGACCCTCAGCTCCTTGAATTTGAAGCCTGTGTCTGTGTGTATTCTCCCCCCGTCTTTCTCTTACATACAGAAAATGTCTCTGAAGTGAGTCGCTCCGAGGTCAGCTGCACCCCAACAGCGCGTTGGAATGGCAATGGTGATACTGCTGTTGTCCTGCAGCTGCCCCAATCCTGCCTGTGCCCGTTGGGACTGACGGAGAGGCCTCTGTTGGCCTGATAAGGTGAAAAAGAGACTTTGACGTAACATCGACCAGCGTAGCCAGCATTGCCCTGGCATCGGCAGCCACCACCACAGCAGCGGTGACCCTAGGACACCCTACAGTTACCACGGAGACCATGAACAAGTTTGCGGAACTGACTGCCTGAGCTAGGGAACAACAGAACTTTATTAATCAACACGTGTGGGTGGGCATGCTTACGCTGTAACAGCGGGTTGTCTTGCTGGCAGAGGAGTGGCAGAGGCTGTGGGATGTGGTCAGGGCCTCTTGCTCCCCATCACCTGTCTTCATGTATGTAACACCTGTACAAGTGCAAAATGTTTCCCAAGCCCGGGAACTGCTGTCTGCTCATTGCTACGAGCTAAAGATCGGAAACAATGTCCTAGCCATGGAGCAGGGTTACCAGCCTCCCCAAGTATGGTTTGTGCAGCTGCAGCAGACAACGCGTTGGATGGCAGCCAGTGACGGGTAAGATGGACCCGGGACTGACCAATCTAAGACAGGGGCTCCGTCATGCTACGGAGATTCCCGATGACGGGTAAGGCTGATGAACTGAGGGTCCACAACCTAAGACAGGTGCATTCGAGTCTGCTTTAAAACAAAAAGGGGGACCTGCTCTGGGCTAAGAAGTTGATTAGCACTCAGAATGGGCAGGAACAGGAACTGGGTTTGTGGCTAAATAAAGGGAAATTTGGTAGACTTCCACCATCACTGATCTGCTGTCGGTGCTTCATCCCCAGACCCTCTCCCTGTCCACGTTACTGGCTCTGCTGGCCGGAGCACCCACTTCCCAGGGTCCTGGGACCATCTAGTGGGGTCAGGATGGGGAGGGGCTCCCACATGCCCCCCGCCCCAGGTCCCACCTGCCACACTGTGAGATCCTGCTCACAGGAGAGTGCCCACCCATGGGGCCGCTCGCACCACACAGGGACAGGGAAGTTAGGGCTGTGGGGGCGGGGAACTCAGATGGACCCCGTGGTCTGGCCCAGGTGGCACCCACAGGTGTCTGCAGGCTCGGGCTGGCTGTGACATCTCTGCACAGGTGCAGTGGGGTGGGGCGGGTGCTCCTGCACACCATGGGAAGCCACAGATGGCGGTCCCAGGGCTGGGGTCCCCCCTGTCCCCAGCGTGGGAGTTCCTGGAGTCTGATTTCAGCTTGGCGCAGCTTGGGACAGGAGCCGGTGGAAGGAGTGTGTAGCTCTGTCATCAGCAAGAAGAAAATGAATCCACAGCTAAAGATGTTTCCCAGAGCCCGACCACTGGCACGGGGTCCTGTCCTCAGCGGTCTGGTGCCCCCCTGCGCCACCCTTGGGGCACACCTGTGCGATAGAGGGCTCCATCTCCACCCTGCAATGTAATAGGGATAACTCCTCCCCCTCAGGGCCCCCACAGGCTGAGCTGTGGCAGGGACAGTCCCGGCCAGCCAGGCTAAAACACCGCCTGCAAATGCGAGATGAGGCGGGCCACGCCAGACTGAACCCCAGCACCCACCAGGACTCGTGAGACCCCAGTGGAGTGGTGCGAGCCCAGTAGGGAACTCTCGGCTGGGCCACTGCTTCTGGCTGGTGAGCATGAGAACTGAACTGGGGCAGCCAAGGCCAGGCAGGGCTGCGGCACCTGCTGGCCTGCATGTGGGCTGGGTCAGGGACAGAGCAGGTTGGGATAACTGACCATACCCACTGGTACATGCATGGGCCAGAGTCAGGGCAGGCTGGCTGGGCTTTGCCGAGCATCAGATGGCAGGTGCTGGGACTGGGGGCAGGTCCTGTCAGGCTAGACTGCGGAACCTGGAGAGTGCAAGATCCGGGGCTGGGAATGGGCCCAGTAGGGACACTGTGACCACTTCTCTGATGGGCTGCAGCTCCCGCCGGTGAGTGTGAGAGCCAGGGCAGGGGTTGGGCCTAGACAGACAGGTGGCAGCACATGCTGGCATGAGTGTGGGCTGGATAGTGAGCTCGGTTAGGCTGAGCTAGGCTTCAACGCCCATTAATGCAAACGAGAACTGAACTGGGATGCAGGACAGACTGTGGTAGTCTGCTGAACATCCTGGCAAGCACAGGAACCAGGGCTAGGGACCAGGCCCGGCAGGGTTACTGGGGGTCGCCCTGACTGGGCTGCAGCTCCCACTGATGTAAGTGTGTGCTGGGGAGGGTTGGGCTGGGCTGCAGCATCCATTGATTTATGTGAGAGACGGGGTTGGAGAGGGAACTGACCCACCAATTACAGCTGCCAGTGTGTGCATGGGCCAGTGTGGGTGATGGACAGAGCCAGACCCTGTACTGGCAAGCACACACGAGTCAGGCCTGGGGTCACCTCGGATGAGATTTCCCCAACTGAACTGCTGATCTCAGAAGTCCAGTCATGGAGAGAAGTGCAGGTTCCATGGTCTGACCGTGGAGTGCGTGTGTCCGAGCTGGGCCTCCTCAGTGGCTTAGAGCAGTGGACGGCATGCCCAGAAACACGTGGAGGACACGGCAGTCCATTGGCCTGCAGAGGACATGTGGTGCCACAGCAGAGCTAGGAGGGCAGAACAAAACGGTCTACTATCCCAGCCAAGCGTTGACAGCAAACATCTGGACGAATGGAGACTCTGGGCTGGACCACTTCAGCAAGATGGACCTTGGAAAGATTTCCTCATCCTTGGAGCAACAAAATCAACAGCATTTCAGAACTATCCAAACCACTCGAGCGGCACCCTCGGAGCAGGCATCGGGCACCCTGGGATGGCATCGAGTGGCCGGTCCCCATCCCTGGTACTGGGGTGGTGGGGAGGCTGGGTGTGGCTGCTTCTCTAATTCCCCACCTTCCCCCAATGCCGGAGGAAGTGGGGAGAGGGTTTGGAACAATAAAGTATTTTTTAAACAATAAAACAAAAGAAAGGCCCCCCCTCCCCGGACCCTCTGACAGTGCTGACCCAGGCACAGTGGCTGTGGGATTTTCAGCAAAAGAAAAAAGGCCAGTGTGTTCACAGCCGAGTCGGGCAGATGTGGGGAGACCTGTCCCCCTGGCTGCTGCGGTCCTGGCCGCTCGCTGTCCATCAGCCTGCTCCCAGCTTAGAGGAGCAGGCTGAGTGGACTCTGCTGCCACTCTGAGAGCTAGGCCCAGAGCACTCGCTGCTGGGGGACTACGGGTGTGCATGGCCCCCATGACTGCCTCAGCTGGGGTTGGGCCAGGACGCAACAGGTACACCTCGGGATCTGGGGCCTGGCTGCCCTGGAGCTGGGACAAGAAAAGCCAGACTCGATGCAGGACAGGCCTAGCAGGGTGGCCAAGTCGTAGCTCAGCACCCTCACATCCCACAGGGCAAGGCTGGGACTCCAGCCTCCTGCTGCTAGGTCCCCACCACCACGAGGGAGACCCCAATGGAGCTTGCAGCTCCTGGCTGCAGCCTGCTGCTAGGAGCGAAGCAGCCAGTAGCTGGTGGGAATTCTGGGCCTGCTTAAGGCCAAATCTGTGTTAACTATACCAGTGTGCCAGCGGGCAGCTGCAGCTTGCCTAGGCAAGGGAGTCTGGGGACACAGTGGAGTGGGAGCATCGGAGGGCATGCGTGACAGGAAAGGAGCGACTTCTGGGGTCTCCTATAGACCAGGCCACTGCACTCACAGGTGGGCAAGGGAGCTGAGACAGAGTGGTTTGGGGGGATCAGACCCAGTTATGTGGAAGACCTGGGCTGGGCTCAATGGCATTGGCTGCTGCCCACTGGTGCACAAAAGAGCTAGACCTGTGGGCATGCCTGGCTGGGCTAGGTCGCAGTGCCCACCCGCGAGTGTTAGAGCAGGGAGGGGTGGGCCAAGGCAGGCTGGGCTGCAGCACCCACCAGAGAACCAGCTCCCATGAGAACCAGCTCTGGGGACAGAGTCTGTAGGGGGCTTGTGGGCTCACCTCTGTGGGACTGCGGTTTGCACAGAGCTGGAAGTAGTGGCGGGCCGATCCAGGCTGAACCACGGAACTCACCTGACCCTTGCAGGACTGGAGCTCGGAGAAGGTCAAGTGGGGCCAGGCTATAGCACCTACTGGTGCATGCATGGGGCCAGGACTGAAGGCAGACCATGCCAAGCAGGTCCACCGCCCCCAATTGGCACATGTTAGACCCTGGGATGGGGAGCAGGCTTGGTAGGCAAACACGGGGAGCTCCCCTGCCATGCCACAGTCCCCTCTGGGGAACACAGAAGCCGGAATCGGGGCCAGGGAGGCCAGGCGAGGCTGCGGCACTCATCAGCATTTGTGTGGGCCAGGCCTTAGCACTCACTGGCAGGTGTGGAGCCAGAACTGGGACAGAAACAGCACTGGGCCCTGAGTGTGGCTGGGGGACCTGACTGGCCTGGTCTCTGGTCAGCTGCAGGGCTGCCCTCTGGGAGGGAGTGCTGGACGAGTGGCTCAGGCCTGCGTCCACCGCCCTTCAGGCAGCTCCAGGCACAGCCTTGCCATGGGGGCCTGGACAGGCACACTGTCACCCTCCCAGGGTCCGAGTGAGGGGCCGCTGGCCACAGCTAGGGCTGGGAGCCCATGGCCCAGCACCTCTGCAGCCTGCCCTGGGCCAGTCCCTGTGGGCCTGTGGCTGGAGCGGATGCAGCCCACCCCGTGTGCTCCTGGCCCGGCCACTCTTAGTGTCAGGGCTTTGTCAGGAGGCGGCCCTCCAGAACAGCAGGGACGCCCAGGGGACAGCGTGGTGGGAGGCCTGGGGAGAGACACAGTCCCGGCCGTGGGTAGGGAAGCCGTGGCTCCGTGAAGTGGGCCTGAGGGGAAGAGGCGCCCGGCTGCAGCCCCTGCTTGAGCGAGCCAGGGGCCACTGCTCCCGCATCCCTGCCGCCCCGCGCGGCTCCGCGGCGACCGTCTCCATGGAGACACAGTGGGCGCCAGGGACCGGGGGACCCGGAAGCTGCGGCGGCGCGCCGCGTCACGTGGCCGCCGGGTCAGGTGACCGGCGGGCGCAGGCAGCCATGGGTGCCGGGCGCCGTCCGCGGTGGGCGCCGCTGGCGCTGGGTGCGCTGCTGGCCCTGGGGCTGCTCGGCCTCGGGGCGGCGGGTGAGTGCGGTGGGCGCCCCGCGGGGCCGGGGGGTGGGCGCCCCGGCCGCTGACCCCGCGCCCCACCCGCAGGCCGCCGAGTCCGCGACCCCGGCTTCCGCGAGGGCTACTTGGAGCAGCCGCTGGACCACTTCAACTTCGAGAGCTTTGGCAACGGGACCTTCCGCCAGCGCTTCCTGCTCTCAGGTGAGGGGGCCGCCGCGCGCCCCGCTCCCCACACGCCGTGACCCCCGCCCCGCGCCCCGCGATCCCCGCACCGCGCCCCCTGCCCCACACCCCACGATCCCCGTCCCGCTCCCCACACCCCGCGATCCCCGCCCTACACCCCCGCGCCCTGCGGCCCCCGCCCCGCGCCCCGCGAGTCCCGCCCCACCGACGCCCGCCTGTCCCCGCAGACCGGTTCTGGGAGCGCGGCCGCGGGCCCATCTTCCTATACACGGGCAACGAGGGCGACGTGTGGGTCTTCGCCAACAACTCGGGCTTCATCGTGGAGCTGGCGGTGCGGCAGAAAGCCCTGCTGGTCTTCGCGGAGCACGTGGGTGCCGGGGCCGGGGGCACGGCCAGGGGCGCGGGGACCCCGCTGGGCTGGGGGCGTGGGGACCCAGCTGGGCTGGGGGCGCAAGGCACGCAGTGGGGAGACCCCGCTGGGCTGGGGCGCAGGGAGCAGTGGGGACCCATTAGACCGGGGCTGTGGGCGCGAGGCGCACAGTGGGGAGACCCCTCTGGGCTGGGGCGCGGGGAGCAGTGGGGACCCCATTAAACCGGGACTGGGGGCGGGGGGAGCGCAGTGGGGACCCTCGGAATCTCGAGGCCGTGGGGCTGGCGGCTCAGCCACGCCTCCCCACTGCCTGCAGCGGTACTACGGGAAGTCACTGCCGTTTGGGGCGCAGTCCACGCGGCCCGGGCACACGGAACTGCTGACTGTGGAGCAGGCGCTGGCCGACTTCGCCGTGCTCCTGCAGGCGCTGAGGAAGGAACTGGGGGTCCCGCACGTCCCCGCCATCGCCTTCGGAGGGAGGTGGGTCCCCTCCACTGGGTCCGTCCCCACGCCCCGACAGACCCCGTCCAAACTGCTGGGACCCTCAGGTCGCCCCACTGGGGCAGCTCCAGCTCAGCCCGCGGGACCCTCGCAACCTTGCCCCCTGGGACCCTGCCTCTGCCTTACCCGCCACCGCTGGGCTCGGGTTCTGGGCTCCGCTCTGCGGGACCTGGGCCTTCCCTAGAGGAGGAGGCGCGGGCAGTGGCAAGGCACCGGCCTCAGCTCCTGCCCACCCCCAGCTATGGGGGCATGCTGGCCGCCTACCTGAGGATGAAGTACCCGCACCTGGTAGCTGGCGCACTGGCGGCCAGCGCCCCCGTCGTGTCCGTGGCAGGCCTCGGGGACCCCACCCAGTTCTTCCGCGATGTCACAGCGGTGAGTGTGCTGGGGAGCCCCTGGAAGGAGAGGGCTGGCGGCCACTGCAACTCCGTGTCCCCGCAGGACTTCGCGGCCCAGGGCCCCGAGTGCGAGCAGGCCGTGCGGGAGGCGTTTGCAGAGATTCAGTACTCTTTCCGGCGTCGAGGTGAGGAGCCCCCGTGCCCGCCCCCGGGAGCACCCCCGGCTGCAGCTTGCTCAGTACCCCCTCTCCGCAGCATCCGGACGCATCAGCCGGGACTTCCGCACCTGCCAGCCGCTCTCGGGGGCCAAGGACATGAAGCAGCTGTTCGTGTTTGCTCGCAACGCCTTCACCATGCTGGCCATGATGGACTACCCCTACCCCACCGACTTTATGGGCCACCTGCCCGCTAACCCGGTCAAGGCAGGCGTGGTCCCCGCGAGCAGGGGGCTGGGCCGGCGTGGGCCCCCACTGCTCCCACTGAGGCTGTGCCTCTTCCCTAGGTGGGCTGCCAGCGGCTGCTCAGTGAGAACCAGCGCGTCGCCGGCCTCCGGGAGCTGGCAGGTGGCCTGGGGCTGGCAGAAGCTGGGCTCCCCTGGCCCCGCAGACTGGCTGCGCAGGGGCCTGAGAAGCCATGTCCTGCTCCACAGGGCTGGTGTACAACTCCTCGGGCTCCGAGTCCTGCTACGACATCTACAAGCTATACCACAACTGTGCCGACCCCACCGGCTGTGGCACCGGCTCGGACGCCCGAGCCTGGGACTACCAGGTGGGCAGGGGCGGCAGGGCCGGGTTGGGTCACGGGCGAAGCCATGGCTGAGCAGCATTGGCCCACAGGCTTGCACCGAGATCAACCTGACCTTCACCAGCAACAACAAGACGGACATGTTCCCTTTGCTGCCCTTCACCGAGGCCCAGCGCCGGCAGTATTGCCTCGACACGTGGGGCGTGTGGCCCCGGCGCGACTGGCTGAAGACCAACTTTGGGGGGGATGGTAAGCCAGGCACTGGGCTGGGAGAGGGTGCCTGCGTCCTGCCCCTCACCTCACCCACTGCCCCTTTCAGACCTCAGAGCCGCCAGCAACATCATCTTCTCCAATGGCGACCTGGACCCCTGGGCAGGAGGCGGGGTGAGTGAGCGGCCCCGGTTGGCAGCGCCTGCTCCCGCCCCCACTGGCCACGCAGGGATCTGACGGGGGTTTCACACTGCTGGCAGATACGGAAGAACCTCAGTGCTTCCCTTGTGGCCATCACCATCCATGGAGGGGCACACCACCTGGACCTTAGGTGCGCAGGGCAGGGGTCTGGCTGGGGGCTCCTGGGCCAGGTGCAGCCTGCCCAGCTGAGCCCACCCTCTGGCTCCTCAGGGCATCGCACCCAGAGGACCCCGCGTCCGTGGTGGCGGCCCGCAAGCTGGAGGCCTCGCTCATCCGGGAGTGGGTGCAGGCGGCTGCACTCGAGCGTCCTTGAGCCTGGGCTGCCGAGGCCCTGGAGCAGCGTCTGCACCGTGTGACCGGGGCTTGGGGGGTGGCACAACCCTCTCCGTCCTGGGGACCCATGTGGTAGGGGTCAGGCACAGCTCATGATCTGGGCTGAGCCACATACCCAATAAAGAGGACTCTACCTCAACCTACATTTCCCTCTGGTCCTGCCCAGGCCCGCAGAGCACACCAGCCAGGCTGGTTTTTCTAAAAAAGGTTTATTGAAAGGCAGTTACAGAATGCTCTTCTGTCCACTGGGTCATGCCTGACGGCCACATGACCAAGTCTGGGCCAGGAACTCTTCTGGGTTTCCCACGAGGGTGCAGGGATCCTGGCACTGGCTGGCCTTCAGCAAGAGCTGGACAGGAAGCAGAGCAGCTGAGAGGGGTGCAGCGTGGCGCATCTCTGGCCCTCAGGGGTTCCATAGCTGTCTGTCCCGCCCAGGGGACTCTTGGCCATGCCACACCAGGCTCAGGCTGGGTGCCAGGCCCTAGGAGGTGGGTGGAAGCCCGCCACCTGCCAAGGTCGTGGTTAGTGGCCATGTGTCAGGCGTTCTTCCCGGCATGGACACTAGGCAGGCTTGGGACTCTATGAGCGCAGACACTTGGCCCAGCCACGGTCAGCCCCAACAAGGGGCTCTGAGGGGGCAGGCTGACCTGGGCTGAAAAAGTATCTTGGTCCCCTTGTGCCTTGGGAGCAGTAGGGGGCTCTGCCCTGAGACCTGGCCCATACTGCCCAGCACAGACCCCACGCAGGAGACATTGTGAGCAAATCCACATTTATGTTGGTTGGAACCTCAGGGTGCAGGAGATGGGACAAGCTCTGTCATCCCATCCCTGCACCAAAAGGCAGCAGGAGGTACCTGAGTCTGATGAGAGTGGGAGGAGCCAAGGCGGAGTCCCAGGGTACAGGCAAGCTCTGGGTGACCCACAGCATGGTCCAGGACGTGGGCAGGTCCTGGGCGACCCACAGCATGGCCCAGGACGTGGGATGGCCCCGGAAATGGGCAGGCCCTGGGCAACCCACAGCATGGCTCAGGACATGGGCAGGCCCTGGGCGACCCACAGCATGGCCCCAGACATGGGCAGGCCCTGGGCGACCCACAGCATGGCGATGGTGAGCGGCCCGACCAGTGCACCTAGGCAGAGGACCAGATGGGCAGAGGGTGGGCCTCGGTATTGAACACGTGGGTGTCAAGGCTAAGCAGGCCAGCGTCCTCTGAGAAGAGCAGGTACAGGTATTTCAGTGTCTCGCCCAGGAAGAAACTCTCCATCTTGTCCCGGGGCTGTGGCCGCTGTGCGTCCTGCACATTGTTGATGGACGAATAGCCACCCGAGGGGACCTGCGCCACCAGAGCCGGGCCTCAGACATGCCCCAGAGACCCCCTGTAGGGCACGCACGTGGGGCCCCACTCACCCGCGTGTGCTTGTTGAAGCTCTGTAGGATCTCCCAGCCCCAGTCCTGGTACTTGCGGTCACGTGTGACGCGGTACAGGTAAAACAGGCTCTCCACGGTTTCCGGCCTCAGCAGGTTGTGCCTGTCTGATGGCTGCAGGCGGGACGGGGGCTCAAGCTTGGCCATGTCTGCCCTGGCTGCCAGCCAGGCCCCCTCACACCTGCCCCTTGGCAAGGCCCACCTTGACCTGCACGTCCTGGTAGCCCGCCTTGGGGTACAGGTTGAAGTGTGCGATCTCGGGGCTCAGCCCGGTCTGCATCTGCCGGTTCATCTCATAGCACGTCTCCATGAGCAGCAGGGCCAGCTCCATGTGCTCGGCCGGCAGGCCGTGGTGGACGCCCAGGGCCAGCGTCCCTGGCAGGAAGCACACCAGGTGGTCCTGGAACCAGAGGCTCCCTTGTCACCAGGCCCCAGCCCACCCTGGCTCCCCGGAAGGCGAAGGGGGTGACCCCAGGTGAGCCCCCACACACACTCCAAGGCAGGCAGCTGGGCTGGCCGGCCCCGGGGCCCCCAGGCACCACTCACCATCTTGGCGCTGAAGTGGCCATGGGCCAGCTCCCCCACGAAGGTGAGCTTGCTGGGCTCGGAGCGCCGTAGCAAGTGTTTCTTCACGCCCTGGATGGCCGTCAGGTAGTCCTCCAGCAACCTGCGCGGGGCAGCTGGTCGGCAGGGGCTTGGGGCCCCCTCACCCCCGCGAGGGCGGGACCCAGGGCCGGGAGGGGCCTCACCGTGTCTCCTTCTTCCCGCCCTGGATCCACTGCTTGAGCAGGTACTCGTAGTAGCTGTCAGCCCGGGCGCCCAGCGTGAACACGTTAGGGTGAGTGAAGAGGCCGCTGTGCGTGCTGATGAACATGGGCACCAGGCCGTCCTTCTTCCCTGCCAGCGAGTGGATGTGCCTGCTCACCGCTTCAGCCGCCTCCTAGACGGGGGAGCAGGCCATGGGGACGCAGCAGGGGCCCTCTCCTCAGGACCCCATGAAGGCTGAGCCGGCCAGCGGGTGACGGAGGCTGAGCTGAGCCAGCCAGCGGGTGACGGAGGCTGAGCTGAGCCAGCCAGCAGGTGACGGAGGCTGAGCTGAGCCAGCCAGCGGGTGACGGAGGCTGAGCTGAGCCAGCCAGCGGGTGACGGAGGCTGTGCGCCTGGCACCGGGGCCTGCAGGGCTGAGCCCAGCCAGGCAGAAGCTGACACTAAAGCTGCAGCTGTAGCCAGCTGCTCTCTCCCCACGTGCCAGGCCGCACAGTCAGCTATGTCCACGCACAAATACGGCTTCTGCACAAAGCAGCTTAGCTTTCCATTACACATTGAGAAACCGTCGTGAGCAATTTTTTGAGAGACACCTCAAACACAGCTGGGAGGAGGGCACTGCAGCCTGGTCTCGCTCTGCCTTCCAGGGTGCCTGGGCAGGAGTGGAGCAGACCAGCACCCAAGGAGGACCTGTGGGGCTCAGTGACTGTCAGAGAGAGGGCTCGCTCAAGCTGGATGGTGAGCGGGGCAGCCGATGACCCGAGTGTGCACAGCCCAGGCGCCCCCTCTCCTCCCTGTTGCCCCTGACCACAAGGACCAATGCCTGCCCTCAGGAAGACCCTCAGACAAGGGACCAGGGCTTTCTGCAGCTCAAAAGGGACCTGGACGGAGCTCCTGGCTGCTGCCAGGCCCAGCTTCAGCTGCTGTGGGCATCTGGGGCAACTGGCAGACCAAATTGCAGGGTATGCCTCTTAGCCGCTGCCTGTCTTCCTGTTTTTTCAAAGATTTTACTCGATTTGAAAGGCAAGGTTCCAGAAGGAGGGAGAGAGATCCACCTGCTGGTTGCCTGAAGCCAGGAGCTCTGTCTGGGTCTCTCCTGGGGCTGCGTGGGCCCAAGCACACTGGCTGTCCACTGCTGTCCCAGGTGCATAGCAGGGAGCTGGGTCAGCGGTCAGCAACAGAGCAGCCAGGAGGTGAACCAGTGCCCATACAGGATTCTAGTGCCCCAGTTGCAGCTTAACTTGCCGTACCACCACACTGGCCCTGTCTCAGCCCTGTTAGTAGATTTTTCAGAATCCTAAGTAGTTAAAATAAGGGAGTAACTCAAGTGTCCACTGACTGGACTGATGGAGCAGACAGGGTGGGGTCCCTGCCTGAGGGGTTGCGGCTCTCACTGGCTGGGACAGCACTGAGCCAGCTCTACCACGCCCATCATGTCAGTCATATCACGGGTGGGACCTCACGGCTCCAGGGTACCACACCGAGGCCCCTGCACAGAGGGCCCAGGTGGAGTCAGCTCCCAGCCTTGACCTGGCCCAGGGCCCGCAGCTGTGGACCCTTGGATAGGCTGTGTGCCTCGGGAGCCCTGCACCTGGCTCGCTCCAGCAGGATACCCTGCCGTCGGGGAAGCCGCCTGCCTACCCGGAATGTCTGCACTCCTGTGAGACGTGAGAGCTCCCGGAACTCGAGCTGGATGCTGGTCACCTCGGCCACCGTGCTGTCGGACGTCCAGCGGGGGGGGCGGGCCATCCCAGTGCCAATGTTCACGTCCGAGTAGGGGATCTTGGAGGGCGTCCTGAAGGCGGGCAGCAGGCGCCGTCCGAAGTCCTCCTGGGGGAGTCCCCCCACACCTGTTAGTGCCCAGCATCCTCAGGACCCCAGCCCCTTGCCCAGGAGGTCTGATGGGATAGGCACCGACAGGTGGGGCCGGCTGGCAGGCAGGGCGCTCACCGCTTTGCTCAGGAAGATGCGGTCCCCCGACAGATGGTAGGCGCTCAGGAGCCCCCCGAGGATGCGGATCGTGCTCTCAAACAGGTTCACTTCCACGTCCTTGTCAAAGGTCAACTTCTCTGCCACCCAGTTCCGGGCCTCCTGGAACTCTGGGAGAACAGGGCGGCTGCAGGAGGAGCCCTGAGCCCGCGGGCTCCTGGGGGGCGCACACGCAGGGTCGGGGAGGAGAATGACACGGACGCGCCTGGGTCGGTACACGCAGGAGGGCTCTGGCCACAGCTGGCCGCCAGCTGCCCCACTTCCACCCAGTCCCGGTCCGTGACGCAGGGCCCGGGCCCGACGGCGCTCGGAGGCCCAGCCGGAGCTCATGGCTCCCAGCCTTGGATGCTGCTGCCACGTGGGGAGAGAGCCGGGAGGAAGTCTCTCCCTCTCACTGCAGTTCTTTCCTTCAAACACGTGGAAGCAGCCAATGCAAAGCGAGCTTGCTCCTTCCCAGAGTCCTTTAAGTAACTCCACCCGGTGAACGTGAGTCACCTCGGAGGCCGGGACCAGGCTGCGATGGCGGGGAGGCGTCCCCACCCCTACCTGACTTGAGACCCAAGATCCACATGGTGTCGAGGGCGTCGATGAGGGTGAGACCGAGGCCGAACCACTCGCTGAAGGACCTGGACACCGGCTTGAGCTCATCGCGGCCCCAGGCGAAGCGGCGGTAACCCTTCCAGGCGTGCAGGAAGGCGGCGATGACGCCCTTCTGGCGCTCGCTGGGTGCTGTGAGGAGGGGGGCTCAGGAGACACAGGACCCCAACCACGGGCGAGACCCTGAGCCACAGGTGGGACCCCAACCACGGGCGGGACCCCGAGCCACAGGTAGGACCCCGAGCCATGGCAGGCAGGCCCAGACCGCGGCATGCCTAGAGTTGCTCTGAGCACCCACGGTGTGTGCAGCTGACAGGGCATCTGGAGGACCACGGGCAGCCGCTGAGGGATGGACACGGCTTAGGGTGCTCAGACCTCCTGCCTGCGTCCCCCCATGTCTGATGGGGTCTGGAGTGGCAGTGGCCAGCACAGCCTGGGAGGCACCCCTCACAAAACCCAGGCACCCAGCAAGAGGTGCCTTCCCAACACGGCAGCCTCACACGGCACTCGTGTGGGCACTCCACCAGCTCTGTGCCCATCTCTGCAGGCCCCAGCCCTGCTGGAAGGACAGCTGGGTCCCCATGGGGACTGGACGCAGCACCCTGGCCTCACTGTACCCTTCCATCGGGTGGGAGCTGGAGGGAGGGGCAGCAGGACGCCAGGTCCAAGGAGGGCCCGATGCTGAGGACAGAGTGCCCCGGGGCCGTCTAGGGACCCACAGTGCACCCCTGTCCAGCACTGCCCAGCCTTGAACAGGGCAACCCCCACAGCCTGCAGAGCGCGTCTGGTAGCCTCACCTGTGTCCTGGACCACGGGCCGCGGCGCGGGGGGCTTGCTGGGAGCCCCTGCCGCCCTCGAGGGGAGCTCCGTGCCCTGCTCAGGTTCAATGACTGCGCCCCGCCAGCTGCAGGGACAGAGCCACAGTCAGGGTGTGGGGGACCCCAGCCCTGCACCCTGCAGGATCCCAGATCCCTCCAGGACGATCGTGCCATCGTCCTGGGGGCGAACCCACTCAGGGTCACCGAGTCAGGTCACTCAGCACTGAGGCACAGTAGCTGCTGCTGGCAGGGCGACCTGAGGGCCTCCTGGGGGAACCCCATCACTCGGGAGTGGGGACCACCATGGTGTACACAGGACTGTTCTTGGCAACACGGAGCGGCTTGCCCGACTGCCTAGAGCGCCAATGCCAGCTCCCAGCACGTCTGCCCATGGGGGAGCGCACTGTGAGTGGCACAGGCTCCCAGCCTCTCTTCAGGCAGGCAACTTGTGGCTCAGCCCAGGCCCGCCAGGAGCAGCCAGTGACCACTCAGAGCAGCCAGGGCCCAGGTCAGTCTTGGGACAGCAACGAGAGCCCCAGGCTGCTGGGCAGGCAACAGTGTTGCGGGGGCCGGGGCCTTGAGGTCTCCCCTCAGCCGACTTGCTACCCAGAGGGCATGAGCCCGCAGCTGATGAGACGAAAGGCCCTCGCCCACCCGACCCGGGACACGGGCCGGGCACCTGTCTCCAACAAGCTCCTCTCACCTGATGACCGTCCTGGGCACGTCCGCGCTGACCAGGGCCCCTTCCCGCTCCTGACCGCCTTGGGGGGCTCCGATCTGCAGGTAATGTGGGTCCCGGTGGGGCCTCTGCGGCCCCGATGACAGTCAGTGAGGGTTCCTGGCCCCCAGACCCTGCAGGCACTCCCCCTTCTGCCCCTGGCACTCCTCGGATGCAGACCCACACTACAACTGGCTCCAATGGGTAATGGTAAAGTGGCAGGCCGCCCAGGGCAGCCCTGGACAAGGGCCAGCCTCCCTGGCTGGGTACTCCAACACTTACACACTCAAACCCCGGGCCTGGAGACCACAGACCCCAGAAAGGGTCCTGCCAGGCGCCTCCCGGGCCGGTGTGCTGCCCCTACCCCCTGCGCCTTCTGCTCTGAGTGCTGCTTCGCAGCCATAACAGAATGGAGTCCCTGCTGTAACTCCGGAGGCACAGTCTCAAAGGACAAGCCCCCACCGAGTGGCCAGGCCTGCAAGAGGAGCCCCGAGCCCTGCTGCCCAGTGTCCACATGAGCCACATGCAGCGGGGCAGCCCACGCTCGGCCCCTGTGCAACAAAGTCCTGGCACACACAGCGCGCCCAGCAGCCCCCCAGCGCTCGTGGGCACGCCAGCACCACTGCGGAGACGCACCGCTGTTTACGGGCATGGCGGCTGCCTCTGGCACCCCGACACCCCGCAGCTCACAACTGCACAGAGCGCCGGGCAGCTTCTTGAGTGCCAGCTGTGCAGCTGGGCCGGCCCTCATTCCTGCAGCCAGCGGGTGGTTCCCGAGCCCATCTGAGAGCCTGGGCCAGCATGACTTTCTTCCCCCATGGCCACCCACAGCTACCCAAAACCACCTTGTGATGCCCACAGCTCCGGCCGCCCCTCCATGTGGTCGCTGCCCTGTCCCTGGTCTCCACTGCTACTCCCTACCCCGGGTGGACCACAGCCCACTGGTCGCCAGGACGCCGGAGGCCCCACACCACCTCCTGCGTACCAGTGAACCGGCCCTCCACTGCCCCCAACCTCACAGGGAGGGTCTCCCTGCCTCCACCTCGCAGCTCTCCTCCACCGCTGGAATCCCCCAGACTGGGGGCTCCTTCTCAGCCTTCCCGGGGAACAGCCAGCCCCCAGCCCAGCCCCCAGCCCAGCAGGGGCTGCGGGGCAGTGTGGCGGGGAGCTTGTCCCTCCCCACGGGGCACACAGGTCAGGGAGCCATGAAGATGATGTCTCCATCTGGAGAGGCCCTGTGCCCGGGTCGGTACCTGGGGTGAGGGCAGGTCCGCGTTGGCCTTCTGGGGGGGCGGGAGCACAGGCGCGTGGGCTGGTCTCAGCTGCTCGGCCGCCTGCAAGGCTGCACAGGGCATGGAGGAGCCTTACCTGAACCCCGTTCCAGCCACCTGCTCCCGCCCCACCCCCACATAGGGGAGACGCAGACCGAGTGCCCGGCTTTGGCCCGGGGTAACCAGCACATGGGAGCGCCTGCTGCGTCTCCCTCCTCCGTGACAGAGATGGGGACAGAGGCCCACGCACGGCACAGCTCAGCGGACCACGGCCTCCCTGGCAGGCCCCTGCCCCTTGATCTCGCCTCTGGACTTTGGGCAGGCCCAACCCTGCTGTCCTGGGGTATGAACCAGCAGCCTGAAGGCCTCTGTCCCACCCTGTCTCCCACCCAAGTCGGAAATAGAACACAGGGAGCGAACGCAGGGGGCGGATGTCACCGAGGTCTTGGCGCTCCGTCCTCACCTTCGGCCCCAAGGCCCCTCCACCTGCTCCCGCAGCCCTAGGCTCCGCGCGGGGGGCGGCCCCACACCGCCCACAGGCTCGCGCGGCACGGGGGCGCCTACCTCGCCACTGCTCGGCCAAGTTCAGGTACGCCAGGAGGCCGAAGACCACCAGGATCGCCGCGAGGAACAGGGCCAGGTTGCGCTGCAGCCGCGACAGCTGCTTCCATTTCTAGGACCGGGCGGGGGCGGCAGTTTGCGTGGCTTCCCCGGCCGCGGCAGGTGCGCGGGGGAGGCCACGGCGCGCACGAGTCCGGCCGCTCGGGTCCCCGCGCCCCGCGCCCGCGCCCCGCGCCTCACCCGCCAGCACGAGCGTCGCCGCCAGCCCTTGCTGTTGTCGTAGCGGTCGCCGAGGCTCAGCGTCACCGAGATGAAGTCGCGGGGCGGCGCGGGCGGCGGCGGCGGGTACATGGCGGCCGCGGCCGGGGGAAGCCCGCGGGCCGGCCGCGTCAGGACGCCCGACTCGGAGCTCCGGCCGGAACCCGGCGCGGGCCACCCTCGCGGGCCGCCATGGCAGCGCGGCCGACTCCCCGCCCATCCCGCGGCTCGGCCAGTGCGGGTCTGCCCCGCCGCGCCTGCGCCGCGACGTCACGGGCTTCCGGGTCGGTACTGGGGTGGACCCCGCCCTGACGGCCCTGGGCGCGGGGCTGTGGGGTCGGAACCGCCTCGCCGCCCTGACCCCTGGGCGCGCGGGGACCCTGTGGCCCGCGGGGTGGGAACCGCCTCGCCGCCCTGACCCCTGGGCGCTCGGGGCTGTGGGGTCGGAACCGCCTCGCTGCCCTGACCCCTGGGCGCGCGGGGACCCTGTGGCCCGCGGGATGGGAACCGCCTCGCCGCCCTGACCCCTGGGCGCGCGGGGACCCTCCGGGGTGGGAACCGCCTCGCCGCCCTGGGCACGCGGGGACCCTGTGGCGCGCGGGGCTGTGGGGTCGGAACCGCCTTGCCGGGGCAGCCCACGGTGACCCCATGCGTCCCAGGCCATGGCGCACCAGTGCCAGGGCAGGAGCCGGCCACGTGCCCGAATACGGGCCTGTGTGTGCACATGGACCTGGGGTCCTGTCCAGCACCGGCAGCACAGGTGCACACGGGCCGGGGACCTGGTGGGACACTAGACGGAGTCAGGCCGTGTGTGTGGGTGGCCGCATGAAGGACACAGGACGTGTACATAATTGTATGTAGGTTTATGGCCATCCGAAATGTGAAAACGCGTTCAAAAGTGTAGCGCTGCACTTGCAGAGCCAAGAGGTGCCAGTTACTGTGGGCAGCCTGCGGGGCACAAGGCACACCTTAGCAGCAGACCGACAGAGCCAGGGAAAGCACCAGGGGGCCAGGGCTCAGCCGGCCCCACCCAGCTCCATCAGCCCAGCCTGCAGGGACTGCCCCCAGGGAGACCAGGGTCCCCGCTGGGCGGGGCGGACAGGTGTCCCAGCTGCTCTGCCATCCAGGCTGTGGGGGCCAGGAGGGCACAGGTCAGCGTCACAATCCCGCTGTGGGGACAGGGCTGGTGAGCTGGTTCCGCGCGACACGTCTCCTCCGAGTTCTGCAGGCCAGGCACCCGGGCCTCAGGACCAGCCTGACTGTGGGCTAGGAATCCTGGGGCATCAGCAACTCCCTGGCTTGAGTCTCGTCCAGGATGAATGGGGACCGGAGCGTCCGGCCTCGCAAATACACGTCCAGACCCTGGCAACAAGCAGGTGACAGTAGCCACGTGTCTGCCTGCCAGTGCCTTTCCCATAGTCAGGGATAAAGACCCGATCCCCCTAAGGCCCCAGGTCAGCATGAGCCCCCTCCCCGGTTGGCACGCCCAGCTCAGGAGATCAGCCGAGGGCCGCCCTCCCCAGGGAAGGCCCCCAAGATTAGCCCTCGGCGCAGCCCCACTCAAGCCTGGACCAAGAGCCATCGAGAGGGGACAGGGAGCGGCAAGCTCACCTCTCCCGCATAAGAAACCAAGGGTGAGATCTCGCAGATGGCCGGAGGGTCTTCGTTGGGTGGCAGGCTGTGGGCGGTGCCTGGTCAGCATGTATACCCAGCACCCCAGTCCCGCCCATCCTCAGCCGTGCCAGGCAAGAGCCTGCAGCCAGCTCCTGTGGAAGCTTGGGCACAGCGGGGTTGCACCCCACACTCACCAGAGCTGCTCAGGCAGGGGGGTGCCCTGCGCGTCCAGGAAGCGGGCACCGGCCCGCAGGGCCCAGCGGTAGTGCTGAGCCAGCAGGGCACGCCGGGCCGAGGAGGGGCTGTCGCTGGCCGCCCCGTCCGCGTTCTTCAGCGGCGAAAACTCCTCCTCCCTCTGCACTTGGAAGGCCACTAGGTTGCTGGAGGGGGGGGGCTGAGGTGGGGGCCATGTGGCATGCAGGGCAACCCTGTTCCCACCGACCAAGGGGCCAGTGCCTGGCTCCCCGGGAGGCCTGAGCTCCTCCCTCCTGGGACCTGCCTGCAGGACCCCCCCGAAACGAAACGGGAGCAGGGCAAGCTCTCCCACTGACCTGGCAAACGGGAACACGTCAAACACAAACTTCTCCATTTTGATGCCATTGGGCTTCAGCGGCTTCACCAGAACGCCCTGCTCGTCCACATGTGGGACCTTCTTCACGGCCACGTGCGGCTGCAGCAGAGGCTCAAATTCCCTGGGGGGAGGGCCGGGCCAGGCCATCAAAGCAAGCTGCCTGATTGGATGTCCCAGGTCTGGACTCAGCGGAGCCCGGTTAGCGCCCCTGTGTGTCCCACCCCCCACTGTCCAGCTGAACCTGGGCACCGTCAGCCAGGGGCAGGGGAGGCCCTGACCACGAAGCCAGCCCACCCCAGGGTACTCCTGCGCCCCTCAGGCTGAAACCAACACCCTCTCCCCCCACGGCCCTCAGTGGCTCCTGGCTGCAGGCCAGGTCCCCAGCCAGCACACACCCACCTGGTGACTGTCTGCAGGAAGCCCCGAGTGACGAAGTGGTTGCAGATGTTGCCCGCGTGGTAGAGCAAGCTGCCGTCGGATGCCCGAAGGCTCGCGGTCTCAGGGCTGATCTCGCTGTACTCCACCACCTGGGGCACGCCATCCAGCTGGCAGAGCACGCCCACGGGCTCCTGGGGGTCTGTCTTCTCCACCACCTGCACCATAGGGGGAGGGGCTCAGCCACAGCTCCTGGGGTGCCCCTGCCCCACCACCTGAGGCCGTGGGGGCTCACCTTGGCGCCACAGTCAGCACCCTGCAACACACAGAAGCCCAGGAAGACGGGGTCTGCCAGGCGCACGAGGATATTGTCCACGCAGTAGATGTGGACAAAGTCCACTCCACGGCGCTGCATGTCCTCCAGGACCTGGTGGTCAGCCAGTGCGCGGTACAGGCCACCGTTTCCGTCTGCAGAGGGAAGGAGAGGCCTCAGCATGAGGGAGCTGTGGTCCCCATGGGAAGGCAGTGCTGGATCATCAGCCAGCCAGAGCCGGGGATGCACCCTGGGGCTGGCGCCTTGTGGCTGCACCATGGAGCTGGATCCTGGGCTGGATCCTGGGGCTGGATCCCTGCAGCGGGCTCCCTGGGGCTGGATTCATGGGATTGCACCCAGGGGCTGGTTCCTTGTGGCTAGATCCATGTGGCTACACCTTGGGGCTGGCTCCCTGGGGCTGGCTCCTGGGGTTGCACTCAGCCCTGGACTGCACACACCTGGTGCCAGAGCAACTTTGTCCTTGCGCTCAAGGATGGCCTTGCCCTCGAAGCTCACGGCAGGCAGCATACGCTGCTCAAACAGGACCACGTTGGAGGGGTCCAGCTGGAAGAAGCCATTCTCACGGAAGAAGGTGGCCGTGGGTCCCAGTGTGAACTCGCTGGTCATGATGTACCTACAGTGGGCAGTGGGTGAGTGCTCGGGTCACAGTCATGGTCACAGCCTAACGGGTGGATGAGGGTAGCCCCAAGAACAGCCTGGGCACCAGGGGGAGGGGACACACCAGGGCACAGTGCAGCAGACCCCGTGGCGCTCCCCGGCCAGCTGCTGTACCCTCCGGATGCGCTCGGCCTGCAGCTGGTAGAGGGTCTTCTGGCTGGGCAGCCCCACGCGGTACATGCCCTTGGGGTAATCCACGCCCAGGCGAGTGCCCTGCCCGCCGGCCAGCAGCAGAACCGCCACCTTGTTCAGGGCGATCTGCCGGAGACCTGGGGGCGCATGGCCAATGAGGGGGACGCCAGCGCGCCCCAGGGACCCGTCAGCACCCTTCACAGCTCCCTCTACCGCTGGTCGCCCTACCCTCTTCTTCCCAGCGCCGCCGCGCCTCGGGGTCTCCGCGGCTCGCGATGCCCACACGCTCAGGGGGCAGGGGCCGCAGGCGCGCGGCCAGCTCGGGGCACGGGCCCGGAGGGCGCGCGCAGGCCGCCGCCGCCCGCTGGCAGTGCTCGCGCAGCGCCACGGGGTCCAGTTCGGCCAGCTGGGCCAGCAGCGCGGCGCGGGGCCCTGGCGCCAGCTCGTCCCAGAAGCGCAGGAGGTGCTCCTGGCCGGCCTGTCGCAGCCGGGCGCGCACGTCCCGCTCCGAGGCCATTGCGCCGCGCTCGTGACCCGCGCTCCGGCCGTCACGGGACCACCGGGCGGGGCCGTCTCCGTGGGCGGAGGATCCGGCCCAGGGCGAGGGGCAGGCTGCACAGCGGGAACGCCCCGGGGAGGCCGGTTCTGGCCCTACAGGGTCTGCATTGGCGCCGGGCCGTCGGGGGCGGGGACCCAAGGAGGAGGCGGGAGAGGAAGAGCCCGAGCCGCCACACCCCAGCACCTCCCAGCGCCGCTGCTCCACCACCAAAATGAACAATGTCGGACTTGTTCCTGTTGGAATCCGCCCCGGGAGGAATGTGGGAAGGCCAGTTCTGGCCGTGTGTGGGGACCGAGCGCCTGTGGAAGCTGCTCCTCTTGCTGTTTAGCCTAAGGGCGGCCCGAGCGGGAAGCTGGAGAGGCGAGCCCAGGGCCCCAGGTGCAAACTCCTGGGGTGTGCATTCAGGGTGCCCTGCAGGCGGGAGCCAGCCCCTGCCCCAGGCTGTGGTCGCCTGTCACCTTGCTGACCCCAAGGCCCCTGGATGCAGGGGCAGAAACCCGGCACTCCCTGGGGAAAAGAACCAAGGTCCAACTGGCTAATCTGCCCCCTGCAAGTGCCAGCATCCCACACAGGCGCCAGTTCGTGTCCCCGCTGCCCCACTTCCCATCCTGCTGTGTCCTGGGAAGGCAGTGGAGGACGGTCCAAAGCCTTGGGACCCTGTACCCGCGTGGGAGACCTGGCAGAGGCTCCTGGCTTCTGCTCAGCTCAGCTCTCTACTTCAGTCATATGGAGAGTGAAGCTGCAGACAGATCTTTTTGTCTCTCCGTAAAACTGATCTGCTTTTCCAATAAAAATAAATCATTTTTAAAAAGGAGCAGGGCCAATCCCCGCGCAGTGCCCTGCACGGGGGTCTGTCGGGACCACCGAGGGGGGAGGATGACCTGGGAACCAGGCCACACGCACTGGCCTGGCAAGGGGCCCTCGGGCCATGTCGGGGCTCCCCGCCTGCGGGGCGACAGCAAAGCCTGGGAGAGGAAGCACCCAGCACCTCTGACCTCTGGCAGGCCCACAGGCCAGTGCTGGCTCAGGGCCACCTGCCCCAGGATGAGGCTGCAGCGTGTGGGGCTCAGGGCCGGCACTGAATGCACCCCAACACCCGGCTCCCCACCTGGCCTGGAGCACCAGTCAGTGGGGTGGCCCCTGCCCTGCTCCCAGATCCAGGGGGGCGGGCCTTGTGGGGACACAGCCCCCAGAGCTGCGAGAAGGTCACGGGTGGGAGGGGACAGCCCCGGGGTGATCTGAGAGAGGACACGCCGGCTGGGAAGGTGGGCTGGGCTGTAAGGGTAGCCGAGGAGACCTGGTCACAGATGGGCATCCGAGGACACGGGAGAAAGTGGCTTTGTCCTGCAGACCAGCCCAGACAGCCCCGAGGGACCAGAGGCGGTGCTGGCCGCCACGGGGACACAGGGGCCTCTGTGAGCGGCGGGAGAGCCCGGGCAGCAGGGACCCAGGGGAGCAGGACCGGCGCGCCCCGGGGCCCCCCGGGCCTCCGTGCGCCTCGGCACCGGAAAATCAAACCCGGGCCGGCCGCCTCGCAGCCAATCGCGGCGCAGACGGGCCGCGCTCGGGCCAATGGAGGCCGCGCGTCGTAATGGGGCGGCCGCGCGAGGCGGGCCCCGTTCAAAAAGTAGCCGCCATTGTGGCCCGGGCCGCGCGCTGGCCGCGCGGGGACGGAGCCCGCGCCCATGGCCGGGGCCGCGACGGCCGAGCGGGGCGCAGAGCCGCCCGGCGCACCCGGCACCGAGGGCCTGCCCCGCGCCTTCCTGCAGAGCCTGCGCACGCTCTTCGACATCCTGGACGACCGGCGGCGCGGCTGCGTGCACCTGCGGGAGATCGAGTCCCGCTGGCAGGGCGCCGACGCGCGCGAGCTGCCCCGCGGCGTGCTCGAGGGCCTGCGCCGGGTGGCCCCGGCCAGCGGCTACCTGACTTTCGAGCGCTTCGTGGCCGGCCTGCGCGCCTCGCTGCTGAGCGCCGATGGCGGCCCGCGGGGCCCCGCGCGCGGTCAGCCCCGGCCGCCCCCGCCGCCGCAGCGCCTGGCCTTCGCCCCGGCCGACGAGCCGCGCACCTTGCTGGAAAGGAAGCCTCTGCCGCTGGGCGCGCGTCCCCCGGCGGCCGGCCCCGGCGGCGCGGCCCTCAGCCCCGAGGGGCCGTGTGGCCCGGCCGAGGCGGCGCCCTGCCCCGCGGAGCCCGAGCGGCCGCAGGGCGCAGCGCTGGAGCGGAGCCCGAGTGCGGACGCCGGTGAGGACCCGGGCACCTCCCCGCGGAGGCCGCCCTTCCCTGCCCCCCTGGGTATTGGGTGGGGACCCTACCCCGCGCCAGGACCGCAAAGGGCAAAGGGACCCTTGTGAGTGGAGAGGGAGAGGCGCCAGCCCCAGCATCTGCCCCACTCTTGAGTGCCCAGCCTTGTTGCTATGGCTGCTCTGCCAGGATCCCTGGTACCCTTCCCCACCGCGGATCTGGGCCGGACACAGCCTGCTAAGGGGACACATGGAGGCAGGCAGGCTCCTCCTGGCTTCTGGTCCTGGTGGCAGACAGGGCACAGCTGCATGGCCACCCGGGGAACAAAAGCCGAGTTATGGCTGGAGTTTGGGGCTGTCCCTCACCCAGCCAGCCTGTCCCTGGTGGTCCCCGCCCATCACGGGCCTCAGCAACTTGACCCCATAAGTGGTGCTCAGAGTCACCGTGGCCTGGCCTTATCCCTGTGCCCGCGGGGCTGCTGCCCCAGTGGCCGGGGTCGGGGAGCAGTGTCCGCACAGGGGGCCTCAGCTGTGATGAGGGGCGGCGCTGCTTGAGTGACAGAGTCCACGCTGGGGCACCTGGTTGGGAGGCTGTATGTGCCCAGGGAACCCCACGGTTGTGGCCATCCCTGGGGCCCCATATCTCCCTCACCTGCTGCTTCCCATGCCTTCCCTCCAGGCGGCAGTCTCACAGGAGCTGCCAGAGCGGCACGGCCCGTTGGGACCTGCGGGCTGTGGGCAGGGCTCCCTGCCAGGCCCACACCCTCCTTGGGCACGGGGTGAACATGGGGGGGCTGCTCACCTCCCCCTCCTGGGGGCGGAGATCCTTGGGCATGGGGCCAGCAGCACGAAAGTCCCGCGGGCCCCATGCCCAGCCTTGGCACGTTCTGGGGGCAGTCAGCCTCTCACCCGCACTGGCTCCTGTGTGCCTCCTTAGCCAGGAGCCTTTGCAACCTCCAGAAGGGCACTGGAGTACAGGAGAAAGGTGGGGGGAGCCCCTGCCACACTCGGGGCCTGCAGAGCTGTGAGGAACGCTGGGGCACAGGGCACCAGCCGAGCGTCTTGGGGCCTGCCCAGCCTGCCCCTTCTGGGCTGGGGTTAAACCAGGCCTGTGGCATGCAGGTGCAGCAGCCTGTGGGGCGTCGGAGGGAGGAGCCTGGGACTCGCGCCGCCCGCGAGCCCGAGGGGAGCGGCGGAGGCATACCATCACGGACGGCGTGGACTGCGGCCTGGTGAGTGCGGCCAGCTCGGTGGACAGGTGCAGCTCACTGTCCCTGCCTGGTTGGGGTGACGGAGGGAGGGCATGAGGTCCCTGGGAGAAGGAGCAGGGCAGGGCTCCGGGGCACACCGCACCTCTGCGGGAAGCCACAGGGCCTTGTCTGCGCTGGCGTGGCCGCCGGCTTTGCACAGGTGTGCGTGGGTGGCCGCCGGCTTTGCACAGGTGCGCGTGGGTGGGTGCGGATGCGCGTGCTCACCAGCGTGCGCGCCCGGGTTGCAGCTGCAGCAGATGAAGGAGCTGGAGGAGGAGAAGGAAGTGCTGCTGCGGGGCCTGGAGATGATGGCGCGGGGCCGCGACTGGTACCAGCGGCAGCTGGAGCAGCTGCAGGAGCGCCAGTGCCGCCTGGGCCGGGGCCGAGCTGTGAGTGCACCCGGCTCCCTGACGGAGGTGGGGGGGACCTGGGGCTGGCCCACGACCTTGACCATCCCTCCCCCGCCTCCCTCTAGGACCTTGGGGCTGCAGGGAGTCCCCGCCCCCTGGGGCAGCTGCTGCCCCAGGCGCAGGAGGTGGTGCGATGCTTGGGGGAGCTGCTGGCCGCCGCCTGTGTGGGCAGGGTGAGTCCTCCCGCTCCGGCCCTGCCCGCCGGCCCTGGTCCAGGGGCTGCGCCTGACCCGGCCCTCCCACAGGCCCTGCCCTCCGGGCTCCCGAGCGCCGCGCCCTCGCCCAGCTGGCAGCAGCAAATCATCCTGATGCTTAAGGAGCAGAACCGCCTCCTGACACAGGTGGGCGGGGAGGCGGCGTGTGTGCGTGCAGGGGGTGGCGGGGAGGTGTGCGCCCCTGACTCTGACCGCCCCTGACTCACCGCCCCCAGGAGGTGAGCCACAAGAGTGAGCGCATCACGCAGCTGGAGCAGGAAAAGTCGGCCCTCATCAAGCAGCTGTTCGAGGCCCGTGCACACAGCCAGCAGGACAGCGCAGCCCTGGACTCGACCTTCATCTAGTGGACCCACCTAGCAGCGGACACTGGGGACCTGGCAGGGCCTGTGGCTGCCGCGCCCCGCGTCCTGGCCTGGCTGCAGACACTGGGGACCTGGTGGGGCCTGTGGCTGCCGCATCCCTGCATTCCTGGCTGCCCCACTTGGCAGTGGACACTGGGGACCCACCCTGTGGGACCAGTGGCAGCCACGCCTTTGTGTCCTGGCCTGGCAGTGAACACTGGGATGCTGGGGACCCTGGCTGCCCATCACCCCTGGGCTCCGGATCACTCCGGCTGCACTCCTGGCTGTGGCCAGCAGGGGCCGTGCAGCACGTGTCTCTGGCACCACACCCAGTGGCCATCAGGTCGGGGTGGGCTGCAGCCCTGGGGACCCCACTGGCATTGGGACCCGGCTGTCTGCTCCTCCCCACACCCCAAATCTGCCCCCAAACAGGGCAGAGCCAGCCCCTGCAGCCTGGCCCAGAGCTCTGCGTGTGCTATTCCACTGCCTGGGGCCCAATGAGCTCCCTTGGGTGGGCGCACGGTACTGGGGGGTAGCAGAGGGAACTTGCGGTCAGCCCTTCCCACAGGCAGTGGCCGTCCCACTAAAAGAGGCCAAGTCAGCGTCTTTCCCGTGGCGCTGACACAGCAGGGTGGCCCTCGGCCTGGGCGTGCAGCAGTCAGCAGCTACCAGGGGCAGGAGTAAGCGTGGCTGCTCCACGTGATGTGTGTGACTGGAGAGGGCCATCCTGCCGTGTCCTGCCGTGTCCTGCCACATGAGGCCGGCAGGCGGGGGAGGGCGCAGCGGCCATCGGTGTGGAGTTCATGTCACAGGGTCTGTGGCCCAGGGCCCCCATCCCCAGCTTCTGCATAGGTCAGGAATGGAGGGAAATGGCTGCCCCTCGGGCGACACTGCCAGCTAGCCACAGGGCCTGCGGGGACCGGGCCTCTGCCCGCAGGAATAAAGTGTGTGGACCGGTAGGATTCTGCCACAAGCATCATCGCCCATGCTGTGAGGAGTCACAGGTGAGCGTGACCGACATGGGGGCCTGTCGCCAGAGGGCCGTTCCCTGAGTCACACTTGAACTGGGCACCTGGGTGGCCACAGCCTGACCACACATCTGAGTCCCTGCCCTGCCCGCCACCCCAACCCCAAGTCGCATTGCTGGGTCCACATCCCAGCTTCCAGGAGAGCCGGGTGCAGGGTGGAGGGGAGCTGGTGGAAGGGATGAAATGGGAACCCCCAACCGGGTCCCCAGCCTCTGCCCCAGGCTTGGTTCTCTGTGAGCCACAATCTGCCTTAAAGTGCTAAAAATTGTTATTGGAAAGTGTTGGGGTTCAATGAATCTTCTAAGGCCAGTGAGATGACTTTAATCTCTAGTTGCTATTATAATTAACCCTTTCAAGAAAGGCAGATTTATACAAAGATCTTCTATCTTCTGGTTCACTCCCAAATTGTCCACAACGGCCACAGCTGAGCTGATCTGGAGCCAGGAGCCTCTTCCGGGTCTCCCATGTGGGTGCAGGGTCCCAAGGCTTTGGGTTGTCCTCCGCTGCTTTCCCAGGCCACAAGCAGGGAGCTGGATGGGAAGTGGGGCTGCCAGGATTAGAACCGGTGCCCATATGGGATCCCAGCGCGTTCAAGGTAAGGACTTCAGCCGCTAGGCCCTTATCTGTTTTGATGATTTTTACATAGCAGGTGCAAAGGGTCGAGGGCGACAGGAAGGTGAGTCAGGCCATTTCCACATTCTCCGTTTGCTTCCTGTCTCTGGAGGAAGAGGGGAGCCAAGAGGAGAAGCCACACCAGCCCCCCAACCGCCTCCATGTCCTGGGATGGAGGACGCCAGCCCAGGGTCCCCGATGGGCTCCTAGGGTCCTGCTCAAGTGGCTTTGGTAGTTCAACAGTCTGAATTCCTGCCGATCTCCCCATTCCAAACCTGCTGAAATCTCTCCAGAATCCACTGGCTGACAGAGCCCCCCCAGAGTCCATTTGGGCATTCACTGCCAACACTTGGCTGGGGTAGTTGATTGGTTCTGTCCTCCGTCCTCTGCTGAGGTGCTACGTGTCCTCCTCAGGCTCCAGTGGACTGCCATGTCCTCCATGCACACCCGCATACGCTGTCCACTGCTCCGTCTAAGCCTCTGAGGAGGCCCAGCTCTGACACACGCATTCCATGGTCAGATCATGGAACCTGCAATTCTCTCCATGGTTGGGGTTCTGAGTCCGGCAGTTCAGTGGGGGGATCCCAGACCTGATTCTGTGTGTGCGTGCCAGTATAGGATCCAGCACAGTCCCTCGCCCCATCAGCTTATGCGCATGCTGGTGGTTGCAATTGCTGGGTCAGTTCTATCCCCAGCCCTGTCTTCTACACAGACCAATGGGTGTTGCAGCCCACCCCGATCCTGCCCAGCACACACTCAGCCTTCATGTACACCAGTGGGAGCTGTAGCCTGGTTGGGGCGACCCACAATAACCCCCACCGGGCCCGTCCCCTTCACTGGTTCCATGTTACCAGTATTACAGCAGGCTGGTCCAGTCTGTCCCACATCCCATTCAGCTCTCATACATGTCAATGGACATTAAAGCCTAGTTCAGCCCAACCAGCTCCACTATCCAGCCCGCACACCTGCCAGTGGTGCCACTCTGTCTAGCCATGCCTGCCCCTAGTCCTGGTTTTTGTACTTACCGGCTGGAGTGGCAACCCAAGAGAGGTGCCCGCTGTTTCCTTACTAGGCTCACATCCATTCCTGGGTCATCCGCTCTCCACATGGTTTTGCAGTTTAACTTGACAGAATTTTCCCCCACGCCAGCATCTGCCAGCTGATGCGGCAAAGCCCAACCAGCCCACACTCTGACATGCATGCACCCAGCCTGGCTCTCATCCAGCTCACATGAGGCCAGCAGATGTATCCCTGCCCGGCCTAGACCTCCCATCCCAGCCCTCACATTCACCAGTGGGAGTGCAGTGGTGGTCCAGCAGGGGAGCCCCATGCAGCCTCCTACTGGCTTTGCTCCCTATCCCCCGGGTCTCTGGTGTGCTGGTTGGGTACTGCGGCCCAGTCTGGCATGGCCCACTCATCATAGTGGGTGTTGTAGCCTTGCTGGGCCCAGCCCAGCCCAGCTGGCCCCCAGTCCTGGCCTTCATATGCACGGCCGTGTGGTGATCCAACCTGGCCTGACCCATACTCCATTCTGGTGCTCAGATTCACCAGCAGATGATATGAGCTGGCCCAGCCTGGTTCGCCCCCGACCTGAGCCAAATGTATGCCGCTGGGTACCTTTCCCTGGTCTGGTCTGGGCTGCTTCCTGTCTTTGTTCTGCGCTCACCTGCTGGGACTGTGTCCTGAGAGAGGAGTTGCCCAAGCTCCTCCATCAGAACCTCTCCCAGTGCCAGATCTCATGCACACCGGTGGGTCCATGGGCCAGCCCTACTTAGTCCACCTCCTGTCCTGGCAGGAACAGTGGCCTTTCCTGACTGGCATTCACCCAACCAAACCTGGTCCACACCCATGGCTCAGCAGGGGCAGAGACCCAGTCCAACCTGTCCTACACCTGCCCTGGTTCTCACGAGCACCAGTGGGTGCTGGAGTCTAGCCCAGTCTGATGTACCCCAGACCCAGTCCACACTTGTGCTGAGGAATACCGCAGCATATCCAGACCAGAACGCAGCCCCCTTTCCTGCCCTTGCGCTCAACAGTGGACCCCCAACCCAGCCAGGGTGGCCCCTTAGCTCCACGACCAAGCCTGTTCCCAGCCATAGATCGCACACGTGCCAGTGGTTGCTCTGACCCAGCTTGGCACAGCCCCTACCCTGTCTTGGCCTTTGCCTTTGGATGCTCTGGCCTGGCCCGGCCTGACCCCAGTCCTGACTTTCGCTGGCAGGTGCTGGAACCTGACCCGCTCAGTTAGCTGTCCTCCCTGGCTCATGCAAACCAACAGGTATGACAGCCTAGCCCAGCAAGACCTGCGCTCCAGTTTGGTTTCTGTGCTTGCTAGTGACCTAAGATTGCTTGACCCTGCCCGGTCCACCCCCTTATAAAACCAACTCACACTCTTGCCAACAAATGGAGCAGCCCTGCCCAGCCTGCCTGACCCCCAGGCCTGGACCCCGTGATCATCAGTTATGACCCACTCCAAGACCCAGATCTCATGTGCCAGCAGGTGCCAGGCCCTTGCCTGGCATAGCCTGCCATCGTGGCCTTCTATATAAGCTGGTGAATAGTGTGGCCTGACCCACTGCACACCGTTTTAGGGTGCACATGCAGGCACTGCAGCCTGGACCTGCCCTGACTATTTTTAGCCCCAGTACCCGTGAGTGTGGCAGGTTCCATGGTCACACCTAGCTCAGCCCATCACTACTCCAACTAGAGGGACCTGTATATCTCAGGGCTAGGGCCACACATCCCCCACAGCATCTATCCCCTGGACCTGGTTCTCTTGCTTTGACAGTGTCATGGCTCTGTTCCAACTCTCAGTCAGGTACTGGGATCCTGCCCTAGCTTGCATATGGGCCAACGAGTGGTGATCTTCACCAACAAGCACATCTCGGGACTCCACGTGGGCTGTGGCATCGGTCTGACCCATACAGATCCTCCAGTGTCTCCCCTCCGAACCACCAGGTCTCCGTCCCCTCACCTACCTGCAAGTAGAGTGGTCCTGTCGTTGGGAGTCCCTCGGGATTCATTTCTCACCCCTAACCCTCACCTACACACAGGGTGGCCTTATCCATTTGTGTCCCTAGGCAGTAATTCCACACCCCCAAGTCCCCTGAGCTCAGCACTCACCCACCGGCTGCCCAAGTCAAAATGGTGCCACCTGCTTTTTTTAAAAAAAAAAAAAATTATTTTCATGACAAAGTCAGATATACAGAGAGGAGGAGAGACAGAGAGGAAGATCTTCCATGCAATGATTCACTCCCCAAGTGACCACAATGGTCTGTGCTGCGCTGATCAGAAGCCAGGAGCCAGGAGCCTCTTCCGGGTCTCCCGTGTGGGTGCAGGGTCCCAAGGCTTTGGCCCGTCCTTGACTGCTTTCCTAGGCCACAAGCAGGGAGCTGGGTGGGAAGTGGAGCTGCTGGGATTAGAACCGGCGCCCATATGGGATCCCAGTGCATTGAAGGCGAGGACTTTAGCCGCTAGGCCATGCCACCAGGGGCGGTGCCACTTGCTTTTAAGTAGTCAGGCTAAGTAGGCTGTGCCCCCGCCCCCACCAGCCAAAAGCAACCAGTGGAGTGGAGGTGCCTGTTACCACGCCCAGCCCCTGCATCTGCTTTTTAAAGAATTAACTCCAAGGCCTGGTGCAATAGCCTAGTGGCTAAAATCCTCACCTTGCATGCACTGGGATCCTGTATGGGTACTAGTTTGTGTCTTGATGGCCCCACTTCCCATCCAGCTCCCTGCTTGCGGCCTGGGAAAGCAGTCGAGGACGGCCCAAAGCCTTGGGACCCTGCACCCATGTGGGAGACCTGGAGGAGGTTCCTGGCTCCTGGCTTCGGATTGGCGCAGCTCCAGCCATTGCGGCCACTTGGGCAGTAAGTCATCAGAGAGAAGGTCTTCCTCTCTGTCTCTCCTCCTCTCTGTATATCTGACTTTCCAACAAAAATAAACATATCTTAAAAAAAGAATAGACTGCAGAGAACTGTCAGCCTCCCCGTTTTTTTGAGGTTCCCCATTTAGTTGACAGATGAGAGGCTGGGGAGACAGAGAGCTTCCATCTGCTGGCTCACACCCCAGATGTCGCGTGGGCCAGGCCAAAGCCAGGCGTTCTCTCCGGGTCCCAAGCACTTAGACTGGCCTTCACTGTCCCCGCAGGCTGTGAGCAGGCAGCCGGATGCCAAGTCGAGCAGCTGGGACTGAGCCCACGTGGATGCTGGTGCCACAGGCAGAAGCTTAACTTGCTACACCACAATGTCTGCCTCAAAAGAATTGTTGGAAACTGAGAATCCACTTGAAGCAGCTTCAGCAAACATTGTGATCGATGGTGTGAGCCTCGGACATGACTAGGGCACAGCAGCAACAGCAAGGCCTCCCAGTCAGCCCCACTTGCTCAGATCACAGCGAGAGACAGAGACCAAGCAGTCTGTCAGCTCACTCCCCAGGTGGCTGCAGTAGCTGGGGCTGGGCCGAGGCCAGGAGCCGGCACCTGCACCCCGGGCGGCACGTGGCCGAGGCCAGGAGCCAGGACCTGCACCCCGGGCGGCACGTGGCTCACGGGGGCCCAGGCCAAGGCCAGGAGCAGGCACCTGCACCCCGGGCGGCACGTGGCTCACGGGGAGACCCAGAAGCTCCTGGCTTCAGATCACAGCTCAGCTCCGGCTGTTGCAGCCACTTGGGAAGTGAACCACCAGATAGAAGATCTTCCTGACTCTCCTCCTCTCTGTAAATCTGACTTTCTAGTGAAAATAAATAAATCTTGTAAAGAAGCAGAGGTAGGCCGTACTCGTGTACTTTGGGTAAAGGCTCAGTCTTTTAAAGAGGTCAGGATTTTCTCACTCATTGCAGTCGACTGATGGAATCCCTGCGGGAAGCCCCGTCGATTTTTTTTCCTGGAAAATGGCTCTGAAATGCCAGTGGGAGCACGAAGAGCCTAGAACATTCCAGAAAGTGGAGGAGTTGAGGCAGATGAGGAATGGGCCTGGGGCTCTGGCTGAGTGCCCAGGACAGGGGGCTGAGGGGACAGTGAGAGCAGGGTCCTGGGGCCCTGACCTCATCTCCACACACTCCACTGCCAGGTGGCCGCAGGGCTGGGCGCAAAGCCCGCGGATGCTTGGGTGACATCACAGAACATGACTCATCTGGTCCCCAAACAGCCAACAATGGTGCTGGGGGGGATCCACCCAGGCTGCCTGGAGGCCGGGCGGTCCCTGTGGGGGAGGGGGTGAGCCGGGTCCCTGCGGGGGAGGGGGTGGGCCGGGTCCCTGCCAGGGAGTGGTGGGTAGGGCTCACAGACAAAGCCTTCCCACCCCGGGTGTGTCTGCCAGGGGGCTGGTGTTCAGATGGAGCGGATTTGGGTTCGTTTTTTCAAATTTTTATTGGAAAGGCAGATTTACAGAGAGGAGAGACAGAAAGACCGTCCATCTGCTGAACACAATGCCAGAGCTGAGCTGATCTGAAGCCAGGAGCTGGGAGCTTCTTCTGGGTCTCACACATGCCTTGGGGTGCATCAAGCTAGGCCACCGCAGGCAGCATTCTCACCCCCATCAGAGCCCCCCAGCTGCTCCCCTTCCAGCTCCCTGCTGATACCCCGGGACAGCAGCAGAGGACGGGCCCCTGCCCCCACAGCGGAGACCCGGATGAAGCTCCCGACTTCAGCCCCGGCTGCTATGGGTGCTTAGGGTGTGAATAGCAAACGGAGTATCCCTCTCTAACAGCTAGAAGGAAAGCTGGCAGCTGCCAGCGAGGGTGGAGCACAGGCAGCTGCTCCTGGCGCCTGCAGGAAGGGCTGAGGCACATGTGTCCCAGCTGGCCCCAGGTCCCACGCGGCATGCAGCAGAGGCCCCAGCATGCGTGACACCGGCTGCCCCATGTCAGCAGGAGCCAAGCTCACAAATACAGCCTGTGGGCTTGCACCGTGGCGCTGCAAGCTCAGCCACTGCTCATGTCGGCATCCCATAAGGGCGCTGGTTTGAGTCCTCCGTGCTCCAGTTCCAAAGCAGCTTCCTGCCGACGGCCTGGGAAAGCCGCGGCTGCTGGGCTAAGTGCTGGGGCCGAGGAGGAAGCTCCCGGCTCCTCAGGAGTTGGAGCCATTTAGAAGGAAAACCGCAGAAGCTCTTTGATGCTCTGCCTTCAAATGCAAAGTAAACAAGCCTTGTCTGTGAGCGTGCAACGCCAGCTCAACGCCCAGCACGCAAACAGTGCAAAGGAGTGGCCGCCCAGGGCTGAGGCCACCCAGAGGGCTCAGGGGGCTGCCAGGAGCATCCTGACCCCATGGCTGGGGGCCGCGGCAAGGGCTCCCCAACGAGCTGGCAGTGGCGTGGCCCAGCCCAGAGTCTGCTCAGAGGGCCACGCCCTGCACCTGTCCGCCTGGAGTCAGGGTTTTCCCTTGGCCCCCTGCAGAATGCCTCCCTGCCTCGGAGGGCCGTTCTCAGCGGCCCCGCTGCACGCTCAGCCAGAATCCCGCTCCCCGAGGCCCAGCCCGCTTCCTGCCCGGTCCTGGGAGCCGGGCCTCGTGCTCCCTCCAAGAACACAGTGGCCCGGAGCCACCCCCTCGTACACAGCTGTGGGGGCGGGGGCTGCTGACCCTGGGGGACCCGGGTCTGTCCCTTGTCTGGACTTTCAGGGTTACAGACAGGGCCGGGCCCGGTGGGGGAGGGCATGCTGGTGGAAAATGGGGCCCGGAGCCCTGGGTGGGGCGGGAGCAGGCGGAGTGGCCTCTCGGGGCGCCCATCCCTCCCCGCGGGGTCCTAGCGAGAAGAAAGCCGCCTTTGCTAGGCCTGCGAGGAACCAGACCCCCGGGCCGGGCAGCGGTCCCAGGCGGCCGCCACTGCCTGGCTCTGCCCCCAGCCAAGGCCATCCCCCGCCCCCAGCACCCCTTGGTGGTCCCGCCTCGCGCGGCCCCACCGCCCGCTGGCGCGCCCTGTGCTGGAATTTCCACTTCGCCCAGGGAGGCGCGCAAGGAGCGGGGGCCCGAGCGGCCAGGAGCTGTTCACAAGCCTGGAGCTAGCCGGGGGAAACGTGGGGGCGTCCAGGCCCCGAGTCCGCGCGGCCCACCGCCTCGGGAGTCCTGCCCCTCCCCGCCTCGGGCGCCCAGACCAGGCGCGCGAGACTCGGTCGCGGGGCGCCCCGCACCTGCCTGCGTGACGGGGGCGGCGCTCGGGGCGGGATCCGGGGGGCGGAACCCGCCGGCGCCCCACCCCGGGCGTCTACCCCGGCGGGCAGCCTCGGCCTCCCGCTGCCCGCAGCCCCCAGCTCCCCGCGTTGCGCTCCCACGCGCCCGCCCATGGCCGGGAAGGTGCTGCCCCTGCTGCTGCCGTGGCTGCTGCTGGCCGCCGCGGGCCTCGCTGGCCTGCTGCTGCTGTGCGTCTCCACCCGCGACGTCCAGGAGCCTGCAGCCTTCAAGGTGCACGCGGGGAACGCGCCCTGGGAGCCGCCAGCCCGGGCCGGGTGGGCTCTCGGGGCTGCGGCGCTCCGCTCCCGGCTGGGCCCACGGGGTGGTGGCGCTTCTGGGGCGACGCGGAGCCGAGGCCCAAATCCCGAGAACCCGCGGGCACCATCCCCGCTGCCCCCGGGACGCAGCCCGCGCGTGGGTGCCATCCTTGCCCTGTGCCTCTGCAGTTTGACCGGATGGGGAACGACAGGGGCCGGGGCCCAGGGACCCCGCCCCGCCTGCTGGACGCGAGCTGTCCTCGAGGGGTGGCCTGGCTGCAGCCCGGGAGCCTCCCGCTACCGGGCGGGCCGCTGCTTTAACCCGTTACTATGCCTGTGCGGAGCGCGCCGTGAGGGCTGTGTGGGCGGGAGCGCGGAGAACCCAGCATGTTCAGAGCTGCAAATTCCGGGCTCCCTCGCGGGGCGCAGGGGAGCGGTGCCCGGAGGGCCGCGCCCAGCAGTGGGATTGGCAGCCGTCCAGCCGACCCCTCCCCGGAGTCCTAATGTCGGGGCAACCCGTGCAACAGCTTGCCCAGCCTGCGCTCTGTAGAGCCACCCCTTGGGCCCGGCCACATCCCCGCTCGGGGTGGGCTCCTAGACGTCAGGGCAGGCCATCACCTCCTGCCCCAGGAAGCCCCACATGTGGTCGCCCATGCTCTGTGCTGGGCAGGGCACAGCCTGAGGCCTGGGAGCTACTCTGCCCAGGCTCCCATCCCCTGCTTGCAGCCTCTCCCGGCGCTTCTGTGTGGTGGCCATGTCCATCTCAGGCCTTCTTGGCTCTGGTGGCATGGGTGGGAACCTTCAGGGTCGGGCTGGGCTGACTGCGCTCCACTCCCCACCACGCCCCCAGTACGGCATCGTCCTGGACGCTGGCTCCTCCCACACGTCCATGTTCGTGTACAAGTGGCCAGCGGACAAGGAGAATGGCACCGGCATTGTGAGCCAGCACAGCTCCTGCCATGTTCCAGGTGAAGCCTCCCCCCGCCCGCCCCAGGCCCTCCCCGCAGCCAGGCCCTCCCCGCAGCCAGGCCCTCCCCGCAGCCAGGCCTTCCCCGCAGCCAGGGCCCTCCCCGCAGCCAGGCCCTGAGCTGTGAGCCAGCACAGCTCCTGCCATGTTCCAGGTGAAGCCCCCCATCTGATGCCACTGAGCCTGGTGACCCACTCCTGGTGGGACCAGGCAGGGCTGCGGGCACTGGTGCCTTCCAGAGAGGGAGCCCCAGGCAGCCCGCCCAGCGGAGTTGGACGGTGAGGAGAATGAGGCCAGTGCTTTGTCCTGGCACCTGTGTCACGCGCCCAGGCCGACAGCAGCATCGAACACTGGTGGCACTTGGGTCCCTCTGTGAGCTTGAGCTGAGTCCAACTACCACTGGCCAGGTCCTGGCCTTCCACCCACCGGGAGGGACCTTCTGCCTCCCCGTAGGTGGGGGCATCTCCAGCTACGCCGACAACCCCGCCGGGGCCGGCCAGAGCCTTGTGGGATGCCTGGAGCAGGCACTGCGTGATGTGCCCCGGGAGAGTCACGCGGGCACACCCCTCTATCTGGGAGCCACGGCCGGCATGCGCCTGCTCAAGTGAGTGTGCCCCCTGCCCCTGGCTGCACCCTGGCTCCCACGAAGCCCTCCCCACACCCCTGGGCCAGGCAGACCCCGGGACAGATGGGCCACAGGGCGAGGCCCTCACAGCCACGGCATTCTGCAGCCTGAGCCATCCGGAGGTCGCGGCCCAGGTGCTAGCCGCCGTGTCACAGGTGCTGGCACGGTTCCCCTTTGACTTCCGCGGGGCACGCATCCTCTCTGGCCAGGACGAGGGCGTGTTTGGCTGGGTGACAGCCAATTACCTCCTGGAGAACTTCATCAAGGTGGGTGGCAGGCAGGCAGCCGATCTGGGCAGTCCCCGGGCAACCTGGGCACCTGCCCTGGCTGACCCTGCTGCGCTCTCCTTGGCAGTACGGCTGGGTGGGCCGCTGGTTCCGGCCCCGGAAGGGGACGCTGGGGGCCCTGGACCTGGGCGGGGCCTCCACACAGATCACGTTCGAGACGGCGGGCCCGGTGGAGGACCCTGCTGGTGAGGTCCACCTGAGGCTCTACGGCCAGCACTACCGAGTCTACACGCACAGTCACCTGTGCTATGGCCGCGACCAGGTCCTGCGGAGGCTGCTGGCCCATGCCCTCCAGGTGCCCGCCCACGCCGCTCCCCGACCATGGCCATCCTGGGAGTGGAGGGAGCCCTCATGAGCACTGGCCCAGGGTGAGGTTGGGGTGGGGGTGCCCCGTGTGTCCTGAGCACCGAGTGGTGCTGCCCACGTGACACTGGGCAGTGCCGGAGCATCACGGGTGGGGGTCTTCACTGGGGTCAGCGGTGCCGCATGCAGCCGGTCTCCCCCAGACCCACAGGCTGCACCCCTGCTGGCCCCGCGATTACTCCACTCGTGTGCTGGTGGGGGACGTGTTTCAAGCGCCCTGCGTGCAACAGCCCCCGCCCTTCAACACCAGCGAGGAGGTGGTCCTGCAGGGCTCCGGCAGCCCGGCCCTCTGCCGCGCCCTGGTCTCCCGGCTCTTCAGCTCCCCTCCCTGCGGCTTCTCCCGCTGCTCCTTCGACGGCGTCTTCCAGCCCCCTGTGGCTGGTAACTTCATAGTGAGTCTAGGCCGCGGGCTGGGGCAGCTGCCCCAGACAAGGCAGCCGCTGTTGCGTGACTGTGCCCTCCCCTCCACCTGCCTCCCAGGCCTTCTCAGCCTTCTATTACACCGTGGAGTTCCTGAAGTCACAGCTGGGGCTGCCGCTGGCAACCCTGCAGCAGCTGGAGGCCGCGGTGGAGACGACCTGCAACCTGACCTGGCCACAGGTGAGGGGGTCAGCTCCCAACAGGGAGGGCCCAGGGCTCCTGGCTGCCACACCCTGGGTTCCAGAAGGCGTGGGCCACATCAGGGAACCTGGGAGACACCCCTGGGGCCCACCACCTAGGTCTGGAGCGCACACTCCTCCACTCTTGCCCTCGACGTGGCAGGCTGTCCACCCCTGAGGGAGGCCATGGCACGTGGGCATGGGGTGCACAGCAGGCCCGCAGCCCCACGGTATCCCTGCGGCGTCTCAGCTGCAGACCCGGGCGCCCAGGCAGCGTGCCCGCCTGGCCGACTACTGCGCAGTCGCCACGTTCGTGCAGCAACTGCTGAGCCGCTACGGCTTCGACGAGCGCTCCTTCGGCGGCCTGGCCTTCCAGAAGCAGGTGAGCGCCGGGGCCAGGGTAGGGGCGTGCGGGGGTGGCATCTCCCGGCAGCTGAGGCCGCGCCCCCCGCCCACAGGCCGCGGACACAGCGGTGGGCTGGGCGCTTGGCTACATGCTGAACCTCACCAACCTGGTGCCCGCCGACGCGCCGGTGCTGCGCAAGGCCACGGCTCCCGGCGCCTGGGTCGCTCTCCTCCTGCTCTTCGCCGCCGCGCTCTTGGCCGCGCTGGTCCTGGGGCTGCGCCAGGCGCGCGCCGCCAAGTCGCCAAGCGCCCTCTAGGGTCGGGGACCCCGCTGGCGGAACGCCGGGGTGGGCTTTGGGGGTCCCCGCACTGCACCGCACCTGCAGCGACCAGCCCCCAAGGCCGCCCGCGGGCCGGGACCCCCTTCCCCGCTGGCAGGACGCCGGAGTAGGCGGGGAGGCCCCGTTGGCCTCAGACTCGGCTCTCCTCTTCCCGGGGGGTGGGGGAGGACCCCTCGGCCTGGGGCTGGGGCGGGGCCTCCAGAGTTTGCTAATAAAACATTCCAGTCGAGCGCCGCGGACCGCCCCGTCTCTCCAGCTGCGCGGGTCCCCTGGGTGCCACTGTGGCTCGTGTTGCTTGCTGCCTTTCTGGGGCCCTGGGCAGTGCTGGCCCCCACCGTTCACAGGCCCACACAGGAGTGAGGCTGTGGGCGGGGGGCTGCTGCTCGGGTGAGATCAGAATTGGGCTCCCACCCCACGCAGGGCAGCACCCTGTCCTCCTCGTGTCCTGGGTTTCCTGTACCCCCAAAGGGGCCTGCTCAGCCTTCTGTACCATTAGAAGGCTCCAGGCTGGGAGCTGGGGGTCCCGTTGCTTCTCCCCTACCCCCCGTTTCCTGGGAGAAGCCTGTGGTGTATGGTGAGTGTTGGGGAGGGGCTGCCACTGCCCGTGCGGCCCCAGCTTTGGAGTTGGGGACTTCGGGGGTCTCCGGCGTGCGGAGCAGCAGGGGTGGCGCAGGGGCGAGGTCAGCTCCCCGGGGACCAGGGCCACCTTGGACAGCTCCCAGCTCTCAGCGTCACTCCTGCCCTCTGGCGGCACCCCCGAGAGCGCCGCGGCCGAGGACCCCGCCCGGATGACGTCAGAACCGGGGCGCACCTGCTGTTGGGGGGTCTCACACTTTCGGCCCGCGCGCCGGTGGAGGCGGAGCCGAGGAGGGGGCGCACCCGGCGCCAGGACCCCGCCAGACATCAGGGGCGCGAGGAGGCGGTGCGGGACGGGACTCCGGCGCCGGCCTTTGGGGCGGCCCCGGAGAGGGGGCGCAGCCGGCGGGAGAGGGGCGCAGCCGGCGGGAGAGGGGGCGGCGCAGCCATCGGCCAGCCCGCCCCGCAGGTGCAGCGCGCAGGCGCACTTCCGCGCGCCCGCACCCGGATCTGCCGCAGCGTCAGCGCCTCCGCCTCCTCTTCCTCCCGCGCCTCGGCCTCTCCGGACGCAGCCCCCCAGGCGCGCCGAGCCCCGGCCGCGCGGTGCCATGCTGCCCCGGCGGCGGCGCTGACCGATGGCGACGCCCGTGCCTCCGCCCTCCTCGCGGCACCTGCGGCTGCTGCGGCTGCTGCTCTCCGGCCTGGTCCTCGGCGCGGCCCTGCGCGGGGCCTCCGCAGCCGCCGCCGGCCGCGCGGGTGAGCGAGCGCGCCCAGGGACGCGGTGCGCGGCGGCCCTGCCACCGGGCCCGGCCCCGCAGGCCCGGGATGAGCGGGTACAGCGGCCCGGCCGCGCAGGGGTGCTGCCGCTGGGCCCTCTCTCGGCTGCCAGCGGGCATTGTCTGGGGCCGGGGGTCCATCGCTGTGGGCCTCCCAGGCTGGGCGCTCGCTGGCCAGACGCCCACGTCTGCTCTGGGGTCGGGATGCGGGCGCCCCTGGCCGTGCTGGCAGGCAGGGTCTGAGGGCTGCGAGGGCGCCTTGCGCAGCCTGCCCCTGCCTCGGGGGTCTTGTGCCAGCTTCCGCCCACTCATAGGGCTGCTTCCTGCCTGGGAGGGCACCCCCTCAGGATGAAGCCAAGCCAGGGTCCGCAGGACCACGCCCGCCTTTGCCCCAGGTGCAGGCCTGGGGATGGTGCCTGTTCGCCCAAAGGAGGGGCTGTTGGCCCACCTTTAGAGAGCGGAAAACCGAGGCCCCTGTGGACAAAGTGGCTGCGTGGGGCCCGCAGTGAAAGGGCAGTGGCTGCCGCTGCTGCTTATCTCCATGGAGCCCCCACTCCGGGCCTGGGGAACTCCTGGTTGTCAGCACCTGGGAGGGCCCAGCTGGTGGGTGGGGTCCAGGTGGGTCTGTGCGCAGAGGCTTAATGTTTAACTTGCCGGAACCCTGGGCCCGGCCCACTAGTGACCCAGGCTGGGGAGGGCAGGTGCCGGCCTGAGGGCCTGTGCCCGCCACCCACTGGCAGGCCTACAGCCGGGGGCTGTGCAGTGTCAAGTCTCCGAGGAAACCAAGCAGGCCAGGCATCCAGGAAACCAGGCATCCCATCCCCAGTGGGGGGCCTGGGAAAAAAGGCCCTGGTGGTCCCCAGGGTGCCCCCGACCGCCTGTGGCAGGCTGGACCCCAGAGGAGTGGGGTGGTGTCTCCAGGAATGGGAGTATGGTTAGGGTTAGGGCTTCCAGGGTCCTGGTGCTGTGGCGGCGGGGTGACCCCCAGCTTGGGCCCTAGATTGGCAGCGGGTGAGCCCCCCCGGCCTGCCCTGGGCTCTACCAGAGGCTTGTAGGCATGGGGGTGGCAGCCGGCTGGTACAATGGACTCCACCAGGGCCCGGTGGGCTTTGGGGAGCCCTGGTGTGGGGGGAAGGGTGAGCAGGCATGTGTCACCTCTCATCTTGAGCCAGAGGGAGAGCTGGGCCCACGGCACGGGCACACTGGCCTTGCTCCGGGCACTTAGTGGCTAGGCGCCGTTCTGGAGGGCCGCTGGGGCCTGCCTGGCCCAGGCTGGAGGGAGGACTTGGGCAAGGAAACCTGGGCGGCTCCACAGGCGGCCGCTGTTGGCTTCCTGGTTCAGGCGGGCTGTGGAGAGGAGGGGCCTGCCCAGGACAATGGCTGGAGTGGGGCCTGGGCGGCCAGTCCTGTGGCCAGGCAGACGGAGTGTGACCTGTGCTTCCTCCCCAGATGCGGCCACTTGTCCCCGGAGCCTGGACTGCACCCTCAAGAGGCGTGCGCGGTGTCCCCCTGGAGCACACGCCTGTGGGCCCTGCCTGCAACCCTTCCACGAGGACTCCCAGGGCCGATGCGTGTCCCGGGCGCACCGCCCCCCTGGTATGTGCTCCAGCCTCGGCAGGGGCCAGTGGGTCCCCAGTGTGTTGTGGGGTGATCAGGCTCAAGGCTGGGCCAGGGTGTCAGCGGGCAGGAGCAGAGGAACCCCCTCCTCTGGGTCTGTGGTTCATGGGACGGGCTCCAGGAGTCAGGGGGCTGACCTTGAGGTGCCTGGTGTGTGTGGCCCCCAGGGACCCCTGAGTCCTGGCAGGGGGCCTTGGTGGAAGGTGCTGGAAGCTATGCTGTGTCTACCTGGAAGGCCCCCACCCTGCCCTCCTGAGGAGTGGTGGAAGCTAGGTGGCCCCCAGGCGGGGAGGCAGCTGTCCCTTGCGGACCCTGTGCCCCCACCCCTTGCTATACCCCCCAGTCTCCCTGGGAGGTTCCCCCATGGTGGCTTGGGATGCCCAGCAGCCTGCAGGCTAGGGCTACCAGTGCCAGCAGCCAGGCCCAGGGCTGCCCCCTCACAGAGCACTTCAGCTGTGGAAGACCCTTGGGGAAAGATGGGCCCTGACGGCCCACCCACACTGCAGGAGAGGGTCCGCCTCCCCTCCCTGGGAGAGGTGGCCCCTGACAGCCCCTACCCCACAGGGACGGGTCCACTTCCCCCTCCCTGGGAGAGATGGCCCCTGACACCCCCTACCCCACAGGGGAGGGACCACTCCCACCGCGACTAGAAGATGAGATTGACCTCCTGGCCCAGGAGCTGGCGCGGAAGGAGGCGGGGCCCCCGAGGGCCTCGGGTGGACCCCTGTCAGAGGAGCCTGGTGAGACCCTAGCCCTGCTGCCTCGCCCCCTCGACCCTGGAGCGTCTCCTTAAGTGTTCTTTCCCTGCAGCCACCCCGGGCTTCTCAGAGCTGGCCCCAGGGCCCAGGCCCGGCCTGCCCGTGACGCCTGCAGCCCCCACCCCTGCATCGCATAGCTCCCTGGGCCCACCTGCGTCTTCTGGGCCTGTACAGGTGTCCCGGCTGGAGCACCCCGGCCAGCGGGGTGACGCGCTGGCCCTCGGTAGGTGACACAGACGGGCTGGGCGCCTGGTCCGCGGGAGAGGGGAGGTGTGTGTGCAAGGTGAGCCACCTCTCCACTACCCCCCGCAGTGCTGGTCGTGGGCTTCTGCGTGGCAGGCGTGGCCGCGCTCGCTATGGCTGCCCTTTGCTGGTGCAGGTAAGTAGGCCGCGTGCGGGGCTGGTGGAGGCCACCGGGCTCCAGGTCGCCCTGCCCACTGCGCTGTGTGTCCACAGGCTGCAGCGGGACATGCGCCTGGCTCAGAAGGTGGACTACGCCGCCACGAAGGCGCCGGGCTCGCCCGCCACACCGCGGATCTCGGTGCGTGGCCCGCCCCTTGCGCCCCCGCGCGTCCGGCCCCTTGCGCCCACCCTAACGCGCCTCTCCCGCAGCCTGGTGACCAGCGGCTGGCGCACTGCGCCGAGCTCTTCCACTTCCAGCGGCAGCGGCAGCAGATGCTCAGCCTGGAGCGGTGAGCGCCCGCGAGCCCCCTGCCCCGCCCGCCTCCCCCGTCCCCGCCCGCCCCCACTCGGGACCCAGCGACCCCCCCACCCACCCAGGCACAAAGAGCCGGCCAAGGAGCTGGACTCGGCCTCGTCGGACGAGGAGAACGAAGACTGCGACTTCACGGTGTATGAGTGCCCGGGGCTGGCCCCGGTGAGTGCGGGCGCGTGGGCAGCCGGGGGCGCGGGCAGCCGGGGGCGCTGGCAGCCGGGCGCCCCTGGGTGCGCAGCCGCCTGACGCCCCCTTGGCTTCCGCAGACCGGGGAGATGGAAGTGCGCAACCCGCTGTTCGATCCCACCTCGCCGCCCGTGCCGCAGTGACCCGACCGAGGCAGTCCCGCGGGGCCCACGGGTGGGGCGGGCCTGGCGTTTCCCATTAAAAAACCAGGTTCGGACGGTGCGCCTGTGTGTGTGTTCTGTGTGGGGGAACCGGGTGCGGGGACCCGCGGGGACAGGCACAGCTGGGGCACTGTAGGGTTTGTGGAGCCAGTAGAGGCCAGGTGCCCACCTTGCCTGTGTGCCCCATCCCTCATGGGGGCCAGGGTCTCCTGCTGAGAGACTCAACACCCTTGGAGAAGCCGCTGCCTCCACAGGGGACCCCAGGACATTTTGGCAGGGCCCTGCCCTGAGGACAGAAGCCGGGCCTACTCCATGCCCGCTGGGGGACAGCAGGCAGGGGTGGGGCAGGGTGGGCTTCGCAGGGCCTGGAGCACCTGGAGCTGGGGGCTGCCCTTCCCGCATCTGGCCAGGGTCACTGAGTGGGCAGAGGTGCAGGGCCAGCCCCCTGTTGGCTGGCTGTGGGGGGCTACTGCCCCTGGAGGTCTGAGCCACTTGGGAGCAGCAGTCCTGCCCTGGCTTGCCCTGAGCAGCGTCTGGGGGCCAGCCCAGATCTGGGGACCCGCTTCCTATGCCCCTGCTCTGTTGCTGCGATTTGAGCCTTCATGGGCCCCTGGCTGCTGCGGGAGACTGGAAGAAGGGCAGGGAAGGTGCCCACCACCCACCTTGCCCATGCGAGCGCCCTGCCACTCACCTGAGCTGCAGGAGGAGGCATCAAGAGCCCAGAGCCCCTCCCCCAGGCCGAGGGCAACAGCCTGGCATGGCGCCCTCCAGTCTGTCCCGTCTCATGGGGCCTCAAGTGCATACCAGGGCTCCGGCTGCCCACTCCTGGAAGCCTGGCCAGGAGGGGACTGTCCAGGGCAGGGGCAGCCCACTCTGGGACACCCTGCCTGAACTTGGCAGTGACTGGAGACCCTGCAAGAGGTGCCTGTCCCTGAAGCCCAGAAGCTCACCACCGGCCCCAGGGCTCCTGCCCAGGAGGAAGCCTTCTGTCGCCCCGTGGCTGAGTCCCTGGCCAAAGCAGGCCCAGTGGGCAGTGCTGCTTCCCACCAGGGCCTCGGCCATCTCCCTGCTCCTAGCACCCTGGCACCGACCCTGGTGGATGCATGGCCATTCAGATGTCTCCAGCCCAGTCAAATGCAGGCAACAGATGGCGGAGGCAGCGAGTCCCTAGGTGGTGTGGGCCCCCAGTGTTGCAGGCCCAGTCCTGCTGGCTGGGGTGCTGGCTGGGGTCCCAGAATGTCAGCTGAGTGTCACAGGGTCGGGGGAGGGGTGTTGGTGCAGACCCGAAAGGGCCAGGGTGTCGCTGCAGATCCCTGGAGACCCTCCCCAGGCTTGGTGGGAGGGGACCACCTCACCTGCTGGCGCCAGCACACTGCACCTGTACCGCCTCGCCCCGCAGCCTCCAGGCACCCACCTCCCCAAGGGTCCAGTGGGCAGCGTCGGCCATAGCCACCAGGGGGCCCTCACGACCCACGTCTGGCCCTGGCCCGGCCCAAGCGGCAGGAAGAGCGAGCAGCCCGGCTGTGCCTGGGTCCTGGGGGGACCTGGACAGGGGTGCACTCACCTGGTGCCCCAGGAGTCCTGACAGCCCTTACGTGGGGCCCTCAGCCAGCGTCCCCGTGAGGGCTGGGTCGAGTACCCGCCCGTGCCAGTGTGCCCCTGTGCTCCACCAGCCCCCCACCCCGGCTCTCCATCTGAGTCATGCTCTCACCTCAGCTCTTCCTTCTTTCATTCTGACCCACTTCTCAGAGCCCCATCTGCCAGCCTGCAGGTTCCCACGCCCCCTCCCCCTGCCAGGCTGAGCTGGCACTTCTGTGATAAGACAGCCAGTCCTGGGCGGGGGTGGCGTGGCTCCGTGAGCCCACCCAGGAAGGGAGCGGGCTGTGTGGGAGACAGGGGGTGGGGGGTGGGGGAGGCCTGTGGCGGGCTCCAGCTTGGCTGGCAGCACAAACAGGAAGGATGGCAGGCTCTGGCAGCCCAAGGCCGGGTCACCCAGGCTGCAGCTGGGTCACCTCCTTCCGGCAGGCCCCTGCCACCTGCTGGGCACACCGCCTGGGGGGATGGGGGTGGGGTGGAGTCTTCTGGGGTCCCCACACCCACCTCCAGGTGCCACCGTGACTGCCCCCTCCCAGGGTGGTGCCAGCTCGCCCTGTACCGGATGGGCCCCACTGTTCCCACAGCCCCCTCCCCGCCCTGGACGTTGCACAAGCAGTCACCGCAGGCTGGGGTTATGCAGTGCCGTGAGGTGGCCAAACGGTCGACGGGGAACAGGCAGGGGAGTGGGGGGCAGGGGCCACACCAGTCGTCCGGCAGTTGCTGAGCCAGGAGGGGAACTCTGCAGGGCTGCCGGACCCAACTGCTCCTGGCGGCTGCACCCTGGCTCCCAGCAGCCAGAGGAGGGTGAGGCCCCAGCCCTTGAGGCTCCAGGCTGGCCGCAGAGCAAGCCAGACGACCTTCCTGTCCCCAGCACTGGCGCCTGCCCCCGCCCGCCACCGGCTGTGTCAGGGACAGGGCGACCCCTTCCCCTTCCACCCTGGAAAGCCCCTCATGCTGAAGCCTCGGGGAGGGGGTCTGGGGCGTGACCCACAGCCCCCCACCCATGGAGCGTCAGCTCCTTCTCAGGGTCTCTGGGCCCTAGGCACCAGGCGGTTCTTGGAGGTGGCGCAGGTGGGTAGGGGGCAGCAGAGGGGCAGCAGGGGCCGGGGTGGCCTAGGCCAAGGTCCCCACCCTGGCCTGTTGCCCTGGGCCTGGCTGCTTCCCAGCAGCCTGAGGTCTGGAGACAGAGGGTTGGGGGCGGGGAGTGGTGGTCGGGGCGGGGCGGGCGGGGCAGGAAGGCCGTGGCTCCCTAACCTTGCACAGATGAGACACTGACTGCCCGGGCACCCGGCTGCTGTGCTGTGATTTGAGAATCTTAGACTTTGGGCGCAACAAATGAGCCATGCTGGTGAGTGGGCCTCGGGGAAACCATGGGTTGGAGAGCAGCTATATGATGGCCCAGGGCTGCCCCCCAGCCCGGCTGACCCACAGGGCAGTGTGCTGGGGCCCAGGGGTATCCCTGAGCCTGGGTGACGCAGGGGGTGGTGTGCTGGGGCCCGGGGGTGTCCCCTAGCCCGGCTGACTCACGGGGCGGCGTGCTACGGCCCAGGGGTGTCCCCGAGCCTGGGTGACCCAAGGGGAGGTGTGCTGGGGCCCAGGGGTGTTTCCCAGCCCAGTTGACCCAGGGGGTAGTGTGCTGGGGCCTGGGGTTGTCCCCTAGCCTGGCTGACTCACGGGGCGGTGTGCTAGGGCCCAGGGGTGTCCCAGGGGGCCGTGTGCTGGGGCCCGGAGGTATCCCTGAGCCTGGGTGACCCAGGGGGCGGTGTGCTGGGGCACAGGGGTGTTCCCCAGCCCAGCTGACCCGGGGGTGGTGTGCTGGGGTCCGGGGGTGTTCCCCAGCTCGGGTGACCCAGAGGGTGTGTACTGGGGCCTGTGTATGTCTGAGCACAGGCTGACCTATATGGGGCACTGGACCCAGGGGCTTGTGTGTTGGGGTCCAGGGGTATCCCTGAGCCCGGATGATGCAGGGGGCAGTATGCTGGGGTCCAGGGGTGTCCCCCCAGCCCGGCTGACCCATGGGCAGTATGTTGGGGCCCAGGGGTGTCCCCCAGCCCGGGCGAACCAGGGTGTGTGTGCTGGGGCCTGTGTATGTCTGAGCGTGGGCTGACCCATATGGGGTGCTGGGGCCCAGGGGGCTGTGCCCCCCCGGGATACCGGCCTTCTCTTCCTCCCCCGGCAGTGTTTAGCTCCACCTGGAGGCGATGGGCTTGGAGGGGCCTGGCTGGGGTGGCCCTGACCCTGCTCCTCTGGCTTGCACGGCTGTTGCAGCTGGCCCCGGGGCGTGCCCCAGCACCCCAGCCTACAGTTACCATCCTGGTCTGGCACTGGCCCTTCACAGCCCAGCCCCCGGAGCTGTCCCGAGACACCTGTGCTCCCTATGGCCTGGCACATTGCCACCTAAGCACCAACCGGAGCCTGCTGGCCAGCGCTGACGTTGTGGTCTTCCATCACCGTGAGCTGGAGACACGAAGAAGCTACCTGCCCCTGGCGCAGCGGCCCCGTGGGCAGCCCTGGGTGTGGGCCTCCATGGAGTCCCCCAGCCACACACACGGCCTCCACCGTCTGCGTGGCATCTTCAACTGGGTGCTGAGCTACCGGCGAGACTCGGACATCTTTGTGCCCTATGGTCGCCTGGAGCCACGCCAGGGGCCCGCGCCACCTCTGCCCGCCAAGAACCGCCTGGCCGCCTGGGTGATCAGCAACTTCCATGAGCGGCAGCGGCGGGTGCAGCTGTACCGGCAGCTGGCGCCGCACCTGCGGGTGGACGTGTTCGGCCGTGCCAGCCGGCGGCCGCTCTGCCCCAGCTGCCTGCTGCCCACGCTGGCCCCTTACCACTTCTATCTGGCCTTCGAGAACTCACAGCACCGTGACTACATCACCGAGAAGTTTTGGCGCAATGCACTGGCAGCTGGTGCCGTGCCCGTGGTCCTGGGGCCCCCGCGTGCCACCTATGAGGCCTTCGTGCCCGGGGACGCCTTCATTCATGTGGACGACTTTGGCTCGGCCCTTGAGCTGGCCACCTTTCTGATTGGCATGAACGAGAGCCACTACCAGCGCTTCTTTGCTTGGCGGGGCCAGCTCCGCGTGCAGCTGCTTGCTGACTGGCGAGAGCGTTTCTGCGCCATCTGTGCCCGTCTCCCCCACTTGCCCCGCGACCAGGTCTACGAGGACCTGGACGGCTGGTTCCGGGGCTGAGCCACCCACAGGTAGGCTGGGGCTGGAGCCAGGAAGCCGCAGAGGGTGGAAAGGGGGGAGCAGGTGTCTGCAGGGAGAGGCCGGACCCCAGGGAGCCAGTTCCCTCTTCCCCTGGAGCGAGAACTGATTGAGTCCAGGCCTGGCCCACCCGGCGTGGAGGCAAGGCCCTCGGGGCTGGGGGACAGCCTGCCCAAGGTGGGTGGGGAGAACCCGGGACCAGCCCTAGAGGGCACACCTGCGTCATGGGAAGCCACGGTCCACCACACAGGACGAGGGCCAGCAGCCAGAGAGGAAGGAAAGGGGCTCGAGTGGGGCCTGCGGCCGGAAGCTGGGCTCACCTGTCAGCTGTGTCCTCCCCTCTCCGCTGCAGCTTTGCGCCCTGCCTGGATCCTGCTCACTGTCCACGCCCCTCAGACTACCCAGAGCCCTGGTGCCAGCCAGGTGCAGGGAGGGGGAGGCTCCCCGGGGGGCCAGGACAGGCCGACCCTAAGGTGGGTGCAGGAAGGGCAGGCTGGAAGGTGGCCCCTCAACCTGGGGCGCCTGCCCTCTGCCGGCCAGACGGTGAGGTGTTCCTCCTTGCCCTGCAGGGCCTCCTGGGCCTGGCAGACTGACCCGAGCGCCCTGCCCAGGACACAGGCAGCCAGGGGCTGCTCTCCGTGCCCGCCAACCCGAGTGCCCTGCCCAGGACACAGGCAGCCAGGGGCTGCTCCTGCCGCCACCCGAGTGCCCTGCCCAGGACACAGGCAGCCAGGGGCTGCTCTCCGTGCCCGCCAACCCGAGTGCCCTGCCCAGGACACAGGCAGCCAGGGGCTGCTCCCCGTGCCCGCCGACCCGAGTGCCCTGCCCAGGACACAGGCAGCCAGGGGCTGCTCCCCGTGCCCTGCAGGGCTGGCCAGCCTCACGCTGCCCACGGTCCCTACAGTGGACCCCCCTTGGCGTCCACTCTGACGACGAGCTGAATACAGTGCAGAGCTGGGTCCCCCGTCCCGGCTCCCAGTCCTGCCCACCCATTTGTCTGTCCAGCATCGCCTGCACATGCGGCAAGGACTCCCCTCAACCACGCTGCACACCCCCGTGGATCTGCCTACCCGCTTAAAGAAAAATAAAAATTGGGGGTCAGCCAGTGGTGTAGCCTGCTAATCCTCTGCCTGCAGGACTGGCATCCCATATACATGCTGGTTCGAGTCCCAGCTGCTCCACTTGCCGTGCCGCTCCCCGCTGATGGCCTGGAAACGTGTGGAGGATGGCCCAGGCGCTCGGGCTCCCGTGTACGCATGGGGGACCTGGCTATTTGTGAAGTGAACCAGCACATGGAAGATCTCCCTCGACCCCTCTCCTTCCTCTGCAGTTCTGCCGCCCTAATAAATAAAAGCCTTTAAAACACAGCAGCCAGCCAGCACCTGAGCGAGATCCGCCGGGGGCGGGCCGGGGCGGCGCGGGGTCCCTCGGCACGGTGCCCGCAGCCGCAGCCGGGCGCGGCGCCTTTAAGCGCGGGCGGGCGCGGGGCGCGGGGCGCGGGCGCGGGGCGCGGGCCGGGCCGCCGGGGCGGAGCCAGGCGCGCCGGTGCCCGTCGCCGAGCGCGCTCCCCTGCGCGGGCGATGCCGAGCGGCGCGGCTGGCGGCGGGGCCCGGCGCTGAGGGGCCCGAGCGCGGCCCGCCATGGGCTTCCTGCACCAGCTGCAGCTGCTGCTCTGGAAGAACGTGACGCTCAAGCGGCGGAGCCCGGTGAGGGGCCGCGCGCCCCGACACGTGCGGCGCGGGGGAGGGGGCTCGCGTGCGGGGCTGAGTCACGCGCCCGCCGTCCTCCGCAGCGCGCCCTCCGGGGCGGCCGGCGGGCGGGGACCGGGGGGCCGGCCCGGGGCGGGGGCGGGGGGCGCATCCCTGTCTCCTGCTGCCCTCTGCCCGGGGCCTGACCGAGGTGACCTCCGGCACCCCGCGGTCCCCTCCTCCCAGGCGCCCCAGGCTGTCGCTGCGATGGCCCTTGGGGCAGCTCGGGCGCCCCTGGGTGCGCAGGGCCCGGGTCGCCCCCAGGCCGCGGCGCTGTGCCAGCCACTCCCTGCCAGGGCTCCGCTGGGGGCTGGGCCGTGTCTCGGACACCAGGTGACCTGAGAGGTGGTGGGAGAGGCCCTGCCTGCCTGGGCTGGGTGCTGCGGTCCCCCGGCTGTGGGCCTTCCTTCAGGAAGGGCAGGAACGCGCCTGGGCCCAGGGCACCAACCCCTTGATGTTTTGCAGGGCAGTGCCCGCAGGGGGATGTGGGGGAGGCGCCCTCCCGCCCGGCCTGGCCCTGGGACCCCTAGGGTGCAGGGGCTGCAGCCTGCATCCCACTCAGAGAGGGGCCTGGAGGGGACCACCTGGCACCGAAGGCTGTGGGCAGCCAGGATGGACAGTGTCCCCAGGCACCTGGCCCAGGCTGCAGCACAGTCCCTGCCCGGAGTGCCTGGGGCTCTGTGGCTGAGGGGGCAGTGCACCCTGCTATGAGTCCAGGGAAGCAGAGGCAGCTGAGGTGACCCCCAAGGCTCCGATTAGGCGCAGGGGCCTGTGGGCGCCTGGCAAGGAACTGCCCGCTGCTCTGTCCTCGGGATGGCCTCCCTGGCCAGAGAGGCCCCAGGCAGGGCCTTCACCTGTGGCCGCTAAGGGTGCGAAGGTCTGCCCCCATGGGGTGGGGTCCTCCCCCTATCACTGGCTGCACCCCTTCCTGGGCAGGGTCTTGGCTTCAGAGCTGGACGGCTGGAGGCTTGGCCCACACGCACCGTGCCTGCTGTCCCCTCCCGAGCCCTGGATGCTTTAGTGTCCCTCGTAGGGCCAGGGACCCAGCCGTCACCACCGCCCCTGGCTAGGCACCGATGAGCAGGCCTGTCTGCCCCCTGGCCAGGGCACGGAGGAGGTGCAGGGAGTGGCTGTGGCCCAGAGTGGGCACTCAGGCGGAAGCGTCAGCGGGCAGGTCGGGCATGACTGTGCTGGGTTACCCGAGGCACCCGTGTGGGGCCCCAGGTGCTGCCCGACCTGAGGCATCCGCCTGTAACCAGATGCCTCCCTCCTCCGGGCAGCGGGTGTGGCCGTTGCCATGGCGAGAGGGGAGGCAGCCCTGGCCTGTTGCTGTGGCTACTGCAGCCCAGGTGCCCGGGTGGCGGCAGGGCTGGCAGCTGGGCGTGACCCCTCCTGCCTGCTGCCACCTATGCCCAGCACCGTGCCCACAGTGCCTGCTGGGCTGTCTCTGGGCTGCGTCTCAGCTTGGGGAGGGGGTGGAGGCTGGCACGGGCTGGGCGTGTGTTCCCGGCCACAGAGCCCCATTGTCAGGGCCCAGTAAACAGTGCCCAGTGTCTGCCAGGCGGCCAAGGAGGGAGAGGGACACCTGGGGGGCGGGGCTGGTGGTGGGGGCGGGGCTGGTGTGGGGGCGGGGCCGAGTGAGGGACACCTGGGGGGCGGGACCTGATGGTGGGGGCGGGGCTGCTGGTGGGGGCGGGGCCGAGTGAGGGACACCTGGGGGGCGGGACCTGATGGTGGGGTTGGGGGCTGGTGGTGGGGCAGGGCCTGGCCAGGCAGGGGTCTCCCTGGGCCTGGGTTGCAGGACCCCCAGAGGGCGTCTCCCTCAGCCTCCTGGAGCTCTGGGTCGCCCAGGGTGACCCTGAGGGGAAAGTGCAGGGGGGGCACCCTGCCCCAGGAGGTAGAGCCTTGGGCTTGTGGCGTGGGGCCAGGGGGCAGGGAGCTGGGGCCCTAGCAGGCCAGGGTGCCTCTAGGTGTGAGTTCTGTCAGGCAGCTGGGAGATGGGGTGTCTTTGCACTCCTGCAGGGTGGAGGGTGGCGGCTAGGCAGGTGTGTGGTCAGCTGGGAGTCGAGCGGGCTAACCTTGAAGGGGAAGTCGGCTGGGCACGCGCGTGGTGCCCGTGCCCTCCCAGCCAGCTCACCTTGGGCATCCGGGGTGGCCAGCAGAGCCTGGGCTGGGCTAACAGCCGGTGAGGCTGGGTACCACCGGTGGTCCGTGCCCGGGCTGTGCTGGGGTGGCGGGCAGAGGTGCGTGCCTGCCCGTCGGCCCTCACCGCCGGTGCTCTGCAGTGGGTGCTGGCCTTCGAGCTCTTCATCCCCCTCGTCCTCTTCTTCATCCTGCTGGGGCTGCGGCAGAAGAAGCCCACCATCTCTGTGAAGGAAGGTGAGGGTCGGCGGGCGCCCGCCCCAGGCCCCCGGGCCCGCTGCCGGCACTCACCGGGCTCCCCTGTTCTGTCCCTTCCCCGCATGGTCGCCCGCCGGTCGGTCTGCATGCAGTGTGTAAGTGAGCATTGCCCCCTCGCCGGCCCGTCGGCCGTCCCCGCTCGCGCTCACAGCCTCCCTCGCTCTCCCCGGGGTGGGGGCCGTGAGGGTGTCTGTGGGGCCGGCTGCTTGCTCAGCTCATAAGCCTGTGCGTCCTGGCCTCTGTACTCACCCTGCTGACCGGCTGGCCGGGGTCGGAGGTCACTGTCCAGGGCTGACCCGAGTGCCAGGCGCCTTGGCCTTGCCCTGGCTGAGGGGAGAGGGATCCTTAGGGGCTGGTGTGTGTGGGAGGTGCTGGTCCTTTGACCTCTACCTGCTGGGTCGGTGCTTACGGCTCCTGGGCTGTGGCTCCGGGGGCCAGCCCTCTCTGACCCTGACCCCGGACCGACTGACTCCGCTCCCCACACCCCTGCCCACCAGCCTTCTACTCGGCTGCGCCCCTGACCTCGGCTGGCATCCTGCCTGTCATGCAGTCACTGTGCCCAGACGGCCAGCGGGATGAGTTTGGCTTCCTGCAGTATGCCAACTCCACGTGAGTGCCCGCCCTGCCCCCGGCAGTTGCCCACTGCCTGCTCCCCGCCTCCCCGTCTGCCCGTGTGACACCTATGCCGGAACAGGGTGACCCAGCTGCTGGAGCGCCTCAGCCGCGTGGTGGAGGACAGCGACCTGTTTGACCCAGCGCGGCCCAGCCTGGGCTCGGAGCTGGAGGCCCTGCGTGAGCGCCTGGAGGCCCTCGGTGCCGGCCAGGGTGCCTGGGAGAGCGACTCGGACAGATCTGCAGGTGTGTCTGGGTGGAGAGCGCTGGGCCGTGACCCTGGTCCACTCCCATGTCCGCCGCAGGGCGCAGGCCCGTCTGTGCCCCCGGAGGGGGGAGCTGGCCCCTCAGTGCCGTCCTTCTGCCTGTCCAGCTTCCAGCTTCGCGCTGGCCTCGGTGGCCAGGGACCCGAGGGAACTCTCACACTTCCTGGTGCAGAACCTGTCGCTGCCCAACAGCACGGTCCAGGCCCTGCTGGCTGCCCGGGTGGACCCGCCGGAGGTGAGGGGGCGTGTCTGCAGCCTGGAAGCAGCACCTTGGGCCTGGCCACCGCCCCTGCCTGCCAGGCACCAGTGGCTGAGCCCCCTACCTGCTGGGTACCCTTCCTGGCCACACCCCGATGTGTAACCCTCTCCCCACCCACCCTGGCCATGCCCCCTGACACAGCCCCGCTCACCGGCTGCCACTGCAGGCTGGAGGGAGGGGGTCTGGGCGCTGCTGAGCTGGACACCCCCTCATGGCAGGTCCGCCGCCTGCTGTTAGGCCCTCGGCCTGCCCTGGGTGCGGAATCGGCCTTCCCTGGGGCTCGGGAGCCCTGGAGCCGCCTGGGAGGCAGCCCCCTGTTCCGGATGGAGGTGAGGGGGGCTGTCGCTGGCTTGGGTGGGGGGCTGCGTCCTGGGGGAGGTCATGGCCAGAAGGGAGCAAGGGAGCAGTATGCACGGCCCCTTCCTCATCCTGGCTGCAGGGTGGGTCAGGCCTGGACGCAAGGTCGGTGGGCCTGGCCCTCTGCTGTGGCCCCAGCTGTCCCCTGGCCCTGCTACAGGAACTGTTGCTGGCCCCTGCTCTGCTGGAGAGGCTCACGTGTTCTGGGGAGCTGGGCCGCCTCCTGGTGCTGCCCGCGAACCAGCAGGCAACACTGCAGGGCTACCGGGACACCGTGTGCAGTGGGCAGGCGGTGGCGCGTGCTCGCCGCTTCTCCGGGCTGGCCGCCGAGCTCCGGAGCCAGCTGGACCTAGCCAAGATCGCCCAGCAGGTGAGGCCCTGCCTGGCAGCTGACCAGTGGGCCTGCCGGGCTGTGGGCCACATCGTGACCTGTCCTCCCCCCACCCCCAGCTGGGCCTGGCTGCTCCCAATGGCTCGGACCCCCAGCAGCCGGTGCCGTCCCCGCAGAGGCTGCAGGCGCTGCTCGGGGATCTGCTGGACGCCCAGAAAGCCCTGCAGGACGTGGACGTGCTGTCGGCGCTGGCCCTGCTGCTTCCCCAGGGTGCCTGTGCTGGCCGCGCATCAGCCTCACCCTCCAGCAGCCCTGGCGGGGCAGCCAACGGCACAGGGCCAGGCGCCAACGCCACAGCCGAGGAGGGCACGCCGGCCGCCGCAGCCCCGGCCACCACGGACGCTCTCCAAGGCCAGTGCTCGGCCTTCGTTCAGCTCTGGGCCGGGCTGCAGCCCATCCTCTGTGGCAATAACCGGTACTGCTCGCTGCCGGGCCTGGGCTGGGGGATAGGAGCTGGCAGGGGGTGCCCAGCCCTGCCCCTCACCCCTCTGCCCCTGCCCCAGCACCATCGAGCCCGAGGCACTACGCAGAGGCAACATGAGCTCACTGGGGTTCACCAGCAAGGAGCAGCGGAACCTGGGCCTTCTGGTGCACCTCATGACCAGTAACCCCAAGATCCTGTATGCGCCGGCCGGCTCCGAGGCCGACCGTGTCATCCTCAAGGTGCGGCTGCCCTGCTCCCTACAGGCTCCCACCCTGGGTGGGGCGGTGCTGGTGCTGGGGCCAGAGCTGGGCCCAAATGGGGAGTTGGTGAGAGCAGGCCCTGTGCTGGCAGGGTGCCCCAGGGGAGGCAGGGCGAGGCCGGGGGCTGTGCGAGGGGCTCGCTGCTCACCAGAGGGGCTGGGAGCCGGGGTCCTTGGTCTCATGGCCACGCTCTCCGCCTCCGCAGGCCAACGAGACGTTTGCTCTGGTGGGCAATGTGACGCACTACGCACAGGTCTGGCTCAACACCTCAGCTGAGATCCGCAGCTTCCTGGAGCAGGGCCGGCTACAGCAGCACCTGCACTGGCTGCAGCAGGTGTGGGGCGAGCCGGGCAGGGAAGGGCAGCGGCAGGGGCATGCTGCGGCCCCTGGAGCCAGCACCTGCTCCCTCTGCCCCTGCAGTATGTGGCGGAACTGCGACTGCGGCCCGAGGCCATGAACCTGTCGCTGGACCAGCTGCCTCCTGCCCTGCGGCATGACAACTTCTCGCTGCCCAACGGCTCTGCCCTCCTACAGCAGCTGGACACTATTGACAACGCGGCCTGCGGCTGGATCCAGTTCATGTCCAAGGTGGCCCCGCTGGCACCTGCTGCCCAGCCAGCATCCCTCCCCTTGCACCCCCTAATCAACCAGCACCCTCCCCCTGCACCTCCTCCTCAGCCATCACCCTCCCCCTGCACCTCCTCCTCAGCCGGCACCCTCCCCCTGCACCTCCTCCTCAGCCGGCACCCTCCCCCTGCACCTCCTCCTCAGCCGGCACCCTCCCCTGCACCTCCTCCTCAGCCTGCACCCTCCCCCTGCACCTCCTCCTCAGCCTGCACCCTCCCCTGCACCTCCTCCTCAGCCTGCACCCTCCCCTGCACCTCCTCCTCAGCCTGCACCCTCCCCTGCACCTCCTCCTCAGCCACCACCCGACCCCTGCACCTCCTCCTCAGCCTGCACCCTCCCCTGCACCTCCTCCTCAGCCACCACCCTCCCCCTGCACCTCCTCCTCAGCCTGCACCCTCCCCTGCACCTCCTCCTCAGCCTGCACCCTCCCCTGCACCTCCTCCTCAGCCGGCACCCTCCCCCTGCACCTCCTCCTCAGCCACCACCCTCCCCCTGCACCTCCTCCTCAGCCGGCACCCTCCCCCTGCACCTCCTCCTCAGCCGGCACCCTCCCCTGCACCTCCTCCTCAGCCGGCACCCTCCCCTGCACCTCCTCCTCAGCCGGCACCCTCCCCTGCACCTCCTCCTCAGCCGGCACCCTCCCCTGCACCTCCTCCTCAGCCGGCACCCTCCCCTGCACCTCCTCCTCAGCCGGCACCCTCCCCTGCACCTCCTCCTCAGCCGGCACCCTCCCCTGCACCTCCTCCTCAGCCGGCACCCTCCCCTGCACCTCCTCCTCAGCCGGCACCCTCCCCTGCACCTCCTCCTCAGCCGGCACCCTCCCCTGCACCTCCTCCTCAGCCGGCACCCTCCCCTGCACCTCCTCCTCAGCCGGCACCCTCCCCTGCACCTCCTCCTCAGCCGGCACCCTCCCCTGCACCCCACAGGCCCCACTGGCGCCCAGGCTGCACTGATTTCCTTCCCTTGCAGGTGAGTGTGGACATCTTCAAGGGCTTTCCAGATGAGGAGAGCATCGTAAACTACACGCTCAACCAAGCCTACCAGGACAACGTCACAGTGTTTGCCAGTGAGTCCCCCTCTCATCTCTTGGCACGGGCGCCCAGCACGGACGTGGCTCCCTTGGCACAGGCGCCTTGCACGGACGTGGCTCCCTTGGCACGGACATGGCTCCCCTGGCACGGGCGCCAGGCTCGGATGTGGCTCCCTCCTGCCCCTTCCCACCGTGTGTGTGTTTCTGTCCCCAGGTGTCATCTTTCAGACCCGGAAGGATGGCTCTCTTCCCCCCCATGTCCACTACAAGATCCGCCAGAATTCTAGCTTCACAGAGAAAACCAACGAGATCCGCCGGGCCTATTGGCGCCCGGGCCCCAACACGGGAGGCCGCTTCTACTTCCTCTACGGCTTCGTCTGGATCCAGGGTGGGCAGCCCACTCCGTGGCAATGGGGGTGGGGCCAGGGCCCACTAGTGGGGTGTGGTCACTGGGGTGTGGCCAGGGCTGCCTGGGGGCGGGGCCAGCCCTGTCTGGGGGCGGGGCCAGCGCTGCCTGGGGGCGGGGCCAGTGCTGCCTGGGGGCGGGGCCAGTGCCGCCTTGGGGGACCAGGTGCTGATGGCCACCCTGCCCTCCACAGACATGATGGAACGCGCCATCATCAACACGTTTGTGGGCCACGACGTGGTGGAGCCGGGCAGCTACGTGCAGGTGTTCCCGTACCCCTGCTACACGCGTGATGAGTGAGTGTTGGGCTGGGTGGGGGCGGGGCAGGCCCGGGGACGCCCCCTCACACTCTCCCCCCTCACGCTGTCCCCCCTCACGCTGTCCCCCACTCACACTGTCCCCCCTCACGCTGCCCCCCCTCACGCTGTCCCCCCTCACGCTGTCCCCCACTCACGCTGCCCCCCCTCACGCTGTCCCCCACTCACGCTGTCCCCCCCTCACGCTGTCCCCCACTCACGCTGTCCCCCCCTCACGCTGTCCCCCACTCACGCTGTCCCCCCTCACGCTGTCCCCCCGCACACTGTCCCCCCTCATGCTGTCCCCGCTCACGCTGTCCCCCCCTCACGCTGTCCCCACTCACGCTGTCCCCCCCTCACGCTGTCCCCACTCACGCTGTCCCCCCTCACGCTGTCCCCCCTCACGCTGTCCCCCCCTCACGCTGTCCCCCCTCACGCTGTCCCCCCCTCACGCTGTCCCCCACTCACGCTGCCCCCCCTCCCGCTGTCCCCCACTCACGCTGTCCCCCCCTCACGCTGTCCCCCCTCACGCTGCCCCCCCACGCTGTCCCCCCTCACGCTGTCCCCCACTCACGCTGTCCCCACTCACGCTGTCCCCACTCACGCTGTCCCCACTCACGCTGTTCCCCACTCACGCTGTCCCCCCTCATGCTGTCCCCCTCATGCTGTCCCCACTCACGCTGTCCCCACTCACGCTGTTCCCCCCTCATGCTGTCCCCACTCACGCTGTCCCCACTCACGCTGTTCCCCACTCACGCTGTCCCCCCTCATGCTGTCCCCCCTCATGCTGTCCCCACTCACACTGTCCCCCACTCACGCTGTCCCCACTCACGCTGTCCCCACTCACGCTGTTCCCCACTCACGCTGTCCCCCCTCATGCTGTCCCCCCTCACGCTGTCCCCCCGCACACTGTCCCCACTCACGCTGTCCCCACTCACGCTGTTCCCCACTCACGCTGTCCCCACTCATGCTGTCCCCCCTCATGCTGTCCCCCACTCACGCTGTTCCCACTCACGCTGTCCCCACTCACGCTGTCCCCACTCACGCTGTTCCCCACTCACGCTGTCCCCACTCATGCTGTCCCCACTCACGCTGTCCCCCCGCACACTGTCCCCCACTCACGCTGTCCCCACTCACGCTGTCCCCCCGCACACTGTCCCCCACTCACGCTGTCCCCACTCACGCTGTCCCCACTCACGCTGTTCCCCACTCACACTGTCCCCCCTCACGCTGTCCCCCCTCATGCTGTCCCCACTCACACTGTCCCCCACTCACGCTGTCCCCACTCACGCTGTCCCCACTCACACTGTCCCCCCTCATGCTGTCCCCACTCACGCTGTCCCCCACTCACGCTGTTCCCCCCTCATGCTGTCCCCACTCACACTGTCCCCACTCACACTGTCCCCCACTCACACTGTCCCCCACTCATGCTGTCCCCACTCACGCTGTCCCCCACTCACGCTGTCCCCCTGCAGCTTCCTGTTTGTCATTGAGCACATGATGCCGCTCTGTATGGTCATCTCCTGGGTCTACTCGGTGGCCATGACCATCCAGCACATCGTGGCTGAAAAGGAGCAGCGGCTCAAGGAGGTGGGGCCTGGGCAGTGGGGCGGAGCCTGGGCAGTGGGGCGGAGCCTGGGCAGTGGGGCGGAGCCTGGGCAGGGCGGGGGGCCTGGGCAGTGGGGCGGAGCCTGGGCAGGGCAAGGGGCCTGGGCAGTGGGGCGGAGCCTGGGCAGTGGGGCGGAGCCTGGGCAGGGCAGGGGGCCTGGGCAGTGGGGCGGAGCCTGGGCAGTGGGGCGGAGCCTGGGCAGTGGGGCGGAGCCTGGCAGGGCAGGGGGCCTGGGCAGTGGGGCGGAGCCTGGCAGGGCAGGGGGCCTGGGCAGTGGGGCGGAGCCTGGGCAGTGGGGCGGAGCCTGGCAGGGCAGGGGGCCTGGGCAGTGGGGCGGAGCCTGGGCAGTGGGGCGGAGCCTGGGCAGGGCAGGGGGCCTGGGCAGGGCGGGGGGCCTGGGCAGGGCGGGGGGCCTGGGCAGTGGGGCGGAGCCTGGGCAGTGGGGCGGAGCCTGGGCAGTGGGGCGGAGCCTGGGCAGTGGGGCAGAGCCTGGGCAGGGCGGGGGCCTGGGCAGTGGGGCAGAGCCTGGGCAGTGGGGCGGAGCCTGGGCAGGGCAGGGGGCCTGGGCAGGGCAGGGGGCCTGGGCAGGGCAGGGGCCTGGGCAGGGCAGGGGCCTGGGCAGTGGGGCGGAGCCTGGGCAGGGCAGGGCAGTGGGCCTACCCGGAGCCCTGCCCGCAGGTAATGAAGACCATGGGCTTGAACAACGCGGTGCACTGGGTAGCTTGGTTCATCACCGGCTTCGTGCAGCTGTCCATCTCGGTGACGGCGCTCACAGCCATCCTCAAGTACGGCCAGGTGCTGCTGCACAGCCACGTGCTCATCATCTGGCTCTTCCTGGCTGTCTACGCCGTGGCCACCATCATGTTCTGGTGAGCAGGAGCGCGTGAGGGGCGGGCCAGGGGGTGGGGTCAGGATGAGCCTGGGGGCAGGGCCATAGAGAGGCCGTGGAGCACCCAGGGGTGAGCCCAGGGCTGTTGCTGGGCTCAGGGGCGGCCATGGAGTGCCCAGGGCTGTTGCTGGGCTCGGGCGGGGTAGTGGAGCGCCCAGGGGTGAGCCCAGGGCTGTTGCTGGGCTCCTGCTCAGCCGTGGAGTGCCCAGGCCCGGGGCTGGGCTGGGGTGGGTGGAGCTGCCCTCCGCAGGGTTCCTGGCAGGTGCAGGACGGCCGACCCGCTGTCTCCCAGTTTCCTGGTGTCTGTGCTGTACTCCAAGGCCAAGCTAGCCTCGGCCTGTGGCGGTATCATCTACTTCCTCAGCTACGTGCCCTACATGTATGTGGCCATCCGGGAGGAGGTGGCCCACGATAAAATCACCGCCTTCGAGAAGTGCATCGCGGTGAGCGGGCGGGCGGGCGGCAGGGCCGGGCGGGAGGTGGGCACGTGCTGCCCGCTGACCCTGCGCTGCTCCCACCCAGTCCCTGATGTCCACCACGGCCTTCGGCCTGGGCTCCAAGTACTTCGCGCTCTACGAGGTGGCCGGCGTGGGCATCCAGTGGCACACGTTCAGCCAGTCCCCCGTGGAAGGAGACGACTTCAACCTGCTGCTGGCCGTCACCATGCTGATGGTGGACGCCCTGGTGTACGGCGTGCTCACTTGGTACATTGAGGCGGTGCACCCAGGTACCCGCCGGCCCTGGAGGGGCAGGGGAGGCGGGCCCAGCCAGCCGGCCAGGGGCCGGGCACTCGGCTGGCCCCGGGTCAGCCTGCCCTCCCTCTCACCCCCAGGCATGTATGGGCTGCCCCGGCCCTGGTACTTCCCACTGCAGAAGTCTTACTGGCTGGGCAGTGGGCGGACCGAGGCTTGGGAGTGGAGCTGGCCGTGGGCCCGGGCCCCCCGCCTCAGCGTCATGGAGGAGGACCAGGCCTGTGCCATGGAGAGCCGGCGCTTCGGTGAGGCAGGGAGTCCGGTGTAGGCCGGGGTGGGCCCGGCAGTCCCCACGAGCCTGCTGACCAGCTCCCCCCGCAGAGGAGACCCGAGGCATGGAGGAGGAGCCCGGCCACCTGCCGCTGGTGGTGTGCGTGGACAGGCTGACCAAGGTCTACAAGAATGACAAGAAGCTGGCGCTCAACAAGCTGAGCCTGAACCTGTACGAGAACCAGGTGGTCTCCTTCCTGGGCCACAACGGGGCCGGCAAGACCACCACCATGTGAGTGCCCAGCGGGGCGAGGGGTCAGGCGTGTCCGCAGGGCCCCGGCTGGGTGACCGATCCCTCCTCTGCCTCCAAGGTCCATCCTGACCGGCCTGTTCCCGCCCACGTCGGGCTCGGCCACCATCTACGGGCACGACATCCGCACGGAGATGGACGAGATCCGCAAGAACCTGGGCATGTGCCCGCAGCACAACGTGCTGTTCGACCGCCTCACGGTGGAGGAGCACTTGTGGTTCTATTCACGGCTCAAGAGCATGGCGCAGGCCGAGATCCGCAAGGAGATGGACAAGTGGGCGGGGCTCGGGGCGGGCCTGTGGTGGGTGGGCGGGGGTTGCAGCCAGCTGGGCTGGTGGGTGGGGCTTGCAGCCAGATGGGGCTGGTGGGCGGGGCTTGCAGCCAGGTGGGGCTGGTGGGTGGGGCCTGTGGCTGGTGGGCGGGGCTTGCAGCCAGGTGGGGCTGGTGGGTGGGGCTGGGGCTGGTGGGCGGGGCTCTGTGCTGCTTGGGCCTGGTTTGGTCCGGATTCCGCTGTGCCCTCGGCCTCACGGCCCGCTGCCCGTGTGCAGGATGATCGAAGACCTGGAGCTGTCCAACAAGCGGCACTCGCTGGTGCAGACGCTGTCGGGTGGCACCAAGCGCAAGCTCTCCGTGGCCATTGCCTTCGTGGGTGGCTCCCGGGCCGTCATCCTGGACGAGCCCACGGCCGGCGTGGACCCCTACGCCCGGCGTGCCATCTGGGACCTCATCTTGAAGTACAAGCCTGGTGAGTGGGGGCCGCCCGGAGACGCCGGCCTGGCCTGCAGGCCTCGCTGACCACCCCGCCCCGCAGGCCGCACCATCTTGCTGTCCACTCACCACATGGACGAGGCCGACCTGCTGGGTGACCGCATCGCCATCATCTCCCACGGGAAGCTCAAGTGCTGTGGGTCCCCGCTCTTCCTCAAGGGCGCCTACGGCGACGGGTACCGCCTCACGCTGGTTAAGCGGCCTGCCGAGCCTGGGGGTCCCCAAGGTCTGTGCTGAGGCCACTCTGCCCTGGGACCCCTCCAGGAGGGGCCACCCGTGTCCCCACCGTGGGGCCGCGGCCAACCTCTCTCTCCGTCTCCTCCTGCCCCGCCTGGACCTGTCGGGTCTCCTGCCCCCAGTGAGTCCCCGCTGTCCCCTTCCCTCCCAGAGCCAGGACTGGCCTCCAGCCCCTCCGGCCGAGCCCCGCTGAGCAACTGCTCGGAGCCGCTGGTGTCTCGCTTCATCCGCAAGCACGTGGCCTCCTGCCTGCTGGTGTCGGACACCAGCACTGAGCTCTCCTACATGCTGCCCAGCGAGGCCACCAAGAAGGGGGCCTTCGAGCGCCTCTTCCAGGTACCGGGCAGGGCAGGGAAGGTACCGAACAGGCAGCCGGGGCGGGTGCTGGGGAGGTGGGAGCGGGCACAGCCGGAGCAGAGGAGATGGGCTCAGCCAGGGGTGGGGACAGGGAAGGTGGGAGCGGGCGCAGCCAGGGGTGGGGACGGGGACAGGGGAGGTGGGGTGGGGCTCAGCTGGGGGCGGGGAAGGTGGGAGCAGGCACGGCATGCTGAGCCCCAACCCCCAGAGCCTGGAGTGCAGCCTTGAGTCGCTGCACCTGAGCAGCTTCGGGCTGATGGACACGACACTGGAGGAAGTGTTCCTGAAGGTGTCGGAGGAGGACCAGTCACTGGAGAACAGCGAGGCTGGTGAGCTCGCGGGCCCCATGGAGGTCCGAGCGGGCGGGGTGCAGCCTGGCGTCCCAGCAGGCCTCAGCCCACTGCTCCTCTGCCGGCAGACGGGAAGGAGTCGCGGAAGGACGTGCTGCCCGGGGCTGAGGGCCTGGCGTCCGGCGAGGGCCAGGCTGGCAACCTGGCACAGTGCGCGGAGCTGGCTCGGTCCCAGGCCTCCCTGCACTCGGCGTCCTCTGTGGGCTCCGTGCGGGGTGACGAGGGGGCTGGCTATGCCGATGTCTGCGGTGACTACCGCCCACTCCTCGACAACCCGCAGGACCCTGACAACGTCAGCCTGCAAGGTGGGCGTCTGAGGGCAGCTTGGGTGGCCCCGGGGGCAGCCTGCCTGTCTGCGCAGAGCCTGAGGCGGACGCCCCCCTGCAGGAGGGCCAGGGCCGCAGGCTGCAGGGCTCGGGGGACCCCTTGGGGAAGCCGGGGCTGTGGGTGCTGCCTGAGCCCAGGCCTGCCTGTCTGCGCAGAGCCCGAGGCGGACGCCCCCCTGCAGGAGGGCCAGGGCCGCAGGCTGCAGGGCTGGTGGCTAAAGGCACGCCAGTTTCACGGGCTGCTGGTCAAGCGCTTCCACTGTGCCCGCCGCAACTCCAAGGCGCTCTGCTCTCAGATCCTGCTGCCCGCCTTCTTCGTCTCCGTGGCCATGACCGTGGCCCTGTCTGTCCCCGAGATCGGTAGGGCTTTCCCCCGGCCGTGGCCCCTCTGGGCGCCTGAGTTGCACCCCACGTTTCAGCCTTGGGTTTTGGGCTGGGAGAGCTGCTGGCCAGAGCCGGCACCAACCAGCTCCTGCTTCCACTCCAGGGGACCTGCCCCCGCTCGTGCTGTCCCCCTCACAGTACCACAACTACACGCAGCCCCGTGGCAACTTCATCCCCTACGCCAATGAGGAGCGCCGGGAGTATCGGTGAGGCCAAGGCCGGGGTGCCAAGGTGTGGGCGGGCGGGCGGGCACCAAGGCCTTAGTGGAGCCGGGGGTGTGGGGGCCGGCAGGTGAGGGGCCGGGGCTACCTGGGTGGGGGCCGGGCAGGACCCAGCTTGTGCTGTTTTTGCTCCAGGCTGCGGCTGTCCCCCGACGCCAGCCCCCAGCAGCTGGTGGGCACCTTCAGGCTGCCGTCGGGCATCGGCGCCACCTGCGTGCTCAAGTCCCCGGCCAACGGGTCCCTGGGCCCGCTGCTGAACCTGAGCAGCGGCGAGTCACGGCTGCTGGCCGCACGCTTCTTCGACAGCATGTGCCTGGAGTCCTTCACGCAGGGGCTGCCGCTCTCCAACTTCGTGCCGCCGCCGCCCTCGCCCGCGCCGGACGAGGACCTGCTGCAGGCCCGCAACAGCTCTCAGCCGCCCACGGCAGGGCCAGGTGCGGCGTCGGACCGCGGGCTGCGGGGCGCGGGGACCCCGTGCGCCCTGGGCGCTCATGGAGCCTCGTGCCCGCAGAGCCGTGGACGTCGGCGCCGTCGCTGCCACGCCTGGTGCGGGAGCCCGTGCGGTGCACCTGCTCTGCGCAGGGCACCGGCTTCTCCTGCCCGAGCAGCGTGGGCGGCCACCCGCCACAGATGCGCGCGGTCACCGGCGACATCCTCACAGACATCACGGGACACAACGTCTCAGAGTACCTGCTCTTCACCTCCGACCGCTTCCGGCTGCACCGGTGAGGGGCTGGGCACGAGGGGGCGGGCCCGCTGCCCACCGCCACCCACCACCGCCCACTGCCGCCCACCACCGCCCACCGCCACCCACCACCGCCCACCGCCGCCCACCGCCGCCCACCACCGCCCACCGCCGCCCACCGCCGCCCACCACCGCCCACCGCTGCCCACGCCACCCACCACCACCCACCTCACCGCCACCCACCACCGCCCACTGCCGCCCACCACTGCCCACCACCACCCACCACCGCCCACCTCACCGCCGCCCACCTCACCGCTGCCCATGCCACCCACCTCACCGCTGCCCACGCCACCCACCTCACCGCTGCCTACCTCACCGCTGCCACTGCCACCCACCACTGCCACCCAGCGCTGCCGCCCACCACTGCCCACCACTGCCCACCGCCGCCCACCACCGCCCACCGCTGCCCACCACCGCCCACCCCGCTGCCCACCTCACCGCTGCCCACGCCACCCACCTCACCGCTGCCCACCGCCCGCCTCACTGCAGGTACGGAGCCATCACCTTTGGCAACGTGCTCAAGTCCATCCCGGCGTCGTTCGGCGCGCGGGCCCCGCCCATGGTGCGCAAAATCGCAGTGCGCCGGGCAGCCCAGGTGAGTGCAGGTGGGCGCGTGGGGGCTCCTGGCCCAGCCCGCCCTCCGGGCCGCACGTCCATGTCCCGTGTCCCTCCCAGGTGTTCTACAACAACAAGGGCTACCACAGTATGCCTACCTACCTCAACAGCCTGAACAACGCCATTCTCCGTGCCAACCTGCCCAAGAGTAAAGGCAACCCTGCGGCCTACGGTGAGGGGCAGGGGTGCCCATGGTGAGGGGGAGGGGCGCCCATGGTGAGGGGGAGGGGTGCCCATGGTGAGGGGGAGGGGCGCCCATGGTGAGGGGGAGGGGCGCCCATGGTGAGGGGCAGGGGCGCCCATGGTGAGGGGGAGGGGTGCCCATGGTGAGAGGGAGGGGTGCCCATGGTGAGGGGCAGGGGCGCCCATGGTGAGAGGGAGGGGTGCCCATGGTGAGGGGCAGGGGCGCCCATGGTGAGAGGGAGGGGTGCCCATGGTGAGGGGGAGGGGCGCCCATGGTGAGGGGCAGGGGCGCCCATGGTGAGGGGGAGGGGTGCCCATGGTGAGAGGGAGGGGTGCCCATGGTGAGGGGCAGGGGCGCCCATGGTGAGGGGGAGGGGTGCCCATGGTGAGGGGCAGGGGTGCCCATGGTGAGGGGGAGGGGTGCCCATGGTGAGGGGGAGGGGCGCCCATGGTGAGAGGGAGGGGTGCCCATGGTGAGGGGCAGGGGTGCCCATGGTGAGGGGGAGGGGCGCCCATGGTGAGAGGGAGGGGTGCCCATGGTGAGGGGCAGGGGTGCCCATGGTGAGGGGGAGGGGCGCCCATGGTGAGGGGCAGGGGTGCCCATGGTGAGGGGCAGGGGTGACCCTATGGGGAGGGGGTGGGGTGACCGATGGGGAAGAGGGGGTGGCCCACAGGGAAGGGGAGAGGGGACAACCCTGTAGCCTGCGGTGGGGGGTGACTTGGTGACCCACAGTGGGGGGGTGCCTCGGTGACCTACGGCGAGGGTGAGGGGCAGGCAACACCACCACCTGTGGGCAGGGCCAGCTCCCATCCCCTTGGGAGGAGCGTCCTCCCTCCCCGCGTGGCCAGGGGCAGGCAGGGCCTGATCCAGCTCCTCACGCAGGCATCACCGTCACGAACCACCCCATGAACAAGACCAGCGCCAGCCTCTCTCTGGATTACTTGTAAGTGAGGTGGGCGGGGCGCCCGGGGCAGTTGCAGCCGCTCGGGGCTGAGCCCAGTGCCGCCTCCCCCAGGCTGCAGGGCACCGATGTGGTCATTGCCATCTTCATCATCGTGGCCATGTCCTTCGTGCCAGCCAGCTTCGTGGTCTTCCTGGTGGCAGAGAAGTCCACCAAGGCCAAGCACCTGCAGTTTGTGAGCGGCTGCAACCCGGTCATCTACTGGCTCGCCAACTACGTGTGGGACATGGTGAGTGGGCGGGGCCAGTGGCGTGGGCAGGTGGGCGGGGCCAGCGGTGTGGGCAGGTGGGTGGGGCCAGCGGTGTGGGACAGGGTGGTGGGTAGATGCTGCCTGGCTGTCCTTACCGCCCACTGCTGCCCAGGCTCCATTCCACCCAGGCCCCTCACCTACCACCTGTCGCACAGCTCAACTACCTGGTCCCGGCCACCTGCTGTGTCATCATCCTGTTCGTGTTCGACCTGCCGGCCTACACGTCGCCCACCAACTTCCCAGCTGTGCTCTCGCTCTTCCTGCTCTATGGGTCAGCGCCCGCAGGAGGGGTGCTGGCGGGAGGGGTGCTGGTGGGAGGGGTGCTGGCGAGAGTGGGTGCTGGTGGGAGGGGTGCTGGAGGGAGGGGTGCTGGCGGGAGGGGTGCTGGTGGGAGGGGTGCTGGCAGGAGTGGGTGCTGGTGAGAGGGGTGCTGGCGGGAAGGGTGCTGAAGGGGTGCTGGTGGGAGGGGTGCTGGTGGGAGGGGTGCTGGCAGGAGTGGGTGCAGGAGGGGTGCTGGCGGGAGGGGTGCTGGCGGGAGGGGTGCTGGTGGGAGGGGTGCTGGCGGGAGGGGTGCTGGCAGGAGTGGGTGCTGGAGGGGTGCTGGTGGGAAGGGTGCTGGTGGGAGGGGTGCTGGCGGGAGGGGTGCTGGCAGGAGTGGGTGCTGGCGGGAGGGGTGCTGGCAGGAGTGAGTGCAGGAGTGGGTGCTGGTGGGAGGGGTGCTGGCGGGAGGGGTGCTGGCAGGAGTGAGTGCAGGAGTGGGTGCTGGTGGGAGGGGTGCTGGCAGGAGTGAGTGCAGGAGTGGGTGCTGGTGGGAGGGGTGCTGGCGGGAGGGGTGCTGGCAGGAGTGAGTGCAGGAGTGGGTGCTGGCGGGAGGGGTGCTGGCAGGAGTGAGTGCAGGAGTGGGTGCTGGTGGGAGGGGTGCTGGCAGGAGTGAGTGCAGGAGTGGGTGCTGGTGGGAGGGGTGCTGGCAGGAGTGAGTGCAGGAGTGGGTGCTGGCGGGAGGGGTGCTGGCAGGAGTGAGTGCAGGAGTGGGTGCTGGTGGGAGGGGTGCTGGCAGGAGTGAGTGCAGGAGTGGGTGCTGGCGGGAGGGGTGCTGGCAGGAGTGAGTGCAGGAGTGGGTGCTGGTGGGAGGGGTGCTGGCAGGAGTGAGTGCAGGAGTGGGTGCTGGTGGGAGGGGTGCTGGCAGGAGTGAGTGCAGGAGTGGGTGCTGGTGGGAGGGGTGCTGGCAGGAGTGAGTGCAGGAGTGGGTGCTGGCGGGAGGGGTGCTGGCAGGAGTGAGTGCAGGAGTGGGTGCTGGTGGGAGGGGTGCTGGCGGGCTGGCCCCCTGCTGACCGCCTGCCTGCCGTCCACAGGTGGTCCATCACACCCATCATGTACCCTGCCTCCTTCTGGTTCGAGGTGCCCAGCTCTGCCTACGTATTCCTCATCGTCATCAACCTCTTCATCGGCATCACGGCCACCGTGGCCACCTTCCTGCTGCAGCTCTTCGAGCATGACAAGGTGGGCGGGGCCTGGGCGGCTGGGCGGGGCCTGGGCGGCTGGGCGGGGCCTGGTGGTGGGCGGGGCCTAAGGATGGTGGTGGGCAGAGCCTGGAGTGGCTGGGCAGGGCCTGAGGGTGGGCGGGGCCTAAGGATGGTGGTGGGCAGAGCCTGGAGTGGCTGGGCGGGGTCTGAGGATGGTGGGCGGGGCCTGAGGATGGTGGGCGGGGCCTGGGCGGGCGGGCAGAGCCTTGGTAAGTGGGCGGGGCCTCATGGTGGGTGGGCGGGGCCAGCTGGCATGGAGGCTGAGCCTGTGACCCCCGGACCCCTGACCCCCAGGACCTGAAGGTGGTCAACAGTTACCTCAAAAGCTGCTTCCTCATCTTCCCCAACTACAACCTGGGCCACGGGCTGATGGAGATGGCCTACAATGAATACATCAACGAGTACTACGCCAAGATCGGTGAGCCAGCGAGAGGCCGGCTGCCTGTGCCCCCCTGCCCCGGGCAGCGGCCTGACACCCACGTCCACCCACACAGGCCAGTGGGACAAGGTGAAGTCACCGTTCGAGTGGGACATTGTCACGCGGGGGCTGGTTGCCATGACGGCCGAGGGCTTCGTCGGTTTCCTGCTGACCCTCATGTGCCAGTACAACTTCCTACGCCAGCCACAGTGAGTGAGCCGGGCGGGCACCACTGCCCAAGGCCGGGCGGGGCTGGGACGGCCCCACTGTGCACCCTGTCCTGCAGGCACATGCCTGTGTCCATGTCCACCAAGCCGGTGGACGAGGCCCCACTGTGCACCAAGCCGGTGGACGAGGCCCCACTGTGTGCCCTGTCCCGCAGGCACATGCCCGTGTCCACCAAGCCGGTGGACGAGGCCCCACTGTGCGCCCTGTCCTGCAGCCCCACTGTGCACCCTGTCCCGCAGGCGCATGCCCGTGTCCACCAAGCCGGTGGACGAGGTGTCACTGTGCGCCCTGTCCCGCAGGCTCATGCCCGTGTCCACCAAGCCGGTGGACGAGGCCCCACTGTGCACCCTGTCCTGCAGGCGCATGCCCGTGGACGAGGCCCCACTGTGCGCCCTGTCCCGCAGGCTCACGCCCGTGTCCACCAAGCCGGTGGACGAGGCCCCACTGTGCGCCCTGTCCTGCAGGCGCATGCCCGTATCCACCAAGCCGGTGGAGGATGACGTGGACGTGGCCACTGAACGCCAGCGTGTGCTGCGGGGGGATGCCGACAACGACATGGTCAAGATTGAAAACCTGACCAAGGTGGGCGTGGGCAGCGCGTGGGCAGGCGGGATGGGCCCGGGCCTCGCTGACCAGTCAGGCCCCGTCCCCGCCAGGTGTACAAGTCCCGCAAGACTGGGCGTATCCTGGCCGTGGACCGTCTGTGCCTCGGCGTCCGGCCCGGCGAGTGCTTCGGCCTCCTGGGCGTCAACGGCGCGGGCAAGACCAGCACCTTCAAGATGCTGACGGGGGACGAGAGCACCACGGGAGGCGAGGCCTTCGTCAACGGGCACAGGTGGGCAGCGGTGCGGGCGGCGGGCGGGTGGCCCTGGAGGCGGGGCCTGCGCTTGGTGGGGTTCTGTGTGGGCCACCCCTGCCAGCTCGCCCTCCTTCCCCAGCGTGCTGCGGGAGCTACTCCAGGTGCAGCAGAGCGTGGGCTACTGCCCGCAGTTCGACGCGCTCTTCGATGAGCTCACGGCGCGGGAGCACCTGCAGCTGTACACGAGGCTGCGCGGCGTGCCCTGGAAGGACGAGGCGCGGGTGAGGCCCGGCGGGTGTGGTGTGGCTGGCGGGTCGTGGCTGCGGGGCCCCGGGTTGACTGCCCCGCTGGCCAGGTGGTGCGCTGGGCGCTGGAGAAGCTGGAGCTGACCAAGTACGCCGACAAGCCGGCCGGCACCTACAGCGGCGGCAACAAGCGCAAGCTGTCCACCGCCATCGCCCTCATCGGCTCCCCCGCCTTCATCTTCCTGGTGAGCCCAGCCCTCGCCATCTGCTCTGCCCGTGTCTTCTGGGGGTCACACCGCTTGGGTGAGGCTGAGCCTGCCGCCCACTGCAGGACGAGCCCACCACGGGCATGGACCCCAAGGCCCGGCGCTTCCTCTGGAACCTCATCCTGGACCTCATCAAGACGGGCCGCTCGGTGGTGCTGACCTCGCACAGGTGAGACCCCCACCCCTCCGGGGCCCCAGCCCCGCGCTCCCCATGCCAGCCCCTGTGTGTCCCCCCAGCATGGAGGAGTGTGAGGCCCTGTGCACACGCCTGGCCATCATGGTGAACGGACGGCTGCGCTGCCTGGGCAGCATCCAGCACCTCAAGAACCGGTGAGCGCGGGGGGGCAGGGGGCCAGCTGGAGGGGGGAGCAGACGCTGGGGAAGGGCGGGGGGGGGGCAGACGCTGGGGGAGGCGGGGGGGCAGACGCGGGGGAGGCCGGGGGGGCGGGTAGGAGCCGGCAGGAGGCCGGGGGGCAGACGCTGGGGGAGGCGGGGGGCCAGATGCTGGGGGAGGCGGGGGGGCAGACGCTGGGGGAGGCGGGGGGGGGCAGACGCTGGGGGAGGCCGGGGGGCGGGTAGGAGCCGGCAGGAGGCTGGGGGGGCAGACGCTGGGGGAGGCGGGGGGGCAGACGCGGGGGGAGGCCGGGTGGCGGGTAGGAGCCCGCAGGAGGGCGGGGGTGCAGGAGCCGGCAGGGCTGTGCCCACTGCAACACCCCCCCCCGGTGCTGCCAGCTTTGGGGACGGCTACATGATCACGGTGCGTGCCAAGAGCAGCCAGAACGTCAAGGACATTGTACGATTCTTCAGCCGCAACTTCCCGGAGGCGGTGCTCAAGGTGGGCAGGACGGGCCGGGGAGGCGAGGGGCCGGCCCCACCCCATCTCACCTTTGACCTCTGCCCCCTGCCCACGCAGGAGCGGCACCACACTAAGGTGCAGTACCAGCTGAAGTCGGAGCACATCTCGCTGGCCCAGGTGTTCAGCAAGATGGAGCAGGTGGTGGGCGTGCTGGGCATTGAGGACTATTCGGTCAGTCAGACCACGCTGGACAACGTGAGTGCCCCCTGCCTGCTGCCCATGCCCGCCCATCCATGTCCACTCACTGCCTGCGCCCACCCGCCCATGCCCAACCATTGCCTGTGCCCACCCACCCACAGCACACTACCTGCTGCCCATGGCCCATATCCACCTACACACTGCCTACCCACCGCCCTCACTCTCCAACAGCCAGTGCTGCCCACTGCCCTTGCACTGCCTGCCCGCTGCCTGTGCTCACCCACTGCCCACGCCACCCGCCCACTGCCCGCCGGCTGTCCATGCCACCCGCCCGCTGCCCATTGGCTGTCCATGTCACCCGCCCGCTGCCCGCTGGCTGTCCATGCTGCCCACCCCCTGCCCATGCCGCCCACCAGCTGTCCATGCCACCCGCCCCCCAGGTGTTCGTGAACTTCGCCAAGAAGCAGAGCGACAGCCTGGAGCAGCAGGAGGCGGAGCCGCCCTCAGCTCTGCAGTCCCCGCTGGGCCGCCTGCTCAGCCTGCTGCGGCCGCGGTCAGCCCCCACGGAGCTCCGGGCACTGGCGGCCGATGAGCCTGAGGACCTGGACACGGAGGACGAGGGCCTCATCAGCTTCGAGGAGGAGCGGGTGAGCTGGCCGCCCCAGCGCCCTGGGGGTGCCGACAGCCAGGCAGCATCTGTCCACAGGGGTGGGGGACAGGACCAGCCCTAAGGACAGGGCAGGACCGAGAGGCACTGGGCGGCCTTCCCCCCGGGGTGAGCAGGGGAGCCTGGAAGTCCTGGGCTGGGTCCCAGGCCCTCCCCATGGCTAGCCTCCATCGTTGTCCCCCCCCACCCCCAGGCTCAGCTATCCTTCAGCACAGACACGCTCTGCTGATCGGCCTCAGGAGCCTGGACAGGGCCACCCGTCCCCAGTGCCACCTGCCAGGACCTGGAGCTGGAGGCTGGGGGACCTCACCCCGCAGCCCAGCGCCATCCTCCGCCCATCAGGCGGTCACCAAGGCCCTTCCCTGTCGTGCCAAAGGCTGGCCCAGCCCCGGGCTGCGTACACCCTCGCCCTGCTTTGCCTTAAAGCCTTGGGGTCTGACCCAGCCCCCACCTGCCTGCCCAGTGCTGCCCACTGTCCTAGGTCGGTGGGCTCACCGGGCATTCCCTGACCCTCTGACGCCTGGCCATCTGCACTGGCTCCTCGGACACTGAACTCGGGGCAGTCCCTCCCCAGGCTTGGTGGTCTTCCCGTGGGAGGAGTCTTGCCCTGCCCTGCCCTGCAGGCGGCCGCCCAGGAAGCTGCCCTGGCAGAAGCCAGTGCTGCGGGCCAGGTCAGCCCCTGCCCTCCTCCCGCCCTCGTCGGCCCAGCTTGGCTCTCTGCTGACCCCCACCTGGGCGTGGGGCCTGTACATAGCGCACAGATGTTTGTTTTCAATAAACTCAGAAAAGCTGTGCATGCCTGCGTGCGTGGGGCTGGGTGTGGGCCTGCCATGGGGGCCGGCGTGGAGGAAGTGGGGCTCGGGACTCCAGCTGCTGGAGCCCCTCAGGTCTGCATCCCCTGCTCGGCTCTGCCTGAGAGCAGGATCCCAAGCAGGCGGGGGTGGGCTTGCCTGGGGCGTGCACCACAGAGACCGCCTGGGGCCTCGGGGCCTGATGGGCACAGACGCCCTGGCTAGCAGGCTGGCGGCCGAGTGGGCGTGAGCGGCGCCACCAGGCCCAGCCATGGGACAGCCAGGCACCACCCGGCCCTGGGCAGCCCCAGGCAGTGGGGCTAGTCCCGCTCATGGCCACTGGGGGCACAGGAGCTCCGGTGGACACCTGAGTGGACCCCACCAGTGAGGAGCCCGGTGGATACTGAGCTGGGCCCCAGGAGGGCTGGGGGCTGTGGCTGCTGACCCCTGGCTCCATTTTCGGCACCCAGAGAGGGTTGCAGCAGCTGGAGACCCACCAGGGCCCCTCCCGGCCTGGCACCAGAGCCCAGATTCCCTCCTTGCCCAACAGGGCATGCCAGGAACGCAGCCCCTCCCGGCGCCTGGCAGAGCGAGCCAGGTCCCCGAGGGCGTCTCCCCTCTCTGTCACCCCGTGACACCCCAGGACTACAGGTGGGGGTGGGGCTGAGGCCAGGGGAGCCAAGTCTGCTGCCCCACCCACAGCCTTCAGGATTGGGGTCCCCAAGCAGAAAGCCTGGCCCTGAGCTGTCCCCAAGGCTCCCCCACGCCAAGCATTCTGGCTGAGGGTGCTCCCGCAGCATTGGCTGGGGTCACAGCCACGGCCAGCCCAGGACGCCCAGTTTTCCAGCCCACACAGCCACGGGGGAGCCCACTTCTGGGCCAGGCCTCCCGCCTGCCGGGCAGCTAAGGAGGGCGGCGCTGGGCCAGGGAGGGCGGAGCACCCAGGACTTTAAGAGCCGCGGGCCGCACCCCGCGCCCAGCGCCGGCTCCACCATGGCTGAAACCTCCACGCTGCAGCTGTTCGTCAAGGTGGGCGAGGGCGGGGTCTGCTCGCACCCCTTTTGGGGCCTGGCCCAGGGGGTCCCACGGAGGCAGAGGGCGGGAGGGGGGGGAGGGAGCCCCAGGACCCAGGGTGGCTCTGGGAGGGGCTCAGTTCTCAGGGGGCTGGTATGCCCAGAGGGGAGGGGGCGGGGACCCATCTGGAGCTCCATCGGGGTGGGCAGCCAGACCTTGCCCCTCCCCACGCTGGGGATCCAGGATCTGAAGCCAGAGCAGGCCCAGCAGGCCCGGGCCACCTCGCCCTCTCACCTGGCCCCAGGGCCAGCCCCTGCCCAAGTTCTGGAAGCCCGCCGCCACCTCCCTCCCTGGGTCCAGATCGAGAGCTCTCGGCTGACACTTGGCCCGCCCTGGCCGGGCTCCAGGGCCCCGGCAGGGAGAGGTGGGTTCCACCCAGCTGGGTGGCAGGATTCCTGAGCCGGCTCGCTTGGCCCCACCCACCCAGGCGAGCGAGGACGGTGAGAGCGTGGGCCACTGCCCGTCCTGCCAGCGCCTCTTCATGGTCCTGCTCCTGAAGGGCGTGCCCTTCACCCTGACCACAGTGGATACTCACAGGTAAGACCCCGGGACGCGGCTGGGCCCTGCCCGCCCGGTCGCCGCCCCAGCCCGCCCCCTCCGCCCGCCGCCCCCAGGTCGCTGGACGTGCTCAAAGACTTCGCGCCAGGCTCGCAGCTGCCCATCCTGTTGTACGACGGGGAGGCCAAGACCGACACGCTGCAGATCGAGGAGTTCCTGGAGCAGACGCTGGGGCCGCCCGAGTGAGCCTGGGGTGCTGGTGCTGCGGGGGTGGGGGTGGCCCCAGGCTCTCCGCCCTCAGTCCACTTCCCGCCCCTCGCAGCTTCCCCAGCCTGGCGCCGCGGTACCGGGAGTCCAACACGGCGGGCAACGACGTCTTCCACAAGTTCTCCGCCTTCATCAAGAACCCTGCGCCCGCGCAAGACCAAGGTGAGGGGCGTCGGGGCCGGGGGCCGGGGCCGGGCTCGGGCTGAAGCGCCTGGGCAGGCCTCATGGCGCTCGCGCCCCCAGCCCTGTACCAGCAGCTGCTGCGCGCCCTCGCCCGGCTGGACGGCTACCTGCGCGCGCCCCTGGAGCATGAGCTGGCGCGGGAGCCGCAGCTGCGGGAGTCCAGCCGCCGCTTCCTGGACGGCGACCAGCTCACCCTGGCTGACTGCAGGCTGCTCCCCAAGCTGCACATTGTGGACGTGAGCGCAGGGCCGGGGAGTGGGGATGGGGGGGCAGCACGGGCCCCACCCTCACCGCGCCCCGTGTACCCCGCAGGCCGTGTGTGCGCACTTCCGCCACGTGCCCATCCCGGCTGAGCTGCGGGCCGTGCGCCGCTACCTGGACAATGCGCAGCAGGAGAAGGAGTTCAAGTACACGTGTCCGCCCAGTGCCGAGATCCTGGCGGCCTACCGGCCTGTCGTGCGCCCCCGCTAGCACCCGCACCCCAAGAGCCAGAATGACTGTGCGAGGAAGCCGTGCAGCGGCCTCGATGGGGTTCCCAAACCAGTCAGGCAGGGCGCCCTGACGTTCAAGGGGGCGGTGCTGAGCCTGCCAGCCCAGGCCAGGCCAGGGGTGTGCCCGAGACCCCCAAACACGTGTGTGCTCCGAACCTGTGAGTGTTCTTCTGGGGTGTGCGGGGGCTGTGTTCTGCAGCTGGGACCCAAGCCTGGGGCCCTGGCTGTGCCCCCTTGGCTCCTGGGCCGGCCAGAAAGGATGCCTGGATGCGTGTGCAGGGGCACTGCCTGCCTGAGCCTCGGGGCAGGGAACGGAGGCCTCGACCCCCCCCCCCCCCCCGTCAAAGTGCGGGACCCAAGGAGTCCCCGAATTGCTGCCCCTGGCCAACCCCCAGGTACCAAGCCGGGTCAGTACCTCCACTTCAAGGGGCCTTTATTGGATGGGGGTGCAGGGCAGTAGCCATTGCTGTGTGACCGCAAGCCCACCCCCAGGCGTGACCATGTCAGGTGTCCAAGTCTAGGCTGCGCACAGCCAATCCCCACTCGGGACAGTCCCCAGGACGTGGCCACTTCAGTTGTCCTCGAAGTCCACGCCGCCCGCTGGCTTCTTACTGGGGAAGAAGACGGGTGAGGCGGGCGCGGCCAAATGGGCCAGGCAGGGCAAGGAGAGGCGGGGGACAGGTACCTTTTGAAGCCGGGGTTTATGAGGGACTCCCCAGGACACCGCCTCCTGACCCTCTGCCCGGGGCCGCCTCGCTGGGGCTCCACATCTGGGGGGACACAGGACGGGCACCCCTGAGCCCAGCTCCCCTCTGGGGCCCGGCCCCGCCCCTCACATCACCTCACCTGGGAGCAAGGGTCCAGGCCCTGCCGGCCTAGGGCTCTTCCTAGGGCTGGGGGCCGCGGCCGTCTCCACAGCTGAGGAAGGAAACCGCCATTGCCAGGGGAAGGGGCGCGCGCAGGCACCCTCCGACCGGGGGAGGTGGGGAGGGAGGAGCCCACCTGCCAGGCGCCGCTCCAGGCTGCAGACGCGCTCGGCCAGGCCCAGGGTCAGCGCCTGCAGCCTGGGGGCTGCCTCTGCCGCGGGCACCTTGCGCAGGTCCAAGGTCAGGGCGGGAGGGACCCCCGAGAGCGTCAGGGCCGCCGCGTCCTCCTGCAGGGTCAGCGTCACGGCCTGCTGCTGGCAGGCTGCCCTGCGAACAGAGCCAGGCCGCCAGCTGAGCCGCGCGCCCGCCCCAGCGCCCCGGTCCGCCCGCCCGGCCCCGGGCTCACCTGAAGAGGGCGACGGTGTCCTGGGCCGCGCTCGGGCCGGCGTGCGCCTAAAGCGGGGCGCACAGGCGTCACCCGCGGGCTGGCCCCGCGCCCCCCGCCCCAGCCCGGCCTCGGGGCGGCCCCTTTACCCACGGCCGGGCCGTGCGGCGCCGAGCAGGTGCTCCACAGCTGCACGCCATCGGTCACGCTGCGGCAGGAGGGACGGTCAGGCCGCGGCCCCCGGGCTGCCCGCGCCGCCCGCCCCGCTGCGCCCGCTCACTCACCAGACGTGGACGCCGCCCGCAGGCCCGTCTCGCTCCCCCTCGCAGAAGCACACGAAGCGGGGCGGCCCCGGGCCCGGCGGGAGCGTGCACAGCGGCGGCGCCATGGCGGGTCGGGACGCCGGGGCGGGGCGGCCGCCGGGCAGGAAGGGGCGGGCCCGGGGCCGCCTGGCCCGCCCGGCCCGCCTTGGGTTCCGGCTGTCCCCGGCGCGGCCCGGCGCGGCCCTGTGCTGCCCGGAGGGGCGCGCGGTGCCCCCGAGTCGAGCTGCGCCCTCCTCGCCGCCTTCGGGCGCTCCCGGCCCTGCGCGCTGCCCACGCGCCCTCCGCTGTGGCGCACACTCGCCACTCCGGACCGACCCGAATCGCGGCTCGCCCCAGCATCCCGCACCGCTGGCAACTCGGTGTCCCCGGGCCGGGCACTTGTTCCTGACGCCAGGGCCCGCACAGAGGCTGAGCCGAAAGAGCCGTGCCCCTGCGCCCCGGCGGACCCTGCATCAGGCAGGCACACCGCGGCCTCCTGGGCCTCCGGGGCCGCGGCAGCAGGCGGGCATCCGCACCTCCGCTGACACCTGCTCCCTCAGCTGGACCAGGGACCATGGCACTTGGTGAGGCTCCGAGGGCACCCCTTTGTGGCTCTCTCCTGCCCCTGGATCGAGCCCCGGAGCCCTTAAACACCGTTCTGGGTGGGTCTCGGAGACCCCCGGGGACACACAAGGAGTGCCTATACCACCTCCGGAGGTGCCCGCGTCCTTATCAGCCTCGTGGGGCAGCTGGAGGAACTCCCAGCCCCTGCTGCCTGGGCCACCAGGGCGTGTCCCCGGGGGCGGGAGACCTCACCCCCCCAGGCAAAAAATAAGCATTCCCCACGCAAAGAATAAGCTTTTTTTTAAAAAAAAATATTTTGTTTTATTTTTGAAAGATTTTATTTTTATTTTTATTGGAAAGGCAGATATACAGAGAGGAGAGACAGAGAGGAAGATCTTCCGTCCTATGATTCACTCCCCAAGTGAGCGCAACGGCCGATGCTATGCTGATCCGAAGCCAGGAGCCTCTTCTGGGTCTCCCACTTGGACGCAGGGTCCCAAAGCCTTGGGCCGTCCTCGACTGCCTTCCCGGGCCACAGGCAGGGAGCTGGATGGGAAGCAGGGCTGCCAGGATTAGAACCGGCGCCTATATGGGATCCCGGGCGTGCAAGGCGAGGACCTTAACCACTGCACCATCGTGCCGGGCCCAAGAATAAGCATTTTAAAGACATGTGGATTGAGTGAGCTGCGAGGGTCGGGGGTGAGTGACACCGTTGGGGTATGAAGCCCTCGTGGTTCCAGGGGGCAGGGCAGGACAGGCTGGGGGGCTGAACACAGGGCCGCAGACCCCAGTGGGGCTGGCTGCTGCGGAGGGGGCCTTGCGTGGGCAGTGGGAACTGGAGGGAGGCGCCAGGCAGGGGAGCTGCCCAGTGCTGCAGCCGCCTGGGGGAGCAGCAGGGGGTGCCGGGCCCTAGATAAGGTTGGTGGGAGCTGGTTGGCCCAGCTGCAGCTGTTGAGCTGTGGGAGCTGAGTGTGGTGAGGGGGGAGGGGTTCTGAGCACCCCAGCACAGAGAGAGGGCGGGTGGGGGTCAGGAGGGCTGAGTGCTAGCCAGGTGCAGTGGGCATCTACTCCAGCGGTGGCACGCATAGCCCTGCCAGGGCCCTGTGGGCTCCATGCCTGCCTCTGGCCTCTCACACCAGCTTGCTGCTGACACAGACCCTGGGAGCCAGCGGCAACGGCTTGAGGCCTTGGGTGCCTGCCATCCACGTGGGGACCCCAGAGGAGCTCCTGGCCCAGCCCTGGCTGCTCTGGGCATTTGGGGTGTGGCCAGTGATGGAGGCTCTTTCTGTCATTCAGATAAATGCCTTCTCCCCATCCCAAGAGGACACAACCATCCAGGAAACGCTGGACCCGGGGGCAGATTTGCAGTGTGGCCATGGCTCGGACACAGGGGAACATGGCGTGGCCGTGGCTCTGACACACGCTTCCCCACACCTGGCCTTGGGGGACCCTGCAGAGGGACAGCAGGGAGCGCGCAGGGCTGAGCCGGCACAGTGCAGGGGTGAGGGGGTGAGCTCAGCTGGAGCATAAGGTCAGGGGTCAGCCCAGCAGGGCCTGGGGGCCTTGGCTCTCAGGTGGCACGTGGGCAGGTTCCAGCGCCTCTTCCAGGCTTGGGGAGACGGGAAGCTGGCTGAGGCTGCCCCTGTGTGGCCAGTGGCGGGTAGTGCAGGGTGCCGGGAGTGCCCGGCTGGACACTTGGGCCAGGCTGAAGCCAGGAGCCGGGAGCCTTGGGGCGTTCACCTGCCCGAGCAGGGAGGAGTGGTGCTGCGGGGCACAGGGGTCCCCCCGGGGCAAGTGCCTGTACATGTATGTGTTTCTGTGCCATGTATACATCATGTATGGCGTGCATCTGTTGTGTTGTGCGTGCAAGTATGTGGGTGGCCCTCGAGGGCGGCAGGGAGGGACCAGGACGGGCACCGTAGGGAGCTGAGACATCTTAGCCTCAACTGCGCCACTTCCCCACGGCTCTTCACCGCCGTCCCCAGCCCAAGGCCCTGGGGGGCAGCCGGACAGTGGCCACCCAGGAGCTTGCCTGAACCGTTGACCTCACACACAGCAGCCACTCTGCCTGCAGGTTCTAGAAGGTTCTTAGGTCAGCCAGACCACATACCCTGGGTTGGTGGCAGGCACAAGCACCCAGCTCCCACAGATGCTTTGGGGTGCCCCCTCCTCTGCCCCCATTCTGTCTGAATCCCCAACCGTCGGAGGAGAAGTAGGGCCCTGGGAGGGCTGCCTGGGGGGCACCGGGGTGCAGCTTAGGAGGATCCGAGGCACAAAGGCTGAGGCTCCCCACCCCCCCCGCCAGATTCCTCAGGAGTGCGGCGTCCCCCTTTGCCGCCCCCCTCAGTTCAGCAAGTCCGCCCCCTCCGCCCCTCCCAGGCAGTCGCCCCACAGGACCAGTGAGGTCCCTGCCGACCCCGCTCCCCTGGCTTGTGGCGGGCTGGGGAGGGGGGCTACAGTATCCACTCTGCCGTCACTTCCTGTGCCCCACAGAGGACACGGCAAGACCCTCCCGCCGGTGCCCTCCTGCTGGGGTGCCTGCCGGTGCCCTCCTGCTGGGGTGCCCCCCAGCCTCCTACTCCCTGAGCAGGGGCGGTAGCAGCACCCACTGCTCCTGGGCTACAGAGCGCTCTGGCTGGGCTGCAACTCTGGTGGGCCTTCAGGGGCAGGAACAGGAAGGCTGTGAACAGAGAAAAGGAGGGGAGGGGAGAGGAGGAGGGGAGGGACTCCAGGCAAGTCCCCCACCAGCCTGCGGGTTCTTGGGGGGCCAGCTGTGTCCCGGGGCCTCAGCCCACTGCAGAGCTGCAGCTGGACTCGGCACACAGCGCCCTCGTGCGTGTCCAGGGTCAGCTGCCCTCACCATGTTGCTTCACCGAGTCCTTGGTGAAGGTCGTGTGCTGACAGCTGCCAGGGGGTCTGCAGAGACCCCAACCCCTGAGCAGCAGCCCCTACATGACCACCCCGCATCCCAGTGTCTCCAGCCCCATGCTGGCCCTGGTCTCGGCGGGTGCCTGAACTTGAGGGCCAAGTTGTTGCTGGCCAGAGGGGTCAGCAGACAGCAAGCGTCTTCATGTAGCCACCCAATGTGGCTCCCACAGGCACCTGGGGGCAGTGCCCAGGGAGGCTGGGGCCAAATGGCCCTTCTCCCATCCCCGGGTGAAGTCTGACCCAGCCTGCAGCGCAGAGGGCACCAGCTGGGCTCCAGGGAGGTGTCTCTCCCACACCCCCAGCCTGGACCAGGGACCCCCAGACCAGACCAGAAAGCCCACTTCCTCCACCCAGCTCTACCCACCCCCAGAGCTTTGGCCTGGGCCCAGAGCCAGGTGCAGCTCCTGACACTTCCCTGGGATGCTGGCCCCCCCAGCTCTCAGCCAGGCATGGCTGCCTCTTCCAAGATGGCCACTGGAATGCCATGTTCCCCTCTGGACCTGCCTGGTGTGCTGGGATGGAGCCAGAGCCCTGGGAAGGTCCGGTCTGGCCAGGCACAGCATGGCTGTGGTGGCAGGTCTCTGGGAGGGGACAAGGCTGCTGTGTGGACACCCAGGGCCCTGCCCTGGCATCGGGGTGCTCGGGGGCAGGGAGGGAGCAGTGGATTGGCCCTGGACCACCCCCAGCCTGCGGAAGAAGGGCGGAAGGGGGCAGGGACACATCTGTGGCTTCTAAACAAGTGTGCCTTTTTGTCCCCGGCCCTTATCGCCTCTGCCCAGAGGGCCGGGCTAATTCCCCCACACACGGCGGGGCCTGCACCCCTTCCTGTCCTGTGAACGGATGGTGCAGGGCACAGCCGGCCGGCTACAGGGTGAGGGGCAGAGGGGCAGCAAAGGTGACCCTACTGAGGGCAGCATGGGACCCGTGCCTGCTCCCAGGGTGACCCCCTGCTGGGGGCCCGCTCCCAGGGCACTAATGGACAAGCCGGAGCCAACTTTGCTCAGTTTATTTCTTAGCATCAAGGAGCACCCGAGGGGCCAGAAGCGCTTTGTGGAAGAGGCAGGGGGTAGGGGGCGTCTCCAGGCCCGAGGAGGAGCCCAGCAGGTGTGTCCTGGCGGCGAGAGCAGCAGTGTCAGCACAGCCGAGCCCGGGCTGCCTGGCTCTGTGAGTCTCCCCACACCCCTTCCAGGGGGTCCCCACCCTCTCCCCCTACCCGTCTCCATCCAAGGGTCCCACCCTCCCACCCCAGGCCTCTGCCAGTTGGCCCAGCTGGGACCTGGCCATGCGCGGCCCCTCACAGGTTAACAGCAGAGCCTGCTGCATGGTGGGGCGCCCGGCTCACCTAGTCTTGCTCCTTGAGGCACTTGTCTGTGAGAAAGGGTGAGAGCTGTGGTCGGTGTCCCTGGTCCCAGCCCGTCCCCATGCTCAGCGGCCCCCAACTGTTCCCATCCAGGGGTGCCTGTCCCTGCCCTGGCTGCCCACCGCCCTCACACCACGCAGGGGTGCTGTGCCCAGGGTGCCCAGGGTGGAGTTCTCACCGTTGCGTGGCAGAAAGACCATGGCATCCTCGGGGAAGCCCTGGGCCTGGCAGAAGGTGCTAAACTTCTGCTTCAGCTCGTCCTTGGGGGTCTGGCTGCGGCCTGGGGTAGAGACAGGGGGCTGGAGCAGGGCCAGGCCGCAGGCCCCCCACCCCCCAGCCAGGGCACCTACTGTAGAGCGTGGCCATGCGGAAGTCCTGCCCGGGGCCCTTGGTGCCCTCGCTGTACAGCAGCGCGAATTCCTGGTAGTCTGTCTCCACCACCCAGGTTGAGTAGGTGCTGCCCCAGTCTGCAAGAGACCACCTGGGCTGGGGAGCCTGCTGGGGGACCAGGTGGGCTGGGGAGCCTGCTGGGGGTCAGGTGGGCTGGGGGAGCCTGCTGGGGGTCAGGTGGGCTGGGGGAGCCTGCTGGGGGTCAGGTGGGCTGGGGGAGCCTGCTGGGGGGTCAGGTGGGCTGGGGGAGCATGCTGGGGGGCCAAGTGGGCTGGGGGAGCCTGCTGGGGGTCAGGTGGGCTGGGGGAGCCTGCTGGGGGTCAGGTGGGCTGGGGGAGCCTGCTGGGGGTCAGGTGGGCTGGGGGAGCATGCTGGGGGGTCAGGTGGGCTGGGGGAGCCTGCTGGGGGTCAGGTGGGCTGGGGGAGCATGCTGGGGGGCCAAGTGGGCTGGGGGAGCCTGCTGGGGGCCAAGTGGGCTGGGGGAGCCTGCTGGGGAGTCAGGTGGGCTGGGGGCGTCCTCTCATGGGGAGGGGATCCTGAGGGAGGGGTCAAGCCAGGGTAGCCCCTGGGTGGTGGAAACCTGGGGCAGGGAGGTGATCGGCCCAGTGGGGCCCAGGCAGGGTCAGCTCCCTACAGCCCTGGCTGGGCGGTCAGTGTCACGGCCAGCGGCCTCCGCGTGGGGACACTCACGGGGGCTGATGTAGCTGTAGCTGCCGGGGCTCCCCGCAGGCTGCAGCAGCAGGCTCCGCGTCTCGCACTGGTTCTTCCTGCGAGCAGGTCACGCTCAGGGTCAGAGGCGTGCCCCCGCCCCGGGCCCAGGGCGACCCCCGCAAGCCCGCCCGCGTCCCACCTGAGGAAGGTGGTGGTGATGTTGAAGCCGCCCTCGGCCATGGGGGCCACGTCCGACAGACACATGCTCATCACTGCCTTCTTCTCGCGGAACCAGCTCGAGTTGGAGGCGAGGCCCGCGGTGAACCAGCGCCCCAGGAACTGCGGCGAGCGACCCGCGGCTTGACCGGGGACCCCCAGCCCTCCTCCCCGGCAGGCCGCGCCCACCTCGCGCCCTCCTCGCGCCCTCATCACGCCCTCATCGCACCCTCTGCCGCTAGGCAGCACTGGGCAGCACCGGGCACCCGGGGCCGGAGAGGGGCGCGCGCCCTGCAGGCAGCCCCGGAGCGCCCTGTGTCCGCGCGTGGGCACGAGGCGCACTCCGGGTTCGTGCGCTGTGACCCGCACTTAGGGAGCTGCACACACCGAGCCCCGCGCGGACCCGCAGCGTCCTGTCCTGGGCCGGTGCTGGGGCCCTCACCTTGTCCTGTTGGAAATCGGGCTGCACCGGGACCGGGGCCTGGGCCTGGCTCTGCAGCACTCCCACGGCCGCCAGCAGCACCAACCCCAAGCACAGCGTGCGTCGAGCAGCCATTCCTGCGGAGTGGATCTGACGAGCACCCGGCGCTGGGCAGACCCCTGCTTATATGCGCCGGCCTTGGCGAGTACCCAGGCCAAGCACTGCCCACTGCGGGCTCGTGATGCGGGGGAGGGGGCGGCACCGGCCCGCAGCTTATGCAAGAGGCCCCACAGGGCCGGCCCTGCAGCTGTCGGTGGGGTGGGGGAGGGCTTGGCCGGCCCATGTGCCTTCAGAACGGGGACCAGCTGGGTGAACCCCGTGGCCAGACCATGGGTGTCCGGTGTCCCTCTCAGCCTGCCGCTTCAGCCTCGGGCTCAGAGCTCTGCTGTACCCTGCAGGAGTTGCAGACGTAGGGGGCTGCAGCTGCCCCCAGCCCCCTCTTGGCAAGGGGTGGGGGTGGGGGCACAAGGCAGCAAGCGGGGGAGGGGGGTGCGAGCTGCTGGGGCTCCGTCCTGTCCCTGGGGGCTGGGTCTTGACCTCCGGGGGCCCACCTGTCAGGGGCCACATGGGCTGCCCTTGCCCCTTCCAGCACCCTGGGGTCCAGCAGCCCAGCACGGGCCTGGGCCGCCTTGGCCTCAGCTATGCCCTTGGGTGCCCCAGGCCTGAGCCCCAGCCCCAGCCCCAGGTCCCCTTCTCAGGGGGTTTACCTCGGGTCCAACTCCAGCCCGGGGCAGTGCTGGGGGCAGCAGTGATGGCTGCCAGGTGGGGGCCCTAAGTTCCAGCCTGGCCTGGGCAGAGTTGGGCATGTGGGGGCAGAGCTGGGGGCGCGAGCTCGCCGTCTCACAGGAAACAGCGGTCGCAAAGGCAGGAGCCTCCCACAGGTCACATGCCCATGACTAACTCACCTAGAAACGCAGCTCTCCCAGCAGCCCCGGTGTCCTGAGGGTGTCCCCAGGGGTCTTGACCGAGCAAGGATACCAGTGGACTCAGTCTGCCAGGGCAAGGACCCTCATAGCACACACCGACCTGGAGGGACTCTGCCTGCAGGGGCTCAGGCTGGCAGAGCGGGGCCCGTCCTCACGCCTCCTCTGGAGTCAGCTGTGTGGCCTGCTCTGTGGCCAGATCCACGGTCAGTCTGTGGCCAGATCTATGGTCAGTTTTATGGCCAGCTGTGTGGCCAGCCCTTCAATGAGTGAATAGAGAGCTAAGTGACCAGGGCCTGGGCTCCACCACTCACGTTCCCGCAGCCCTTAGACTCATACTCACCAGGGTTCCAAGTCGGCAACCTTCTACCTCATGCATCATGCCACACACCATAGTTCACACCTCACAGCTCACACCTCCACCTCACAGTTCATACCTCCACCTCTCACCTCCACCTCACAGCTCACACCTCCACCTCACAGCTCACAGCTCACAGCTCACAGCTCACACCTCACAGCTCACACCTCCACCTCACACCTCACAGCTCACAGCTCACAGCTCACATCTCACAGTTCACACCTCCACCTCACAGCTCACACCAAACAGCTCACACCTCACAGCTCACACCTCCACCTCACACCTCACAGCTCACACCTCCACCTCACACCTCACAGCTCACAGCTCACACCTCACATCTCACAGCTCACACCTCCACCTCACAGCTCACACCTCACAGCTCACACCTCACAGCTCACACCTCCACCTCACAGCTCACACCTCCACCTCACACCTCCACCTCACAGCTCACACCTCCACCTCACACCACCACCTCACAGCTCACACCTCCACCTCACACCTCCACCTCACAGCTCACACCTCCACCTCACACCTCCACCTCACAGCTCACACCACCACCTCACAGCTCACAGCTCACACCTCCACCTCACACCTCCACCTCACAGCTCACACCTCACAGCTCACAGCTCACAGCTCACACCTCCACCTCACAGCTCACAGCTCACAGCTCACACCTCACAGCTCACAGCTCACAGCTCACACCTCCACCTCACAGCTCACAGCTCACAGCTCACACCTCACAGCTCACACCTCACACCTCACACCTCCACCTCACACCTCCACCTCACAGCTCACAGCTCACAGCTCACACCTCCACCTCACACCTCCACCTCACAGCTCACAGCTCACAGCTCACACCTCCACCTCACAGCTCACAGCTCACAGCTCACACCTCCCAGCTCACACCTCACAGCTCACAGCTCACAGCTCACACCTCCACCTCACACCTCCACCTCACAGCTCACACCTCACAGCTCACACCTCCACCTCACACCTCCACCTCACAGCTCACACCTCACAGCTCACAGCTCACACCTCCACCTCACAGCTCACAGCTCACAGCTCACACCTCACAGCTCACAGCTCACACCTCCACCTCACACCTCCACCTCACAGCTCACACCTCACAGCTCACACCTCCACCTCACAGCTCACAGCTCACACCTCACACCTCACAGCTCACAGCTCACACCTCCACCTCACAGCTCACACCTCCACCTCACAGCTCACAGCTCACACCTCCAACTCACACCTCACAGCTCACAGCTCACAGCTCACACCTCCACCTTACAACTCACAACTCCACCTCACAGCTCACACCTCCACCTCACAGCTCACACCTCCACCTCACAGCTCACACCTCCCAGCTCACACCTCCACCTCACAACTCACAACTCCACCTCACAGCTCATACCTCCACCTCACAGCTCACACCTCCCAGCTCACACCTCCACCTCACGCCTCATGCCACATGCTTCACAAACACACCCCAGCTGCCTGGCCCCTTCCGCACAGTGCCACCATGGCTACTTTCCTTGACTCTTCATGGGCTGGCACCTTGGTCTGTCTACCCTCACAGTGGCACATGCGACCACTGTGGCCCCTCTGGCATCCCCGTGCTGCCTGCAGCACTGCGGCCTTGAGACCCAGGGACAAAGCTGCCAGCCGCCTGGCCTGTGGAGTCAGCAGATAGGAGGGCAGGCCACTGGGGCTGTGCCACCCGCCCCATCCATCCTGATGCCCTCAGCCTGGCCAGGGTGGGGACCCCTCACCCTCCCTCAGACCTGCGTCCCCTTTGGGGCAGCTCAAGACCCTTGTCCGGGCAATGGGGGTGCTTGGGGCCAGGGCCAGGAGCCCCCACTCCCACGGAGGCGCGGAGGGCTGGGAACTCTGCTCCCTCTGCATTCTGGCAGACTGAGTGCTGGGAGGACTTCTGCAAAACAAAGCAGTTCCTGCCCACATTCCACTCAGCACCCCAGAGAGCTTCCTGGACACAAAGAGACAGTGTGTTCCAGACAAAGGCCCTGTGCCCCGGGGCATGGGGTGAGCCGGACGGGGCAGCTGCCTGCCTTTCTGTCCTTGCATGGCAAGGCCGTGCACCTGTGTCTGGGGCTGTGCATGACCTGTCCGTGTGTGTGTGTGTGTGTGTGTGTGTGTGTGTGTGTGTGTGTGTGTGTCCGGGCTGTGCACGTCCCGTCCGTGTGTGTCCGAAGCTGTGCACGTCCCGTCCATGTGTGTGCACCTTGTCCCTGTGTGTGCACATTGTCCCTGTGTGTGTGTGCACCTTGTCCCTGTGTGTGCACATTGTCCCTGTGTGTGTGTGCACCTTGTCCCTGTGTGCACCTTGTCCCTGTGTGTGTGTGCACCTTGTCCCTGTGTGCACCTTGTCCCTGTGTGCACCTTGTCCCTGGGTGTGTGCACCTTGTCCCTATGTGTGTGTACCTTGTCCCTGTGTGTGTACCTTGTCCCTGTGTGTGTACCTTGTCCCTGTGTGTGCACCTTGTCCCCGTATGTGTGCACCTTGTCCCTCTGTGTGTGTGCACCTTGTCCCTGTGTGTGCACCTTGTCCCTGTGTGTGTGCACCTTGTCCCTGTGTATGCACCTTGTCCCTGTGTGTGTGCACCTTGTCCCTGTGTGTGTGCACCTTGTCCCTGTGTGTGCACCTTGTCCCCGTGTGTGTGCACCTTGTCCCTGTGTGTGTGCACCTTGTCCCTGTGTGTGTGCACCTTGTCCCTGCTGTATGCAGTTTGTTCTCTGGTATGACACACGTGGATGTGTGGTTGAACCCTGTTCGTGCACATGTGGGCTGTCTGTGCACACAGGTGGAGGTGAGGTTACACTGTTCCTGGGGCATCCCAGCTCACCCAGGTCACCAGCCCAGAGGGGCCTCACTGCCTGCTCTGCACAAGGGCACAGAGGGCTGGCCCAGAGCTGAGGCGGCCGCTGCCAGGAGCCCTGCTTCTCGGACTGTGCTGTGTGCAGTGGTACGGGGGACACGGTCCTGGCTTGACCTGGGCTGACTATGGCTCCTCAGGCCTGGGCCCAGGCAGGAAGGGGCTGGGTGCAGGCCAGGCAGGGGCTCAGGACTTGGCCCTGAGGTGTGATGGCTGGGCAGGGGTGAGGAGATTGCCATGACGCCGTGGTCAGGGGAGTGGAGGCCTGGTGTGGGGTGCAGGGGCTCTGGCCCTGGGCTGACCCTGGGGCCCTCTCGCCACCGCACCCACTTTGTCCCACAGAGAACAGGCAGCTCAACTCAAAGGCCCAGGACGGGTGCCGTCCATGCCCAGTGGGCCCAGCTGCCGGCCCTGCACACCATCCCACACCAAGCCAGAGACAGGCCGGCCACCCCACGGGCTCCCACACGGCTCCCACAGCTCCTCCCGGTCGAGGATCTAGGCGCAGGCCTGGCCACACTCCCAGGTCCTTGGGCCCCTGCCCCAGGCTCTCCTTCCACAGTGCGTGGACACTGTCCCCGGTGTGGGCTGACCAAAAGGGGTCGCGAACCCAGGAGCTCACCTCTGGCACAGCTGCCCCAGGGGTAAAGCTTTTTAAAGATTTATTTTCTTTTAATTGGAAATTCAGATATACAGAGAGGAGGAGAGACAGAGAGGGAGATCTTCCGTCTGTTGATTCATTCCCCAAGTGAGCACAATGGCCGGAGCTGGAATGGTCCGAAGCCAGGATCCCGGAGCTTCATCTCCCCCGCAGGTGCAGGGTCCCAAGGCTGTGGGCCGTCCTCTGCTGCTTTCCCAGGCCACAGGCAGGGAGCTGGATGGGAAGCAGAGCTGCCAGGATTAGAACTGGCACCCATATGGGATCCCAGTGCATGCAAGGTGAGGTCTTTAGCTACTAGGCTACCACCCCAGGCCCAGGGTGAAACTCTTGTCCACCTGTGAGAGGTGAAGGTGCCCCTTGCAGCTCCATGGGCTTCTCAGCGCGGTCACCTGCGGACGCTGGCCATCCCTCCCCCCCACCAAGAGTGCTCGGTGGGCTTACTGCCCGTAAGGCTGGCATCCAAGTCAGACTGCCCAGTTCAAGTCCCGGCTGCTCCAGAGCTCATCCAGCTCCCCGCCTGTGGCCGGGGAAAGCCCGGAAGGACGGCCCAAGGCTTTGGGACCCTGCGCCCAAGCAGGAAACGGATGGAACTCCAGCTCCGGCCATTGCAGCCATCTGGGGAGTGCCCTGGCAGAGGGAAGCTCTCTGCCCTCTCACTGCTGCCCGTACCCTGGCAGCGCCTCTGGGGGCTGCCCGCCTCCAGCGCTCTCGCTCTGACACAAAGTATCCTTGCTCAGAACACGCTGGCGCCTGGGGGCTCCCTCGTAAGCTCTTGGTTCCGACAGTGCAAGTGACCACAGTCGGAAAGTCACAGAGCAAGAGCGGGAGGCAGGTCTCCCCTCCGCGGGGTCACTGCCCACACGGAGCTTCAGGTCTCTCGTGGGGTGCCGCGTCGCAAGCACCTTCCTGCCTTTCCAGCAGGAAGTGGGTGGAAAGTGGGGCAGCTGGGACTGGAACTCATGCCATGGGGTGGGGTCCTGGTATGCTGTCCCCCGTGGGTGACCCGCTGATCACCCTGCATCTGGGGTCTGGCAGCCAGGCGCTGGCCTCGGCTCAGCCAGTGGGTCTGTTGCCAGGGCGGCCCCCGGACCATCCCTCGACCTGCTTCCCAGGGCTGGCCTGTGTGCACCTGCCGAGATCCGGCCAGGAGGCAGTGCAGGCACAGCGGGGCAGAGCCCCCCACCACCAGGCACCTGGGTAAGCAAAAACTGGGTCAGGATCTGGAACTTTCCACGGGCTTCTGCTTGTTTTTGCTGAAGGCATCGGGGAGGCCGGCCCAGTGTGACCATCCCCACCCCCCGGGCTGGGCCGAGGCCAGCGGCTGTCTGCCCTGGGTAAGGCCTGCACCCGGGTGGGGCGGGCCCTGTGCTTCCCAGGCGTTCCAGCTGCCCCGGCAGGCCCCGACACGGGGGGCTCCTGGTCTGGCTGAGGTGGACGCCCGGGGGCTGCGCTGGGCGGCCCCGGGACCACACGGGAGGAATTCTGCGAGGACGCGAAGCCTTCAGCCCCGGGCAGTGCAGCATGCAAGCCGGGAGAGGGTGGGCCGTGTGACATGCTAGCACGGGTGCGGCTGCGCCTCGTGCTGGCGCCTTGCTCCTCTAAGTGGTCCCAGTGGTTGATCGCGCATGGCTGCAGGGTGGGTCCAGGTCGACTTGTGGCCCAGAGTTCTAAGCTGGCTTTGGCTTGGCCTGACTGACCACTGCAGCCATTTGGTGAGTTCATTAGTGGATGGAAGATCTCTCTCTCTGTCTCTCCTCCTCTCTGTAATTTTGCCTTTCAAACAAAATTTTTAAAATAAAGTTTTTTGGGCCTGGTGAGGTAGCCTAGCAGTTAAAGTCCTCACCTTGCACACTGGGATCCCATATGGGCACTGGTTCGTGTCCTGGCAGCCCTGCTTCCCATCCTGTTTATGCCCTGGGAACACAACGGAGAAACTGCCCAAAGCCTTGGGGTCCTGCACCTGCGTGGGAGACCTGCGTGGGGTTCCTGCTTCGGATTGGCACTCCGGCCACTTGGGGAGTGAATCAGTGGGCAGAAATCTTTCTCTCTTTCTCTCCTTTTCCTCATCTGCCTTTCCAACGCTAAATAAATAAATTAATTTAAAAAAAGAAAGAAAAGTTTTAGGACCCGGCATGGTAGCCTAGTGGCTACAGACCTTGCCTTGCACATGTCGGGGTCCCATACAGGCACCAGTTCAAGTCCTGGCTGCTCCACCTCCTTTCCAGCTCCCTGCCTGTGGTCTGGGAAATTAGCCGAGGATGGCCCAAAGCCTTGGGGTCCTGCACCTGCATGGGAGACCTGGAAGAGCTCCTGGCTCCTGGCTTCAGACTCGCTCAGCTCCGGCTGTTGCAGCCACTTGGGAAGTGAACCAGCAGATGGAACATCTTCCTCTCTGTAAATCTTTAAACTCCCACCATGCATCTGATGCTGTGACATTCCCGATAATTGCAAAAAAGGGTGTGAAATGGGCGGTGCTGGAGCAAGCCCACCCTCCAGGTCCTTGTTGACCCCTCCCCTCTGTCCAGGCTCTGGGCTGCCAGCGTGAGAGGTGAGAAGGGGATGGTGGGACAGGGGACCACGAGGCTCCACCCTGCCACAGCGCCGTCCAGGGCCACAGCAGCCTGTCCCTTGTCACCAGCAGACACAGCAGCTAGTGTTGCGACAGGCCTCCTGGACCAGCCGCTGCATCCCCGACCCACCTGCTCCCACGCCCGCTGACGGCCCCCAGGCCCGGGGATGCTCTGGCCAGGGTAGGGCAAGTCTGCTGCTCCAGGGAGCCGGCCTGTCCTGCTCGTTCGCCTGTAGGCCCCTCTCTCCGCCCAGTAGGCAGTTCAGCTGAGTGACACTTGTGGGTCAGGGCCGGCCACTGAACGTGGGTCTTGGGGCCCTGTGGTGCTGGGCCTCGGCCGGTGTGTGCTCTCACCCAGGCCCGGGCTCCCTGAACGCAGCGGGATAGGGCAGTGTGCCTGCGGCCAGCTGTGCCCGGACAGTGGGCCCCAGAGGAGGGGCTGTGTCCTGGGAGTGACCTGACAGGACCCTCTGCGGGGTGGAGCCAGAGCTGCCCAGCACCCCACGGTCCCCACAGCCACGCTCGGGTTCGGGCACTTTTATTCAGGTGGAGGGAAGGGGCGCACGGAGTCAGGGGCCGCTTTGTCGTCAGCAGCTGTGCGGGCCAGGCGACCACTCTGAGGGCAGGAACGGGAGAGCGGTGGGGACAGTGCTGTGGCCGGGGGTGCTGAGACCTGAGCCTCCCCTGCTGGCCCCGAGTCCCCCAGAGCCGTGGCAGCCTGCCAAGGTGGGCGTGTGCACACGCGTGGGTGCGTGTGGGCAGCGCTGGGCCGGGCTGGCTGGCCCACAGCACGATGGCTTGCCATGCGTGAGAGGCAGAGGTGGGACTACAGGCTTGCAGTGAACCGGCCAGGCCCGCGGGCCCTGGGGCAGCCCAGGCACCCCAAAGGCAGGGCAGGGGGAGGGAGGACCCGGTCGGGAGCTGCCCCCACCCATGGGTGACCCCGTGCGGTGCAGCACCTCGGGGTCCAGGCCCCTCCTCCCCGGCCGCTCCCCAGGACAGTTACCGGTCAGATCTGGAAAGACAATGTTGTCCCATTTGAGGCCCTGGCTGCGGGCCAGGCAAAAGAATTTGTTCTTCACCTCTGATGGCAACTGCCAGATCCTGACTGCTGGCCAGGGAAGCAAGTGTGTGAAACTCGCACCCCAGCCTGGACGCCCCTCCCCCAGCAGGCGGGGCCTGGACGTCCCTCCCCCGGCAGGCGGGGCCTGGTGCCCCTCCCCCGGCAGGCGGGGCCTGGGCGTCCCTCCCCTGGCAGATGGGGCCTGGACGCCCCTCCCCCCAGCAGGCGGGGCCTGGACACCCCTCCCCCGGCAGGCGGGGCCTGGACACCCCTCCCCCAGCAGGCGGGGCCTGGGTGCCCCTCCCCCGGCAGGTGGGGCCTGGACGTCCCTCCCCCGGCAGGTGCCCTGCCCCAGATGCCCCAGACGCCCCTCACCCAGCAGGCTGATTCGCAGGATGGTCTGGGTGCCAGTGAGTCTTTGGGAGACCACCAGGGCAAACTTCTCATAGTCGCCTTCCACCACCTGGACAACCTCGCTCTCCGGCCCTGGTTGGGGTGGAGGACACCAAAGTGAGACTCCTTCCAGGAAAGCCCAGACCCCCCCATGTCTGCTCACCTGTAAGGCCATCCACCCGGAAGTGCCCTGGCTGGGACTCTGGCGTCAGCACGTAGTTCCAGGTGTCACAGCGCTTGCCCCTGCGGGGGCGAGGAGCAGCAGGGGAATGTTCCGGAAACTGGCCAGGCCTGCTGGGGGTGTCCCAGGCACAGCCTGCCCCTAACCCTCCGTAGGCCGGACCATCCTCTGACGGATGGGCACGGGATGGCCTGTCCCTGGGGAGCCGTGGGCAGTCACTAGCCTGCCCCCTCAGCCGAGGCCAGGCCTGGATGGCCGAGCAAAAGTGCTTGCAGATGGCAGCTTGGCATGAAGGTGGCCAGGGCTGTCGCCCCTGCAGGGCTGGCAAGAGGGACACCCAGGCCCTGCTCTTGGATCCCTGCTCCCCGCCAGCCCCAAGAAACCACGACTCGGGGGCTTCCGGAGTGGGCAGACCCCTGAACACTGCAGTGTCCCCACTCAGGGCACCTGAGGACCCCAGAGGCCCCTGCCTGCAGCAGGACAGGTGGCCAGCCAGGGCAGGCTCCTCAAGGAGCCCAGCAGGTGCAATGATTGGCTCAGGAGGAGGCCAACCAGAGGCCAGGCCCGGGGGGGGTGGGCCAGGCGTAGCCCCCCACAGCTTGCCAGCACCCCCTCTTCTGGTCCAGCGACCCTCCCCCAGGCAGTGTGCCCCTCACCGGGTCATGGCGTTGGACACCTCCAGCTGGCCTTTCTCGTTGAGCTCGAAGGTGATGAGGAAGGGGTTGAGCAGGGCCCGGTCCTTCCTTGTCAGGCTGTTGCCCGCCAGGCCCAGGACCAACCAGTCCCCCTGGAACTGCGAGCGCAGGTGACACACGGGCAGGAGGGGCGGCCCTCCCTGGCGGGGCCTGCCTGGATGGTGCTGGCTGGGGACGGAGCCTGCCCTGGATTCAGCAGTGGGATGACGGGCAGAGCTTATGGGAAGGGGGGCTGCCGGTCCCTGCCACGGGTTGGGGGGCTCCTATAGGAACCCTGAGAACAGGCTGGTCCCCTGGGAGGTGTGCATCCCCTCCTGGCCCCAGAGACCCTGTACCTGCTGCGCCTGGAAGCCTTGCCACTGGGGCAGGGTGGGCTGGCGGGCTGGGGACAGGCCGAGCAGGATGGGTGCCAGGGCCAGCAGCAGCCCCAGGGCCCAGCAAGGCCCCATGCTGGCAGCTGCCGTGGGGTGGAGCGGCTGGCTGGGGCTTATGGGCCTCCCAGAGGGGCCCTCCCAGGGGGGTTGCCGCCTGGCCTGCAGCATCAGGCTGGCAGAAATGCTGCACCCAGGGAGGGCTGGGGCAGATGGACGGGGCAGGGCCCAGGGAGGGCTGGGGCAGATGGACGGGGCAGGGCCCTTCAGATGGCTGCCCACTCACCAGGGCTTCTCTGCTGGACCCAGTGTTCTGCCCACGAGGAATGCTGCTGTGACCCTTCTCAGAGCCCACCTGCCAGCCCCCTGCGACCCCAGGACTGGGCGATCCCCAGGACTGACCCACCTGCGGATGGGCCCAGGACCCAGGGGTGGAAGAGGGGGGCTGGGGCCCCCAGGGCAGGGGCTAGTCAGGTCCTGCCCCCCAGGTAGGAGGTCCTGAGAGAGGGGAGGCGGCCCCCGCGTTCCTGACCCCTGTAGTGGGTGGGTGGATTGGCCCCTGAATGCACCCTGTCACGCTGCCCCACAGCACCCATCCCAGCCCCACACCCCCGCTCCCTGACCGGCCACAGCCGGACCAGAGACGCCATGCCCTGGTCACCCTGGCCGACTTGGGTGCCCCTCCCACCGAGGTACCATTGGAGGGAGCGCGCACGTGACCACGGCCCCCAATCAGGGCCCCACAGGTGTGTTTAGGGCCCTTGGGGGCCGCAAGGGGAGACCTGTGACCTGCTTCCCTGCAGGTGGGCTCTCCCCCGCCTGGGGTGCAGGGGGGCGGCCCTCCTCCCTGGCCTGTCCCGCCCCGTCCCCTCCTGTCTCCAGGTCCCCTGGGCAAGGAAGGTCAAGACCGCCCGTGAGCCCCTGCGAGGTGGGAGTCGGTGCTGGCCAGGTGGAGGGGCCAGACCGGCAGCCCGGAACCCCGCTGCAGCCTGCCCGCTGTCCTCACCCACCCCGGGGGAGCTAGCAATGAGTAAGCTAGAGGCCGGGAGTGCCCATGGAGGCCCGTGTTTGTGCCTGGGCCGGCCCAGCACCTGTGCAAACAGAGCAGCTGTCCCAGCCCAGAGCCCGGCGGGGCCTCGGCCTTGCCCCGGGGAAAAGCAGGCCAGTGCCTGGAGTCAGGTCCTGCTCTCCATCCTGGGGTGCTGCCTCCACGGGTGCTCCGGTCCAGACCCCTCAGACTGGGTGGGCACGGCCTGGATTCCCAGCTCCCCGTGCCTCAGGGCACAGAGGGTCCCAGGACTGCTGTGGCTTCAAACCGCTGAGCCCACAGCAAGTGACTGGCCACCTGGGGACGGGCACAGGTCACACTTGCCGCTGACATGCGGGTGGGGCGTCCAGCGCCTGGCTGGCTGACTCAGGTCTGGCTGAGTGTGGCGAGGGCCAGAGGGCAGCCCCTCTCCCTGCAGACCCGAGGGGGGTGGGGTGGGACTGCAGACCGCCTGCTGCTGCTTCTAGCTCCTTCCATGCCAAGTTCTCCCACCCCTCTCTGAGAGCACTTTGTCCGTGCTCCCGGGCCCCTGACGGGGGCAGGCAGGTGGGCCGGAGAGGAGGGTCAGCCACTGCCCTGCCCTGGGGCCCCAGGCGAGGCCTCCCTCCAGCCAGCTCCCCTTCCAGCCCGCCTGTCAGGATGCCCGCAGCCCCTGCGCGCCCCCACCCCTTCCGGCCCTGCCCCGTGGGGACACTCAGGTCAACCCCACCTCCACCCCTGCACCTGGCCAGGGGAGCCATGAGCCAGGAGCCCTCAGTCAAAGTTTAATGAACAGGGTGCCTTCCGCGTCAGGCAGGTTCCAGGGTGGAGGCGGCTCCAAGCGCAGGGTCCAGCTTCTGCTGTGGGCCATCAACGCCTCACCTCTGCGGCACAGGGGTGGGTGCGTCAGTCACGGATCTCCAGGGGGTGCCCATCCCTGCCCGCCCCCACTCACCGTCCAGGACATGGAACTGGTCGGCCGCCTCGCAGAAGCCTAGAGGTGGACACGCAGGGGTGAGGGGGCGCAGGCGGGGCGGGGCGGGGCGCCGCCAGGACACTCACCGTAGGTGGGGAAGAAGATTACGTTGTCCTGTGTGAGGCTGGCCTCGGCCACTCGCCTCTCAAACTCATCCAGGGCCGAGCCACTGACAGGAAAGGAGCGCACTGCGGGCCGAGGGGGCGGTGTCAGCGTGTGGGGACCCCGAGCATGCAGGGCCCAGGGCTGAGAGAGACCCCCACGCAGGGGCCAGGGCTGAGAGAGACCCCCACGCAGGGGCCAGGGCTCGGACAGACCCCCGAGCATGCAGGGGCCAGGGCTGAGAGAGACCCCCCGAGCATGCAGGGGCCAGGGCTGGGACAGACCCCCACGCAGGAGCCAGGGCTCTGAGAGACCCCCACGCAGGGGCCAGGGCTCGGACAGACCCCCACGCAGGGGCGCAGGGCTCTGAGAGACCCCCCATGCAGGGCTCGGACAGACCCCCCCACGCACCATACAGCTTCACCGACAGCGTCCGCCCACGCTCCTGGTAGAGGACGGCAAAGCTTTGGTAGTCTGTCTCAGCCACGACCACGTGCACTGGACCCCGGGGTCCTTGGCCTGGGCAGAGCCAGGGAAGTCAGCCCCGCAGCCCTGCCGCGCCCCGGTCCCACACTGCCCCCGCACCGGCCTCACCTCGCAGCAGGAAGCGGCCAAGGACCCGCGTGTCCCCGTAGTGCTGGCGCACCTGCCAACAGATCCCATTGCTGGGAGGGGCGTGGGTAGGGGGCAGCGGGGTTGGGGTGCGGGACAGGGAGGGGAGCCACGCGGGAGGACTCACAGCTTGCGGAAGGTGCTGACCGCCAAGGCTGCGCCCTGGGGGGCCACGTGCAGTGTCGTGGCCTCCACCCGGTGGCCCTGCTCCTGCAGGGAGCGGCAGGCGGAGCCCACAGCCGCCAGCAGCCAGGTCCCTGCAAACTGGGGCAGAGGAGCGAGGGGAGGCACGGAGCCGCTGCAGGGCACGGGGGCATCCGAGCCGCCTCCCCTACACCTGCTCCACATGCCCTACCCGCTGAGCGTCAAAGCCAGCCTTGGGCTGGACCGTGGTGATGAGGGACGTGGGTCCCGCCGGCTTCTGAACCCTGCGGCCCAGCGTGCCCGTTGCCAGCAGCACAGCCCAGAAGACGGCGTACCCAGGGAGCACCATGGTGGCTGCAGGGAGGCCAGGGGAGGCGCTGGGCTGCAGCAGCAGGTCCGGGGTCGGAGTCCAATGGCCCCCAGCCCGCCCCCGCTCTGGCCAAGGTCACCGCCTGGACCTGCACTCCCCGCTAGGGCCTCCAGGCATGGCTCTGACCCAGGTCCCAGCTGACTTCCGGCACACTGAACGCCCGAGAGTCTCCAAGAGTTGGCCTTGTCCTCACGGCCTGGAGCACTGAGCCGGTCACTTTGCTCCAGGGTCGAGGTCGGTCTCGAACCTTTGTGCCAGGGCGCGTGCCGTCGCCCTCCAGACCGCTAGGGGGAGCCGGAGCGGAGGCTTCCAGGCGCGCGCATGCGCAGACCCCGAGAAGCCCAGCCTCCGGGCGCCGCGCGCCATCGATGGCTCGGGGCTCGAGGCGTCGGGCCTGGCGGACCGGACCATAGAGACGCGGGCGCGGAGGGAGCGGCCGGACGGGGCCGGGTCAGGGTCGGGGAGCGGACGGGTCCGGTGCGGGGTCGGTGCGGGGTCCGTGCGGGGTCGGGGAGCGGACGGGGTCAGTCTCGGGGCCAGGGCCGGGCCGGGCTCGCGGCAGCATGCCGCCATGGCGGACGGCGGCGCGCCCCTGCTCCCCGACAGCCTGCTCTACCACATCTTCCTGAGCCTGGGCCCCGCCGACGTGCTGGCCGCCGGCCTCGTGTGCCGCCAGTGGCGCGCCGTGGCCCGCGACGAGTTCCTGTGGCGGGAGCAGTTCTACCGCTACTTCCAGGTGGCCCGCGACGTGCCCCGGCACCCAGGTGCGCGCCCCGCGGGCGGCGGGCGGGCAGGGCGGGCAGGGCGGCCGTCTGACCCGGCCTGCGCGCAGCGGCCACGTCGTGGTACGACGAGTTCCGGCGGCTCTACGACGCGGTGCCCTGCGTGGAAGTGCAGACGCTCACGGCGCACACGGACCAGGTCCTGCACCTCAGCTTCGCGCACTCCGGAGGCCGCTTCGCGTCCTGCTCCAAGGACTGCACGGTGAAGGTGGGCGGGCCTGGAGGGGAGCAGGTGTGTGCAGTGTGTGGGGCTGGAGGGGAGCAGGTGTGTGCAGTGTGGGCGGGCCTGGAGGGGAGCAGGTGTGTGCAGTGTGTGTGGGGCTGGAGGGGAGCAGGTGTGTGCAGTGTGTGGGGCTGGAGGGGAGCAGGTGTGCAGTGTGTGTGGGGCTGGAGGGGAGCAGGTGTGTGCAGTGTGTGTGGGGCTGGAGGGGAGCAGGTGTGTGCAGTGTGTGCGGGCCTGGAGGGGAGCAGGTGTGTGCAGTGTGTGTGGGGCTGGAGGGGAGCAGGTGTGTGCAGTGTGTGTGGGGCTGGAGGGGAGCAGGTGTGCAGTGTGTGTGGGGCTGGAGGGGAGCAGGTGTGTGCAGTGTGTGCGGGGCTGGAGGGGAGCAGGTGTGCAGTGTGTGTGGGGCTGGAGGGGAGCAGGTGTGTGCAGTGTGTGTGGGGCTGGAGGGGAGCAGGTGTGCAGTGTGTGTGGGGCTGGAGGGGAGCAGGTGTGTGCAGTGTGTGGGGCTGGAGGGGAGCAGGTGTGTGCAGTGTGTGTGGGGCTGGAGGGGAGCAGGTGTGTGCAGTGTGTGTGGGGCTGGAGGGGAGCAGGTGTGTGCAGTGTGTGTGGGGCTGGAGGGGAGCAGGTGTGTGCAGTGTGTGTGGGGCTGGAGGGGAGCAGGTGTGTGCAGTGTGTGGGGCTGGAGGGGAGCAGGTGTGTGCAGTGTGTGTGGGGCTGGAGGGGAGCAGGTGTGTGCAGTGTGTGCGGGGCTGGAGGGGAGCAGGTGTGTGCAGTGTGTGCGGGCCTGGAGGGGAGCAGGTGTGTGCAGTGTGTGTGGGGCTGGAGGGGAGCAGGTGTGTGCAGTGTGTGTGGGGCTGGAGGGGAGCAGGTGTGCAGTGTGTGTGGGGCTGGAGGGGAGCAGGTGTGTGCAGTGTGTGTGGGGCTGGAGGGGAGCAGGTGTGTGCAGTGTGTGGGGCTGGAGGGGAGCAGGTGTGTGCAGTGTGTGGGGCTGGAGGGGAGCAGGTGTGTGCAGTGTGTGTGGGGCTGGAGGGGAGCAGGTGTGTGCAGTGTGTGTGGGGCTGGAGGGGAGCAGGTGTGCAGTGTGTGCAGGAGTGATGACCCAAGTGCCTCCCCAAGCATGTGGGGGGGGCACCTGTGCCCCCCTGCAGCTCTGGCGTAGGGACATGCCTCCCACTGCCCTGGCCCACCCGCCCACCTGCCCGCCTTTGCCCCCAGATCTGGAGCAATGGCCTGGCCATCTCACTGCTGCACAGCGCGGACATGCGACCGTACAACTGGAGCTACACGCAGTTCTCCCAGTTCAATCGCGACGACTCGCTGCTGCTGGCCTCCGGCGTGTTCCTGGGGCCGCACAACTCCTCCTCCGGGGAGATTGCCGTCATCAGCCTAGGTGAGTGTGGGCACCCGTGTGCCTGCCGGTCCGCAGCACCCAACCGTCTGGGGTGCCCAACCAGGCGTGGCCTCCCCACAGACACCTTCGCCCTGCTGTCCCGGGTGCGCAACAAACCCTACGACGTGTTCGGCTGCTGGCTCACTGAGACGTGCCTCATCTCGGGGAACCTGCACCGCATCGGGGACATCACCTCCTGCTCTGTGCTGTGGCTTAACAATGCCTTCCAGGTGTGGGCAGGGGAGGGCGGGAGGGAGGGCACGGGGGGTGGGGAGGGAGGGCAGGGCACGGGGGGGGGGAGGGAGGGCAGGGCACGGGGGGGGGGGGGGGAGGGCAGGGCAGAGGAGGGCAGGGCGCACTGCCAGCCACCCGCTGCCCCTGCCCACCGGCCGCCACCCCCAGGATGTGGAGTCGGAGAACGTCAATGTTGTCAAGCGCCTCTTCAAGATTCAGAACCTGAACGCCAGCACCATCCGCACAGTGATGGTGGCCGACTGTGGCCGCTTCGACAGCCCGGACCTGCTGCTGGACGCCGGCCCCGCCGCCGGCCCCTCCCGCGTCTTCGACCTGGGCGCTGATGGTGACAGCGATGAGGAGGGCACGAGCCGGGCGCCTGGGCCTGTCCGCCCTCGGGGCCCACGGCGGCTGCTGAACGGTGCGCTGGACACCCAGGCGCCGCTGTCGGAGCGCGTGCTGGAGACCAGGGTGGCCGAGCTGCTGGCCCAGGGCCACACCAAGCCGCCTGAGCCGGGGGCCGCCGACGCCCGCACCAAGTACCTCATCTTCACCACCGGCTGTCTCACCTACTCGCCCCACCAGATCGGTAACGGGCTGGGCGGGGCTGGGCGGGGCACGTGGAGGGGCCTGGGCATGTAGGGGAGGAGCCTGAAACATGGGGTGGGGCCTGGCACATGGCGGGGTCTGGCACATGGGGTGGGACATGGCGGGGTCTGGCACGTGGGGTGGGGCCTGGGACATGGCAGGTCCTGGCACGTGCGGTGGCTGGGCATGCAGGGGCCGGGCCTGGCTCAGGTTCCCGCAGTCCCAGAGACCCTGGGGTTCTGGCAGGACCCACAAGCAGGTGGGGTCACCCCTTGGCTCCGGGACACAGCCTGGTCACATGTGAAGCGTGTGGGGCTCCTGGGGTTCAGGGCGGCCGGTCCCGGCTGGCCAGGGGAGCCTGGGGCGAGCCACAGGCGGGCTCACGCAGGCCTCCCGCAGGCATCAAGCAGATCCTGCCGCACCAGATGACCACGGCCGGGCCCGTGCTGGGCGAGGGCCACGGCTCGGAAGCCTTCTTCGACGCGCTGGACCACGTCATCGACGTGCACGGCCACATCATCGGCATGGGCCTGTCCCCCGACCACCGGTGGGCCCCGGCGGGGCGGGGGCGGCGGGGCTCTTGGCGGTGCGGTGCTGAGCAGCCGCCCTCCGCAGGTACCTGTACGTCAACAGCCGGGCCTGGCCGCGCGGCGCCGTGGTGGCCGACCCCATGCAGCCGCCGCCCATCGCCGAGGAGATCGACCTGCTGGTGTTCGACCTCAAGACCATGCGCGAGGTGAAGCGGGCGCTGCGGGCACACCGCGCCTACACGCCCAACGACGAGTGCTTCTTCATCTTCCTCGATGTCAGCCGCGACTTCGTGGCCAGGTGCAGGGGTGCGGGTGGGGCGGACAGGTGTGGGGCGGGGCGCGGGGCCCGGCAGGTGTAAGGGAGGGGGCTAGGGGCCCGGCAGGTGTTGGGTCAGGGGATGGGGCCCCGCAGGTGTAGGGGGCACGGGGCGGGGCCTGGCAGGGGGTGGGGGCAGGGGGCGGGGCCCGGCAGGTGTAGGGTCAGGGGGTGGGGCCCAGCAGGTGTAGGGGCAGGGGGGCATGGGGTAGGGGTGGGGACTAGCGGGGCCTGTGCAGTGAGCCAGGGGCCTGGAGGAGCGACTTTCCAGCCAGACCGACCCTGTCCTGCCCACCCCATCCCGCAGCGGGGCTGAGGACCGGCACGGCTACATCTGGGACCGGCATTACAACATCTGCCTGGCCAAGCTGCGGCACGAGGATGTGGTCAACTCGGTGGTCTTCAGCCCCCGCGAGCAGGAGCTGCTGCTCACGGCCAGCGACGACGCCACCATCAAGGCCTGGCGGTCCCCGCGCGCCGTGCGCCTCCTCCAGGCCGCCCCGCGCCTGCGCCCCCGGCCCTTCTTCTCCTGGTTCGGCAGCCACAGGCGCTGAGGTGGGGGGTGGGGAGGCGAGGCCTTGCTGGAGCAGCGATGCTCGGGGGGCAGCCGGACCCCCACATACACACCCTTCACAACACTCGCTCGGCGGGCGCCCCTCCTTCCGGGCTGCGGGCGCCCGTGGCCCTGCACCCGGCCACTCAGGATAGTTGCTTGTGGGCCACGCCCTGGTGCCCGCTGGGGCCACAGGCGGCTGCTTCGGAACACTGAATAAACTGCTGTCATAGCCACTGCTGTCTGTCTGCAGGAGGGGTTGGCCCCGCCCTCTGCCTGGGCAGGGCACCCAGGTGCGCCAGGTGTGCCCGTCACACAGCGTCCTGACCTGGGGGTGGGGGAGGGGCAGGGCATGGGCAGAGCCTGGGGTCCCTGGGGAGGTGGGGGCAACTCTTGGCATCTGAGGCCAGCTGTCCAGTGCTTCCTGCCCACAGGTGGGCTCCCTCGTGGCCCTTGGTACAAACACTGAGGGCACCACCGGTAGGCACGCATGGAGAAGGCCTGGGGGTGTGGCCAGCAGCACTGACCCCAGCTGGAGGGGTGGTGGCCTGGAGGAGCTGGGTGCCCTGTGCAGGGCCAGGCTGAAGGGGAGGAGCCCAGGGCTGCTGACTGACCCGTGCCCATCCTGTGCCGACCCAGGAGGGGTGGGGATCATAGTCTCCGTGCTGAGTCACAGCAGCCATGGCGCAGGGTGGGCTGTGCCCACAGCACTGCACGCCAGGCCTCCCACGTGAGCCCTGCCCACAGGGCCTATCCTTGGATGCCCACGTGCAGTCGCTCGGGCACGCCAGTGACAGGCTCAGACAGCGTGTTCTCTGCCAGCAATCAGGCCTGAAGCTAATGGCTGCAAGAGCGGGCAGAGCCAGCCCTGCCCTGATCCCCACGCTCACAGGGAGCCCCAAACGCTCCCCCTGGACCATCAGCTGCCAGCAGCCCATGTGGGCACCAGTTCAGACCCCAGCTGCTCCTACTTGGCAGGTTCCTGCAGATGCCCCACAAAGGCAGCAGAGGACAGCCCAGCACTGCGCCCCTGCACCCACGGGGTGGAGCACCACCTAGGGAGGGGGAGAACCAGCAAACGGATCTCTCCTCTCCCTCAAGTGAAAAAAAAACAATCAGAAAAAATAAAAGTGCATCCTGACACTGCCCCAAGATGCCCGCAGCCGGCCACTCCCCGCCGACTGCAGGGGGTCCCGGCCACTCCGGGGGCGGCCGGGCTCTGGCCCTGCACTGGCCGCTGACGACACTGGCCTTTCAGTGTCTCCTGCCCATAAAACAGGCATATGAATGTGTAAGTGCCCACTGTGGTTCTTCTGGATTTAAAGATTTACTTTTATTGGAAAGGCAGATTTACACAGATCTGACTGCTGATTCGCTCCCCAACTGGCCACAACAGCTGGAGCTGAACTTATTTGAAGCCAGCTTTTATTGGGTCTCCCACGCAGGCTCAGGGTCCCCAGGCTTTGGGCCGTCCTCCACTGCTTTCCCAGGCCACAAGCAGGGAGCTGGATGGGAAGAGGGGCAGCCAGCATATGAACCAGTGCCTGTATGCCATCCTGTTGGCTCAAGCCACTAGGCCAGCGCTGGGCCCCACTGTGATGTGTTTAGTTACAAGAGATCTTCCACCTGCTGGTTCACTCCTCACAGGATCACACAGCAGCATGGCTGGGCCAAAGCCAGGGGCAGGAACTTCTGGTCTCCCACACGGAGCAGGGCCCAAGGACCTGGGCGACAGCAGGGAGCTGAATGGGAAGTGGAGTGGCCGGGAATTGAACTGGTGCCCTCGTGGCATGCTGATGCTCAGGTGTGCGTCTGAGAAGCTGCACCGCTGGAGGGCCTGAGGGCATCCCACACGGTAAGGTCAAACACCAAGGCGGGCAGGCGAGCAGCTGGGATGCCCGTGGCCTGCACAGGCACACCTGGGGGCGGGCACCGCCCACCCATGCCCCTCCCTGCCAGATGGGGCCCCACAAAGCTGCCGGGGGCTTCCCTGGCACCCCCCCTCCCGAGCAGCCCCCCACCAGCACAGCCCACCAAGGCCAGGACGCAGAGGCCACACATGGCCCCGCCCCTCGCTCGGCACACGCCCCAGCGCTGGCTCGGGTCCATGGCCAGCCTCCCCTGCAGCCATCGAGGCCAACGTGTGCCACTGTGCAGTCCCACTGAAGACACAGACGCCCACAGAGCCCTCAGGGCAGCCTGGCACCTGTTGTTCCTGGGTGCGAGCCCCAGCTCGGCTTCCTGCCTCCCCCTCAAGGGGACCAAGACTGCGACCCAGGCTCCTGGCTTCATGGCACAGCCCCAGCTGCTCTGAGCACTTAGGAAGGAAACCAGGAGGCCCGGAGGAAGGCTCAGACATTCACGGTTTACTGACCGCCCACAGCCAGCCCGCCTGCTGGGCCCTGTGGACAGACTCCCCCAGACGCCGGCCTGGCTCCAAGCACCTGCTCCCCAGGGGCGGCTCCTGGCTTCTCGGCTCTGGGGCCCGGGTCTCGGGGCACACAGCACCCCTTCCTGCTGCTTGGAAGCCTCGCTCTCCTCTGGGCGTCTTCCTGGGGTGCTGGGGGACCCTCAGCTAGTCCCACCGCATCGGCTGCCGAGGGACGCCGTGCGCGGCCCTGGGCCGAGGCCCTCCCTGGCCGCCCGGCCCGCTCGCCCTGCTCGCTCGTGCTGCAGCACGCCCGCCCAGCTGCCTGGCCTCCCGCGGGAGGCACCTAGAGGCCTGTCAGGTCCACGATGGCCTTGATGAAGATGGCGTCATCACGCACGTACGAGTTCTTGGCCTCCATCTTGGAGACGGGGCAGAAGAGCGGGCAGCCGCTGGCAATGTTCATGTCGCTGACGGGTCTCTGGAAGGACGAAGATGTTACGTCTGGCCGGAAGGCGTCGATCACGTGCTCCCGGTTGTTGTGGTCAAGCAGCATCAGGGTCACCTGCAGAGGGCGGGACAGGTCAGCACAGGCCCAGCGCGGGCCCGGGACGGGGCAGCACCACGCCCGGCACAGGTCCGGGCCCTCGGGGTCAGCGCACCTTGTGCCCGCTGCTCTCTGCCCGAAATGGGAACACCCACCTCCACTCAGCCCAGCATGGCAGCCTGTTGCAGCAGGCGTGCGTGGTCAGCACAGGGGCCACCTGCTGCTCCCTGAGGCACCGAGGGGCAGCAGATGAGACCCAAGCCCTGGGCCCCCAGCAGTCAGGTCCGAGCGTGCCCGGAGTTCCTGGCTGTTGTGGACACCTGGGCCCGGACTGCGACTGGACCATCTCCCTGCTCCCCCCCACCATGTCTCCACTGAGAGCTGGGTGCCCTCTGCCGGGCGGGATGCCATCACGGCAGGGACAGCTCTACGTGATAGCCACAACACAGGCCCTCACGTACATGTCTCACAGCTTTTTGTTTGAGATTCATTTGTTCATTTTTCATTTGGGGGCCGGCGCGGTGGCGCAAGTGGTTAAGGTCCTCGCCTTGCACGCCTGGGATCCCATATGGGCACCAGTTCTAATCCTGGCAGCCCTGCTTCCCATCCAGCTCCCTGCCTGTGGCCCGGGAAAGCAGTTGAGGACAGCCTTTGGGAACCTGCACCCGCGTGGGAGACCCAGAAGAGGCTCCTGGCTTCAGACGGGCATAGCATCGACCGTTGTGCTCACTTGGGCAGTGAATCATCAGACAGAAGATCTTCCTCTCTGTCTCTCCTCTCTGTCTCTCCGCCTTTCCAATAAAAATAAAATAAATCTTTAAAAAAAACCAAAGTTTTAATTTGAATGGCAGTTAGAAGGGGAGGGACAGGGAGAGATCTTACAGTCACTGGCTCACTCCCCAAATGCCCTGAACAGCAGGGCAGGGCCGGGCAGAGGCCAGCGCTGCCTGGCCAGGACAGTACAGAGAGCTGGCCTTCCTGCAGGGCTGCGGGCCAAGCCAGCGGCACCGGGAGCCCACATGGGCGCCGGCTCAGGCTGTGGCTCCCCCTCACACCTGTCCCTGCTCATGGCCGGGGAAGCAGTGGGAAAGCCGTGAGCCTCAGTGCCCGCGTGGGGGACGCGGAAGCAGCTCTGGCAGCCATCTGGGAATAAACCAAAGAAGAGCCCTCCCTGCCCTGCACTCCACTCCATCAGCTTAAACAGCAGCCGGCAGCTGAGGCCGGCCTTCCTGCCTGGGCCGTGGCCGTCGCTGGAGGAGGCCTCAAGTGCTGGCTGTCACCCGGGACCCCGAGCAACTCACGGGACGAGGCCCCAGGGTGCCTGTGCAGTTCCCACCCTGCTTCCCCCAGTGCTGGCTCCCCTCCAGCCCAGGCCGAGTCAACCGGGATGTGAACTCCACCAAAAGGGCTCCCCTCTGACACTCTGGGGGCCTGTGGCCCTGGGCCGGGTACCGGCACTGGGTCAGCGCCCACCTTCTGGTTGAAGGGCCAACGCAGGAGGGCATCATGGGGGCCCCGCATCACCACGAAGAACAGCGAGAGGTGTGTGCCCCGTCCGGTCCCGTCGCCGTTCAGGTAGATGCGCAAGCACATTTTGTAGCCGTATCTGCTGGTGTAGAAGGCTGGGGCAGCACGGGCACGGTGAGCCGCGGGCGTGGCACTGCGGGGAGGCAGGCACTACCCCGTGCTGGGGCTGGCCACCTCACCCCGTGACCCGGCTGCTAATGAGGCGACCCGTCCCCTGAGGACAAGCAGTACTGCTGTGGGCTGAGTCATCTACAGTGAACCACCAAGCTGGCTGGGAGTTGGGGGCACCTGCCTGGCTCAGCCCAAGCCCCGCATGCTGAACCAGACACGAGGGGCATCCTAGCAGAGCCACGTGTCCACGGCCAGTGAGGTCCAGCCTGGGTGTCCCCTGCCCAACCCTCCAGGGCAAGCCCAGAAAGGACAGGGAAGACTGGCTTAGGACCCCCCCCAGGGCCCGCCGCCCACAGCCTGGGTGCTGAGTGCCAGCTTTCCCCCAGGTCACACAAGCGCCGTCCTGCTGCCCGGCCCATGGCAAGGCGTGTGGACAAGCGCGGGGGACGAAGCTCACGGCCTCCCTGGACAGCATCAAGGGCCCCGGGTGGGAGCACGAGCAGCAGCCCTGCGGCTCCTGTGGCTGAGACGCAGCACCAGCACGGTCTTGCTTGTCCTGACCGTGCTCCTCCCACGCCCACCCGGGGCCCTCTGCCTATGCCCAGCCTCGTCACCAGGGAAGGACTGTATGCCAACAACTAGTGCTGTCCTGGGAGCAGACAGGCGGCACGACTCCCACCCGCAGGGACAGGAGCTCAGACGTCCCTCCTGTCCTGTCCCCGGGACCGCTCCACGAGGGCTCAAAACACAGCACCTGGGGAGAAGATGGCGGGCGTGCGGCCAGCCACGGCCTCCTGGCGCTTCCTGGCGAAGTCTGAGATCTTCCAGATGAGGACTCCGTCGTGGGTCGATGCCTCCATCTCCAGGACCTTCTGCTGCAGGTCGGCCAGGGCCAGATCCTTGAGGCCCAGGCTCCGCTCCAGCTGCTGCACCTGTGAGCCCCAACCGTCACGACGCACGGGCCGGCGTGGGGCGCACACCCCGACACCCTCGCTCGCCCTGCACCTGCCCCTCCCCTCTCCCCTGCTGGTCGCTGTGACCTCCCTGAGCCAGGGCCTTGGGTACACGCAGGAGGGGAGGGGCGTGGGCTGCAGCCGGCTCCGAGCACGGGGCAGCTCCCGCAGCAGGCTCACACCTTATTGCTCAGGGCTTCAATCCTGTCCTGGTCCAGCTGGTGCTGTCGGCCACAGGCCTCGGCGGTCATGGCCACCCTCTCCACCTCCCGGTTGAGGACACAGACGATGTTCTCGAAGGTGGCCGTCTTGCTCTCGAGCGCCTGGCACCTCTGCAGGAGCTCGGGCTCCTCCGGGCAGCAGTCCCGCAGCAGGGGCTTGGCGTCCAGCACCGAGGCCAGCAGCAGGGCCAGGTGCTCCCGCAGCCGCTGGGCCTCGTGCTCCTGCTGCTTCTCCAGTTCCACCTGGAACACGCGGAGGGCTCAGGGCACAGGCCCCACCTGCCCCGGCCCTCAGGCCCACCGGCACATTCGTCCTCAGCTGCAGCAATGCTGTCACCTGAGTCACTTAAGACACACTTCATTAAAAACAAAGAGGGAGGGGCCTGGTGCAGTGGCCTAGCAGCTAAAGTCCTTTCCTTGAACGCACCAGGATCCCATATGGGCGCCAGTTCTAATCCCAGCTGCTCCACTTCCCACCCAGCTCCCTGCCTGTGGCCTGGGAAAGCAGTCGAAGACAGCCCAAAGCTTTGGGACCCTGCACCCGTGTGGGAGACCTGGAGGAGCTCTTGGCTCCTGGCTTCGGATCGGCGCAGCTCTGACCATTGCGCTCACTTGGGGAGTGAATCATTGGATGGAAGATCTTCCTCTCTGTTTCTCCTCCTCTATCTATATATTTGACTTTGCAATAAAAATAAGTAAATCTGAAAAAAAAAAGAGGAAGTAGAGACCCACATGGGCGTGCATCCTTCAAAATTAAAAATAAAATAAAAAGAAATGGCAAAAATAAATAAACAAAAATGAAAAGGAGGGGCTGGGGTGGTGGCTCAACAGGAGCACCTCTGCCTGCAAGTGCCGCAGCCCACATGGGCGCCAGTTCAAGCCCCAGCTGCTCCACCTTTGCTCTAGCTCCCTGCTCATGGCCCGGGAACCTGCCTGAGGACGGCCGTGCCTGGCTCCCTGCAGCCACTTGGGGAATGAACCAGCAGCTTTCTGCCTTTCAAATAAATAAAATACATTCTGAAAGTATTTCCAATGGAAAGGAGAGCAAGCCTGTCCCTGGCCCAGTGACGCCGGCCCTGTCGCAAGCTGAACACCTCCGCACGGCCGCCTCAGGGCACAGGGTGGCAGCAGGCACCAAGGGCACGGCCGCCTCGGGGCACAGGGTGGCAGCAGGCACCAAGGGCACGGCCGCCTCAGGGCACAGGGTGGCAGCAGGCACCAAGGGCACGGCCGCCTCGGGGCACAGGGTGGCAGCAGGCACCAAGGGCACGGCCGCCTCGGGGCACAGGGTGGCAGCAGGCACCAAGGGCACGGCCGCCTCGGGGCACAGGGTGGCAGCAGGCATCAAGGGCACGGCCGCCTCAGGGCACAGGGTGGCAGCAGGCACCAAGGGCACGGCCGCCTCAGGGCACAGGGTGGCAGCAGGCATCAAGGGCACGGCCGCCTCAGGGCACAGGGTGGCAGCAGGCATCAAGGGCACGGCCGCCTCAGGGCACAGGGTGGCAGCAGGCACCAAGGGCACGGCCGCCTCAGGGCACAGGGTGGCAGCAGGCATCAAGGGCACGGCCGCCTCAGGGCACAGGGTGGCAGCAGGCACCAAGAGCCCCACCAAGAGCTGATGCTGCGAATGAGCCATTTCCAAACTTGCACACAGAACACAAACCTGGTTACGTTCCTGTTTCAGGATTGTAAGTTAAAAAGCAAACCACACCCCCAAACAGCCGTGCTGCCAGACACCCAGGAGCAGAGCCTAGCACATGCTAGGACCCCAGAGTGTCAAGTGGGGCCCCCCAAACCCACACAGAGGCACCAACCCCAGTTCTATGTTAACGTGGGGCCTGCAGGAGGCCCTCAGCCTGGGCACCCTGAAAGGCAGAGCTGTGAGCCCCTTACTGGAAGCCGCCAGAGGCCCTGCCCTGGCCCAAGTGAGGGTGTACCAGCTGACAGGTGTCACCAGCAACCTGCTGCTATGCCCACGTGAAGGCATTCTCAGAGACGGGGCGGCAAGAGCCAGGGGTCTTAGACACCTGATGGCTGAGGAGGGTGGGTGCGATGGGAGCTTGGAGGGGGGCAGCCAGGGAAGAGAGCTGGGTGAAGGCAGATGCATCCAGGCCAGCACATCGGACCCCACCTCTGGGCCCTGCGCTCACCACCTCATGACAGCCGATGGCGTGGAACCTGCAAGGGACCCGGCACTTGCCACACGTCTTGGCGTGCTCCTGTAACTGGAAGCAGTGCTGACGTGAGAGCCAGCCACGCCCTGCCCAAGCCACCCTGCAAACCCATGTACCACCTCAGGCAGGGGCCCTTGGATTGACCCCCCCCACCGGAGCCCGCCCAGGGCCCAGGCAGAGCCGCGTGGATGCCTGCCCCACTGCTAGGACAAGGGCCCAGCCAGAGTCGGGCGGACGCCTGCCCCACTGATAGGATGGACGCCTGCCCCACTGCCAGGACGAGGGTCCCGAGTCTGCTGAGATGCCCAGACAGCGCACCTTATCACGGGGGATCTTCTTCTTGCCGCAGCCCTCACAGGTCAGGGGGAACTTGGGGCAGATGGCATGGTGTGCCTGTCAGACAAGCAGCATGGCATGAGGCAGGACATAGTGCTCCTGGGACACCCTCCACCCACCTGCAGCAGCAGCCAGCTCTTGGCAGGACCCTGCAGGCCCACCCGCAGCCCAGGGACGGCCCCTTCTCACAGGTTCCCTTAAGCAGAGTGAGGGACAGCCCCCGGGCCCCCAGTTCATCCCCCAGACGGCCTTGATGACCAGGAGCAGTCGGGGCTCCCACTAGAAGGGAGGCATCCCAGTGCTGACCACATCGCCACCTCTCAGGGTCAGGAGTCAGAGTGGGGGGTCACACTGCACAACCCAGCACCCCGACACCTCAGGTGAAGACGCCTGCATCCCATACGGACGCCAGTGTGCACCCCGCTGCTCCTGCCAGCGCCTGGAGACAGCACAGGACGGTTCTAAGGAGACACAGAGCGCCCCCACCTCCTGGTTCACTCTCCAGTGGCCGTCACGGCTGGGACGTGGGCCTCCCTCCAGGTCTCCCCTAGCAGGGCAGGCAGGGCAGGCAGGGCAGGCAGGGCTCCGAGTTCCTGTGCCACCTTCTGCTGCCTCCCCAACACAAAGGAGAGGCCGGCAGGGAAGTGGGCAGCCAGGACTCAAGCTGGTGCGCGTGTCTGCTGCTGGCACCACAGGCAAAAGTTGAGCCCACTGTGTGTACGCTGCCCCAGCTGCCCTGCAGCTTCTAGGAAACAGAACCCAGTCCAAGGCTGTGAGAGGGCGAGCCGAGACCCTGGGCAGGGTGCTGAAAGCCAGGGGCACACAGTGCCACCATGCCGCACCCAACACCTAGGACGAGCACGTGGGCAAGAGGGCAAGAGCAGTGGGGACGACTGAGGCCCAGAGTCCAGAGACAGTGCCACGAGGCACACGCAGGATGGCGCTCCTCTCCTGCCCACAGCCACAGCCGAGCTGGGCCAGAGCTCCCCAGGCTGAACCCACCCAGCTCTCCCCAGGGCAGCATCGCCTGCTGCACACACAGCTCGCACTAGCCGGAAGCTCGAGCTGGAGCCAGAACAGGGGCTCAACCCAGTCCTCCCGGGAGAGCCATGAACACCCTGACTGCCAGTCCCCAGTCCAGGGTGCCCCACACGGGCAGCAGTTCAAGTCCCGGCTGCTCCACTTGCCACGCAGCTCCCTGCTGAAGGCCTGGGAAAGCAGTGAAGGATGGCCCAAGAACCTGGGACCCTGCACCCATGCAGGACAGCCGGATGGAGCTCCTGACTTTGAATCGGCTCAGTCTCAGCTGCTGTGACTACTTGCGGAGTGAATCAGTGGATGGAAGATCGCTCTCCTCCCCTCTATAAATTTGTCCTTAAGATACATTAAATCTTTTTAAACATTCACTTATTTTTATTGGAAAGTCAGCTTTACAGAGAAATGTAGAGACCGAGAGAAAGATGTTCCATCCACTGGTTCACTCCCCAAGTGGCTACAATGGCCAGAGCTGAGCCGACCCGAAGCCAGGAGCCAGGAGCCTCTTCTAGGTCACCCACGCGGCCCAAGGCTTTGGGCCATCCTCGACTGCTTTCCCAGGACACAAGCAGGGAGCTGGATGGGAAGTGGAGCAGCTGGGATTAGAACTGGCGCCCATATGGGATCCTGGCACATTCAAGGTGAGGACTTTAGCTACTAGGCTACCGCACCTGGCCTACATGAAATCTTTTTTAAAATCCACTCATTCCAATATTAAATTTCAGATGTGAGAATGACACACACTGTGGCGTGGGCACTCTGCACCACAGTGGGTCACGCAGTGGCCGTGACCTCGGCATTCCATGTGGACACCTCTGATCCAGCTCCCTGCTGATGCCATGGGAAAGCCACCCAAGGCACCCCAAGGGAGCTCTGGCCACAGCCAGGCCCACTCCTGGCCTTCCGCCCACCCTGCGCACCTCCGTGTCGGCCCGGCCACAGGGGGCCTGGCAGTGCCGGCAGCTCAGGCTCCGCTCGGGGCACTCGTGCTGGGCGTGGCGCTCCTTCTCGCAGCGGCGGACCAGGCCTTTGCAGGCGGGGCACTCGGTCAGCTGGAACAGGCATTGTCCCTCGTGGCAGCTCTGCTAACACGGGAGATGTCAGAGGGGCCCACAGGGAAGGGCTCAGAGCCACTGGATGCCTCCCCGTGCCCGCCCAGGGGGGCTGCACCCCTGGGTCAGACACACCACAGGAGAGCGGGCAGAGCCAGGGTCGCCCGAGGAGGGGTGCGGGAGGCAGTGTGGGCGCACAGGCCAGCCCTGGGCCGCAGCAGGGCTCTGCGGGACTCTGCCTGCAGCCCAGGGACGGGCAGTCCGAGGGCTGTGGCTGGCTTCTCACTTGCCCTTACTTATTTGAAAGGAAGGCTAACAGACGGTCCCACCTGCTGGTTCACGCCCCAGGCACCCTCAATGTGCAGGGCAAGCCGGGCCACGGCTCGGAGCCCACTGAAGCCTCTCCTGCAGGCCGCACAAGCAAAAGCGCGCAGCAGACGGGATGTGGCTTCCTCGGTGCCGACTCAGCCTGCTGGCACGACAGCCACCCGAGTTGACAGGTTTTCACTCATTTGAAAGACTGAGAGGACAGAGGGGGAAGAGACCCCGTGCCAGCAGCTGCAGCGGGATTCCCACGCGGGTGGAAGGTCCCTGTGGCCTGGTGCTTCTTCCCAGGCCCTTAGCAGCAGCCAGAGGGGAGCAGCTCGCTCTCACACCAGCCTTCTACCTTCTCCAGAAAGGGGCTGGTGTGTGCTGCACCGAGTTAAGCCACCGCCTTGAGCCCAGCTGCCCCACTTCCCGTGCAGGTCCCTGCTCGTGGCCTGGGAAGGCAGACCTGGATGGGGCTCCTGGCTTCGGACTGGCCCAAATAAGTAAATCTCAAAAAAAAAAAAAAAAGGCAGCAAAACTTATACACAAAAACATTTAAAAAGCAAAGATTTATTTGCAAGGCTGGGCAGGGGGAGAGAGCTCTTGCACTGTAGGCCAGAACGCTGCTCCCAGACTCTGGGAAAGAGACCCCGAGAATTCACCCCTGCACCCCAGGACAGCCGACACCCCCGTATCCAGAACCTCATCATCTTCTTCCCTGAAACTGCCCCCACAGACGCCTCGCCTGGCACCCCCACTCTCCCCCGACCTTGCCCTCCCACCCCCCACGCCCAGCTCTGAGACACCCCAGGGCACACCACGCCAGGCACAGCTGGGAACCCACAGCTCACGCAAGCAGGTGCGTGGAGGCCCAGAGCAGGAGCGGCCTTCAGGACAGCCGGGCAGCCCCACCCCACGAGGGTCCGGGGCTCAGCTAGAAGCTGACACCTTGTCCCCGGTCAGCACTGCCAGCACCCGCAGGATTAAGAGCCCCCGTGGCCGGTGTTGGCCGGGCTCTGCGTGGCTCATGTGGCCACCCACTCTCGTCTCAGAAGCCATGGTGTCTCACGGCCCCCACACTCCAGCAGACCCCGAGGGAGGGCAGTCTGAGGGGTGAGTAACCCGGCCCACAGAGGGCAGGGGGTACGCGTGCACAGCCGGGGGGCTGAATCGCCTGCCGCACAGCAGGACAGTACGAAGCCACACTCCTGATGCCAGCGGTGGAAGCTGGCTCTCTGTGGGCACTCCCCAGCCGCCCAGCGCAGCAGCCCAGCGGGTCAGGCTGTGGCCTCAGACTCCGCCCGCAGCCGAGCGCTGGCTGTTCTCACCCCCGCCCTCCCACGCTCCTGGAGAAGCAGTGGACCACGGCCCGGGCGTGTGGATACCCGAGGAAGGGCCTGGATCCTGTATGGCCCAGCCTCACCGGGCTGTGGCAGCCACCGCGGAGTCAAACAGCCCATGGTGAGCCCTGTCTCGTGCTCTGCCTTTCAAATGAATCTTTCCTTAGAAAGCCCCCACCTCTCACTTGGGGTCCCAAGTCTCCCGGATGGTGCCCTGCAGCAGCCCCCATAACACCCCAGGCATGTGGGTGCCAGCCCTCGCCTCCCCACAGGGCCTGCTGGCCAAGTTCTCACAGGGCCGTGTCACTACCCACTTCCCCAGAGCTCAGATTGCCAGGGCAGTGAGGCCGTGTCCTCGGGAAGGGTCCCCAGGCATGCCTGGCGCACGCCTGGTGCAGGCCCCCTCCGCCCGAGGCCTGGCTCCGGGCTGTCAGCCAGCTCCCAGGCAGCCGCCTCCCCCACGCTGCCCCTCCTGGCAGGGGCTTTCCAGTCTCCCGGGCACAGCCAGGGACTTTCCGAACAGCATGCCTGCAGGGCCACGCAGGGCCGCAGCCGGTGCCCACTGGCCCAGGCCCTCGGCGGAAGCCACAGCCACCACCCCAGCACCAGGGGGCTGCAGGCAGAGCTGGGGACACTCCTCCCACCCTCCTGACCCCCAAGGCCCCCAGGATCCCCTCAACAGACAGGGCCACTGCTTCCCAGCCTCCCAGGTCAGATCCTGAGCCCAGCGTGTGCCCTCCACAGACAACAACCGGCAGTACGGCGTGGGTGACGCTGCCACGGGCATGTGCGTGGGCAGCCTGGGCCTCAGGGCACTCCCTATGGAACAGTGCCCCGAGCACAGGCTGGTGTCACCAGGGAGGAGGGAGAGGGCAAGCAACCCCCGACCCCCACCCTGCTCACTGAAGTCCAGCCAAGATTGCCCATGGGCAGAAGCCAAAACCCAGAGCCCGAGAGCCCAGGCAGCTTGGCCCGGAGGACAGGTAACAGCCTGCCACTCAGGCCGGCCCACCTCCCAGGTGGAGTGCAGCAAAGAAGCCGGGGCTGCAGCAGCTCTGGGGCAGCTGGGGGGCACTCCTAGCAATGCCTCCACGGCCACTGTCTGCTCCAGGAACGTGACCCCCGGAGCGCAGGGGGCCGATCCCCCAGGGCCGGCCCTGCACAGCTCAGCATGTCAGTGGCCAGGGTGGGACCACAGAGCTATGCAGCAGTGCCAGCGGACACATGCCACCTCCACTCTGGGCTCACGACCAGTGCTACCTGCGGTAAACCCCCATGCCACGCAGTTGACTGGCAGAGGGGTGGACCCTCCAGATGGTCTCTAGCACAGCCTTGGCACTCAGGCCCTGTTGCCAGGTGCCTAAGAGTACAGGGGACACAGTGGAGTCCCCAGCCCAGCCCCGACAAAGGCCACGGGCATCAGGTGCTGAGCCGTCTCTGCCCCAGAAGCCCCTGTGGGGTCACAGGTCCTATAAGGCCAGCAGAACCTGATGCACAGCCCCCAAGAACAAGAGACAGGACCCAAACCCCGACGTCACACATGGCCAGGCCAGCCTGTGCCCAGGGCAGGGAGGGCTCCCCTGGGCACGAGGCCCTCACCACACCCACCTCATCCAGGGCCAAGACCTGGTCCCTGGAGCAGAGGAGTCAGGCCCCGGCCCCGGGACACACAGCCACCACCCGGACGCCAGGCCGCGAGGGAGGCCCACCCTCACCTCGTACTCTTTCAGGGTGCCCCTCCAGGTGCACCCGTCGTTGGGACAGATGGCCGGCAGGCTCTCCACTTCTCTGCGGGCAGCGTTATCTGGAAAAGCCTGAGGAGCCCACAGCCCTCAGGTGAGGCCTTGCCCAGCTTGCAGCACGCAGCCCCCCAGTGCACCCCGTCCTGGTGGCCCTGGAGGGAGGGTTCCGCCGGCCTGGCCTGCCCGCTTGGCTCGCGCCCCCCTCAGGCAGTGATCCGACTTACTGAAGCGCTTTCTAAGACAGAAACGCCTTCCTCATAGATGCCTTCACGGACACAGGCGGCACAGTTCTGGGGCCCGGAGCTGGTGGGGGACAGAAGCAGCCCCGGTGAGACCCGCCCGGGGAACCAGCATGCTCGGCCTGCACCCACAGGGCCCCCAGACAGCGCGGGCGCTCAGGGCACGCTGCGCGCTGCCTCACCCGGCGCCCGCCGCACCTGAGGATGCCGCTGAGGCAGAAGGAGCAGTAGCGGTGGCCGCACTGGGCCTGGAAGGGCCGCCGCAGCACGTTCCCGCAGGCCGAGCACAGGTACTTGGCCTCCAACTTGGTGCCCAGGAGGCTCGTGGAGTAGCCCGGCTGCAGCACTTCCAGGGAGTCGGGGGGCGTCACGCTGGCTGCAGCCATGGGAGCTGGGACCCCCGTGCACCAGGAACCCCTGAGGAAGAACACAGCACGTGTCATGGCGCCTCGGGGGCCCCTCGTGGGAAGGCAGTGCAGCGGGCCCTACAGCAGCAGCCACCGAGAGGGCCAGGCACGCGACATGCCGTGCCCAGGAACACTCGGGGTCTCAGAAACCAGCTGGGGCCACCCGGGCACCGTCTGCCAGCACATGCCCCGGCTTGGGCACTGGCCACCTCCAGCTAACAGCTGGGGTCAGTGCCCCCCGTCTGCCTTCCTCATGACCCCTGGAAGCTTGTTCCGGACTGAGTAGCCTCGAGGCCCATGCTACAGAAAGCAGTTGCCCTCAGTTACCACCTGCCGGGCACCTCCGAGGGCTTCACCTGGACCTCTCGTGTCCAGCTCTTCTGTTTTTGGGAAAGTTGGGATTGGAGACAGATCAATTATCCCAATCTTCCTCCCTGTGGGGGACCAGCGGACAAGTGGGCAGGGCTGGGGGAGGGAAGGACACTGCCCGCTTCCGCAGCCTCAGCACCCCAAGCTCTGGCTGAAGTAGAGTCAGACCAGGCCTGCCGGGCATGCCGGGCACGTCAGGACCAGGCCACTTCCCTGACCTGCAGACAGCAGCCCGAGACCCAGGACGGAGCTTGGGCAGGAGACACGGGCTGAGCGGCTCCGTAGCTGGCCCCGGGCACCTGTCCCCGTCCTGCAGGACCGGGCCCAGCACCCCCCTGCAGCTTGAAGGCCCAGGCTGCCTTCACCCAGGGGACCAGCCACGGCACATGGCCATGCCCCAGGAGCAGGCAGGTGACCTGGGAGGGGCCTTGCCACCCTCAAGGAGGGTCCAGCGGGAAGGGCTGGGTTCCTGAGATCTCCCACCAGGGCAGAGCCCAGGAAGGTGCCAGAGCCTTGGGCACAGGTCTCCTCACAGCTCGGGAGGGCCAACGAAGGGGCAGCCCCTGCTCTCCTGCCAGGGCCCAGGCCCCTGCAACCCTGGGGCCACACTCTCTGGCAGTCAGGATGGAGAGACGGCAGCCCAAATGCAGCAGCAGGGCCTGCGTGCCCCTCACAGGCAGCCCAGGCAGTGGGACACACCCGAGGCCCTCCCTCGCATGGCTCGCCCGCCAACCCCGCCGACACCACCTCCCACACCACGCCAGCCGCCCCTTGGTGCCCACCCTGCACAGCCAGCCGGGGCTTCCCACAGAGTGACGTCCAGTGTGCCAATCCTGAAGACATTTAAAGGGCCAACAGTGCCTGGGGCACTGGCGGGTGGCCAGGCCCATCCTGACACCCAGTCCCTCACTCCTGGTGTCCACTGGCCTCTGGCAGCTTCACCTGGTACCTCAGAAAGTCATTGCCAGCAGGTGTGCTCAAGGCCAGGACGGCAGCAGCGGCCGTCCAGAGGCAGGGCTGTCCTGGAGGGCTCCAAGCTGACCCGACGCTACAGGGGGCCGGTCACACTGCCAGGTGTCACAGGGAGCAAGGGTCACAGTTAAATCAGCTTGGTTCCCGCTCCGCTGTCAGCAGAGCCCGACGCCAAGCCCGCGCGAGCAGCCAGCAGCAGGCGGATCTGACTCCGACCTGCCCAGCCACCCCACTCCTCAGAGCTCACGGCACAAGGACCGTCCTGGTAACACCCCACGGGCGCTGACACCTGAGACGGGCCTGTCCTTGAGAAGAAACACCACGCAGCAGGGCTGTGTGTGTGTGTGTCTGTCCTGGCCACGCAGCGTGCGTGTGTGTGTGTGTGTGTGTGTCTGTCTGTCTGTCCTGGCCACGCAGCAGGGTGTGTGTGTGTGTGTGTGTGTGTGTGTGTGTGTGTGTCTGTCTGTCCTGGCCACGCAGCAGGGCTGTGTGTGTGTGTGTGTGTGTCTGTCCTGGCCACGCAGCGTGTGAGCGTGTGTGTGTGCGTGTGTGTGTGTGTGTGTCCGTCCTGGCCACAAAGCAGGGCTGTGTATCTCTCTGATCTCAGGGTGTTCTGGTGTCCACAGCGCCAGCCAGGGAAGGTGACAGCCTCACAGCATGCCGTGGCAGGCCTGAGTCCCACCAACACCCTGTCGGCTCCGCAGGTCCTCAAGTGCTTGAGTTGAATACTACATCTAATCCCATCTGCGTTCCTAGTTCTTTAATGCAAACCACCATGATGACTCCAGGCTGCTCGGCTGACACTGTGCCAACCGAAACCACCCTGCAGCCTTCAAGTCCTCCACGCCAGGGCAGGGGCCGCACCGAGCCGCTCTCTGAAACCACACAAGGCATGGTGGAGGAGAAAGGACCCTTGATCACATGTGGACACCAGTGCGTGGCCCCATGGCCTGCTGGCCCCACCCTGGACCATACCAGGTCAAAGGTCATCAGCCATCCAACCTGGAACAGATCCTAGCACACCCTCCAGGCCACGGGGTGTGTGTCTGGTCACGTGGCAGGGCTGTGCCGTGTGTGTGTATGTGTGTGAGAGAGAGCTGGCCATGCAGCAGGGCTGTGTCGTACCATGCGAGTGTGTGTGAGAGACAGCTGGCCACGCAGCAGGGCTGAGGTGGAGTTGCCTTGGGCAGCTCTCTGCTCCCTGACCACGCCCTACACCTGTCCCAATGGGACACCCACTTCACAGGCCTGTGGAGCCAGCACCCTGTGTGGGCACCAGTTCAAGTCCCAGCGCTCCACTTTGCATCCAACTGCCCGCTAGAAAAGCAGCAGAGGCTGGTCCAGGTTCTTGGGCTGCTGCACGCGCGTGGGCGACGGGAGGGAAGCCCCGGCCTGGCACAGCCCCAGCTGGTGCAGCCTTGGGGAGTGAACCAGGCAATCAAGTTCCAATCTCTCCCTCTACATCTTTCAAGTAAAAACAACCCTGGAACTCAGAGCACGCCAACACCCTGCCCCGGGGATGGGTGCCACGTCCTGCACAGCAGTCCATGCATGCAGAAACGGCCAAGGCCGGGGTCAGTGGAGCAGTTTCACAGGCTGATCCACCGCCTGCAAACACCATCCCACACAGGCAGACCTGTCCTAGCAGCCCCACTTCCCATCCAGCTCCCTGCCTGTGGCCTGGGAAAGCAATAGAGGATAGATAGCCCAGGCCTTGGCTCCTGCACCCGCGTGGGAGACCCGGAAGCAGCTCCTGGTTCCTGGCTTCGGATCGGCTCAGTTCCAGCCATCATAGCTACTTGGTGAATGAACCAGTGGATGTAATCTCTCTCTCCTTCCCCCTGCAAACCTACCTTTGCAATAAAAATAAATTTCTAAAAAACAAGCAGCAAACACAGAAGCCAGGCCCCAGGAGTCGGGGAGAGGAGGCCTCACCGTGGCTAGCAGCCACGCAGAGGGTACAGGCCCAAGTGGGCGAGAGCATGGCGCTTCGACACAGCAGCCTGAGTGGAGCGGAAGATAGCCAAGGGCAGGGGCAAGGACAAGGCCAGTTGCCCCACCCAGCCCCCCCAGCTGCCCAGGCAGGCCACCACCAGGAGCCCTCAATCCCATGTCCCGGTCGAAGCCTGGGTTTCCACCACAGTTTCCGTGGCTGAGCCCATCCTGACCCCGCGCAGGAAGCTGGCCCCTGGGCGCCCACGCACGAGCCCACTTGCACGGAGCCCCAGGGGGCATGCTGATGGCACAGCCCAGCTCAGGTCCAGCTGGGAGGGCACGCCGGGGCCACGGGCTAGGCAAGCACACACCCAGGAAAGGCCCTTTCCCAAGCCAGGACTATCAACTGAGAACGGCTGGGGGCCAGTGCCACGGCATGACGGACTAAGCCTCAGCCGCAGCACCAGCGTCCCACAGGAGCGATGGTTCAGATCCCGGCTGCTCCACTCCCCCCCCAGCCATGCCACGAGCCGGCAGGGAGCTGCACGGGAAGTGGAGCAGCCGGGATTAGAACCGGCGCCCATGCGGGACGAGGGGAGGACGCAGCCACCGGACCCCACGCTGCCCTTGGCCGACCCCAAGTGCGCGCTCTGGGCCTGGGGCTCCCTCAGCACCCCCAGCAGCGGGGCTGCAGGACCGCTGGACCCGAGCCGGGGCCAGCCGGACACACGCCCCCTGCGGCCCGGCCCGGCCCGGGCTCTGCCTCGGGTCCCCCCGCCGCCCCGCGGGCGCCCGGGAGTTCGCGAACTTTCCGGCGCCCGCCCCGCTCCGACTTGGCGCTTCCGGCTCCGCGCGGCGGAGACACCCCCGGGGCCGGCCCCTTCCCGGCCGGCGGGCAGCGCGGCCTCCCCGGGGCCCCGCGCCCGCCCCGGCCCCGCGGCCTCCCCGGGGCCCCGCGCCCGCCCCGGCCCCGCGCCCCGGCCCGGTGAGCCGCCACACTCACCCCGCGGTCGCCGCGCGTCCGGAACTCGGCGCCCGCCCGGCCGCCGCCCCCGACCCAGCTGACGGACGGGCGCAGGAGCCTACCGCGAGAGGGGAGACGCCCGAGGCGGGCGCTGATTGGCCAGACCTGCCCGGCCGCGGCGCCGCGCGTCTGACGGACGGGCGCGGGAGCCTACCAGGGGCGCGCAGCGAGCCGGAGAGGGCGCCGATTGGCCGGCGGTCCCCGCACCGGGGCGTGTCCAGGCCGAGCCGGGCCGTGTCCAGCCGGTGCTGCCAGGCCGAGCCGGGCCGTGTCCAGCCGGTGCTGCCAGGCCGAGCCGGGCCGTGTCCAGCCGGTGCTGCCAGGCCGAGCCGGGCCGTGTCCAGCCGGTGCTGCCAGGCCGAGCCGGGCCGTGTCCAGGGCGACCCCAGGCCGCGTCCAGCCGGTGCTGCCAGGCCGAGCCGGGCCGTGTCCAGGGCGACCCCAGGCCGCCTCCAGCCGGTGCTGCCAGGCCGAGCCAGGCCGTGTCCAGGCCGAGCCGGGCCGTGTCCAGGCCGAGCCGGGCCGTGTCCAGCCGGTGCTGCCAGGCCGAGCCGGGCCGTGTCCAGGCCGAGCCGGGCCGTGTCCAGCCGGTGCTGCCAGGCCCGGGCCGCGCTGGCCGAGCCACCCCCAGCTCCGGTTCACGGCTGGCCCCGCCTGGCTGCCGACCTCCCACCTCGGGCAGGGCTGGGCCAGGACCTGCAAGGAGACCCGTCACTGCCCGCGCAGGGGGCTGGCGTGGCCTTGGGCAGCTGAGGCGCAGCTGGCACTGTTGGGCCTCTCTGTCTCCCTGCTCCATCCCTCAGGACTCCACGTGGCAATCTCTCTCCCTCTTACTTCTGAATGGACCAGTCCATTGCTTATGGCCTGTGGGGGCCTGCGCTTAAAATGCGTTTTAAGGGCCTGGCGCGGTGGCCTAGTGGCTAAAGTCTTCTTGCACAGGCCTGGATCCCATATGGGCGCCAGTTCTAACCCCTGGGACCCCACTTCCCATCCAGCTCCCTGCCTGTGGCCTGGGAAGGCAGTTGAGGATTGCCCAAAGCCTTGAGACCCTGCACCCATGTCAGAGACGCGGGAGAAGCTCCTGGCTCCTGGCTTTGCATCAGCATAGCTCCAGCCATTGCAGCCTCTTGGAGAGTGAATCAGATGAAAGATTTTTGTCTCTCCCCCTCTCTGTATATCTGACTTAAAAAAGAATCTTTAAAATAAAATGCTTTTTAAGTAAGAGGCCTAGACTACAACCGTGGGCGGCCCACCCACTCTGCACCAGGGACACACATGGCCTCACTCCTGGAACTTTCCACGTTCGCCCATGCTGCCTCTGCTTGGGACGAGGGGTCAAGTCCACACAGCTTGGCCCCGTCCTCACGGGGGGACCTGCTCCGCCGTGCATGCCCGCGCCCCTGCCCTGCGTCCAGCTTGGCCCGTCCTCACGGGGGGACCTGCTCCGCCGTGCATGCCCGCGCCCCTGCCCTGCGTCCAGCTTGGCCCGTCCTCACGGGGGGACCTGCTCCGCCGTGCATGCCCGCGCCCCTGCCCTGCGTCCAGCTTGGCCCGTCCTCACGGGGGGACCTGCTCCGCCGTGCATGCCCGCGCCCCTGCCCTGCGTCCAGCTTGGCCCGTCCTCACGGGGGGACCTGCTCCGCCCTGCTCTCCTCGCTCGCTCCCGGGGCTGGGCACTCCCACTGGCAGCACCTGGTTTTTGGTAATCTTTTCAAGATGTATTTATTCACAAGTTGGGAAGGGCACTCCACCCTCTGAGTGCGGGTTCACCCCTGCTAGATTCGCCAACCACCAGGGAAAGAATAACTCAGCCGAGTGAATGGAAGGAATTGAGACGGCCTTCACTTCAGGGAGCCACGGTCACAGGCTTCGCTTCCCCGTGCAGCGGACAGACTGGGGAATGGGCTGCAGAGGAGGAGCGCGGAAAAGACAGGGAAGGGTTTTTTTTTTTAAGATTTATTTTTATTGCGAAGTCAGAGATATAGGGAGGAGGAGAGACAGAGAGGAAGATCTTCTGTCCGATGATTCACTCCCCAAGTGACTGCAATGGCTGATGCTGTGCTGATCCAAAGCCAAGAGCCAGGAGCTCCTTTAGGTCTCCCCCACAGGGGCAGGGTCCCGAGGCTTTGGGCCGTTCTCCTCTGCTTTCCCAGGCCACAAGCAGGGAGCTGGATGGGAAGTGGAGCTACCGGGATTAGAACCTGCACCCATAGGGGATCCTGGCGTGTTCAAGGTGAGGACTTTAGCAACTAGGCCACTGCGCTGGTCCCGGAAGGGGCTTTTCAAACTCTCCCTGACACGGATGCCAAAAACGGGGGTCGCCTCAGCCCTTATTTGGTGAGGGGATATGGGTCTGCGCCCCTCGTTGCTGCAACGGTGGCTTCACAGCCAGAATTTCGCCATCCGTTCCAGGTTTGGTTGGAAGCAATCTCCCCTCCCCCCGTTACCGTGGTGACCATCAACCCCCAAATCCCACAGCAGCCAGGAGCGCCCCTCGTGGTCACCCCACTGGGGGTCCCCCAAGCACATGGTTCCCCATGTCCTGAGGTGTCTCCTCTCACAGCCCAGCACGGGGGAAGCGGAGCAGGGTGTGGGGGGCAGCCAGGCCCAGCAGCTCCCAGTGGGCAGTGACTCACCCCTCAGGGTTCCACCGGGCTCCTTCCTGCCAAAGAGAAAGCAGAAGTCACTCACAGCTCAGCCACCAAGGGCAGGGCGGTGGTGTCCCCGGTGTCCTCTGCTCGGGCTGCCTGGGGTGTCCCTGGGTGTCCCCGACAGTGGGAGGCAGGGACACTCAGGCCTGGGGGCGCACACAGCCACACTTCCCTGGGCTTTGCAGCTCCGCGTCCTGTGAGCCTGGGGCGATGGGACAGCAGCGGAAACACAGGGGTGCCCCTAGAGCTAGGGGCCTCTCGGTCAGATGGCAGGTCTGCCAGGAACCTGTGACAGGAAGCCAGCATCTCCCGGAAGTCTTGCCTGATGTGGCTGTTCCCTCACCCCACACCAGCCCACCTGGTGGGACTGCGGGATGGAGGACACGGCATGCCTCCCACCGGCTGGATCCCGGGCAGCCCCCCTGTTGTATCCACCTGCCTGGACCTTGTGGGCGCCAGGCTAGGATGCTCCAGGTGACCCCAGGCAGGGCCCCACCACCCCTGCCCCAGCTGTCACAACTGTGACCTCTGGCCCTGGGCCACGGCCCTGCCCCATTCTGTGAGAGTGTCCCTGGCCGGCCCGTTGTCTCCCTCCCAGCAGGAGCATGCAGAGGCCAGGCCAGTGTGCAGCACCCATGTCCCAGGTGGCCGCCCACAGGAGTCCCCACTCAGTTCCCTGCTAAGGTAGCTGGGAAAGCAGTGGTAGATACGGGCGCTTGGGTCCTGTACCCATGTCAGAGACCCAGAAGAAGCTCCTGGCTCCTGCCTTCGGCCTGGCGCAGCCCTGCTGTTGCAGCCCTCTGGGCAGTGAATCAGGGGATGTCAAATCAGTGCCCTCCACACCCCGACACTCTGCAAGAGCAGCAACAAAGAAGCAAATGCAGGATAAAGGAGGGGGAAGAAGTGGTCACGCTGATGAGTTCCCCAGAGAGCCAGACGACTAAGTCGGGGTGCCCACACACTGTCCATCCATGGGGGCCAATCTTCCAGGCCGATTTCTGTTTCCGAGACAGCTCTGCTGTTGAAAATTGCAAGTTCCACGGAAGCCTCCACCCGCATGGTGGACCGCCATTGCATTCTCTCAGCCCGGGGGCGTGGAGAGGCTGTGCCGGCGTCAGGGTCCCACGCTGCAGCCCAGCGCGGAGTGCCTGGCTGTGGTCCCAGCTCTGCTCCCTGTGTCCGTGGAGGACAGCGGGCGCTCTGGCTCACAGTGCCTGAGACTGACAGCTGGGGCCAGGCCGGCTGGACTGCCAGTTCCCCACTCCAGTCCACACAGGAAAGCCACTTCTGGGTGCTTGCAATGTCACACACAGCAGCACCAGCTCCCGGGACAGGTCGGGCAGGACATCTTGGTGGTCACACACCCCCTGGGTGCCCTGGGAGACAAACTTTGCCAGGAGCCTCAAATAAAACTGACAAAGTTGGGCCCGACACGGTGGCCTAGTGGTTAAAGTCCTCTCCTTAAACACGCCAGGATCCCATATGGTCACCAGTTCTAATCCTGGCAGCTCCATTTTCCCTCCAGCTCCCTGCTTGTGGCCTGGGAAAGAAGAGGAGGACTGGCCAAAGCCTTGGGACCCTGCACCCACAAGGGAAAACCGGAAGAGGCTCCTGGCTCCTGGCTTTGGATTGGCTCAGCTCAGCCGTTGTGTCCACTTGGGGACTGAACCAGCAAACAGAAGGTTTTTCTGTCTTTCCTTCTTTCCAATAAATAATAATAATAATTAAAAAAACTGGCGGCCATATGGGATCCCAGCACAGGCAAGGCAAGGATTTTAGCCACTAGGCTACCGCGCTGAGCACATGCACCGCAGCCCCCGCAGCCCGGCACCCTTTTCCTTGGACTGCCCTCTCTTCCAGGCCAGCGTTTCCCAGCAAACCCGCTGCCGCCCCGTCCCCGGCAATCACTCCTCCCCAGGCCGAGGCCTGCTTGGAGCGCGGGCAGCGACCCGGCCAGGACACCGCAGCCCCCGCACCTGCGGGCCCCGCGCAGCCACCCGCACCTGTGGACCCCGCACGCACAGGGCCGGGCCAGGGCGCCGCGGCCCCCGCACCTGTGGACCCCGCGCGGCCCCTCGCACCTGCGGGCCCCGCGCAGCCACCCGCACCTGTGGACCCCGCGCAGCCACCCGCACCTGCGGGCCCCGCGCAGCCACTCGCGCGCACAGGCCCAACCGCGCACAGGGCGCCGCTGGAGCAGGGCGCGCCGCGCGCGGGGCTCGGGGCCGGGCGGAGCGGCGATCCCGGCCCGCGCCCAGGCGGGAGGCCCCCGGCCGAGCCGCGCGCCCATTGGCTCCGAGCGGCCGCGGCCCGTGCGCACCGGGGCGGGGCGCGGCGCACGCCGGAAGCGGGAGGCGCCGAGGGGACGTCGTCGCCGCGCCGGGTCTGGAGTCGCTGCGGAGCCGCCGCCGCCCCGCGCCATGGCCGAGAGCGACTGGGACACCGTGACGGTGCTGCGCAAGAAGGGCCCCACGGCCGCGCAGGCCAAGTCCAAGCAGGTGCCTGGCCCATCGGGATCGGGGATCGCGGGCCCGGGCGGGGACGCGGCGGAGGAGCGGGGCAGGCCTCGGGGAGTGGGCCGCGGCCCGGTGTCCTCTGGCCTGGGCTCGCACAGTGGGCTGCGTGCGGCCGGGAGCCCCGCCAGGCGCGTGGTCCGCGGCAGGGCGCCTGTGCCAGGTCCGGGGCGACTTGGACTTGAGCGTCCGCGCGCGTGGACCCTGCGTGCCCCATCTGCGAGTGTGGGAAACAGGCTTCCCCGAGGTCCTCCGCTGCCTGCGCGCTTGGGGGGGTCACCTGCAGGTCCCCAGGGCTGAGGGGCGCATCTGGCGCAGAGCAGTGAGCCACCTGTGAGGAGCTGGAGCCCCAGCCACGGCCAGGCCTGGACGTCGCTGTCCCTGTAGCCTCGCTGTTCCCTGACACCTCCTCCAGCCAGACCGGCCCAGGGCCTCACAGCTGCGTGTGTGTGTTGATGACTTATTGGGGTTGGCGCTGTGGTTTAGCCAGGAAAGCCACCTACTTGCATCCCATAAAGGCGCCGGTTCAAGTCCCAACTGCCCCCACTTGCCCAGACCAGCGCAGGATGGCATAAATGCTTGGGTTGTGCACCTACAAGGGGGCCGTGGCTGAGGCTTGAACCAGCTCTGACAGTGCTGCCATTTGGGGAGTGAGCCAGCAGATGGAAGCTCTCTCTCCCTTGCTCTGTAATTCTTTATCATAAGTAAATGAAAACAAGCCAGGGGCTCCATGCGGGCCTCCCCTGTGTGTGCAGAGGCCCCAGCACTGTTTTCCCGGTGGTGGGCTGGGCGCTGCGTGGGAGGTGAGGCAGGGACTAGAGCCCTGGGGGTGGTTCTAGGAGTTAAGAGTGTGCGCACAAAGTTTCCAGTTTTAAAGCACCTGCTTTTGGAGGGGAGCAGGGAGGCAGTAAGACTTTGGAGACAAAGTGTCCCTTTTGGGGTGTGTGTGTGTGTGTGTGGCTGCCAATTGCTGGTATCTTGGAACAGGAGGCTGGAGGTACCATGGCCCTCCTTCCTCTGCGGGGGGACAGGATCTAACCACTCCTGGCTGCTGGCCGCCCAAAGCCGCAGGCAGTTAGTCCCCGTGGCCAGCGTCTCCTCCTGGGCATGCCTGCTGCTCAGGGATCCAGGTTCCTGTGGAGCTGGGTGCAGTGAGGCCACAGCAGGCCTCAGAAGCCGCATTCCTGCCTGGGATCGCACCGAAGTGTGGCACCTTCCCTCCATTCCCATGGGAAGTGGGGTTGAAGTTCTGGGGCTGGTGCATGGGCCCCTCCGTTAGCTCGTAGGGCAGGGGGCGCCTGCAGTGCCACCTTGCGTGTCTGGCCCTCGCTCGGGCTGGCAACTCACAGTGCCCCACTTGCCCGATCAAAAGCATTGTCTGATTTCACAGGCCATTCTGGCGGCTCAGAGACGGGGAGAGGATGTGGAGACCTCTAAGAAGTGTAGGTTCTTGGGTTTGCGCCCCCAGAGGCCAAGTGGGGCGGGGTGGGGTACTCCTGCGGTGGGGGAGGCCCTGGGGCCCTGGCTGAGGGTGGGGCGGGAAGACGGCCACACTCTAGCCTCAGCCTGCGTCCCTGGGTCTGGGCTCATCCCCCTTCCCTTGTGCAGGGGCCGCCGGCCAGAACAAGCAACATTCAATCAGCAAGAACACAGCCAAGCTGGACCGCGAGACAGAGGAGCTGCACCATGACCGTGTGACCTTGGAGGTGGGCAAGGTCATCCAGCAGGGCCGGCAGAGCAAGGGCCTCACGCAGAAGGACCTGGCCACGGTGAGGCTCGGCGGCCGTCCGGGCGGGGCGGGCCCCCGGCACCGGGCCGAGGCCTCCTGAGGGTGCGGCCCGGCTGCCCGGCGTGGTCCCGTGGCCTGCGCTCTAGTGGTGGGCATCAGGCAGTCCTTCCTTTTAGAAAATCAACGAGAAGCCGCAGGTCATTGCGGACTACGAGAGTGGACGGGCGATTCCCAACAACCAGGTTCTGGGCAAGATTGAGCGAGCCATTGGTGAGCGTCTTGGGGCCACCATGGGCTGGGCAGGGCGGGGGCGGCCCTCCCCGTGGCCTGCGGGGCTGGCTGGCTGCCTGAGGCAGGGTGTCTGAAGCCTCCCAGGCCGGGGCCGCGCTCAGGGCTTCTGGGGGCCCGCTGCTCGTTTCAGGCCTCAAGCTCCGGGGGAAGGACATTGGGAAGCCGATCGAGAAGGGTCCGAGGGCAAAGTGAGCCCAAAGCCTCGAAATCCCGGCCACCGCGGGCCCTCGGTCCTGGCAGGGCCCTGCTGAAGTCCCCGGGGCTGGGCCCGCAGGCCTGTCCACCCACACCTGCTGTGCAACAAGAACAGAACCTTGCAAAGGCTTCCGTCTCCTGATTCTGTCCCCCCAGGCCTCGGGGCGGGGGTGTCGGGGCGGGGCTGGGGTGTCTCCGGAGAGAGGAAGGACACAGCGACAGCCCTCCCGGCCAGCGTCCTTGGGGCCACCAGGGGCCTCTGTTCTCCCCCAGCTGCCTCCCAGGGGCAGGAGCTGGGATACACACCAGGCGCTTGGCTGTGGGAGCCGGGACTCCACTGGGGCTGGCCCACTGCACCAGAACCCTGAGCCCACACATGGCTCTTGTAGTGGGGGTGCAGGTCAGCCTCCTGACCTAGGTTGGCACCTGCACGCCCAGCTCTGCCCTGCCTGGAGGGACCCCTAGGCCTTGGTGGGGTGGGGCTCTCTGCGCCTCTCTGCAGGCTGCTCAGGCCCCGATCACGGGCAGTGCACCCAGGGGACAGGTGGGGGCCCCCAACTGCAGTGCTGTGGGTGCGGGGCCTGTCCCATGGGGCAGCTCTGGGTACCTGGGCTTGCCCCTTCCCCCACCCGGTGCGCTGGGGGCTACCTCACTGGGACAGCATCTTTGGGTCCTGCTGGGGCCCTGGGAAGCAGGAAGGTTTTCCAGAGAGACCACCTGCACACTGTACCCACTGTGGAGTGTGGCCAGAGCTGGGGCTGCCTCAAGGACATAGCATTTATTCATAGGCAGAGTCCTGGGGGTGGAGGACGTGCGGGCTCCTGTCCCCTGCCGCCTCCTGGCCATGGTGGAGGGCCAGCAGGCCTGGGGTGCAGTCACAGGTTGAGGCTGGACGGCAGGGTGATGTGGTCCTAGGGCAAAGGACAGCTTCGTCTGGGAGCCCTGCCGGAGAGGGCAGGCTGCCCCCAACCCTGGCCGTGGGGCCCACCTCATTGAAGAGGATGTTGTCGAAGTTGGAGGCGGTTGCTGCGGAGCCCGTGGCTTCAGGCCCAGCAGCCCCGCTGGCGGCCTCAGGGCCCTCATGGCCCCCGAAGGGGCAGACGCCCTTCTTGCACAGCCAGTGCAGCCCCCCGAGCCCCAGCAACACGAGGAGCAGCAAGAATAGGATGCCTCCGATCACGGCTGGCACCAGGGCACGCGTCGCCCTATTCCCTGTGGGCATGGGGCACGTGAGGGGATGCCCAGGCTGCTCCAGGGTTCCCCCATCAGGTAGGGCAGTGGCGGGCTGGGGGTCTCCGGTCGTGTGTGTAGAGCCGGGCAGGGCCAGCCGCTGGGCACTGACCCTGGTTGAGCGCAGGCTGCTGGCAGGGCTCCCCTTCTACATACTGCACGTCATCCACGGCGATGGGCCCTAGGGCCGGCTGCCCGTCTGCAGTGGCTTCAAATACCATCTGGCGGGGAAGGCAAAGGGCTGCCAGGGGCCCCAGGGTGGGCGAGGGCTTGGGCTATGGCCGGGGGGCTCACCTGGAACTCCTGGGTGCTGGCCACGTTCAGCTGGGCCTCTTGCCACTGCTGCACCGGCCCGCCCTGGCTCCACACGGCCAGCTGGCCCTGGGAGCTGCTCAGCAGCACGCGGAGCTCTCCTTTGTCTGAGAGAAGACCCCGGAGCGGGGGTCAGGCGGGGAGCGTGTGCGTGCCTGAAGGGGTGCGAGATGGCATGCCCGCCCGCCACCCGCCACGCCGGCCCCACCGACTCACAGAAGTGTTCGGGGAGACCCAGGTAGTACCAGAAGCGGAAGCAGGCGGCCTGCGTGGGCGGCAGCGGCTCGCTGCGCAGCCAGGCCGCCCGGCCCCCGGCCCCCAGCACTCCGGTCTCAAAGAAGGTAAAGTGGCCTGGGGACAAGAAAGGGCGGTGCCCCGCTGACCCCAGCCGGCCCCGTGAGCTCGGGTGGGCCGAGCTGCCTTGCAGGGGCCGCTGCCTGCCCGTCCCCACCCAGCCGCTGCTCACCTTCGGCCGTGCCCAGGGTGTGGTCCGTGCGGGGCTGGGGGTAGCGGGAGGGGGTGGCAGCGCTGCTCCAGTCCCAGCTGGGCCTGCCCAGGCTGGGCCAGGCCAGGTGGCTCCAGCCGCACAGGCCAGACTCAAAGTCGCAGGAGCCTGGGAGGGAGGAGATGTGAGCGGAGCTGCCCACTGCCCACCCCGGCCCCTGCCCGGCCCCAGCGCTGGCCCGGCCCTCTGCACCTGGCTGGGGGCAGGGCCCGTCCTGAAGGAGCAGGTCGTCCAGCGCCACGTAGGAGTGCTTCTCGCCTGTGGCCATGGCCTCAAACACCACCTGGCAGGGCGCCGGAGACGGCCTTAGCCGGGCCCAGCAACTCCCAAGACGCAAGGAACCCCTCACCGTGACGTCACTCACCCTCCAGGCCCACTCGGCCTGCACGTCCACGCTGCCCAGGCGCCAGGCGAAGCCCCCGTGGGCGCTCACACTGAAGACTTGCCGCCTCCCGCCCTCCTCCACGTAGACCCGCAAGGTGCCTGCCGCGGCCACCCGGTCAGCCGGGGGAAGGCGGGGAAGCCCGTGGGTCCCGTCCCCAACCCCGGGCACCCCTCACCTGGGCTGCGGGGGCTAAGCTGGTACCAGAAGGTCAGGCAGCCAGGCTGCGTCAGGGCCCTGTGTTCCCCCGAGGTTAGGGTGGCCACCTGGCCCCGCGCTAGGGCAGCCTGGCTCGTGTCCACCAGCATGTAGTGACCTGGGGTGGAAAGGCGTCAGTGGCGGTTCTGGCCCGGCCCCGCCCCCGCCGGGCCGTACCTTTAGCTGTCCCAGTGCTGTGGTCTGTGCTGGGGCCCCAGCTGTGTGCCGAGGCCCCAGCCTGGTGCCTCCAGGAGCTCTCCCCGGCAGCCGAGAACCCACACAGTGAGTCCTCAAAGGAGCAGCGCTTGGGTGCCCAGCAGGGACCCGGCCGCAGAGCCACGTCGTCCAGCGCCATGGTGCCCTGGTACCCGTCCCGGAGGCCTTCGAACAGCAGCTGGGGGGAGGCACACGGGGTCTGCTGGCTGGGGGCCCCTGGGAGTGTAGCAGCACCTGGGTGGGGGCATGAGGGGGCACAACCACCCTAAATCCTTGTTTGGTCACGCCTCACCTGGTACTCGCCCGAGTCTGGCTGGTGGTACAGGGTGGCCCAGGCCTCGTGCCAGCGGTTGCCATGGGTGCCCGATCGGGACCACAGCTCGGTGTCCTCCCCTGCCCGTCTCAGAGCCAGTCGCAGCGTCCCTAGGGGCAGGCGAGCTTTGGAGGATGCCCCTTCCCACACCCAGGACCTTGGAGGCCTCCGATGTCCACGCTGGCTCGCTCACCAATTTGCGGACCATAGAGGTGGTACCAGAAGCTGAGGCACTGCACTGGGGCTGTGGGCGTCTGGAGCCCCGTGAGCAGGTGGGCACCTTGGCCCTGGGCCGGCGGGTCAGCAGGGTCCAGGAGCATGAAGAAGCCTGGGGCAGAAGCAGGGCTGAGTGGCGTGGGTCTCCCCTGGCACAGGGCCCTCCCAGCAGGGAAGCCCCCTACCCTGGCCAGTGGTGTGGTCGTAACCGGGGCCGCGGCTTTGGACCCGCTGCCAGTGGGCGTCTGTGAAGTGTCCTGGGTACCAGCCACACGCGTCCCTCTCGAAGTTGCAGGAGACCTCTGAGGGCAGGGAGCAGGGCTCAGTCACCCTGTAGCACCCCCACATCTCTCCAAGGTCCGAGAAGGCAGGGGCCCTCAGGGTGCTCTGGGGTTCGGAACGTAGGTGGGGCACCTCTGTCCTGCTCAGTGGTTGCCATGGCGCTGCAGTGTCTCATGGTTAGCTCATCCAGCCCCGCCCCCTGCTGCCCAGGACCGGCTGGGTCCACCAGCCCCAGGAACTCCAGCTGCATGGCGGGTGGTGGAGAAGGGCGTGGTTAAGGGCGTGGTTAGCTGGGCCCAGTCGCCTGGCGGCCCCCACCCCGGCGGCTGCTCACACTCACACGGAAGGGCCGACGCCTGGCCCCAAGGAGGACCCTGTCGGTCGTCCAGTGCCTGCTGCCGCCGCTCGGGGCCTGCCACACCAGCTCTCGGGAGCTGCCTTCCACCACAGCTAGCTCCAGGAAGCCTGGCCAAGGGAGCACCAGGGGATGGCGGGGAGCACCAGGGGATGGCGGGAGCATGGCGGGCCACAGGGGAGCACCAGGGGATGCAGAGAGCATGGTGGGTTGCATGGTACCGTTGCCCACCATACCTTGGGGGTGGCTCTGGAAGTAGTACGCCAGCTGGAACTCACAGTGAGGACCTGAGGGTCCCAGGGTAGGCGAGAGGAGTCGGGCTGCAGCCCTCCGCTGTCCCCAGGCTGTCTGCAGAGACAGGAAGTGCCCTGGCCGGGAAGGCGGTGCTCAGGACAGGTGCCCTCCTGCCTGGCAGGGCGGGGGATGCCACTTGCGACCTGGGTCCACCCGCTCACCAGAGGGGGCCCCGCTGACATCCACGCCAGGCCCTGGGCTCTCCTGTGCCATGAGCCACTGCCACTGCAGCCGGCCCACGCTGGCGTCCTCCCAGCCACCCATTTTGGGTGACTCAAAGTCTGTGGTGCCTGTGACAAGGGCCAGGGCTCAGAGACCTAGTCTGCTGGCCTGGTGCCCGGGCCTTGCCCCCCCGAGCTGCCCTCACCACAGCCTCGCTCGTCCTCGCCCTCCGGACACTGCTGCTCAAAGTCGCAGAGCTGCTCCGGGGGCACGCATAGGTCCTCACAGGCCAGCTGACCTGGCTCGCACAGGCCTCGGGGCTGCGGGTCCCATGGCGGGGAGAGGGTGACTGGGGGCCTGGTCTCTGTGGGGTGGAAGTGGGTCAGGGGGTGCTGGGCTGGCCCAGGCCCCCTGATCAGCAGCGAGGACCTCGGGCTGTCACCTGCGGCCGGCTTGCAGCTTTCAGACAGGATAAGGTCGTCCAGGCCCACCACGCCCCCGGGGCCTGTCTGCGCAGCCAGCAGGATCTGAGGGCAGTGGGTGGTCAGCACCCAGCTGGCCCTGCTGGGCCTCCTGGACGTGCCCCGGGACTCCCTGCTCGTCCATCTGCCCTCCCACCCTCAGAGCCTGTGGAGGAGGGGCCCTCCCACGGCTCCCTCCGCCCCAGGCCTCACGCGGAAAGGGTGGGCACTCCAGACGTCCACCCGGTCTCGGACCCAGGCTGCCCCCAGATCCCCACGGCGGTTCCGCAGGAGGGTAGAGGCCTGGGCAGCTCTGGGTCCTTGCGTCTGCAGGAGCAGCTGGAGGGAGCCGGCCTCCGAGCCGTGCAGGTAAAAGTAGAAAACCAACTGTGGAATCGGCATGGGTCAAAGAAGTGTGGTGCCCCCGCAGCCCACAGCCCCACAGCCTGCAGTCCCCGCAGCCCACACAGCCCGCAGCCCCCACAGTCTGCAATCCCCACAGCCTGCAGCCCCCGCAGCTCCCACAGCCCCCACAGCCCACAGCCCCTGCAGCCCCCACAGCCTGCAGCCCCTGCAGCCTCCACAGCCTGCAGCCCCCACAGCCTGCAGCCCCCACAGCCCCCGCAGCCCACAGCCCCCACAGCCCCCGCAGTCCCCACAGCCCCCACAGCCTGCAGCCCCCACAGCCCCCACAGCCCCCACAGCCTGCAGCCCCTGCAGCCCCCACAGCCTGCAGCCCCCGCAGCCCACAGCCCCCACAGCCCCCGCAGTCCCCACAGCCCCCGCAGTCCCCACAGCCCCCACAGCCCCCACAGCCTGCAGCCCCCACAGCCCCCACAGCCTGCAGCCCCTGCAGCCCCCGCAGCCCCCACAGCCCGCAGCCCCTACAGGCCACAGCCCCCACAGCCTGCAGCCCCCGCAGTCCCCACAGCCCCCACAGCCTGCAGCCCCCACAGCCCGCAGTCCCCGCAGCCCATAGCCCCTGGCCCGGCCGCCAGGCTCACCGAGCAGTTGTGGGGGCCCAAGGCCTGGAACTCGGGGCTGGAGAGGACGGCAGGTGCACTGGGCTGGGCCTCAGAGATCAGGAAGGAGCCTGGGGAAGCAGGTGTGGGCAGGGCTGCAGGTGGTGGGTGGGGGCCTGTGATGTGGGTAGTGGACAGGGCGGGGCGTGGACAGGGTAGGGCAGTGGACAGGGCGGGGCATGGACAGGGTGGGGCATGGACAGGGCGGGGCGTGGACAGGGTAGGGCATGGACAGGGTGAGGTGTGGACAGGGTGGGGTGTGGACAGGGTAGGGAAGTGGACAGGGTAGGGCAGTGGACAGGGCGGGGCATGGACAGGGCGGGGCAGGGACAGGGTGGGGCGTGGACAGGGCAGGGCGTGGACAGGGCGGGTCAGGGATCAGGCAGGGCCATGAACATGATGTGGACAAGGCGGGGCATGGACAGGGCGGGGCATGGACAAGGCAGGGCAGGGACAGGGCGGGGCATGGACAAGGCAGGGCAGGGACAGGGTAGGGCATGGATAGGGCGGGGCACAGACAGGCAGGTCCGGTTCCCTGAGCCTCACCCCAGGGGCTGTTCCTGCTGTGGTCTCGAAGTGGCCAGGTGGGGTGCCTGGGGCTGCCTGCACTTTGATTCCGTGCCCAGCCTTCAGAGAAGCTCCACGGGCCCAGTCCGGTCTCGAAGTCCGTGGTCAGCAGGTGGCCTGGGGAGGGAGGGTCTGCAGGCCCAGGCGCAGGTGGGGAGGGGCCCTGCCCACGCTGGGGAGGGTCTGAGGTTGGGGTGGCAGCCTGCCCACCTACCACAGGTGGGCAGGTCCTCATCCGAGTGGTCCCCGCAGTTGTCCTCTGCATCGCACAGCTGGTGGGGCTCCACGCAGGCCTGGTTCCCACAGCGGTGGTGCCCCAGGGGGCAGCTGGCCTGGGGGGCTGTGGCGGGCAGGGTCAGGAGCGGGCGTCAGAGCTGCGAGGGCTCGAGGTTGGCGCAGGGGGGTGGGAGAGCAGGGCTTACTGGGCAGCCCACAGTCGCGGAACTCCACGTCGTCCAGGGCCACGGCGCCCCTGTGCGTGGCGTTGCGCACTGCAGCAAAGGTGACCTGAGGGTGCAGGGTCGCTCAGGCTGCGGCTGAGCCCAGGCCCTGGGCACCGGCGCCCCTGGCTCACCTGGAAGTCCCCACGCACACGTCCGGTGACCACCACCAGCTCCTGCCACCCTGGGCCCCAGGGCCCCACGCTGTGCCACAGGGTGAGAGTCTCTGTGCTGTGCGTCAGCTCCAGCCGCAGCTCGGCCACATCTGCCATGTGAGGTGGGGGTCCTAGGCAGCTGCACCCTGCCTCTCCTGGCCGCCTGCCCGCTCGCCCACCCCGCCCTGACTCGGGCTCGCCTGCCCCGCCCTGGCTCACCCCCAGCCACTGCGTGGAACCACAGCCTCAGCTCGCAGGTGGGCGCGGCCTCTCGCAGCATGGGTGTCCGCAGGGCCGCTGTGGCCGGCTCCTTGCCGCGGTGGACTCCCACAGCCATGTACCAGCCTGCTCAGGGCAAGGGGTCAGAGGATGCGCACAGGGCGTGGGGTGGGGGGTGGGGGGTGGGGTCCTCACCCAGGTCAGTGCCCAGCGTGTGGTCTGAGCGGATCCCTGCCCCCCTGGGCACAGCCCCTGCCCGGTCACGGAGCCAGCTGTAGCCAGAGGTGCTGATGTCCTGCCAGCCACAGGGGTCCCGCTCAAAGTCACAGGTGAAGGTGGAGCCCAGGGTGGACGCTGGCCTGCTGTAGCCTGGGGGAGCGGGGTCAGCCAGAGTGAGCGGAGCCCTGGACGGGTGGGGGTCAGACCGGCCAGGCCCCGTGCCCCTGCTCACCGCACTGGCTCTCGTCCGAGCAGTCCGCGCAGTCGCACACAAAGTCACACACGGCTTCGCCCGGGGTGCTGCACTGGCTGGGGACCCAGGCCTCACTCGGGCACCCTGCTGCCGTGAGAGTGCGCTGTGGGCCGCCCCACAGAAAGCCCCCTGCAGAGCCGGGCTGAGGGCAGACAGAGGCAGGCAAGGTGTGCCAGAAGCGGGGGTCCCCCTCCCGACTCACCCAGGAGCAGCACCAGGACAGGGAGGAGGGGGCCAGGCCGAGGCATGCTGAGGCTCAGGGAGAGGCCGAGTGGCAGAGCGCCCAGGACTTGGGGCAGTTATCAGCCACGGGCCAGGGGCGTGGGGACACGGGCTGACGATGCTGGCCCCTCTGCCCTGGGGCCCTCACCCTGCCCAGTGCTGACGCAGCCGGAGCTGTGGGCTGCAGCAGCCCCTCCAGCAGGGGCCCCAGGCGGCGTCCCCACCCTTCTGGCACTTCAGACCAAAGGTCAGTCTTGGCTGCACCCGGCGGGGGGCTCCTCTACCTGCCGTTCCAGCTGTGGGTGCTGTCTCCCCTCAGGCCCCCTTCATGCCAGCCCCAGCCATGCCAGCCCCAGCCTTGGCATCTGGTCAGCACTTGGGTCAGCCCAGGACTTGCTGCTGGGAGACCACGGGGACTCAGCTGGGAGTGGCAGAGCTCAGGCCCCTGCTGTACCCAGGGAGCCGCGGAGAGCCTCAGGTGCTAAGGGGCCTGTCCTGTGACAGCCAGGGCTGCCGGGGGGGGGGGGGGGCACCCTGGGGTGTGGGCAGGCCCCCAGGAAGCAGGTGGGCCTCCCGCCAGGTGTCCCTGGGGACAGAGGCCTCCCGGGGGGAGGGGGCTTATCAGGCCGGAAGAGCTGAGTATGCAGGGCCCTCCCTGGGGCCCCAGGGCAGCCTGCCAGGGTGTGGGGAGCCTGCTGGGGCAACCAGGGGCCGGGGCGACCAGGGGCCGGGGCGCAGAACCACAGGACACACAGAGCCCGGCTCAACAACACGTTTATTCAGTGTAGTTGGGGGGCAGGGGCCAGGCCTCAGTAGCCATCATCCGCCCACGTGACCTCGTAGTCGGGGTACTGGGCTTTAATCTTCTCGGTGGTGACGGAGTGCTGGGCGCGGCCAAAGCCCTGGGGAGACAGCACGAGAGAGCACGGTTGGCATGGGCCGCCTGTCGGACCCCAGGCATTGCCCACCCGGGCCAGCACGGGCCTGGCAGGCGTGGGCCGCCTGTCGGACCCCAGGCATTGCCCACCCGGGCCAGCACGGGCCTGGCAGGCGTGGGCCGCCTGTCGGACCCCAGGCATTGCCCACCCGGGCCAGCACGGGCCTGGCAGGCGTGGGCCGCCTGTCGGACCCCAGGCATTGCCCACCCGGGCCAGCACGGGCCTGGCAGGCGTGGGCCGCCTGTCGGACCCCGGGCATTGCCCACCCGGGTCAGCATGGGTCTCACCATGGAGTAGCCGTACACGTGGATCCTGCGCTCCTGGCTCTGGTGGGAGATGCGCCCGCCGCCCAGGCACTCGCACTCGTAGCCCTGCTTCTGCAGCTCGCCCGACACCTTGTCGTAGATGTCGGCTGCGGCGGGAGGGCGGCCTCAGGTCAGCGGCGGCCGTGGCCAGGCTGCCCGGGCTGGACAGCGGGCCCCGCCCATCGGAGGACGCCCCGCCCACCCGAGACGCCCCGCCCCCGCAGGGGCCCCGCCCACACGAGACGCCCCGCCCCCAGGGAGAGGCCACGCCCACCAAAAGACGCTCCACCCCCGCAGGGAGCCCGGTCCACTAGTATGAAGCCCCGCCCACCCCCGGAGCCCCGCCCCGCGCACCGTGGTACTCGGCCCACTTGTAGCCGCGCACGACCTCCTTGCTCTCGCCCGGCAGCGTCCCCGAGGGCGCCGAGCACACGCGGATCAGCACGTACTTGAAGACGCCGTCGGCGTCCATGTCCACGTCGGGGACCCGCGCGAGGGCCGCCGCCGCCATGTCGCGCCCAGCGTGCCCCGCGAGCCAGGGCGTCACCGCGCGGGGCGGGCTCGGGGGCGCCGCGGCCAATCGCGGCGGGGAACGCAGCCCGGGACCTCAGCCAATGGGCGCCGACCCGCGGCTCGGCGGGCCAATCACGGCCAGCCTGGGCCGCGCAGGCGCTTTTAAAGGAGACGCGCCGGGAGAGCGGGTGGCTCCAGTGGAACGCGACGGGGCTTTGCGGGGCAGAGGGGGACAGCGGGCGGCGGGACACGGTGTGTGCTCCTCCCGTGCGGACTGACCACCCCCTGTGCGGGCTGACGACCCCGCGTGCGGGCTGACCCCCATGGGGCTGACCCCCCTCCTGTGTCTATCAAGCCCGCGTGTCCATCAACCCCTGCCGCATGTTCATCCACCCTGGCCCCTCCCCGTGTCCATCCACACCTCCCTGTGTCCGCTGACCACCCCCCGTGCGGGCTGACCCCATGGGGCTGACCACCCCCCGTGCGCGCTGACCCCCATGGGGCTGACCTCCCCCCGTGCGCGCTGACCCCCATGGGGCTGACCTCCCCCGTGCGGGCTGACCCCCATGGGGCTGACCTCCCCCCGTGTCCATCAGCCCCTGCCGCATGTTCATCCACCCTGGCCCCTCCCCGTGTCCATCCACACCTCCCCGTGCGCGCTGACCCCCATGGGGCTGACCTCCCCTCGTGTCCATCAGCCCCTGCCGCATGTTCATCCACCCTGCCCCACCCCGTGTCCACTAACCCTTCTCCGTGTCCATCGACCCCGCCCTGTGTCCACTGACTCTTCCCGGTGTACATCGACCCCCTCCCCGTGTCCGCTGACCCCTCCCCGCGTCCGGGTTCCCATCCCACAAACACGAGGCGGCAGCGGCTCCATTCCAGCGGCTTTACTTGGCTCCAAGCGCTCGCAGCCCGAGGGCGAGGCTGGCCGGCCATTGCGGGGTCGCGGCAGCGGCGGGGACAAGCGGGAAGCGGGGCCGGCGGGGGAGCGGCGGGGCCTGGGCCTCCGTGGGGCCCCGCAGCCCGACCGGGCGGTCCTCAGGCCCACCCCGCCGCCCGGCGGGCAGCACCGAGGGCGAGCCGGCCCGGCTCACATGAGGTCGTCCAGCAGGTTGCTGCTGGCCACCCAGTCGAGCGCGCGCGGCTCGGAGGCGGCCATGATCATGCACATGAAGGGACGGCCGGTGCGCCGGTCGGTGGGGTAGATGGTGGTGGGCGTGAAGCGCCGGTTGTGCTCCACGAACTCGCACAGCTGCTCGTACACGCGCGGGAACTCGTGGCGCAGGAAGACGCCGCGCAGACGCAGCTCGCGCTGGATGTGCACGAAGGCCACCTGGCGCGCGCGCCGGCCAGCCTCGCCCTCCTGGTCCAGGCCCGCCGTGCCCGGCGGCGGCGTGAGGATCAGCGTCTCCATGTCGGCCTCGCGGCCGGGCGCGGGGCACGGGCGCGTCGGGCTGCCGGCCGCCAGCGCCACCTTGGCGAACTTGCGCACCGTGGGCCCGGGGCTGCGCGGCGCGGGCGCGGGCCGGGCGGGCGTCCCGGCGGCGGGGCCCACGGCCACCGACACGCTGAGCAGGAAGCACTCGGCGGGCTCGTAGAGGCGCCCGGCGGCCGCCAGCTCGCGCGCGTAGCTGCCCAGGGGCGCGGCGTGCGTGGCCAGCTCGCGCAGCGACAGGTAGGTGGGCGACAGCAGCAGCCCCTCGAGGCCGAAGCGCAGGAAGTTGTCGGCCGAGCCGGGGCTCGGGAAGCCCAGGAAGAGCACGCCGCGGCCGCGCGACAGGAAGCCGACGCGCGCGATGCGCGAGAAGGCGCGGTGCACGGGGCCGCTGTCGCGGCAGAACTGCAGCACGTGGCGGCACACGCTGCCCACGCGGCCGTACACGCAGCGCGCCTTGTGCGCGTCCCAGTCCTCGCGGCGGCACAGGCGCGAGCAGTAGTAGGTGTAGCAGCTGTGGCAGGACTTGAAGTAGAGGCAGGCGTTGAACATGGTCTCCGTGCGTCGGCAGCGCGCGTTCGAGCAGGTCATCAGGTCGTCCTCCTCGGCGCTGGGCTCCGGGGACGCGTCGGCCGCCTCCCCCGAGCCCGCCGGCTCCTCGGCGCTGCCGGCCGAGGCGGGGGGCGAGCGCGACGCCCTCGCCGGCCCCGGGCCGGGCGCCCCGGCCCCCGCGGGCCGCGCGTCCAGCAGGCGCCGCAGCCGGCGGCCCAGGCCGTCGGCCGGGGGCTCGGGCGCCTGGGCCGCCGCGGGCCGCGAGTCGATGACCAGGTCGGTGATGAGCTCGTCCAGCTGCTCCAGGCTGCGCTGGCGGCCCGGGGTGGCGGCGGTGCCCACGGCGGGCGCGCACGCGCGGGACCCGGGCAGCTCCCAGCCCCTGGCGCCCGGGCGCTCGGCGGCGCGCAGGTCGTTGTCCGTGATGGTGATCTCGGGGGTGACGTACCAGTTCCGGCCCAGGCCCTCGCCCGAGCGCCCCCTCTCCGACAGCGACGTCTCGGACAGCGACAGCGCGGCGTAGCGCCGGGGAGAGGTGGACAGGTTCAGGACGACCGGCGGCGGGCGCCGACCTTCCGGCGACGCGCCCTGGGGCTCGCGGCCCAGCAGGTTCTCGTAACTGCGGCCGCGGCCCAGGGGGTCGTCCCGGCGCGGCGCGGGCGCCAGGATGTTGTCCCAGGAGCGCGAATAGTGGCGGCTGTCGGTGCCCAGCCTGGGCGGGCTGGTGCCGGTGCCTCCGTGCCACGAGGCCAGCAAGGGGCCCGGGTCCGGGGAAGGTGCCACCTGCAGGGTGCGGTACGGGCGCGGGCCCCAGTCGGCCCAGGCCGGACTGCTGCGCGGGTGGGGGTAAGTCCGAGTCATGGCTTCGCGCTCACGGTACCTTCCCCAGTCGGTCGCGTGAAAGGAACGGGTTGCTAGGTGGGCCCGGGGCTCCTGCGGGACGTACCAGGAGCCGCTGGACAGCCCGTAGGCCCGCGGGTCCTCCCCGTAGTAGGAGCGGGCGGGTGGCTCCTGGATCGGGAACGTGCGCGCCTCGCCGGGGTAGTAGGCGGCCCCACGCCGCGGGCTGGGTCCCGGAGGCTCCTCGGATGGGTAGGGCCTGGGCCCGTAGCCGTCGAACGCGTGGCTGGGGCTGGCCACGTAGCTGCCCGCGTAGCCGTCGGGCTCCTCTGTGTAGAAGAACTGGGTGGGCCCCGGCGGCGCGGCCAAGTGCGGGCCGCGGCGCTCGACGCAGTCCCGCGGTGCCGGGGGCGGCGGGTCCGCGCAGTAGAGCGCCCGTGGGTCGGTGCAGTACAAGTCGCTGGGGGTGGGCATGCGCGACAGCGCCACACGGCGCGGCCCCGGGACCGTGAGGCCGTGGACCTGCAGGCCGCGGGCCCAGGGCGGGCCGTCATTGGGCCCGCAGGGCCGGGAACCGCGCGCGGCGTGCTGCAGCACCGCGGCGTCGGGCTTGATGTCCAGGCGGCAGCGGACGTGCGGGGCGGGCCCTGCGGGGGGCTCGGGCGGCGCACAGCGGCCCGGGACCGCGCACAGGGGCGCGACGCGACCGGAGCCGCCCCGTTGCGGCTGCAGCTTGATGGGGTGCAGCTCGTTGGCGAGGGCGCGCAGCGCGGGGTACGCGGGCTCCCTGCGTGGCGACCCATCCGCCCCAGCCGCGCGCTGTGGCTCCCGGCCCCGGCGGGGCAGCACGGGCGGCGAGGCCGGCGCGGGCGCCAGGCCGGGGGGCGCGCGGGGCGCGCTCTTGGAGCGGGCCCGCCGCCGGGGCTCGCCGTCCCGGGGCCGGGTTCGCGGCGGGGCCGGCTCCGGGGCCGGCGGCTCCGGCCGATGCTCCATGGCTGGCCCGTCCAGCGCCTCCAGAAAGTCGAAGCTGCGGCAGTGGCGCTTGTTGAAGGGCGCGGCGGGCCGGGCCGGCGGCCGCTCACATGCCTGGCGCCGGGATGCGGGCCCCGGGGCCGCCGCCTTGATGTCTTGGTACACGGTTGACACTAGCAGGTCTGGTGGGTCCGTGCGGGTCATTTTAAACCAAGTCACCAGGCTGGCGGCCCCAGCTCACTCGGCCTGTAGGGGCTCTTGCCCTGGGGGTGTGGGTGGGGAGAGGACGGGTCAGGGCGACCCCCTGTGCAGCCCAGGCCCCGCACTCCTCCCGCGTCGGCCCTGCTTACCTGGAGCGCAGCGGCCCTGGTTGCAGGCCTCAGCCTCTGGCGCTCGCTCCATGCCGGCGGCAGAGGCACCTGCGGGAGGGAGCCACGCGCAGGGTTGGGCGAGGGGCTGCGGGCCGGGGGCTGCTGCCCTCTGGTGCCCGCAGCTGGAACGAGGGCTCACCGGGTCCTTGAGCAGGGTCGGGGAGACCCCAGGGACATGCCCGCTGCCCAGTCCACGGCCACCGCTGCACCGGCCTCTCCTCCCGGCTGCCGGGGGGCCCCCCAGGAGCACACGGAGCCTGGAGCTGCTCCCCTCAGCATCCTCTGGCCCGAGCCGCCGCAGGGTGGGGAGGGGGCGCGCGGCAGGGCAGCCCACACACCAACCCACCCCCACCCCGCGTGCGCACGGCGGCCAGGACCACGTGGGGGGCTCCGGGTGCCACTCTCCCGCACTGTGCCAACCGCAGCGGGAAGCAGCAGGGTGGGGGCGAAGGCCCCGCGGAGACGTGGGCTGCGGGGCTGCGGGGCTGCGGGGCTGCGGGGCCGGGCGGAGCCCACCCCAGGCCTCAGGCCCCTGCTCAGATGTGGGCCACGCAGCGACGGTCCCCAGGGCCTGGGGCGGGCGGGGAAGGGGCTCAGCGCCCTGACAGCCCCACCCCCACCCCGCACTCAGTCTGCACGCTGGGCGCGGGGGTGAGTGCGGGCCAGGCCCCTCACCTGCTGCGCCGGCCAGCCCACGCCCGTGCACCCCAAGGGCCACTGCGGTTCTGCAGCCTCGCCCCCACCCCCAGCTGTCCCCGTTAGCCGCCCCACAAGGCCAGGCCGGCATCCGCGGTGACAGGGCTGAGGCCCCGCCCCCGGGAGGTGGCCGCCGGCCTCCCCGGCTCGCGACAGCCCCTGCCCGCGGGAGGGGCGGCCCTCTCGGCCCCGCGACCTTCCGGAGCCCACGTGGGTGGCCGGCGCCCCCTCCCCCGCCGCTGCCCCGCCCGGCCGCGCTGCCCGGGATGCCGGCAGAGGCCTGGACGCGGAGGCACGCCGGGATGGCCGGGGCCGCGGCCCCGCGTGGTGGGCAGGTGGGCAGCTCGGGCCCCTCACCTGCGCCGCGCTCCCGGCCGAGCCCCGGTGGGCTGCGCTGCGTCCCGCACCGGCAGAAGCTTCCAGGCGCGGTGCGGGCTCGGTGCTGCCCCCGGCGGCGGCGGCTGGAGGGGCTGCGCTTAAAGGCGCCGCGCCGGGCTGCGGGGCTGCGGGGCTGCGGGGGGCTGCGGGGGTCGTGGGGGCGCGGCTCGGCTGCCCAGGCTCACCTCCGGACACCTGCGCGAGCAGCTGCCGGCCTGGCCAGGGCCGCGGGGTGCAGCCCTGCGGACGCAGGCCGAGCAGATGGCCGCCCTGCGATGGCCCCGCGCACAAGGCGCCAAGTTCCCCGTGGCTACCAGGCAGATGGCCACCCAGGTCCAGGTCTGCGTGGCCACGCACACGTGACCCACTCCTTGGTCAAGCCCCAACCCTGCGTCCCTGGGCACCCTGCCTTGGAACCTTCCGCCTGGGGGCGGGCAGAGCCTGGTGGTGCGGGCGCTGGGGCTCCTGGGTCCCCGGTGTGGCCAGCCGCCCCGCGTGACCTTCCCCTTCCCAGGGTCCTCATGGGCCTGGCATGGTGGCCAGCCTGGGGATCTGGGCACAGCACCCCTCCCCCTGCTTGTGGCACCAACAGCGCTCTGCCGCCCCCAGGGGTTTCCATGGCGACAGCGGGTGGGCTGCTGGGCCCCGTTCCCTCAGAGCGGCCACGCCGTCCCCCCTGCCCCCGGCAGTAAGCAGGACACAGCGCAGCAGGTGACAAGAGAGCTTTATGGTGAGCGGAGTGTGGGCGGCCAGGGGTAGCGCCTGGCTCCGGCTGGGCAGCGCCCGGGGAGCAGCCGGACAGCATGCTGGACGGGCCGGGCAGCCCCCTCCCCTGTAAACGGCAACGGGCCCCCCTGGGCAGCGCCTGGCCGCGCCTGGGGAGCAGCCGGACAGTATGCTGGACGGGCCGGGCAGCCCCCTCCCCTGTAAACGGCAACGGGCTCCGTCCTGGCCACAGTCACATCCCTGAGAATCGCCAGGGGAGCTGCCCACCCCGCGGGGCCCAGCCTGGTACACAGCGGGCTGCCCACCCCGCGGGGCCCAGCCTGGCACACAGCGGCCCGGGGCTACAGCTCCTCGTAGTCGCCGCCCCCGGGGTGCCGCCCGCCGGGCGCGCCGCCCCCCAGGAAGGCCTCCAGCTCGTCGGCCGCCTTCTTCTCCTTCTTCCGCCGCCGCCGCTCCTCGCGGCCCTCGTCCCTCCTGCCCTTGGACCTGCCCTTCTTGCCGGCCTTGTCGTCGTCCTGCGGGGACAGAGGGCTCGGAGCGGCTCCGGGGGCCAGGGGTGTGCCCCGCGCCCATCCCCGCCTGGCCTACCTCGCGGCCCTGGTGCTTCTTCTTCTTCTTCTCCTTGGTGGGCGGCTTGCTGGCCCGGCCTGCGGGGACACCACAGCTGCCAGCCGGCCTGGGGACAGGCGGGCCTGTGGGCTCCAGCCGTGCACCCCCACCCTGGTCACTGTGCCCCCGGGGGTCTGCGGGCTCCAGCCGCGCACGCCCACCCTGGTCACTGTGCCCCCGGGGGTCTGCGGGCTCCAGCCGCGCGCACGCCCACCTTGGTCGCTGTTCCCCCGGGGGTCTGCGGGCTCCAGCCCCAGCCCGAAGAGATCTGAGTGGTTCTGCAGCTTCAAGGGTGCGGGGGCCCTGGGGGGCGGCACGGGGCCCGGGGCAGCCTCCTCTTCGTCGCTGGCGTCCGACAGGTCCTCCCGCACCGGGAACTCGGCCTGGGAGACGCGGTGGGTCAGGTCCCGCAGCCTGGGCAGCCCACACCGCCTCGCGCCTGCTGGCCCCGTGCCTCACCGCCCGGCGCTGCGTGTCCGACTCGCCGCTCTCGAAGTCGGGGTCGTCCATGACGAAGGACAGCATCTGGGCAGCGATGGGGCCCTCGGGGTCGCTCTCCGAGGAGGACGCCCGCCCCTTCTCATCTGGGGTGCCCTCCGCAGGGCGTGCAGGCTCGGGCGCCACCCGGGACGCCTTGGTGTGGACCCTTGGGGACGGGGAGAAGGCCAGGTTCCCCACGGGCTGGCACGGTCCCCCTGCCCCCAGGCCCCAGCTCCCTACCGTCTGGGGTCCGACTCCGAGCCCCGTGGGGCAGCAGGGCCGGCCACTTTGAGGGGCAGGGCGGCGGCCGGCGCCTCATCCTCACTGGAGAGGCTGACGTCCTTGCTGGGCACTGGGCGTGAGGGCGGCAGCACTCTGCCAGGCCCATCCTCGGGGTCCACGTCGTCCTGGAAGCCGGCCACCATGGGGTTCCCTCCGACAGCCTCGCCATCACTGCCCGGAGAAGGGTTGGGTCACTGGGGTCCCCTGGCCATCTGGAGCCCCACCTGCGGGCTGCCAGGGCAGGAAGGGACACCAAGGGGAGCCCTGGGGGGACACAGAGCCCAGTCTGGGGACCCCTGGGCCACCAGGTCAGAGTATGTGGGGGATCAATAGGCAGGTATGGCCTGCTGCCCCTCCCTACCCACAGGGTCCCTGCCCGTGGCTGTAGGTGTCCGGGTTGGCCCTGCCCTTGCCTGTCGCTGTCGCGTGGGGGAACGGAAGCCCCACCCCTCTTCTCCTCTTTTTGGGGGGCCGTGTCCTCCAGGAAGCCACGGTCCAGGCTGTCCTCTGGAACGAAGTCCTCCACCTTGTGCACGTGCTGGGGAGCTGCGGGCGTGGACTCTGTGGGCGGGGACACCAGTGCTGCCCCAGCGCCCTGGCCCTGGCCGCAGCCACAGCGGGCGGGGCTGGCGGCAGCTCCTAGCACCTACCTGGGGGTGGGGGCGCTGCGTCGGCGGCCGGCGAGGTGCCGAACCAGCGGGAGATGATGCTCCTCCGTGGGGCGGGGGGATGCGTGGGGGCGGGCAGAGATCCCTGGAGGGCTGCAGGGGCTGGCTGGGGGGGGCCAGTGGGAGGCGCCCCCAGGGGCAGCTGAGGAGCTGACTGGGGCGTGCTGGAGCCAGAGCTGCCCACAGATGAGGTGCCCGTGGGCCCAGCGGGCGACTGGGAACCTGGGGGTGGGCTCTGCCCAGCGGTGGCCCCTGGGGACGTGTGGCCACGGCGTCGCGCCTCTGCCATCTCTAGGAAACTGCAGGACAGGAAGGGGGCTCAGTAAGGATGCCCCCTAGGTCTGCTCTCAGGGGGACCAGGGACAGCCCCCTGAGGCCCCAGGAGACACCTCCAGCACCCACCCAGGTGTCCAGCGTGGGAGGGAGGCCGGTGTGGACATGCACTGGCCCTGTTCAGTCCCTCCCACCGAGAAGCAGCCAGGGCCGCCCTGGGCCCCGTGGGCCTCAGCCGAGGCGTCTCTAGCCTGTGACGGCACGCTGGCCCGAGGGCACTGGGTGTGTAAGGCTGGCCTCCCTGCGGATGGATTTCCTGCCTGGGAAGGGCCCACACCAGGCTGAGCTGAGCTTTGGGCCCCCACTGACAGGGGTAGCCACTCAGGTGTCCGCAGGCCCCTGACTGGGCAGAGGGTGGGAATGGAGCTGTTATGGTTGGGGTCTCCTGCCGGCAAGGCCTCGAAGGCTGTGGTGCCCCAGCACCGCCCTCCTGGCACCTGCCTTGCGCCGGGCTGTCCGGGAAGGCAGCTGTGGCCAAATAGAAGGAGCTTTGAGAAGTCTATGACCAATGTGACAGACACACCGTGCATGGCAGCAACAACTTCCTACCTAAACCAAACTCGCACCAGCTTGTTAAAGCTCAGCCGGGTCTGGCCTGAGAAAGCAGTGGACGGCCCAGGTGCCCGGGCCCTGCACCCCTGGCCGAGGCCGGAGCTGCTGGCCAGCCCAGCCATGTGGGGGGTGACCCAGTGGGTGGGAGAGCTCTCTGTTGCTCACCATCCCTGGGGAGCCCAGGAGGGGGAGACGCTGAAGGTCACCACCTTGCAATGGTCAGCCCCACTGTGCGGGGACCTGATCAAGCTGTCATCGGCACGCCGGGCGGAACAGAGGCCAGTCAGACCTGGCCAGGTTGGAGCCAAGGCCACAGCAGGACCTGCCTGTCCCCGCCCATGACTGTGGCACCTGGGGCGGGGCGAGGGCGGGTGGGTCCGGAAGGCAGTCCTACAGGGCAGAGTGCTGGACAGGCCTGGCTGGCATGGCTTCAGCAACCGAAACCCACCTGGCCCTAGGGCCGCTCCCTGCCTGCTGTCCCCCCGACTCCCATGGGACAAGCGTGCCGGCTCGCTGCTGGCTGACACAGGGCTGCCATGAGCGTCCACTCCCAAGTCAGTCACTGGCAGAGGCAGATCTTCCACCCACTGGTTCACTCCCCACGCTGCCATGGGGTCTCCCGTGTGGGGGCAGGGGTGGGGTCTCGGGCCATCCTTGGCTGCTTTCCCAGGGGTGTCTGCTCGGGCTGGCTCGCAATGCGTGACCCATGTGCGATGCCGGGCTCACATGTGGTAGTTTTATTGGCTACACCACAACACTGTGTGGCCCTGGGGAAGTTCATGACTTTTACCTTTTAATTCCATGAACTTCAAGTCCTCTTGGTAAAGGGCAGTGCCCCCCACCTGTGCTGGGCACCAGCGTCTGCGGCTCGCTCTGGATGGAGCCCGCTGGTGAGGAAGTCACATAATCGGCCTCTTACCCAGCGCCCACTGCTCTCCCTGTCGGGCTGCCCGTGCGCGGGCCCTCTGCGGCCACCCGCTGCCCAAGGCCAACGCAGCTGCGACCCGCCACCACCCGCTGCCCAAGGCCAACGTAGCTGCGACCCGCCACCTACATGCTGTAGTTCTGGTCCTCAGTCTCCTGCTGTACCGACAGCTCCTCCAGCGTTGCATCCGTGTCCAGCTGGTTGGTCTCCAGCTGTCGCAACAGCGTCTCCCTCTGTGGGACAGGTGGACCCCGAGGCCGAGTGGGCACTCCTCGCCACCCTCCCAGCAGGCCCCATGAGAGCCAGGCAGCCGGTGCCACTGGGACTTCAGAGCTAGCTCTGTCTCAACAGCTGGGGCAGACTCCAGGCTCACAGCAGCCTGACACACTGTATGTGGCTCCTTGGGGCCTGGCAACCAGAAGCCTCACACCAGAGGCCCCACATGGGCTGGGCCTTCGGCCCCACGGGGACAGCACTGGGCAGGGTGTCTGTCACCCTGTCACCCCGTTGCCGGGGGATGTAGGATCTGGGTGTTGTTCTGACAGAAGTGCAGCAGCTACAGTGACACCCGGAGTCCCAGGGTACAGTGAGGCACTGCCCAGATGGCAGTCCACTGCCTGGCCACCACCCCCCCGTCCTCCCGCCCTGCACCCTGCCCCTCCATCCTGCACCCTGCCTGCCCCCATTCTCCTGCCTTGCACCCTGACTGCTCCCCCGTCCTCCCTCCCTGCCCCCCCATCCTCCCGCCCTGCACCCTGCCCCTCCATCCTGTACCCTGCCTGTTCACCCGTCCTCCCGCCCTGCCTGCTCCCCCCGTCCTCCTGTCCTGCACCCTGCCTGCCCCCCCATTCTCCTGCGTTGCACCCTGCCCCTCCATCCTGCATCCTGCCTGCCCCCATTCTCCTGCCTTGCACCCTGACTGCTCCCCCGTCCTCCCTCCCTGCCTGCTCCCCCATCCTCCCGCCCTGCACCCTGCCCCTCCATCCTGCACCCTGCCTGTTCACCCGTACTCCCGCCCTGCCTGCCCCCGCCCCGTCCTCCTGTCCTGCACCCTGCCTGCCCCCCCATTTTCCTGCCCTGCACCCTGCCTGGCGCACCCCCCCCCCATTCTCCCGCCCTGTACACTGCCTGTGTCTGGCGAGTCCCGTCCCCTGGAACTGAGAAAAGCTCTGGGGCTGTGCACAGCTGCCCGTCCAGCCTCGGACAAGAACACTTCAAACCATGTGTAAGTGCCTCTACATAAGACGGACGGCCTTGGCACGGCGACCACCACGGGCCAACTGTCATTTCCTTTGACGGAGAGGCCGGGCAGGGCCCACACCACCCTGGTGAACCGGGCACAGGGCCCACACCACTCTGGTGAACCAGAGGAAACTGCCTGGCAGCGGGCACAAGGCTGGGATGGGCAGCTGCTGTCTTGATGAGTGGCTGGTACATAGTGGGCTCAGAGCCATGGGTCTGCGTGTTCCCATCAGTGGGACTGGGACCCCCACGCCCACCAGTGAGATGCTGCACGCACTGGGATGAGCAGGTGAGCTCTGGGGTGGGGGGAAGCACGCCCAACACCCACCTGAAGCTGCAGGAACGGGATGTTGAAGAACTTGTGCAAGTACTTGAGACCAAAGCTGTTCTTCATGGAAGACTCAGCGTAACGGAAGTAGGAGGAGCCTGGGGGCCTGATCCAAGACAAGGCCATGGCCACTGTCCACCTGCTGTCCCTCCAGGCATCACTCGAGGATGGGAGTGAGTCACCACAGGCCGTCTGTAGCTGCCCCCGTCCCCCGACTCAGGTGGCTGTCCCCCGCTGCCCTCCCAGTGTCCTCACGCACCTGTCCAGGCGGTCGATGAAGTCACGCACGTCACTGGGCAGGATGACCCGGTGCTCGCCCATGTCACGGTAGTTCCCAAGCACACACACGGGCACGTGGCTGGGCACTTTGGGCAGCTCCCGCAGGATGTAGTTAAAGGTCCTGGGGGCGGCAGAAGGAACATGGCAAGGCTGCACCCCGAAGCCCTGCCTGGCCTACCATGCACCCGTCCACTGCTTGCACTGCCCAGCCCTGACGCCCGCCCCCCTGTGTGCTGGTGGCACAAGAAGACTCTGGTCCCCGCACTGCCCGTGCACCTGTGCCTGGGGTCTCCCACCCCTCCCTGCCTGGGCCGTGTCCCCACAGCCCTCCCACCCCGCCCGTCTGTGAGCCCCGTCCCGCGGGGTCTCCCACCCCTCCCTGCCGTGGGCCGTGTCCCCGCAGCCCTCCCACACCGCCCGTCTGTGAGCCCCGTCCCGCGGGGTCTCCCAACCCTCCCTGCCTGGGCCGTGTCCCCGCAGCCCTCCCACACCGCCCGTCTGTGAGCCCCGTCCCGCGGGGTCTCCCACCCCTCCCTGCCGTGGGCCGTGTCCCTGTACCCCGCCCGTCTGTGAGCCCCGTCCCGCGGGGTCTCCCACCCTCCTCCTACCACTGCTTGGTAATGTCAAACATCATGACCACGCCGTTGCAGTTCTTGTACACGTCCAGGAACTCGGCGTCCAGGGCCATCTCTGCTTCCACCTGCAGACGGAGGGAACAGGCCTCAGCCCCAGCGCCGGGAGGGGTGGCCGGGGCCGCTACAGACACTGCGAGACGTTCCAACACTCTGTTGTATGTTGTAGGATGACCCTACTGTGTGAATCCCAGGCCCCCACGAGGGGTGGGCTGAGCGCAGACCCGGCCTGACACATGTTCCAGAATGTTCTACAGCCCACACACTGGCTTGGCCCTAAAGGAAGAGTGGGGAGCAGTCGGGGGACTGCAGTCAAAGCAAAGCTGAGGCTCCCGGCGCTCGTGGCCGTGTCCTCTGGCTGCAGGCCGCGCAGCATGCGGGCGTCTCCTGACTGCCTCTCCCAACGGTCGTGGGCTGGTGACCTGGGAGTGGCTGCCGGGTCCTCCCCTACTACAAGCCCAGCACAAGCCCCGGCAGCCGTGTGTGGCTGCCCCGCTGCCTGCCGCCCGCCCTGGCTCACCTCCTGTGGGTCGTTCTCCACCTTCAAGCCGTCGCCACGTTTTTTGCATTTTCCTTCGTAAAGACAGAAAATATGGGTGGATTCGCTGGGCTGAAGGGAAGGGCCCCCCGCGGCCCCCTGCGCCCAGGGACCTGCCAGCCGCCTTCAGGGCCATCGTGCCCACTGACGGGGTGGGGGGGGAACAGAATGAGGCATCCAGGGCCCCCACCTCGCATGCCACAAGAACTGCTCTTCCAGAAACTTCTGAACATGGAGCTCACAAGCTCTGCCATCACGCCACCCTTGGGAACACAGCGGGGTGCGTCCTCGGTGCGCGGTCAGCCCGCCCACCTCAAGGCCTCCCGGCTGCACGTCGGGGACAAGTCGGAAAGGTCCCACCCGGACGGACATGGGTCCAGCCTGCTGTGCCGCAGGCTGTGAGGGCGGCCTGGGGGACTCTGTCCTCAGGGGCCACACCAGGCAAGGCCGGGAAGCAGAGCGCCCCAGGGCCCCTGGCTGGACGGCCCTGTTCCCAGACTTGGGTCCAACCGCATGTCCTGTGTGTGTGGCGGCCCAGCAAGCAGAGATGTGGTCCCTGTGGGCCAAAGGGCCCAGTCCCAGGGAAAGGCAGTGAGTGGGGTGGGGGGTGGGAGCCCTCCTTCAGGGTGGCAAGGGACCTAGGCTGCCTGGGGCACACACCGCAGGCTGGCAGAGGGGCACTGAGAACTACCCCAGCCTGCCCCTGTGTCACAAAGAGAGACCAAGGGGGCGGACACCAGCAGGCAGAAAGGAACAGCTCACCCCAGAGCACCCGAGGTGGACCCCCGGGGTGCACAACGCCCAGGGAGATACAGAACCCAGGCACCGTGTCATCCACTCAGCAGAAGCTGAGCTGGAGCACCCTGGACGCTCCCACTCCCACCCCCAGCCGTGCCCTCTGACCCCACAGCCCCAGGTTCCTGCGCCCGCAAGCACCGGCCCCCTGTGGGTGTGGCCTGCATGCGAGGGCGAGGGGCCTGCACCCACCCTGCCTGGCAGGGCTAGCTCAGGGCTGTCTCAGCACTAGAGAACAATTTGGGAGAGGAGGGGTGTTCTGCCAGGCTGGCAGGCATCAAGAACTGCCAGCAGTAGTACAGGGTGGGAGGAGGGGTTGCCAAAGAGCCCTTGTCCACCTTGAGGTGCCCAGCACCCTCAGCCCCATGGCTCCTGCCCTGCCCAGGGGCATGGCTCCCACACTTGGGGATGACAGGTGGGGAACTGTTGGCCCTGAACTGCACTTGGCAATGGCAGCCAGGTGGATGGAGTCCAAGTGACAGGGGTCCAGCAGAAAGTTCCAGCAGGGAGGGTGTGGCCCCAGGTGGGAGGACGGGGCACACTGCGAGGGGTATGGCCCCAGGCAGTGGGCAGCAGACCAGGGGTGGATGCCCTTACCTTTGTCAACCACGTCCCAGACTTCGACCTTCACAATGTCGTCAGTGGCTGAAACGGGAACCCCAAGATGAGTCCAGGCATGAATTGGGGGCACAGCCCTGCTGGATGCCCACAGGCCAGGGGCTCACCCTTGTAGCTCCAGTGGATACTGGTGACCTGGATCTCCTGCGTGGGGATGTACTCCTCCACAAACTGCTTGCCCTGGAGCCGGTGCCACAGAGCCGTCTTGCCCGTGTTCCTGTCCCCCCGGATCACTATTTTCACTGCAACCAGAGAGGGCAGGTGGTCAAAACGCAGCATAGGAACAGCAGTGCCCGCCGCACCCACAGCCAAGAAAGCAGGGAGGCCAGAGCGGTCAGGAGACTCCAGGCTGGGGTGCTGCCCCGGGCCCAGTGTTCACAGGCAGGGGCTCACGGGCTGCAGGGCGCGCTGCACAGCTGGAGGACGGGGTGCTCCAGTGACTGGGGGCACGGGGGGTAGGCAAACATGGGAGGTACCTCAGAGCAGGTGAGAGGTGTGG